>NC_140006.1:14147752-14776752 GCF_964263955.1 Coregonus lavaretus | reverse complement strand
ACGGTTGGGAGAAGTTGCTCTCGGAGGATGTGTTGGTACCATTCTTTATTCATGGCTGTGTTCTTAGGCAAAATTGTGAGTGAGGCCACTCCCTTGGCTGAGAAGCAACCCCACACATGAATGGTCTCAGGATGCTTTACTGTTGGCATGACATAGGACTGATGGTAGCGCTCACCTTGTCTTCTCCGGACAAGCTTTTTTCCGGATGCCCCAAACAATCGGAATGGGTATTCATCAGAGAAATTGACTTTACCCAGGTCCTCAGCAGTCCAATCCCTGTACCTTTTGCAGAATATCAGTCTGTCCCTGATGTTTTTCCTGGAGAGAAGTGGCTTCTTTGCTGCCCTTCTTGACACCAGGCCATCCTCCAAAAGTCTTCACCTCACTGTGCGTGCAGATGCACTCACACCTGTCTGCTGCCATTCCTGAGCAAGCTCTACACTGGTGGTGCCCCGATCCCGCAGCTGAATCAACTTTAGGAGACGGTCATGGCGCTTGCTGGACTTTCTTGGGCGCCCTGACGCCTTCTTCACAACAATTGAACCTCTCTCCTTGAAGTTCTTGATGATCCGAAAAGAGGGACTTTCTGATTTATTGCAATTCATCTGATCACTCTTCATGACATTCTGGAGTATATGCAAATTGCCATCATCAAAACTGAAGCAGCAGACTTTGTGAAAATTAGCATTTGTGTCATTCTCAAAACTTTTGACCACGACTGTAAAGTGTTGGTCCCATGTTTCATGAGTTGAAATGAGCACAAAAGTGTATTTCTCTCAAATGTTGTGCACAAATTTGATTACATCCCTGTTAGTGAGCATTTCTCCTTTGCCAAGATAATCCATCCACTTGACAAGTAAACTGATTAAACAGCATGATTATTACACAGGTGCACCTTGTGCTGGGGACAATAAAAGGTCACTAAAACGTGCAGTTTTGTCACAACAATGCCACAGATGTCTCAAGTTGAGGGAGCGTGCAATTGGCATGCTGACTGCAGGAATGCCTCCAACGTCATTTTTGAGAATTTGGCAGTACGTCCAACCGGCCTCACAACCGCAGACCATTTGTAACCACGCCAGCCCAGGACCTCCACATCCGGCTTCTTCACCTACAGGATCGTCTGAGACCATCCACCCGGATAGCTGATGAGACTGGGTTTGCAAAACCAAAGACTTTCTGCACAAACTGTCAGAAACCATCTAAAGGAAGCTCATCTGCATGCTCGTTGTCTTCACCAGGGTCTTGACCTGACTGCAGTTCGGTGTCGTAACCAACTTCAGTAGGCAAATGCTCACCTTCGATGGCCACTGGCACGCTGGAGTAGTGTGCTCTTCACGGATTAATCCCGGTTTTAACTGTACCGGGCATATGGCGTCATGTGGGCAAGCGTTTTGCTGATGTCAACGTTGTGAACAGAGTGCCCCATGGTGGCAGTGGTGTTATGGTATGGGCAGGCATAAGATACGGACAATGAACACAATTGCATTTTATCAATTTATCAATTTGAATGCACAGAGATACCGTGACGAGATCCTGAGGCCCTTTGTCGTGCCATTCATCCACTGCCATCACCTCGTTTCAGCATGATAATGCATGGCCACATGTCGCAAGGACCTGTACACAATTCCTGGAAGCTGAAAATGTTTCAGTTCTTCCATGGCCTGCATACTCACCAGACATGTCACCCATTGAGCATGGTGGGATGCTCTGGATCGACGTGTATGACAGCATGTTCCAGTTGTAGTTGTTGCATGTTGCGTTTACATTTTTATTCAGTGTAGCAGACACAGGTCAAACCATTTATCTTTAGCAGCATCATGACATTTTCTCCTCTTCCCCCTCCCTCGTTTCTTCCATCTCACCTCCTCCTCTTCTAGCAGATCCCCCTCCTCCTCAGAGTCATTGAGATCCTGGCTCTCCCTCTCCCTCTTGATGCTCTCCTCCTTCTTGTTGCTGCAGTGCTGCTGTGAGGACACCTCTCCAGGCTCAGGCTTTGCACCCTTCCCATCTGTTACAGAAAGAGAGCGCGATCCGGGTCAAACAAGCCAGAGAAAAAGAAGGCGTCAAAAGAAAGTTCAACAATGAAATCCCTTAACTATGCATACAAGTCATAAGAATGCTGAGATTGCTGGTATACAGTGGGGGGAAAAAGTATTTAGTCAGCCACCAATTGTGCAAGTTCTCCCACTTAAAAAGATGAGAGAGGCCTGTAATTTTCATCATAGGTACACGTCAACTATGACAGACAAATTGAGGGGAAAAAATCCAGAAAATCACATTGTAGGATTTTTTATGAATTTATTTGCAAATTATGGTGGAAAATAAGTATTTGGTCACCTACAAACAAGCAAGATTTCTGGCTCTCACAGACCTGTAACTTCTTCTTTAAGAGGCTCCTCTGTCCTCCACTCGTTACCTGTATTAATGGCACCTGTTTGAACTTGTTATCAGTATAAAAGACACCTGTCCACAACCTCAAACAGTCACACTCCAAACTCCACTATGGCCAAGACCAAAGAGCTGTCAAAGGACACCAGAAACAAAATTGTAGACCTGCACCAGGCTGTGAAGACTGAATCTGCAATAGGTAAGCAGCTTGGTTTGAAGAAATCAACTGTGGGAGCAATTATTAGGAAATGGAAGACATACAAGACCACTGATAATCTCCCTCGATCTGGGGCTCCACGCAAGATCTCACCCCGTGGGGTCAAAATGATCACAAGAACGGTGAGCAAAAATCCCAGAACCACACGGGGGGACCTAGTGAATGACCTGCAGAGAGCTGGGACCAAAGTAACAAAGCCTATCATCAGTAACACACTACGCCGCCAGGGACTCAAATCCTGCAGTGCCAGACGTGTCCCCCTGCTTAAGCCAGTACATGTCCAGGCCCGTCTGAAGTTTGATAGAGTGCATTTGGATGATCCAGAAGAGGATTGGGAGAATGTCATATGGTCAGATGAAACCAAAATATAACTTTTTGGTAAAAACTCAACTCGTCGTGTTTGGAGGACAAAGAATGCTGAGTTGCATCCAAAGAACACCATACCTACTGTGACGCATGGGGGTGGAAACATCATGCTTTGGGGCTGTTTTTCTGCAAAGGGACCAGGACGACTGATCCGTGTAAAGGAAAGAATGATTGGGGCCATGTATCGTGAGATTTTGAGTGAAAACCTCATTCCATCAGCAAGGGCATTGAAGATGAAACGTGGCTGGGTCTTTCAGCATGACAAGGATCCCAAACACACCGCCCGGGCAACGAAGGAGTGGCTTCGTAAGAAGCATTTCAAGGTCCTGGAGTGGCCTAGCCAGTCTCCAGATCTCAACCCCATAGAAAATCTTTGGAGGGAGTTGAAAGTCAGTGTTGCCCAGCGACAGTCCCAAAACATCACTGCTCTAGAGGAGATCTGCATGGAGGAATGGGCCAAAATACCAGCAACAGTGTGTGAAAACCTTGTGAAGACTTACAGAAAAGGTTTGACCTGTGTCATTGCCAACAAAGGGTATATAACAAAGTATTGAGAAACTTTTGTTATTGACCAAATACTTATTTTCCACCATAATTAGCAAATAAATTCATAAAAAATCCTACAATGTGATTCTCTGGATTTTGTTTTCTCAATTTGTCTGTCATAGTTGACGTGTACCTATGATAAATTACAGGCCTCTCTCATCTTTTAAGTGGGAGAACTTGCACAATTGGTGGCTGACTAAATACTTTTTTTCCCCACTGTACATACAGAGTACAAACCAGCTCATGAATTTTTTTTATGTTATAAAAGTTGACTGTCCACATAACCTGGTTCAAGCATTTACCATGTAACCCTGAAGGAGGCACTGCGTGCCGAAACATTGGTTGCCATACCAATTCAATGTTTGGGAGCATAGTGTGCAACTTTCTTTTTGTAAAAGCTTTGAACACATGGTTAAGGTGACACTCCTGCACTCTACCTGACTTCTTGCTGTGGTCCTTCTCCATAAGCTCTAGGCTCTCCAGCAGGTAGTCTACTTTGTGTTTAATCATTGTCAGCTCCTTCTTGATGGTCTGCAGGTCATCTGTTTTCACTGAGAGAAAAGAGACAGAACAAATTGGGATAAAGGTTTAAGAGATAGCTCCTTTGATCACACTACCTTATGAAGCTCTGTATTAAAGCGCTGTGTGAGTAACTTTCATTAGCAACATGCGATTAACCTCAAGCCCAGCACCGTGAGCATCAGGGCATAAAATAAACGTTTTGGTCCACCAGCCAAAATCGAGGTGGAATAGGCTATATAGGATTCGTAGTTCTTTGACTTTGTGCAATACATTTACCAGCAATTAAACAAAAACGGCAGAAATACTTTGAAAACAGCTACTGCAGCATTTATTTTACTATAAATGTGATCATACTTGACTATTTCTATTTGCAAATGCGAGTGACACACTTCACACTGTGGAGCCCTGACCACCCTCCAACGTAGCTGGTGAAATATACATCTTACCCGCCAATGCCAAAATCGACCTGCATTTGGCAGGTGTTGGGTGTTAATTTTAGGCCCTGGTGAGCATTGACAGCAGGTACTGCATGAGGATGCTACAAATAGTCTACTGTGCAATGTGCAAAGTGTATTACAAGTAGTGTGCTATTCGAGTGGCTAGAGAAGAGAGGGCTGGGCACGGACTTGTTCTTGAGGATGCCCTCTGGCTGCTCTTGGAGGAAGAGGAGAAACTGGCCTTGGCGCGGCGGCTGCCCCCTCCAGTCATGCTGACCCGTGGGCGCTTGGACGGGATCACTGCTCGGGACATGGGTGGAGGAGGAGGAGGGGGCACGCGGGATGGGTACGAGTACACTCTGAGAATAGAACAGCGAGTAATGAATGAACAATCTACTGCCTTTACACTAATTCTGCTTGCATATTGAGTTATCTACACTAAAGAAAAATATAAACACAACATGTAGTGTTGGTCCCAAGTTTCATGAGCTGAAATACATCCCAGGAATTTTCCATACGCACAAAATGTTTAATTCTCTCAAATGTTGTGCACAAATTTATTTACATCCCTGTTGGTGAGCATTTCTCCTTTGCCAATATAATCAATCCACCTGACAGCTGTGGCATATCAAGAAGCTGATTAAACAGCATGATCATTACACAGGTGCACCTTGTGCTGGGGACAATAAAAAGCCACTCTAAAATGTGCAGTTTTGTCACACAACACAATGCCACAGATGTCTCAAGTTGAGGGAGGGTGCAATTGGCATGCTGACTGCAGGAATGTCCACCAGAGCTGTTGCCAGAGAATTTAAATGTTCATTTCTCTACCATAAGCTACCTCCAATGTCATTTTAGAGAATTTGGCAGTGTGTCCAACTGGCTTTACAACCGCAGACCACGTGTATGGCGTTGTGTGGGCGAGCAGTTTGCTGATGTCAATGTTGTGAACAGTGTCCCATGGTGGCGGTGGGGTTATGGTATGGGCAGGCATAAGCTACTGACTGGCATTTTATTTATGGCAATTTGAATGCACAAATACCGTGACGAGATCCTGAGGCCCATTGTGAGACCATTTTTTTAAAGGCATCCCTGACCAACAGATGCAAATCTGTATTTCCAGTCAAGTGAAATCCATAGATTAGGGCCTAATGAATTTATTTCAATTGACTGATTTCCATATATGAACTAACTCAGTAAAACCATTGAAATTGTTGCATGTTGCGTTTATATTTTTGGTCAGTATAGTTAAATAGAGCTGAAACATAGGATGTGGGAACAGACAAAGCACTGGACTCACCTGTCATAGTAATCTCTCTGGAAGTCGTAGTCCAGATCAAATGTGGGACTACTGTGGGGAGAAGAAAAATAGTTGTATGCATGTATGCAGTGGAGAAGAGGAATTATCAAAGTAAGAGTAAGATTGAGACCCAGAGGTGGCTCACATTTGATATTAGATATTTAAAAACTTGGTTCTTTACATTGAATCAGACCTGTACATGTCTCCCGCCAATCGCTTTGTGGTCTTTGACCTGTGGGGTTTGGGTTCTCCAGCCAAGTTAATGTCTGAGGAAGAGAGAGACAGTCAGTCTTGGTTGGCAGTTGGAAATACAATCTTTATCCATATTCAGTCCTTACAGAGGCACCTTTAAAAACTGTTCTCATCCTCCACAAGCAGGCCAGGTACTGTACCGAAAAGGTCTGTTTTGTCCAATACCCATTGAACCCTGAGTTTGAGGCATTGCTCACCAGCCCCAGAGGCAGGCTTTAATCCTTACCCAGCACCTGTCCCACGATCATGCGTCCGTCCTCGGCCCCTACGGCGGTACGTGCGCATCTCTCGTTGGCGAACTGGACGAAGGCAAAGCCCTTGTGCACAGAACAGCCCACGATCTTGCCGTACTTGCTGAAGATTGCCTCCACGTCTGCCTTGGTGACCAGGAGCGTGTTGAGGTTCCCGATGAAGACCCGCGAGTTGAGTGAGCGCGGGTCCGTCTTGTTGGTCACGTTGCTGGCCATCAGGCTGCTGGTGGTGGGGGACCGACTGGTGGAGGAGGGAGAGACGGGCGAAACCCCAATTATTAACTATGTCACTGCAAGATAACACTACTCAACCATCTTTATATACAAACAAAGCGAGTGGCAGGGAATGTTCAGAATGAACACTTGACCTTGTTCAGTGTAATATTATATCACCAAAATATGTAAAATAGTTTAAGCATCTCATGCACAAATTTGTTTGTGTCGTATCTTCAAATCAGATGTCCCATGTGTTGGTAGTGTAACAACAATTAGCCTTAAAAGGGATACTTTGGATTTAGGCAACGAGGCCCTTTATCTACTTCCCCAGAGTCAGATTAATTTGTGGATACCATTGTTATGTCTCAGTGTCCAGTATGAAGGAAGTTCGAGGTAGTTTTGCAAGCCAATGCTAACTAACGTTAGCGCAATGACTGAAAGTCTATGAGTATCTGCTAGTATGTATAGTAGATACCCATAGACTTCCAGTCATTACGCTAACACTAGTTAGAATTGGCTCGGAAAACTCTCTCGAACTTCCTTCATACTGGACAGAGACATAACAATGGTATCCACAAGTTAATCTGACTCTGGGGAAGTCGATAAAGGGCCTCTGCTAAAATCCCAAAGTATCCCTTTAATATCAGTAGTACATATACAGTATGTATGTCTAGGTTGGTGCATATGGTGCAACTCCAGGAGGTCCTACTGTAAAAAAAGGATTGGGAATAAGCACAATAAGTTGCATTAATATGCACAATAAGTAATCAAAGACAATAACTTCTATTACCATATGTGAAAAACACCATAACGTTGTATTTATGCAGACGTACAGAAGCTGCACATCACATTTCAATTCATACACAAACCACAACTCACTCAACAGCCTATTACAATTGAAATGTTCCTGGAAGAAACGGATGCACACGGGTGTCCACTGACTGTTCAGACAACAGGGTATTATATTAGAACAGTGTGGACGGGGCAGTGTGTGTTCCAATCCACCTGTAGCAGGTTTTGTTGCAGGGTTTGTTTTATATTGCCTGAATTGCACATCTGGGGCCATAGTTAACAAGTGTCTCAAAGCAGTAAATAGATAAGTGCTTGAACATTTTGAGAATGTCACGCTATAGGCTACTATTTAGCACTGTAAGCATATGGTCGGGAAAAGGCATGAGTGTGTACAAATTAGGTGCTTATAATATTAGTGGCACGTGGTAATTTAAGGAAAGCTGGGCAAAGGAGTTTGTGCACAATCGGACGTTAGGGAGTGAGATTTCTCACTGGCACTGCATACAACCTGAGTGTCAAAAAAAGGAGACGTTAACAACCATTGGGGGTTAAATAACCATCACTCACTCCATAGCGTCTGTGTGCAGGGCGATCGTCTGTCTGTCAGTCAGTCAGTTCTTTGACACTGAGCGCAGGGCCAGTGTGAACGGGCAGGTGTCTTGGGTGCTCTCAGCAAAAACTACAATTCCATCAGCACCCTCTCAGAATGCAGAACTTCGCCCCACGACTTATACTGAGGCGGGTGACAGAGAACACACCTCAGTGACATTGGATGTACAGGGTTATTACAGTCTTACCTGGTTGGGTTTTGCACATAATTCAGTTATGAGCCAAATACAGAGAAAACCAGGGTTTAGGGCCATCCTATAGAGGAGCATTCAGGCGACACCCTTTCTGCTATTGATGTGTAACAATAGGAGTTGCCTAGCCTACCAACTTGTTTAAGAGAAAGATGCAATATGCTTCAGGTACTTTTAGTGACAGATTATGCAACAGTATCAATATGTTGATTGCTTTTTTATTTTTTATTACCGGTCAGGCATCCATTGCAAGACTAAGTTACATCAACAGACAGTGGGCCTAGACCTGCTTAGCTCTAACTGTGATTAAGGGGAGAAGCAGTGGGAGGTAATGTGGTAACAGCTGACAAGTCTTCAAATGTACTATATGAGTAGCCGTGTGATGCACACAGAGAAATAACATTGGGACGTTATTTTGCATGAACACATTGAGAAGCTAAATAGTCTTTGTGAACGTAAACGAGGACATGTGGGCCTATGCCTACTTTGAGGATTTCACCAACAGTGAATGTTCTGTGCAGGGGCCACCAGAACACTCACGCTGCTCATGGGCCTTCAGCAGCACTGCATGCGGTGATGTGTGTGTGGGGAGGCGGGAGCTGTGCACTGTAGTGCTGAATGTCCCGACTCCCTTATTTCATAGAACCGAAGTGCACAATAACATTTGTCAGAGCAGATATATTGCATTGACTACCCCCCTTTGTTTTTACACTGCTGCTACTCGCTGTTTATTATCTATGCAGTCACTTTACCCCTACCCATGTACAAATTATCTTGACTAACCTGTACCCCCGCACATTGACTCAGTACCTTTACCCCCTGTATATAGCATTATTGTTATTTTATTGTGTTACTTTTTTTTCCACTTTCGTTTATTTAGTCAATATTTTCTTAACTCTATTTTCTTAAAACTGTATTGTTGGCACAAACCGTAATTCTGTTACCAAATTTTGCATCGGCACGGTTTCTCAAGTAAATGTGTTTTTGTAAAATGTTGTGGAAATTGTAAAAAGTAGTCCTTGTGCATAGAGTTGTTTGGTTTGTTTAACTTTGCAATCATTGGTTTTTGTTTGGCCTACATTTTAAAGTGAAATCTTAGTCTCAGCATCACTCTTATCGTGGAATTGCCCTGTACTAGGCATGTTCCAAAGATGAGACCAGACCAAACTAAAACTTGATTATTAGTAGTAGTGATGGGGGAGGGGAAATCGATAGTTACATATCGGGATATTGATTGACGCTATATCTTCTCATTTTGACAATACCACAATATTATCTTTGCGCTAGTTGGCTGTACCAAAACTCCAGTATTTTTCCTTAATTGTTTGCTCTCCATCTTCTTTTTAAATAGGGAGCCAATTTGTTTAGAGCACTTATTTCCATGACTGATCAAAACTCATTCTCATGGCTTTCTCGTCTCTCTGCAGCAGACATATGGTGAGCAATTGTTTGGAACATCGAATCGAAATAAAATCAGTATCAAATCGCGGCACCCAAGTATCGTGATAATATCGTGAGGTCCCCAGCAATCCCCAGTCCTAATTAGTAGCCTAATTAGATGGTAATTTTACATGAAGTAAAACATGTTGGAGCTTGCTTTAGCTCTTAAAATGTTTATGTTAGTGGAAGAAGTGTTCGGATTTTAGATTTGAAAAGCAGAGAAGTAGAATAAGATTTCATACCCAAGTTGTCGTCTAACTTGTGGGAAAAGTGGTCAAAACTGCAGTTGTTTCAAAGATTTGATGCGAAAAGTAGTTCAAGCGGGTAGTAAAATAAGGTTCATACACATTTTGACAGATGGAGAAGTCATGGAAAATCCATTAGTTTTAACCAAATTTCGATGACCAACCATTAGCGGCGTTTCTATGTACAGTTGAAGTCGGATGTTTACATACACCTTAGCCAAATACATTTAAACTCAGTTTCACAATTCCTGACATTTAATGCTTGTAAAAATTCCCTGTCTTAGGTCAGTTAGGATCACCACTATTTTAAGAATGTGAAATGTCAGAATAATTGTAGAGAGAATGATTTATTTCAGCTTTTATTTCTTTCATCACATTCCCAGTGGGTCAGAAGTTTACATGCACTCAATTAGTATTTGGGAGAATTGCCTTTAAATTGTTTAACTTGGGTCAAACGTTTTGGGTAGCCTTCCACAACCTCCCACAATAAGTTGGGTGAATTTTGGCCCATTCCTCCTGACAGAGCTGGTGTAACTGAGTCAGGTTTGTAGGCCTCCTTGCTCGCACACGCTTTTTCAGTTCTGCCTACAACTTTTTCTATAGGATTGAGGTCAGGGCTTTGTGATGGCCACGCCAATACCTTGACTTTGGTGTCCTTAAGCCATTTTGCCACAACTTTGGAAGTATGCTTGGCGTCATTGTCCATTTGGAAGACCCTTTTGCGACCATGCTTTAACTTCCTGACCGATGTCTTGAGATGTTGCTTCAATATATCCACATAATTTTCCTTCCACCCCCACAGCATGATGCTGCCACCACCGTGCTTCACGGTTGGGATGGTGTTCTTCGGCTTGCAAGCATTCCCCCTTTTCCTCCAAACATAACGATGGTCATTATGGCCAAACAGTTATATTTTTGTTTCATCAGACCAGAGGACATTTCTCCAAAAAGTACGATCTTTGTCCCCATGTGCAGTTGAAACCGTAGTCTGGCTTTTTTATGGCGGTTTTGGAGCAGTGGCTTCTTCCTTGCTGAGCAGCCTTTCAGGATATGTCGATATAGGACTCATTTTACGGTGGATATAGATAATTTTGTACCGGTTTCCTCCAGCATCTTCACAGGGTCCTTTGCTGTTGTTCTGGGATTGATTTGCACTTTTTGCACCAAAGTACGTTCATCTCTAGGAGACAGAACGCGTCTCCTTCCTGAGAAGTATGACGGCTACGTGGTCCCATGGTGTTTATACTTGCGTACTATTGTTTGTACAGATGAACGTGGTACCTTCAGGCGTTTGGAAATTGCTCCCAAGGATGAACCAGACTTGTGTAAGTCTACATTTATTTTTCTGAGGTCTTGGCTGATTTCTTATAATTTTCCCATGATGTCAAGCAAAGAGGCACTGAGTTTGAAGGTAGGCCTTGAAATACATCCACAGGTACACCTCCAATTGACTCAAATTATGTCAATTAGCCTATCAGAAGCTTCTAAAGCCATGACATTTTCTGGAATTTTCCAAGCTGTTTAAAGGCACAGTCAACTTAGTGTATGTAAACTTCTGACCCACTGGAATTGTGATACAGTGAATTATAAGTGAAATAATCTGTCTAAACAATTGTTGGAAAAATTACTTGTGTTATGCACAAAGTAGATGTCCTAACCAACTTGCCAAAACTATAGTTTGTTAACAAGACATTTGTGGAGTGGTTGAAAAACGAGTTTTAATGACTGCAACCTAAGTGTATGTAAACTTCCGACTTCAACTGTACGTATATATTTGTTTAAAGTATGTGTAATGTGGTGTTGACACTGGGAGGCTGCTCTCTGATCCCATGTACCACCTCCTGTCATAGTGCAAGGCACTTAACCCCTCACAAAGTAGAATACCTGTTAGGCAACTGTATAAAACATGTGGTCAACTGGGGAGCTACTGGGTGTGCAGGCTTTTGATCAAGCCCTGCTCAAACACATCAGAGCCAGTTTATCAAGGTCCATTTGAGCAACTAATTTCTAAAATGTGGTTTGTTAGAGGGGGACTGGAATAAAAGCCTGCACACCCATTAGCTCTCCTGGAGGATGGTTGACCACCCTTGATATATAACATTGCAACATTACAAACAAATAAGTTATGCCTTTTGAAATAATTCACTAATTTAATATATCAAAGATCAAATAGCTATGGTAGGCTACAAATCGTTTTATTCAGCTGAAGCAAGCCCACACATTTTCAGGAAATGTATATTTTCTAGTTTAGTGATTTATTTTAGCTACCTTGGAAGTGTTTACTTTGCAGGCTGAGAAGCATCTATTGAGTTGCAATGTCCCATACATTGGATGCCCAAATCAACTGGAAGTATCTATAAAACAAGTTGAAGCCACATAATCCAAAAGAAAGGCTACATGTAAGTCTAACCCACTGGAATTGTGATACAGTGAATTATAACTGAAATAATCTGTCTGTAAACAATTCTTGGAAAAATGACTTGTGTCATGCACAAAGTAGATGTCCTAACCGACTTGCCAAAACTATAGTTTGTTAACAAGTAATGTGTGGAGTGGTTGAAAAATGACTTTTAATGACTCCAACCTAAGTGTATGTAAACTTCTGACTATTTCAAGGCCTACCTTCAAACTCAGTGCCTCTTTGCTTGACATCATGGGAAAATTTAAAGAAATCAGCCAAGACCTCAGAAAAATAATTGTAGACCTCCACAAGTCTGGTTCATCCTTGGGAGCAATTTCCAAACGCCTGAAGCTACCACGTTCATCTGTACAAACAATAGTCCGCAAGTATAAACACCATCTCTTAAAAGTCCCCTACCACATTTCTAGCTTACCTTTCTAATTTTACAATGGCTTGCTAATGGTTGTCTGTCAACAACATCAGAAATCTTCCCCTCGTTTCTACAATCCCATCCTAGCCTGATTCTCCTCTCCCCTAACCTGAAAGACGTTGCTCTTATGCCCGCTGTCAAACTCCAGCTCAGCACGGCGACGTGCCCAGTCCCACACTACCACCCGCAGGTCATCGCTGCCGGAGGCCAGGCGTGTGCCTGAGGGGTTGAAGTGCAGGGTGTTCACACAGCCAGTGTGTCTCTCCAGGCGCCCCTGGAGCTCCAGCCTCTGGACCAAGCCTCGTGCACCACACACACGCCTCACAAACTGGTGCGAGCCCCGGCCAATCTCCCTCGACTTCAGGGAGGGCACCGCCCGCCATGACGGCCCGCTGAGGTCACGCAGCTCCGCCCCCAGCCACGCGTCCATGGCCTGCTCGTCCTCTTACAGACCGTAATAGAGCCTGGCTGTCAATGTGTTGTCAGGAGTATCCCCCTGAGGATAGACTGGTCACTTAAAGCCATGATTACTCTTGATAGGTGTTAGCCTGGTGTTACAGTACAGTGAGGGGAGCTCGGCCAGGTCAACGGATTCTCATAGCTCAGGATCTAGAATAGCCCCTGGCATAGATAGCCTACCGAAGTTTGAAAAGAGTGTGGATCTCTATTAATTGTCCTCACTGTAGTAATACTTATCTAACTGTGCATTCATATGAAAAGTACTTGGATTAAAATGATGATGTAATCTTTTATTTCACGGACATGTTGGAGGTGTGTTTGAGCGTCCAGTGAACCTCATCAATGTTACAGTCTCTAGAGCAGAGAAATGGCTTCTCTCAATGTCCTTGTAACTAGATCACTGTGATGCCCTGACCACTTCATGTGGATAGAGGAGTGGGTGTGTGTGTTTTTGTGTGTGTAGGTGTGTGTCTGTGCATGTCTGTATGTACATGCATGTCTGTTTGTTTGTACACCTGGGTGAACCTTTGATCCTCTTATTGGGGAGTTGAATATTTGAATTCATAAATGGACACATCTCACCATCCCCTGTACTGTCTCTCCTCTTTATCCACCCATTCATCCCCCTCTCTCTTCTCTCTCTCCCCTTTCAGAGTTAATATGTTCTGCGTCTTTTCTAGATTAACAATCATCAAAAATACATGTACAGTGTATGTTATGTTGATTTAATTCAATGTCTACTTTATCAACAGTATGTTGATGTCAGGCTGGTCTTTGTTGTGGAGAGTGCACTCATGTAGGACTAAGATGTTTCTCAGGTTAAAGATAGAGCTTGGCTGTAGCCTAAAACGATGTGCTGCAACTACTTCTCTCAGCTCATTATCCATGCATGTAGGCCACTGGAATATGCAGCTCTGGGGAGGCTGTACATCTGGTGACCGCAGGCATGACAGAGACAGAAAAGTGCAGTTTGACAGAAATCGTACCTGTGAGAATTCATAAAATACCTACATTCTCAAAGTCATGGATAAAGCTCACTATTCTGTCACCCTTCAAAGTGATAAAACGACAAGATCACGCTCCAGAGTTATCTTACAAGGACTACATCATGATGTGTGAAAACATGAGGTACATACAGTATGTGTGGTAATCCATTACTCTGATGACAGCAATATATCCTCCCTGCTGTAATATAGGCAAAGAGAATGAGGCTGTAGTATGATAATGTTCCTATCGTCCCTATTTAGGTTGACTTATTTCACCAATCTCCCTGTAATCTGTTGGAAACCCACCAGTAACACAGCACCTTCAGGCCGCTCAGATATGTGGTGATATGTGGGCTCTATTTTAAGCATGTGAATCAAAAATAATTTGGCCCTGAGATTGCGAGGTGTTATTAAAATGCTAAACAGTTGAATGGGTGGATAACAAGACAATCTAAACCTCATCAGGACATGGGAGGGAAGGACGGAGGGAGAAAATAGAACATGTCTGCTTTGTATTCACTGTGGGTGATTGTTATTTCATATATTACAGAATGTAATATGCCCATAGATCATTATTGACCAAATTAACTCAATGCTGATGTATTCACTCTCCCCTACCTGTAGTATGTAAAATGTAAAATGTAAATGTATGTAAATGTCTGTAGTGGTTTGATATATTTTTGGTTTATTTATTATTTTTGGTGAATTCAAACACATATGCCTAACCTAAGCATGCTGCTTCACAGATCAACAGTAGTGAACATTTGCTGCAGAAATATTAACTGTTTTTATTAATTGATCATAGTATAGCTTTTGCTATATTGAAATGTTCATTAGGCCTACTGGACGGATTTCTCCATAGAGGTGTCTGTTAGGGTGGAGATCAAATCTTCAGCAGAGTCATCCTTCACATCCTCATCAGTAGCGATCATGTCCTTAGTGCTCTCAGGGGTCAGTGCCATGTCAGGAGTGGAGTTCTGGGTGCTTGAGTCTGATGTGTGAACCTCTGTCATGGTCTCTGATGACTGGGTGGTCACCATGGAGATCTGTCTCTGAGAGGTGGCAGTGGTCTGTGTGTCTGTGTTCATATCTGTTGTCTGTGTTTCTGTCTGCGCCTGTGTCGAAGTGTTGGTAGTGGATGGCTTTCTCTCTGTCCTAGTTGCCATAGACGAGGTGGTCATAGGGACTCCAGGTAGCTGCCACTCCAGCGGGAGGATGGCCAGGTTCCTAGCCTGGGAGAACTGGGAGAGGGAGCTCTACCCGGAGGAAGAGGGGGGTTAGGTTGAGGTCAGAGAGGAAACTGCCTGAATGTGTGAATCTCTGAATGTCTGTATAGTAAGTCAGGTTTCAGTAACTTACGTGGGCACGTGGTAGCGTCGGAGAGTCAGGTCTTATGTATATTTCCTCCACATGGGTCTTCACTTGCCGGGGTGTCCTTTGATTTGCCTGCATAAGACAATTGCAATACCCAATGATAAAACATTATGGGAAATATATTTTGCTCTCGATAAAATATGATACAGCATATTTGCTTGTCTCACAGAGTTCGGTCTTTGTCCCAAATGAGTTCCCTTGTCTGTTTCTGGTGTTGTACTTCTGGGTTTGTGGTCTTGAGATGATTTCAATAGCTGGACTTCAGTCCAGTCTTTCTCCCTCCCTACCTTTCCATTACTCTTGTCCTTGACCTTTTTGGTTGTAACATCTCCTCCAGACCAGTCTGAGCCTGTTTAGACATTTTGATTTTGAAGACACATCTTTCCAAGTGGAGCAATATCATTCTATATCTAATCAACAGACAACCCATAACACTCACCAGTATCAGATGCAGTATCTTCGTCCTGGTCCTTTTTACTCTGTCTGTACTGAGAGGCACGAGTTTTCTTCAGCTTGACTTTCCCTCCACAGCAGAAGAGAGTGAACAGCTGCAGGGCCGCCACAGCTGGATAGATGCTCTGCTTCTTCTCTTTCTGCTTGGTCTCCTTTGCTTTCTCCACAGGGGAGACCTCAGGGTCACAATCAGTACATCAGTTAGAAATCTACTGATATTTCAAACTACAATATAAATAGCCAATGAGCTCTAGTGTGTTTCCATGGCAAAATGTTACCCAATAATAACTAGGGTTAGTGCTAACCGAGATCCTTGAGACATCCCTACCCTAAACCCTAACCTTACCCTAACTCTAACCTTAACCATTTCAATTTCAATGGGGGTAAGGTCAGAGTTGGGACGTTCCATGGATTCCGTTAAGACTTTTTAACTAGTAGGGCCTACCCCATCCGAAGGGGCATTGTGACATTATCACATTTGTCAAGCAGTATCAAATTCAACACAATATACTGTGTTTTCCTTATTGTGGTCATTATCAATTATCAAATGCATTGGCAAATCCTCATTGATAAGCAGGTTTGGATGTCTTATCGAGTTAGATCTTTGTTTATTGTCTTTTTCTGTTTCCAGTGTCGTTCTGCGTTTGTGGTCCTTAGATTTACATTTTAGTCATTTAGCAGACGCTCTTATCCAGAGCGACTTACAGTTAGTGAATACATATATTATTAATTTTTTTATACTGGCCCCCCATGGGAATCGAACCCACAACCCTGGCGTTGCAAACGCCATGCTCTATCAACTGAGCTACATCCCTGCCAGCCATTCCCTCCCCTACCCTGGACGACTCTGGGCCAATTGTGCGCCGCCCATGAGTCTCCCGGTCGCGGCCGACTGCGACAGAGCCTGGATTCGAACCAGGATCTCTAGTGGCACAGTTAGCACTGCGATGCAGTGCCTTAGACCACTGCGCCACTCAGGAGATTTCTAAACTTCAATCCAAACTTTCTCGCTCCGAACCTTTCGTTTACTCTTGTGCTTGATCCTTTTCACATCACCTTCAGAATAGTCAGAGCCTGTAAGTGAAACATTTCCAAGACACATTATGTTTTTTTTCCAAGTGAAGCCTAAATAATTGTACTATGTAGCAGCACTAGTCAATAGGCACCTCCTCACACTCACCAGTATCAGAGTCATTATTGTTGTTCGTATCGTGTATTGTTGTTGCCTTTCTCCCCTCACCACTCTGGGAGGGATCAAATGGTGTCTTCTTCATCCTGACGCAGCTCAGCAGTGTACACAGCTGAAGAAAGGTCAGGGCTGGAGGGATGCTCTTCTTCTTGGGTTTATTTTTATGTTTATGGGTCTCCTTTCGTTGCTCCCAAGGAGAGACCAGAGTGACAGGGTCACTATGTGTCTGACCCATAACACGCTAGGGTAGTGTACTGTTGTAATCAATCAAATCAGTTATAGGTTGAGAGATGTAGCTAACACGCTCTACCTGAGCTTGTCTAACAATTTTAATGTGGTCTGGGATTATGTTAGAAGTGTGTTTCCGTGGCAACATGTTACCTCATAATGTTCCCTAGTGCTCCATCCCTGGTAAAGTGGCATTGTGACATCATCAAGTTATTTACCTATCCACATATCCACCCAGAACACTGGAGCAGCCTATTACTATAGACCTAGTCTGCCTTTATGTCTGTATGTCTGTCTGTCTGTACAGATGTAGGATCTTTAATTTGATCACTCTTTTGTTGCTGAGATTTGTACTGCAGAGCAAGAAATGCAAACTTGTATTGTATTACAAAAGGCTTCTAAAGTTTGTAATTTCCATTTTAAAATGTCAGACTTGATTTGCCCAAACAGAAAATGTATCAACCCCTACAAAAAATGTCCATTCATTATAATCCACATCATAATTCACATTTCCTGTTGCTGCAGAATTATTTTCCTGCTGTAGCAAACTGGCTCAAATTAAGATCATACATCTGTATGTCTGTCTCTCTCTTTCCTTCTCTCTCCATCTCTCTCTCTGCCTGTACTCATATTTAACCTCTCCCTTCACCCTATTGCAGCACTTTGTTTTCTCATCTATTTCCTGCCTGCATCATGTTGCAAGGAGATTGTGGCTGAGCACAGGTCAATCACTCCACATTGAGAATTAATTTAATTATTAATGAATGATTATACAGTTGATTATCAAGTGCCACACTCAACATATTACTACTGTTGGCAATCAGAATACATACTTGTTGTAGTCCAAGAGTCTACTCAGTGAATACATGCAGGCCAGTGGGCAAGAGTCATGGCAACACATCTATATTCACACCTCCTCTATGTCTGCACTATTAAAAGCAGATCGCCGCCACATGTAGCATAAGAGATAGGAAGCCTCCCTGGCTCAGCGCCTGTTAGTGTCAGATTTGAAGAGCTACATGTCAGCCTGATAATTACTCTGTGTCATCCGCTGAGGCAATTAGTGATAAAAGCTCACACAACGTGATAGGCTAACACCTCTGTAGGTACCTGGATGGATCACAGTAGCTTATCCACTTCACTCAGACCACTAATGATAGGTTTGCAGGTATGCACGCACACACGCACAAACACAAACACACACCACATGCACTCACTCACACACACACACACACACACACAGGCACACACGTCACACTCACACACTCCTATTGTCATACAGTAATGGTTGGTGTAGGTGGACTGCGGGACCATGGGTCGTAGGTGTTAACCAGATGAGAGGCGACTGCAGGACCATGGGTCGTAGGTGTTAACCAGACGAGAGGCGACTGCAGGACCATTGGTCGTGGTTGTTAACCAGACGAGAGGCGACTGCAGGACCATGGGTCGTGGTTGTTAACCAGACAAGAGGCGACGGCAGGACCATGGGTCGTGGTTGTTAACCAGACGAGAGGCGACTATAGGACCATTGGTCATGGTTGTTAACCAGACAAGAGGCGACGGCAGGACCATGGGTCGTGGTTGTTAACCAGACAAGAGGCGACGGCAGGCTGGCTGTCATAAAGGCGCTCAGAGAGACCTGTGACACTGCGCATACTAATGACAACTGAATTATTCATCTGTAGCGCGGCAACATCCAACAGCAGCGCAGCTAGCTAACGGCCTGGTTTATATCAGTCAGGGATGAGAGGCCTTATCTACATCACAGCAACTCTAACCAACGGCCTAAGTGATGCTATATGCTAGACAGAGGAGAAAAGAGGGATCATAGACAACAGAAAATAAACAGACTGCAGCTAGCTGAATGTAAAGGGGAGCAGAGGCTTTTTCTATAGTGCAGTTTATTTTTATTTTTTTATTTATTTCACCTTTATTTAACCAGGTAAGCCAGTTGAGAACAGGTTCTCATTTACAACTGCGACCTGGCCAAGATAAAGCAAAGTAGTGCAATAAAAACAGCACAGTTACATATGGGGTAAAAAAAACATAAAGTCAGAAATACAACAGAAAATATATATACAGTGTGTGCAAATGTAGCAAGTTATGGAGGTAAGGCAATAAATAGGCTATAGTGCAGAATAATTACAATAGTATTAACACTGGAATGCTAGATGTGCAAGAGATTATGTGCAAATAGAGATACTGGGGTGCAAAAGAGCAAATTAAATAACAATATAGGGATGAGGTAGTTGGGTGGGCTAATTTCAGATGGGCTGTGTACAGGTGCAGTGATCGGTAAGGTGCTCTGACAACTGATGCTTAAAGTTATTGGGGGAGATAAGAGTCTCCAGCTTCAGAGATTTTTGCAATTCGTTCCAGTCATTGGCAGCAGAGAACTGGAAGGAATGGCGGCCAAAGGAGGTGTTGGCTTTGGGAATGACCAGTGAGATATACCTGCTGGAGCGCAGACTGCGGGTGGGTGCTGCTATGGTGACCAATGAGCTAAGATAAGGCGGGGATTTGCCTAGCAGTGATTTATAGATGGCCTGGAGCCAGTGGGTTTGACGACGAACATGTAGTGAGGACCAGCCTACAAGAGCGTACAGGTCACAGTGGTGGGTAGTGTATGGGGCTTTGGAGACAAAACGGATGGCACTGTGATAGACTACATCCAATTTGCTGAGTAGAGTGTTGGAGGCTATTTTGTAAATGACATCGCCGAAGTCAAGGATCGGTAGGATAGTCAGTTTTACGAGGGCATGTTTGGCAGCATGAGTGAAGGAGGCTTTGTTGCGAAATAGGAAGCCGATTCTAGATTTAACTTTGGATTGGAGATTCTTTATGTGAGTCTGGAAGTTGAGTTTACAGTCTAACCAGACACCTAGATATTTGTAGTTGTCCACATACTCTAGGTCAGACCCGTCGAGAGTGGTGATTCTAGTCGGGTGGGCGGGTGCTAGCAGCGTTCGATTGAAAAGCATGCATTTAGTTTTACTAGTGTTTAAGAGCAGTTGAAGGCTACTGAAGGATTGTTGTATGGCATTGAAGCTCGTTTGGAGGTTTGTTAACACAGTGTCCAATGAAGGGCCAGATGTATACAAAACGGTGTCGTCTGCGTAGAGGTGGATCTGAGAGTCACCAGCAGCAAGAGCGACATCATTGATATACACGGAGAAAAGTGTCGGCCCAAGAATTGAACCCTGTGGCACCCCCATAGAGACTGCCATAGGTCCAGACAACAGGCCCTCCGATTTGACACACTGAACTCTATCTGAGAAGTAGTTGGTGAACCAGGCGAGGCAGTCATTTGAGAAACCAAGGCTATTTAGTCTGCCAATAAGAATGCGGTGGTTGACAGAGTCGAAAGCCTTGGCCAGGTCGATGAAGACGGCTGCACAGTACTGTCTATTATCAATCGCGGTTATAATATCGTTTAGGACCTTGAGCGTGGCTGAAGTGCACCCGTGACCAGCTCGGAAACCGGATTGCATAGCGGAGAAGGTACGGTGGTATTCGAAATGGTCGATGATCTGTTTGTTAACTTGGCTTTCGAATACTTTCGAAAGGCAGGGCAGGATGGATATAGGTCTGTAGCAGTTTGGATCTAGAGTGTCACCCCCTTTGAAGAGGGGGATGACCGCGGCAGCTTTCCAATCTCTGGGGATCTCAGACGTTATGAAAGAGAGGTTGAACAGACTAGTAATAGGGGTTGCGACAATTTCAGCGGCTAGTTTTAGGAAGAAAGGGTCCAGATTGTCTAGCCCAGCTGATTTGTAGGGGTCCAGATTTTGCAGCACTTTCAAAACATCAGCTGTCTGAATTTGTGTGAAGGAGAAGCGGGGGGGGCATGGGCAAATTGCAGCAGAGGGTGCAGAGTTGGTGGCCGGGTTAGTGGTAGCCAGATGGAAAGCATGGCCAGCTGTAGCAAAATGCTTGTTGAAATTCTCGATTATTGTAGATTTATCGGTGGTGATAGTGTTTCCTAGCCTCAGTGCAGTGGGCAGCTGGGAGGAAGTGCTCTTATTCTCCATGGACTTTACAGTGTCCCAAAACTTTTTGGAGTTAGTGCTACAGGATGCAAATTTCTGTTTGAAAAAGTTAGCCTTTGCTTTCCTGACTGCTTGTGTATATTGGTTCCTAACTTCCCTGAAAAGTAGCAACAGTATATGTCTGTTGAGAGCACTAGTGGTAGGGGGTGATTTACACTCTCTCTTTATGATGGTCCATGTCAATGCCCTGCTTAGCATTGATATAACGATACAGAAAAAAGCATGGAAGAAAATTACATTTACATTGGCCTCCCTAGCTGGGATGAGATAACAAAGATATCATCACTGTGTGGCTGGTACTCTAATTTATTGATGTTGTGTGAGGAAGAAAGTGGTGCTCTCTCCATATGACATATAGCACACACACACACACACACACACACACACAGAAAGACAGTTTATCTGTCCATGTCGTCTGGTGGTCGACTCCATAGAGATCCTATTAAATTACAAAAGGGTCTATGTCATAATCCCTCACAGTTATAGAAGGGGGTGATAAAGGCAGCTATTTTCGTCAGGAGAAATCCAAACCAGTCTAATTGGAATGAATGGCAGTAGAGGCATCGGTGATGCATTTCCTGTTTTTACTTCTGCAAGAAAAGAAAAGAAAGGTATGATAAATATCAGAAGTTGTGTAATAGAAATATTGTAACCCCAAAATATTGACGTATAATTATAAATACAGTTTATACAGGTTTATACACATTTTCGGTCTAAATAGCCTCTAAAATATATGTAAACAGACCGTAAATGTCAACATATGTATTTTCTTAGAAAGCTGTGAGTGTTATTATATTATACAATATCAGTACTTGTTGCATTTAAAACTTGTCTAAATCCTATCATCAACTGATTTCAGCAAGTGTATGCTGTGGATTGACTGCATTGTTTAAATGGAATATTGGCATATTGGCACAATTTGAAAAATGTATGGAATCATGCCTCTAAAAATGGCTGGCTATAGCTAGCAAACATACAATGCAGATAATCTCCAAATTCATTGTTTTACACAATATCTTATTACAGCACTGCAAACAATGTTTGACCAAGTCCCTGACCAAAATGGCTGATGCTTTAGACCATCATAAGAAGGTTCATATCCATTCTAGTATTCTAATTCCTAATTCTATTTCCAAAGCATCCTGTAGGCTTCATAGAAATGGGAAATTGCCCTGCTTATAGTGAACATTGCATCATCACCATCATCTAAATGGTGTCACGCCTCATCTTCTAAAGTGTCCCATATGTAGGGAGAGAATGTATAGGCTGATGACCAGTGGTGAAAGAAGTACCCCGTTGTCATACTTGAGTAAAAGTAAAGATACCTTAATAGAAAATGACTCAAGTAAAAGTGAAAGTTACACAGTAAAATACTACTTGAGTAAAATTCTAAAAGTATTTGGTTTAAATATACTTAAGTACCAAAAGTAAATGTAATTGCTAAAATATACTTAAGCATTAAAAGTAAAAGTATAAATCATTTAAGCAAACCAGACCATTTTCTAGTTTTGTATTTTATTTACGGATAGCCAGGTGCACACTCCAACACAGATATAATTTACAAACAAAGCATGCATGTTTAGTGAGTCTGCCAGATCAGAGGCTGTAGGAATGACTAAGGATGTTCTCTAGATACTGTAAGTGAGTGAATTGGACCGTTTTCCTGTCCTGCTAAGCACTCAAAATGTAATGAGTTGTCACGCCCTGGCTCTGGTGACTCTTAAATGTTGAGCCAGGGTGTGGACTTGTTATGTTTAGTTTTCTATGAGTTTTGTTCTAGATCGTTTATTTCTATGTTGGCCAGGGTGGTTCCCAATCAGAGACAGCTGTAGCTCGTTGTCTCTGATTGGGGTCCATACTTAGGCAGCCTGTGTTCACTAGTTTATTGTAGGATCTTGTTCCGTATGGTTTGTTGTATTACCTAGGACTTCACGTATCGTTTTGTTGTTTTTGTTCTTGTTGTGAACACTTAATAAAGTATGTACGCCTATCACGCTGCGCCTTGGTCCGCTTCTCATAACGATCGTGACAGAAGATCCCACCAAGAGAGGACCAAGCAGCGTGCCAAACAGGAGAAGTTGGCGATGTCCCAGGTGGGCGAATGGTGGTCTTGGGAGGACATATTCGCGGGCAGAGGGCCATGGGCAATATTAAATGCCCAGGCAGGAGAGGAGAAACGGCGCCAACCGTGCCGACGACGGACACGCGAGAGGCAATCCCAAGTAATTTTTTTGGGGGGGCACACGGCGTGGATGACGGGGCTGCTGGAGGCAGCTAGAGGGCGCATCGGCGATCTAGGAGAGGAGGCCACCAGGTTTGGGGGGCTGGAAGGATGGTTGGCGGAGCCTAGAGGTAGAGCAGAGCCAACTCCCCGTACTCAGGCTAGGCAGCGTGAGACTGGGCAGGCTCCGGGTTATGCGGAGCCACGTACTGTGCCGCGAGTGTTCCGGCACAGTCCTGTACGTCCTGTGCGAGCACCACGCACGTGTCGTGCTAAGGTGGGCATGTAGCCAGGACGGAGTGTGCCGGCTCAACGCTCGTGGCCTCCAGTACCCCTCCTCGGTCCCGGATATCCTGCGCCAGTGCCACGTGCTGTAGCGCCAGTACGAGTGCACAGCCCTGTACGTCCTGTGCTGATGCCTCACACACAGGGTGTGGAGATAGGCATTCAGCCAGGACGGGTTGTGTCAGCTCTCCGCTCCAGACCTCTAGTCCATCTCCACAGTCCAGCCCGGCCTGTTCCTGTCCCTCACACCAAGCCTGTGGTGCGCGTCGCCAGCCGGTCCGGCCCATTCCTGCTCCCCGTACCAAGCCTGTGGTGCGCGTCGCCAGCACGGTCCGGCCTGTTCCTGTCCCTCGCACCAAGCCTGTGGTGCGCGTCGCCAGCCCGGTCCGGCCTGTTCCAGTCCCTCGCACCAAGCCTGTGATGCGCGTCGCCAGCCCGCTCCGTTCCTGCTCCCCGTACCAAGCCTGTGGTGCACGTCGCCAGCCCGGTCCGGCCCGTTCCTACTCCCCTTCACACATTCTTCATTAAAATTCAGTACAAGTTCCTCAACAGATGGATTGACAGATAAGCCATATTGCTAATTGAACTATACGGAAATCAAGTTTTCCTGTTATCGTGCCATGTATGAAGGCTATGTAGAAGCTCATCCAATCACAATCGCCTGCAGAGTTTCGGGTATAAGTATTATTCCTGCACAGTAAAGAAACGCAGGGAGAGTTGGGTCCTGTGTGGCTCAGGTGGTAGATGCCAGGGTTGGATTCCCATGGGGGACCAGTACGAACAAGAAAGTAAAAAAGGTATGGAAATGTATGCTCTGGATAAGAACTTCTGTTAATTGACTAAAATGTAAATGTAATATGAGAGTTCAAAGTGTTTTCCAGAAAGGTGGTTACCATGTTTTATTGAATGCTACCTGTTGCTCTTCAACAATTGCCAAGCTTTTCCCATACCAACTTTTAATTGAAGGACCTTGTTCTGTGAAGGTGCAGAAATGACAGACAATAGAACAGGTGACTACTATGACACAGAACTTTCCAGTTTACGGTCAAAACAGATGAGTCTGTACTATCAATCAACTGTGTTACAATGAACAACTCCACAACACCAGTCTTTCTCCATGTGCATCTCCAGTATGCAAGCGATTTCCCTGTCTGTGTACAATAACAATAACCAGATTCCTCTATACAGATGCAGTACAGATATATAAGTAGGGAAAAGCATGAAAGTGAAACCTCAAAAAGTCTCTTACCTTTTTCAGCTAGGCAACATGCTTATAGAAATCTATGTTATACTCCATTCTGTTGGCCCATTGTAGCTTTGACTATTTTCTTCCTCAAACTCTACACTGTAACGAGAGAGAGAGAGAGAGAGAGAGAGAGAGAGAGAGAGAGGAGAGAGAGAGAGAGAGAGAGAGAGAGAAGAGAGAGAGAGAGAGAGAGAGAGAGAGAGAGAGAGAGAGAGAGAGAGAGAGAGAGAGAGAGAGAGAGAGAGAGAGAGAGAGAGAGAGAGAGAGAGAGAGAGAGAGAGAGAGAGAGAGAGAGAGAGAGAGAGAGAGAGAGAGAGAGAGGAGACTTAACAGAGCTTCTGAAAGAAAGATACTTTATCACTGTTAATCCCCTTGAATCCTTCTATCTGCTTCTTCCTCCTCTTCCCCTCCTACTCTCTCGCTGCAGAGAGACTGTAGTGGGGAGCCTATGGTGTGCTGTGTCTAGGTCGGACCCTGGCTGTGTGGTTTGGAGCCCAGACAGAGGCAGGCTGAGAAGTGGCTAGTCTCTAATATCAGACTGCAGCACTACGACTCAGACCACGCCAGCTGGCTCCTCTCCCTCCCTTTCTTCTCCTTCTCTCTCTCTCTCTCTCTCTCTTTTATTCTCTCCCTCTCTCTCTCTCTCTCTCTCTCGCTTTCTGTCTGTCTCTCTCTTTTTATCCCTTTCTGTCTCCTACACAAACACTATCACTTTGTTATTTTTGTCTCTATTCCACCCCATAATATCCCCCCCCCTTCTGAAAGATGGTTCATATGCTCAATAGAACCCAGTAACAAGGTTTCCTGAATAAATACACCACACTAGCCAGTTTAGTGTGTGAAGTGAGTTTAGGCTGTGTTGAAGCTACTCACCCCTCCCTTCTCCAGCCAATCTAACAGGGTGTGTGCTGTGTCCATGGGGACCTGTCTGCTCATGGAGTCATGCTCCTCCTGGTCCACCTGGCCCTCCAGGGCTACCCTGAGATCCTCTACCAGCTGCAGCACCCTGATGTTGGGGTTAATGGCTGAGGTGAGGGCAAAGGTGGGGGCAGAGTTCGAACCCTGGGAGTGGTAACCCTGGGCCCCAAACTTCAAGAAGGCCTCGCAGAACCCTCCTGCCAATAAAATGAAATAATTTAGATTCAAGTTATGGTTAGGGCACATATCATAGGGGTGATACAGCCATCAGAGCCATAAAACTAGCTATCCCAGAGTCTAGCAATCCATTTTGACTTGTTTTGATTTTCTGAAATCAGATTACTATAAACTGTTTGCTGTTGACTATATTGTATGTGACTGCTCCACAAACAGGCTGTTAGGATTGCTGAGTGAAAGTATTATGTGCTGATGAATATATCATGCCAGTTTGAATTTCCAATGTGAGTCACTGAATACATCAACATAATGTGTGAAATAATTGAAAACATCCAACTGCTACCTAGCATAACCACTGGAGGGCACCCTCCCACTACAACGCTAGCTTCAACAGTGCCTGAACGCTGTCAGCTTTGAAAACTCAAGTGTTCCCTATAGGGATATTGTAGGGACATTGCATGGTGTATTGACTGCTTCTCTGAGTAAAGGCAGTGTGTCAAAGTGCTGTGCTCTGATGGTCTTTTAAATATTGCACTAGTCTGCACAGATATATATTCATGATCTCATGTCACCTTAGCTGTAGGCCTATTACAGGAATTGTTAGCATTATTAGCAATATGTTAGCCTGTATGACCATCTCTATGGGTGATGTCACGGTTTTCTCTGTCTTGCAGTGTACTGGGGGTCATTAGCACTATGCTATCTCTATTATTAGAGCCTTTTGTCTTGTGCCCCTTACAGGAACCCCAACAGAGTCATCTGATATCCTGCTATGGTTATGACAAACAGTGGTGACTGAAATGTATCACCCCTGTAAGAAAACATGGGGAGCTGAACAATATGGAAAGAGAGCTAGTTATAGAGTGTGGTGGACAACTACAGACAAGGATGTTGTATTTGTCTTTCTTGCTAGCACTGATTTTGCTGATAGCTGCTTTATTGAGGAACGTTTTTTTCATTCTATGACATTGATATGTGGTTGTTTTATCGACCTTAGTTGAATGCACTGACTGTAAATTGCTCTGGATAAGAGTGTCTGCTAAATGACCAAAATGGAAATGTAATATAAATGATAGAGTATACATGGAATAGATCAGGTGGGGGAAGAAGAGAGGCAGCGTAAAAGACTAGCAGAATGGTTGATGTACAGTAGCCTACTGACAAGGACCATCTATTCAAAACCTGCTGAGTTTCCCCCAGTAAATCTGCTCTAGTTGGAACAAGCTTAATCCCAGTATCTCAAACTTCAAGATCCTAAGAGGAACTTTCCTTTCATCATTTCAACTAAAATCCAAAGTACACAATTTATTTTGATTATGCTTAGAAAGAACTGAACAAAATGTAACATTCCTACTCTAAGTTAATATATTTAAATCTCAATGAAACCTTCAAGACATTACCAAATACCAGTCTAAAGAGAGCAGTAATTGCAAGCCGGGTTGTCTTTGAGGAGGTCTTAATAAAATAGAAGCTTACCAGCGATAATGTCATCCATTTGCTCCAAGGCTGCCTCCAGCATGTGGCTGTCATCTGACGCCATGGCAACGGGCTACTTCATACACTGTTACTCACCGGATCACCATGCACCGATAGGAGAAATTGAAATAGAGAAAGCGAGAGAGAGGGAGAGGGATGGAGGGAGTGATAGTAGAGCCGGAGAGAGAGACAGAGAGGAGCAGAAGGGAGGGGAGTAAGAGATGGGGACAGTTTTCAATCATGTCAGACAGATTATAATCAGCATTCAGTTGACTGGAGCTTTAGGGAGTTCTCTTTGCCTCTTAGATCTATTTACAGCAAAACAACAACAGCTGCCCCAGCCCTTTTTCCCATATACATATCCTCCATGTATGTGGCTTTTGGCTTTAAATGTTCCTCTCATTTTGCGGGTGGAGTTCTTGCCATTGTCAGCAGTCCTATCCACTTGGGATGGGAGCGCAACCTTGGCATTGTTTGTGTTTGTGTTTTTCTTCAAGTACTCCATTTGTCTTCCCTTTATTTCTTTAAGATGTTCTCGTTAACTTCATTCACAGGTTCGGAAGGTAACTGAACTAAATGACTATCGCCCCGTAGCACTCACTTCTGTCATCATGAAGTGCTTTGAAAGGCTAGTTAAGGACCATATCACCTCCACCTTACCCGACACCTGAGACCCACTACAATCTGCATACCGCCCCAACAGATCCACAGATGACGCAATCACCATAGCACTGTACACTGCCTATCACTGCCTGGTACAACAACTGCACCGTCCGCAACCGCAGGGCTCTCCAGAGGGTGGTGCGGTCAGCCCAACGCATCCCTGGGGGCACAATGCCTGCCCTTCAAGACATCTACAGCACCCGGTGTCACAGGAAGGCCAAGAAGATCATCAAGGACCTCAGCCACCCGAGCCACGGCCTGTTCACCCTGCTACCATCTAGAAGGCGGAGACAGGTGCAGAAAAGCTGGAACCGAGAGACTGAAAAACAGCTTCTATATCCAGGCCATCAGACTGTTAAATAGTCACCACTAGCTGGCTTCCGCCCAGTACCCTGCCCTGAACCTTACTCACAGTTACTAGCCGGCTACCACCCAGTACTCTACCCTACACCTTAGAGACTTATATTCCAGACTTGCTCGTTCTAATACAGGGGTGTCAAACTCATTTTAGCTCAGGGGCCACATGGAGGAAAATCTATTCCCAAGTGGGCCGGACCGGTAAAATCATGGTATATATAACTTAAAAACAACAACTTCAGATTGTTTTCTTTGTTTTAATACTATCAACATAATACATAAAGCTGGAGCCTGAGGACAGTGTGTCCAAAATAGTACAAGCACAACATCACTATTAATCATAAAACACCTGAAGTTTATTAGAAAATTCTAAAGAAAAAGAACACACAAACACACAATGCCTCAGTGATTCACATAACTGTTTCACAGATCACAGAACTATATCAGGGTGTCATTTCTCAGGCAGAAATGTAGATACAAATACTGAAATCCTGTTCCCCAAACAAGTGCAAGAACCACAGAGTCAAGAATAGGTTAAATATACAAATAAAATCAATTAAAAACAATAGCACATCAACATAAAAACATATAAACATAAAGCTGGAGCCTGAGGACAGTGTGTCCAAAAGCACAACATCACTATTAATCATAAAACACCTCAAGTTATTTGAAATTCTGAGGACAAACAACACACAAACACACAATGCCTCAGTGATTCACAGAAGTATATCACAGATCACAGAACTATATCAGGGTGTCTCATGCAGCACTTTAAGTGGGGTTGCATAGTTTATTTGACTCCTGATACCTGGCATCTTTTAGCTTTCACCAGCGCATCAATATCAGGCGTCACATCCTGAGTGGCAGCCAACTTCAGGATGTGATTCAAGTGCTTGTGCGTGAGCCTTGAGCGCAGCTTTGTTTTATTCATGACGTTATCCATCTTTAATGACTTGCAACACAAAGCCTCCTGGTGCAAAATACAGTGAAAAGTCCAAAAATCACATCCTCCATTTGCAGATTGCACTTTCTCTCTGAACTTTGTCACAACGCCTGCTTTTTTCCCGATAATTGAGGGCGCACCATCTGTAGCCAGGCTGACAGCGCGGGACCAGTCCACTCCGACCCTGTCCAGCGCGCCGACGAGTGCAGTGAAAATATCAGCTGCTGTCGTTGTATCTGTCATGGGCACCAACTCCACGAACTCCTCGGTGACGGTCAATGTGTCATCAACTCCGCGGATGAAAATGGCCAGTTGTGCAACATCTGTAATGTCCGTGCTTTCATCAATTGCAACCGAAAACGCAATAAATGACTTTACTTTTTGCTTCAACTGGCTGTCCAAATCCACTGAAAGATCGGAAATCCTGTCTGCAACTGTGTTTCTTGTCAGGCTGATATTTGCAAAAGCCTGGTGCTTTTCAGGGCACACAATCTCTGCTGCCTTCATCATGCATGTTTTTACAAATTCACCCTCACTAAATGGTTTTGAAGCCACTGCGATTTCATTAGCAATGAGGTAGCTAGCTTTCACTGCAGCGTCACTGATGTCTCGGCTGTGAGTAAACACAGACTGCTGTTTCTTCAGACCCACCAACAGTTCATTCACCTTCTCTCTTCTCCGCTGTCCTTGAAAGTTGTCATATTTGTCGGCATGAAGACTCACATAGTGGCGACGAAGGTTATATTCTTTCAGCACTGCAACATGCTGTGAACAAACCAAACATACAGCTTTCCCATTCAATTCCGTGAATAAATAGAAGGATGACAATTTTTCGTGGAACACTCTGCGTCCACTTTTCTCTTTTTTGACAGAGACATATTGGGGCAATGAGGGCGCCAAAGCACATAATGTTAAAAGTAGAAGCCGTAATAAATATTGCGGGCAAAACAAAGTAGCTCATCCGGACTGGCTGCACTTGCTTGACCTATTTGCTCTGCCCCGGTATAAACAGTTTGCTTGCTTAACACAATTGCTATTGCGCCATCGAGTGGAAACAATTGGAACAGCAGTTTATTTTATTGAAAAATTGCAGCTCATTTTTATACTTTACAAAATCATCTCGCGGGCCGGATTAAACCCGTTTGCGGGCCTGATCCAGCCCGCGGGCCGGACGTTTGACACCCCTGGTATAAACTATTAACATGGGTCCGGCCGAAGCGCTAGCGAACTTGCAACATTGTATAAAATATTCTGGGCCTCCATTTCCCGTACCAGTGAGCTCGTGAGCTCGGGACAGACACAACTGTAGGCTATTTGCACAAGGGATAAGAAGCAGTGCCCGACATGGGCAAGAGCTCACCAGAGCGATGTACCGGCACCTCAAAAGTTCTACTGCTTGAGCTCCTGTTCCTCTTATAGAATATTAGCTCAAAAGTATTGTGGAGCTCCTGCACCTAAATATAAACAGTACCAGCACCCAAAATGAGTACCGGAACCTATTTTAGTCCAAGTCAAGCACTTGATAAAGAAGTAATCAGGTAGGCCTATTTTATGACGTTTCCACTGGATCAGAGCATGACATATTTCCCTTTATCTAAAGGGAGAGAGCTGGAAAGATTTTTCTAATGAATTGAGGAACTATTGTCATTCTCAATGGTTGTAAAAACAGATTTTGTTTGCTCGCTGTTTGAGGTGAAGAAAACGTTACTTTGAGAAGCTCCACAGCTCATTAGTGGTGGTGCCATAAGCCAATCAGAAATACTATCAGATCTCCAAATGGGCACAATTATATGTCTACATTTGCAAGAAGGCTAGATAGCCTATAGGCCTACTTCTATGCGTAATCAGGTGCACGTCCTTCCTCAACATTGACAGGAGCGCTCCAAACAAAAGACAATGACTAAATTGACAAAACTCCTAAATGGAATGAAATAAACCAAAACTTGTTTTTCACAAGTGTAGCATAGGTTGTGCCCTCAGCAAACAATGTGTCCACTCCGACAATGAGAATGGTAAAAGACTGGAATAATAACTTATTGAATGCATTAACAGAAATCACCATAACCAAACAAACATTGTAGATTAGAAATTATAGGAAATAACGGTAAATGTAGGCTACTACTGGTGATATAGGGAATTGATAGACACCTACAATCAAACGCAAACAATTTACACAATTAAGTTATGAAACAATGAATGTGCACAAATTGGCGGGAGAGAGATCATTCTGGAGAGAGAAGTGCATTGTGCATTTGGGCGCTGCATGGTCATCCGACGACTGCATTGGCCATGCAGCATTTACGCTTCGAACACACCCACTGTGTATATGCGTTTTGGCACACCAGAAGTACATTCATTTCCAATGGAACGCTGCGTTTGCCTTGCAGCATTGCATTGCAGAGGCAGTTGCAGTGCGTTCTTTGTGGTGCATACGTTGGATTTATCGAACGTATGCGTCAAACTGTATGCGTGAATGGGTTGACAGAAATGGTAGGAGAAGGTGAATGTTGAACTTTTGCTGCACACATATCTAGATGATGCTGCATACTATTTTGCGCAATGACGCAGTTGATGTGTTCAGAGCGTTACGGTGATATGGCCTCTGCAGAAGTCAGGGCATTCATACTGTACTTCTTGCGCTTTGCGGAGCAGCGCAGAGCTGTTGTCAAGGAATTTAGTTTATGTTTATACAGGATGTACCGCCCCCACCTACCGTCAACCAATTATGTCAATGCCCTCCGCATTGTTACAACATTTGGGAGCATACAGAGCTCAATTTGGCCTCCGCACGCCTCCAGAGGCTCCGCAATTGCGTCTCACCTTCCATATGGACAGTTTTACATGTTTTTTTGGCATTAATACATGTGACATATCCGTTAGCAAACAATGTATGAAAAACAATAAGAGTTAATAAAGTATCTCTACAAACATGGTCTCTTTTTTGCTTTCTTGAGTAAGGCAGCTCCAAAATGCAGGTGTTTCAGCCTAGCTCAGTCCTTTCTGTGCTGGTAGGGCAGCCAGCGGGAAAATAAAGAGCGTAGGGGGTGGTAATGTTCTCTAGTTGCGCCGTGATTGGCTCAGTGTTCTGTCACTCAAGCTAGACAAGCAGTCATCATGAATCAAGTCGACAATCTACTGTCAAATCCTTGTCATATGAAGAGAAGTTCTAGGTAAAACGTATCGGTGCTCATCGGCCATCCAACAAGTTGGAAATAGCAAATTCAACAATAAGTGGTTTGGAAGGAATCAGTGGCTAACTGCAAGCATTGCAAAGCAATCACTAGCCTGCTATTCAGTGGAGTGGGTGTGTGGTCCAAGTCTGGGTTTAAGGGTCTCTTTTCCAAGCTTAAAAGGATAAACATTCACATGCCATGGGCCAGAAAAGGTTGAATACATTGGCCATGCTGTCAATCAAGCATGACTTCTGCCGCGTTCAAAACAACTGGAAACTTGGAAACCTCAGACTTCAGTGAGTTCAAGACAACTGGGAACTATGAAAAAAGCTCAGACTGGGAAAATACGTTTTGAACAGTCATCCGACTCTGAATTCCAATACACATGATATCCACAATACACATGATATCAGTTATTTATTATTGGGCTATCTTCACCCAAACACAACTAATAATACCTGATAAATTAGGTGTGCATCTGAAAACCTGTTTCAATGAAATACAGATGCATTAATCAATTTGAGTATTTAATTGCAATTTATTATTACAGTACAACTTAGACCGAGTAGTATAAAAAACAATGACATGAAAAGAAGGAACATACAAGCTCAAGTGGGCGAATTAAAAAATAAATGTCTTTAAATGTTCACTCAATCTTTAAAGTTGTCATCTCTTGATTACCAATCCTAGTAAAGCCAATGTGGTGGTTTGACTTGTGGCTCAGGTCATAGAAAACAGCCATTCCTGCTCTCTGCTGGTCAAAAGAGGAACAGCAGCACAGAAAATCACGTCATACTGCTCGCTATCTACATCTAGTTCCAATGTACCTGGCTGCAAGACAATGCTAAATGTTTACACTGTGATAGGAGGGGGCTGAAACAGGGACAAACTAAATTGCATTTTGAAAAATAAAAGACCTGTGGGACAATGGAAGGGTGGTAGTGGGGGCAGGTGTTCTATGTGTGCGTTTGTGTGTATTGACGTTCTCACGTTTCGTATTAGTGTGGGTATTAAAATAGGAGTCGGCGGTGCCACTGGAAGCCATGTGGATGTGTTGTCTGTACAAGTGTGCTTCAGTCTCCGTGTTGTCTAAGAGTCCTCATCTCTGTTGACACTGTCACCATCGTCGTCTCCATCCACATGCTCTCCTTCCTCCTCCTCTTCATCATCATCATCATCCTCCTCCTCCTCCTCCTCCTCCTCCTCCTCCTCCTCCTCCTCTCTTTGTTGATTCCTCACCTGAGAGACCATATTAGGTGGTGTGAGTATAAACAATACTCAAATTACATTGAACAAATATAAACGCAACATGTACAGGTCGTGGTCAAAACTTTTGAGAATGACACAAGTATTGGTCTTCACAAAGTTCGCTGCTTCAGTGTTATGAGATATTTTTGTCAGATGTTACTATGGTATACTGAAGTATAATTACAAGCATTCCATAAGTGTCAAAGGCTTTTATTGACAATTACATTAAGTTTATGCAAAGAGTCAATATTTGCAGTGTTGACCCTTCTTTTTCAAGACCTCTGCAATCCACCCTGGCATGCTGTCAATTAACTTCTGGGCCACATCCTGACTGATGGCAGCCCATTCTTGCATAATCAATGCTTGGAGTTTGTCAGAATTTGTGGGTTTTTGTTTGTCCATCCGCCTCTTGAGGATTGACCACAAGTTCTCAATGGGATTAAGGTCTGGTGAGTTTCCTGGCCATGGACCCAGAATTTCTTTGTTTTGTTCCCCGAGCCACTTAGTTATCACTTTTGCCTTAAGGCAAGGTGCTCCATCATGCTGGAAAAGGCATTGGTCGTCACCAAACTGTTCTTGAACGGTTGGGAGAAGTTGCTCTCGGAGGATGTGTTGGTACCATTCTTTATTCATGGCTGTGTTCTTAGGCAAAATTGTGAGTGAGGCCACTCCCTTGGCTGAGAAGCAACCCCACACATGAATGGTCTCAGGATGCTTTACTGTTGGCATGACATAGGACTGATGGTAGCGCTCACCTTGTCTTCTCCGGACAAGCTTTTTTCCGGATGCCCCAAACAATCGGAATGGGTATTCATCAGAGAAATTGACTTTACCCAGGTCCTCAGCAGTCCAATCCCTGTACCTTTTGCAGAATATCAGTCTGTCCCTGATGTTTTTCCTGGAGAGAAGTGGCTTCTTTGCTGCCCTTCTTGACACCAGGCCATCCTCCAAAAGTCTTCACCTCACTGTGCGTGCAGATGCACTCACACCTGTCTGCTGCCATTCCTGAGCAAGCTCTACACTGGTGGTGCCCCGATCCCGCAGCTGAATCAACTTTAGGAGACGGTCATGGCGCTTGCTGGGACTTTCTTGGGCGCCCTGACGCCTTCTTCACAACAATTGAACCTCTCTCCTTGAAGTTCTTGATGATCCGAAAAGAGGGACTTTCTGATTTATTGCAATTCATCTGATCACTCTTCATGACATTCTGGAGTATATGCAAATTGCCATCATCAAAACTGAAGCAGCAGACTTTGTGAAAATTAGCATTTGTGTCATTCTCAAAACTTTTGACCACGACTGTAAAGTGTTGGTCCCATGTTTCATGAGTTGAAATGAGCACAAAAGTGTATTTCTCTCAAATGTTGTGCACAAATTTGATTACATCCCTGTTAGTGAGCATTTCTCCTTTGCCAAGATAATCCATCCACTTGACAAGTAAACTGATTAAACAGCATGATTATTACACAGGTGCACCTTGTGCTGGGGACAATAAAAGGTCACTAAAACGTGCAGTTTTGTCACAGCAATGCCACAGATGTCTCAAGTTGAGGGAGCGTGCAATTGGCATGCTGACTGCAGGAATGCCTCCAACGTCATTTTTGAGAATTTGGCAGTACGTCCAACCGGCCTCACAACCGCAGACCATTTGTAACCACGCCAGCCCAGGACCTCCACATCCGGCTTCTTCACCTACAGGATCGTCTGAGACCATCCACCCGGATAGCTGATGAGACTGGGTTTGCAAAACCAAAGACTTTCTGCACAAACTGTCAGAAACCATCTAAAGGAAGCTCATCTGCATGCTCGTTGTCTTCACCAGGGTCTTGACCTGACTGCAGTTCGGTGTCGTAACCAACTTCAGTAGGCAAATGCTCACCTTCGATGGCCACTGGCACGCTGGAGTAGTGTGCTCTTCACGGATTAATCCCGGTTTTAACTGTACCGGGCATATGGCGTCATGTGGGCAAGCGTTTTGCTGATGTCAACGTTGTGAACAGAGTGCCCCATGGTGGCAGTGGTGTTATGGTATGGGCAGGCATAAGATACGGACAATGAACACAATTGCATTTTATCAATTTATCAATTTGAATGCACAGAGATACCGTGACGAGATCCTGAGGCCCTTTGTCGTGCCATTCATCCACTGCCATCACCTCGTTTCAGCATGATAATGCATGGCCACATGTCGCAAGGACCTGTACACAATTCCTGGAAGCTGAAAATGTTTCAGTTCTTCCATGGCCTGCATACTCACCAGACATGTCACCCATTGAGCATGGTGGGATGCTCTGGATCGACGTGTATGACAGCATGTTCCAGTTGTAGTTGTTGCATGTTGCGTTTACATTTTTATTCAGTGTAGCAGACACAGGTCAAACCATTTATCTTTAGCAGCATCATGACATTTTCTCCTCTTCCCCCTCCCTCGTTTCTTCCATCTCACCTCCTCCTCTTCTAGCAGATCCCCCTCCTCCTCAGAGTCATTGAGATCCTGGCTCTCCCTCTCCCTCTTGATGCTCTCCTCCTTCTTGTTGCTGCAGTGCTGCTGTGAGGACACCTCTCCAGGCTCAGGCTTTGCACCCTTCCCATCTGTTACAGAAAGAGAGCGCGATCCGGGTCAAACAAGCCAGAGAAAAAGAAGGCGTCAAAAGAAAGTTCAACAATGAAATCCCTTAACTATGCATACAAGTCATAAGAATGCTGAGATTGCTGGTATACAGTGGGGGGAAAAAGTATTTAGTCAGCCACCAATTGTGCAAGTTCTCCCACTTAAAAAGATGAGAGAGGCCTGTAATTTTCATCATAGGTACACGTCAACTATGACAGACAAATTGAGGGGAAAAAATCCAGAAAATCACATTGTAGGATTTTTTATGAATTTATTTGCAAATTATGGTGGAAAATAAGTATTTGGTCACCTACAAACAAGCAAGATTTCTGGCTCTCACAGACCTGTAACTTCTTCTTTAAGAGGCTCCTCTGTCCTCCACTCGTTACCTGTATTAATGGCACCTGTTTGAACTTGTTATCAGTATAAAAGACACCTGTCCACAACCTCAAACAGTCACACTCCAAACTCCACTATGGCCAAGACCAAAGAGCTGTCAAAGGACACCAGAAACAAAATTGTAGACCTGCACCAGGCTGGGAAGACTGAATCTGCAATAGGTAAGCAGCTTGGTTTGAAGAAATCAACTGTGGGAGCAATTATTAGGAAATGGAAGACATACAAGACCACTGATAATCTCCCTCGATCTGGGGCTCCACGCAAGATCTCACCCCGTGGGGTCAAAATGATCACAAGAACGGTGAGCAAAAATCCCAGAACCACACGGGGGGACCTAGTGAATGACCTGCAGAGAGCTGGGACCAAAGTAACAAAGCCTATCATCAGTAACACACTACGCCGCCAGGGACTCAAATCCTGCAGTGCCAGACGTGTCCCCCTGCTTAAGCCAGTACATGTCCAGGCCCGTCTGAAGTTTGATAGAGTGCATTTGGATGATCCAGAAGAGGATTGGGAGAATGTCATATGGTCAGATGAAACCAAAATATAACTTTTTGGTAAAAACTCAACTCGTCGTGTTTGGAGGACAAAGAATGCTGAGTTGCATCCAAAGAACACCATACCTACTGTGACGCATGGGGGTGGAAACATCATGCTTTGGGGCTGTTTTTCTGCAAAGGGACCAGGACGACTGATCCGTGTAAAGGAAAGAATGATTGGGGCCATGTATCGTGAGATTTTGAGTGAAAACCTCATTCCATCAGCAAGGGCATTGAAGATGAAACGTGGCTGGGTCTTTCAGCATGACAAGGATCCCAAACACACCGCCCGGGCAACGAAGGAGTGGCTTCGTAAGAAGCATTTCAAGGTCCTGGAGTGGCCTAGCCAGTCTCCAGATCTCAACCCCATAGAAAATCTTTGGAGGGAGTTGAAAGTCAGTGTTGCCCAGCGACAGTCCCAAAACATCACTGCTCTAGAGGAGATCTGCATGGAGGAATGGGCCAAAATACCAGCAACAGTGTGTGAAAACCTTGTGAAGACTTACAGAAAAGGTTTGACCTGTGTCATTGCCAACAAAGGGTATATAACAAAGTATTGAGAAACTTTTGTTATTGACCAAATACTTATTTTCCACCATAATTAGCAAATAAATTCATAAAAGATCCTACAATGTGATTCTCTGGATTTTGTTTTCTCAATTTGTCTGTCATAGTTGACGTGTACCTATGATAAATTACAGGCCTCTCTCATCTTTTAAGTGGGAGAACTTGCACAATTGGTGGCTGACTAAATACTTTTTTTCCCCACTGTACATACAGAGTACAAACCAGCTCATGAATTTTTTTTATGTTATAAAAGTTGACTGTCCACATAACCTGGTTCAAGCATTTACCATGTAACCCTGAAGGAGGCACTGCGTGCCGAAACATTGGTTGCCATACCAATTCAATGTTTGGGAGCATAGTGTGCAACTTTCTTTTTGTAAAAGCTTTGAACACATGGTTAAGGTGACACTCCTGCACTCTACCTGACTTCTTGCTGTGGTCCTTCTCCATAAGCTCTAGGCTCTCCAGCAGGTAGTCTACTTTGTGTTTAATCATTGTCAGCTCCTTCTTGATGGTCTGCAGGTCATCTGTTTTCACTGAGAGAAAAGAGACAGAACAAATTGGGATAAAGGTTTAAGAGATAGCTCCTTTGATCACACTACCTTATGAAGCTCTGTATTAAAGCGCTGTGTGAGTAACTTTCATTAGCAACATGCGATTAACCTCAAGCCCAGCACCGTGAGCATCAGGGCATAAAATAAACGTTTTGGTCCACCAGCCAAAATCGAGGTGGAATAGGCTATATAGGATTCGTAGTTCTTTGACTTTGTGCAATACATTTACCAGCAATTAAACAAAAACGGCAGAAATACTTTGAAAACAGCTACTGCAGCATTTATTTTACTATAAATGTGATCATACTTGACTATTTCTATTTGCAAATGCGAGTGACACACTTCACACTGTGGAGCCCTGACCACCCTCCAACGTAGCTGGTGAAATATACATCTTACCCGCCAATGCCAAAATCGACCTGCATTTGGCAGGTGTTGGGTGTTAATTTTAGGCCCTGGTGAGCATTGACAGCAGGTACTGCATGAGGATGCTACAAATAGTCTACTGTGCAATGTGCAAAGTGTATTACAAGTAGTGTGCTATTCGAGTGGCTAGAGAAGAGAGGGCTGGGCACGGACTTGTTCTTGAGGATGCCCTCTGGCTGCTCTTGGAGGAAGAGGAGAAACTGGCCTTGGCGCGGCGGCTGCCCCCTCCAGTCATGCTGACCCGTGGGCGCTTGGACGGGATCACTGCTCGGGACATGGGTGGAGGAGGAGGAGGGGGCACGCGGGATGGGTACGAGTACACTCTGAGAATAGAACAGCGAGTAATGAATGAACAATCTACTGCCTTTACACTAATTCTGCTTGCATATTGAGTTATCTACACTAAAGAAAAATATAAACACAACATGTAGTGTTGGTCCCATGTTTCATGAGCTGAAATACATCCCAGGAATTTTCCATACGCACAAAATGTTTAATTCTCTCAAATTTTGTGCACAAATTTATTTACATCCCTGTTGGTGAGCATTTCTCCTTTGCCAATATAATCAATCCACCTGACAGCTGTGGCATATCAAGAAGCTGATTAAACAGCATGATCATTACACAGGTGCACCTTGTGCTGGGGACAATAAAAAGCCACTCTAAAATGTGCAGTTTTGTCACACAACACAATGCCACAGATGTCTCAAGTTGAGGGAGGGTGCAATTGGCATGCTGACTGCAGGAATGTCCACCAGAGCTGTTGCCAGAGAATTTAAATGTTCATTTCTCTACCATAAGCTACCTCCAATGTCATTTTAGAGAATTTGGCAGTGTGTCCAACTGGCTTTACAACCGCAGACCACGTGTATGGCGTTGTGTGGGCGAGCAGTTTGCTGATGTCAATGTTGTGAACAGTGTCCCATGGTGGCGGTGGGGTTATGGTATGGGCAGGCATAAGCTACTGACTGGCATTTTATTTATGGCAATTTGAATGCACAAATACCGTGACGAGATCCTGAGGCCCATTGTGAGACCATTTTTTTAAAGGCATCCCTGACCAACAGATGCAAATCTGTATTTCCAGTCAAGTGAAATCCATAGATTAGGGCCTAATGAATTTATTTCAATTGACTGATTTCCATATATGAACTAACTCAGTAAAACCATTGAAATTGTTGCATGTTGCGTTTATATTTTTGGTCAGTATAGTTAAATAGAGCTGAAACATAGGATGTGGGAACAGACAAAGCACTGGACTCACCTGTCATAGTAATCTCTCTGGAAGTCGTAGTCCAGATCAAATGTGGGACTACTGTGGGGAGAAGAAAAATAGTTGTATGCATGTATGCAGTGGAGAAGAGGAATTATCAAAGTAAGAGTAAGATTGAGACCCAGAGGTGGCTCACATTTGATATTAGATATTTAAAAACTTGGTTCTTTACATTGAATCAGACCTGTACATGTCTCCCGCCAATCGCTTTGTGGTCTTTGACCTGTGGGGTTTGGGTTCTCCAGCCAAGTTAATGTCTGAGGAAGAGAGAGACAGTCAGTCTTGGTTGGCAGTTGGAAATACAATCTTTATCCATATTCAGTCCTTACAGAGGCACCTTTAAAAACTGTTCTCATCCTCCACAAGCAGGCCAGGTACTGTACCGAAAAGGTCTGTTTTGTCCAATACCCATTGAACCCTGAGTTTGAGGCATTGCTCACCAGCCCCAGAGGCAGGCTTTAATCCTTACCCAGCACCTGTCCCACGATCATGCGTCCGTCCTCGGCCCCTACGGCGGTACGTGCGCATCTCTCGTTGGCGAACTGGACGAAGGCAAAGCCCTTGTGCACAGAACAGCCCACGATCTTGCCGTACTTGCTGAAGATTGCCTCCACGTCTGCCTTGGTGACCAGGAGCGTGTTGAGGTTCCCGATGAAGACCCGCGAGTTGAGTGAGCGCGGGTCCGTCTTGTTGGTCACGTTGCTGGCCATCAGGCTGCTGGTGGTGGGGGACCGACTGGTGGAGGAGGGAGAGACGGGCGAAACCCCAATTATTAACTATGTCACTGCAAGATAACACTACTCAACCATCTTTATATACAAACAAAGCGAGTGGCAGGGAATGTTCAGAATGAACACTTGACCTTGTTCAGTGTAATATTATATCACCAAAATATGTAAAATAGTTTAAGCATCTCATGCACAAATTTGTTTGTGTCGTATCTTCAAATCAGATGTCCCATGTGTTGGTAGTGTAACAACAATTAGCCTTAAAAGGGATACTTTGGATTTAGGCAACGAGGCCCTTTATCTACTTCCCCAGAGTCAGATTAATTTGTGGATACCATTGTTATGTCTCAGTGTCCAGTATGAAGGAAGTTCGAGGTAGTTTTGCAAGCCAATGCTAACTAACGTTAGCGCAATGACTGAAAGTCTATGAGTATCTGCTAGTATGTATAGTAGATACCCATAGACTTCCAGTCATTACGCTAACACTAGTTAGAATTGGCTCGGAAAACTCTCTCGAACTTCCTTCATACTGGACAGAGACATAACAATGGTATCCACAAGTTAATCTGACTCTGGGGAAGTCGATAAAGGGCCTCTGCTAAAATCCCAAAGTATCCCTTTAATATCAGTAGTACATATACAGTATGTATGTCTAGGTTGGTGCATATGGTGCAACTCCAGGAGGTCCTACTGTAAAAAAAGGATTGGGAATAAGCACAATAAGTTGCATTAATATGCACAATAAGTAATCAAAGACAATAACTTCTATTACCATATGTGAAAAACACCATAACGTTGTATTTATGCAGACGTACAGAAGCTGCACATCACATTTCAATTCATACACAAACCACAACTCACTCAACAGCCTATTACAATTGAAATGTTCCTGGAAGAAACGGATGCACACGGGTGTCCACTGACTGTTCAGACAACAGGGTATTATATTAGAACAGTGTGGACGGGGCAGTGTGTGTTCCAATCCACCTGTAGCAGGTTTTGTTGCAGGGTTTGTTTTATATTGCCTGAATTGCACATCTGGGGCCATAGTTAACAAGTGTCTCAAAGCAGTAAATAGATAAGTGCTTGAACATTTTGAGAATGTCACGCTATAGGCTACTATTTAGCACTGTAAGCATATGGTCGGGAAAAGGCATGAGTGTGTACAAATTAGGTGCTTATAATATTAGTGGCACGTGGTAATTTAAGGAAAGCTGGGCAAAGGAGTTTGTGCACAATCGGACGTTAGGGAGTGAGATTTCTCACTGGCACTGCATACAACCTGAGTGTCAAAAAAAGGAGACGTTAACAACCATTGGGGGTTAAATAACCATCACTCACTCCATAGCGTCTGTGTGCAGGGCGATCGTCTGTCTGTCAGTCAGTCAGTTCTTTGACACTGAGCGCAGGGCCAGTGTGAACGGGCAGGTGTCTTGGGTGCTCTCAGCAAAAACTACAATTCCATCAGCACCCTCTCAGAATGCAGAACTTCGCCCCACGACTTATACTGAGGCGGGTGACAGAGAACACACCTCAGTGACATTGGATGTACAGGGTTATTACAGTCTTACCTGGTTGGGTTTTGCACATAATTCAGTTATGAGCCAAATACAGAGAAAACCAGGGTTTAGGGCCATCCTATAGAGGAGCATTCAGGCGACACCCTTTCTGCTATTGATGTGTAACAATAGGAGTTGCCTAGCCTACCAACTTGTTTAAGAGAAAGATGCAATATGCTTCAGGTACTTTTAGTGACAGATTATGCAACAGTATCAATATGTTGATTGCTTTTTTATTTTTTATTACCGGTCAGGCATCCATTGCAAGACTAAGTTACATCAACAGACAGTGGGCCTAGACCTGCTTAGCTCTAACTGTGATTAAGGGGAGAAGCAGTGGGAGGTAATGTGGTAACAGCTGACAAGTCTTCAAATGTACTATATGAGTAGCCGTGTGATGCACACAGAGAAATAACATTGGGACGTTATTTTGCATGAACACATTGAGAAGCTAAATAGTCTTTGTGAACGTAAACGAGGACATGTGGGCCTATGCCTACTTTGAGGATTTCACCAACAGTGAATGTTCTGTGCAGGGGCCACCAGAACACTCACGCTGCTCATGGGCCTTCAGCAGCACTGCATGCGGTGATGTGTGTGTGGGGAGGCGGGAGCTGTGCACTGTAGTGCTGAATGTCCCGACTCCCTTATTTCATAGAACCGAAGTGCACAATAACATTTGTCAGAGCAGATATATTGCATTGACTACCCCCCTTTGTTTTTACACTGCTGCTACTCGCTGTTTATTATCTATGCAGTCACTTTACCCCTACCCATGTACAAATTATCTTGACTAACCTGTACCCCCGCACATTGACTCAGTACCTTTACCCCCTGTATATAGCATTATTGTTATTTTATTGTGTTACTTTTTTTTCCACTTTCGTTTATTTAGTCAATATTTTCTTAACTCTATTTTCTTAAAACTGTATTGTTGGCACAAACCGTAATTCTGTTACCAAATTTTGCATCGGCACGGTTTCTCAAGTAAATGTGTTTTTGTAAAATGTTGTGGAAATTGTAAAAAGTAGTCCTTGTGCATAGAGTTGTTTGGTTTGTTTAACTTTGCAATCATTGGTTTTTGTTTGGCCTACATTTTAAAGTGAAATCTTAGTCTCAGCATCACTCTTATCGTGGAATTGCCCTGTACTAGGCATGTTCCAAAGATGAGACCAGACCAAACTAAAACTTGATTATTAGTAGTAGTGATGGGGGAGGGGAAATCGATAGTTACATATCGGGATATTGATTGACGCTATATCTTCTCATTTTGACAATACCACAATATTATCTTTGCGCTAGTTGGCTGTACCAAAACTCCAGTATTTTTCCTTAATTGTTTGCTCTCCATCTTCTTTTTAAATAGGGAGCCAATTTGTTTAGAGCACTTATTTCCATGACTGATCAAAACTCATTCTCATGGCTTTCTCGTCTCTCTGCAGCAGACATATGGTGAGCAATTGTTTGGAACATCGAATCGAAATAAAATCAGTATCAAATCGCGGCACCCAAGTATCGTGATAATATCGTGAGGTCCCCAGCAATCCCCAGTCCTAATTAGTAGCCTAATTAGATGGTAATTTTACATGAAGTAAAACATGTTGGAGCTTGCTTTAGCTCTTAAAATGTTTATGTTAGTGGAAGAAGTGTTCGGATTTTAGATTTGAAAAGCAGAGAAGTAGAATAAGATTTCATACCCAAGTTGTCGTCTAACTTGTGGGAAAAGTGGTCAAAACTGCAGTTGTTTCAAAGATTTGATGCGAAAAGTAGTTCAAGCGGGTAGTAAAATAAGGTTCATACACATTTTGACAGATGGAGAAGTCATGGAAAATCCATTAGTTTTAACCAAATTTCGATGACCAACCATTAGCGGCGTTTCTATGTACAGTTGAAGTCGGATGTTTACATACACCTTAGCCAAATACATTTAAACTCAGTTTCACAATTCCTGACATTTAATGCTTGTAAAAATTCCCTGTCTTAGGTCAGTTAGGATCACCACTATTTTAAGAATGTGAAATGTCAGAATAATTGTAGAGAGAATGATTTATTTCAGCTTTTATTTCTTTCATCACATTCCCAGTGGGTCAGAAGTTTACATGCACTCAATTAGTATTTGGGAGAATTGCCTTTAAATTGTTTAACTTGGGTCAAACGTTTTGGGTAGCCTTCCACAACCTCCCACAATAAGTTGGGTGAATTTTGGCCCATTCCTCCTGACAGAGCTGGTGTAACTGAGTCAGGTTTGTAGGCCTCCTTGCTCGCACACGCTTTTTCAGTTCTGCCTACAACTTTTTCTATAGGATTGAGGTCAGGGCTTTGTGATGGCCACGCCAATACCTTGACTTTGGTGTCCTTAAGCCATTTTGCCACAACTTTGGAAGTATGCTTGGCGTCATTGTCCATTTGGAAGACCCTTTTGCGACCATGCTTTAACTTCCTGACCGATGTCTTGAGATGTTGCTTCAATATATCCACATAATTTTCCTTCCACCCCCACAGCATGATGCTGCCACCACCGTGCTTCACGGTTGGGATGGTGTTCTTCGGCTTGCAAGCATTCCCCCTTTTCCTCCAAACATAACGATGGTCATTATGGCCAAACAGTTATATTTTTGTTTCATCAGACCAGAGGACATTTCTCCAAAAAGTACGATCTTTGTCCCCATGTGCAGTTGAAACCGTAGTCTGGCTTTTTTATGGCGGTTTTGGAGCAGTGGCTTCTTCCTTGCTGAGCAGCCTTTCAGGATATGTCGATATAGGACTCATTTTACGGTGGATATAGATAATTTTGAACCGGTTTCCTCCAGCATCTTCACAGGGTCCTTTGCTGTTGTTCTGGGATTGATTTGCACTTTTTGCACCAAAGTACGTTCATCTCTAGGAGACAGAACGCGTCTCCTTCCTGAGAAGTATGACGGCTACGTGGTCCCATGGTGTTTATACTTGCGTACTATTGTTTGTACAGATGAACGTGGTACCTTCAGGCGTTTGGAAATTGCTCCCAAGGATGAACCAGACTTGTGTAAGTCTACATTTATTTTTCTGAGGTCTTGGCTGATTTCTTATAATTTTCCCATGATGTCAAGCAAAGAGGCACTGAGTTTGAAGGTAGGCCTTGAAATACATCCACAGGTACACCTCCAATTGACTCAAATTATGTCAATTAGCCTATCAGAAGCTTCTAAAGCCATGACATTTTCTGGAATTTTCCAAGCTGTTTAAAGGCACAGTCAACTTAGTGTATGTAAACTTCTGACCCACTGGAATTGTGATACAGTGAATTATAAGTGAAATAATCTGTCTAAACAATTGTTGGAAAAATTACTTGTGTTATGCACAAAGTAGATGTCCTAACCAACTTGCCAAAACTATAGTTTGTTAACAAGACATTTGTGGAGTGGTTGAAAAACGAGTTTTAATGACTGCAACCTAAGTGTATGTAAACTTCCGACTTCAACTGTACGTATATATTTGTTTAAAGTATGTGTAATGTGGTGTTGACACTGGGAGGCTGCTCTCTGTAAGTCGCTCTGGATAAGAGCGTCTGCTAAATGACTAAAATGTAAATGTAAATGATCCCATGTACCACCTCCTGTCATAGTGCAAGGCACTTAACCCCTCACAAAGTAGAATACCTGTTAGGCAACTGTATAAAACATGTGGTCAACTGGGGAGCTACTGGGTGTGCAGGCTTTTGATCAAGCCCTGCTCAAACACATCAGAGCCAGTTTATCAAGGTCCATTTGAGCAACTAATTTCTAAAATGTGGTTTGTTAGAGGGGGACTGGAATAAAAGCCTGCACACCCATTAGCTCTCCTGGAGGATGGTTGACCACCCTTGATATATAACATTGCAACATTACAAACAAATAAGTTATGCCTTTTGAAATAATTCACTAATTTAATATATCAAAGATCAAATAGCTATGGTAGGCTACAAATCGTTTTATTCAGCTGAAGCAAGCCCACACATTTTCAGGAAATGTATATTTTCTAGTTTAGTGATTTATTTTAGCTACCTTGGAAGTGTTTACTTTGCAGGCTGAGAAGCATCTATTGAGTTGCAATGTCCCATACATTGGATGCCCAAATCAACTGGAAGTATCTATAAAACAAGTTGAAGCCACATAATCCAAAATAAAGGCTACATGTAAGTGTAATTCCAATCCTGGCTGATTTTTATTTAATTGATATAAATTACATTAACAAATTAATTTCCATGACATTTCCAAAACTGTTAGGATTTTATCATTTTCTTAAACTTTTCCAGGCCTGGAAAATACCATAAAAATTCCATGACCTTACGAACACTGAAAACATGTGTACCTCTTGATTTGTGAAAGTTATGTTCTGATTCCAGATTTGAATAAGTGAGTAGAGGAAGATTCCATACGCTAACTTTGTTGAACTTGTTGGGAAAGGGGCCTGAGTCAAAGTAGCTGATTTGTGTCAAAAGTTACATCGATCACAGTGAATGGAATCAGTTTGGGATATTAACTTTTTGGTGCACCAGCCACTGTGGCAGATAGATTTTTATTTATTTTTTATCTACCAGCCACTCAAGTTTTTTATTAGCCAAAATATTATTTTCTCAATAATTACACACACAAACGGATGAGCACGCATTCTAATGTTTTAAATACAATAAATGTACTACCAGTAATAAGTAATGGGGTATATTGTATAATTTCATTTCCTTTTTGTGACCTGCATCTTTTAACCAATGTATGTTAAAAGAAATAATTTAAATCCAATAATAAAAACAAACAGTTCTACTACTGAACATCAAGAATCAACAAAGTATCTGCCCTGCCACAAAAGGCTGAGTGATACGGCTTACTTATTATTATTATTCAGGGCTCTACACTGACATGTTTTACAAGGAGTACATGATGTGCTCCTAAGTAGAAATGTAGAAGCACACAAATAAACCTAGGAGAACAATGAATACAAGTTTTTGGGAGTGATCCATGCTCAATCAAGCACAATCATTAGGTGAGACAAACATTTTCAGCTGGCCCTTTAAGGGACAGGCCGTTACAGTGGTAAATCTCTGACTGTGATGTCTTCCTAGCTGCAGCAAACTCAAACTAACATTGATAAACAACCTAGCATGCGAACAAAACTATGTAACTGGCCATGAAACAAGAGGAGAAAGTCACACTTAGGTAGCCTTTGTCAATTTGACCAACTTCTACATGTGGGCATAGGATTAAAACTGTTCCCAAATGCTGTGACCACCCGCCAACGTGGCTGGTGAAATATACATTCTTACCCGCCAATGACAAAATCTACCAGCATTTGTTAATTTCCAACCCTGAATGGAATGTTGGAAATCATGTGACTGTCTAACAATGGGGAGCTTTACATGCTTACCAGACCACCCACGGTGTGAGCAAGCTTGCAAAATAAATGTACATGTTATTCAATAATTTCATCCAAACTGCTTGCAGGCGTCTGTGTAGCCAGGCGCTAATGCGCTGCAAGTCCCACCTCTCCCATCTACTCATTGGTTTTTATGAGCATATAGGCTACCCACATAGGTGATAAAAAGATGAGGTCCACACTCCAGTCGGTGGCTGGCCGTAATACACCTTAAAGTAAAAGTTTGTTGCCAACCGCCATATAAAATCCACAGAAGAATGAACGAGGAGAGATTAATCAAAGAAACTAAAAACGAACTAGGTTTCCCCTTTTATCTGTGGATTAATTATTGGAGTAGAGAACACATGATTGTGTGACTGAAAATGGGTCAAAATTCTACAAAGATTCAGCAAAAAAAGATCCATATGCAGGTAAAATAACAACCCAATGTTTATCTCACAGGACAAATTAGAACGCAACAGCAAGCTAACTAAATGTCCATGAATGTGTCTGGTGGTGATAGACAAAATCAACATGCGTACGATGGCTGACACGCTGAGCCGGTTGGGTCATCATGTTAGAATGTTGAAGTAATAAATCGCTTTTAAAAAATTGACAAAAAGCTTAAAGAGCAACTGCCCCTAAAAACCAACTTCTCATTTAGAAACCAGCCTATGTGGAATCGATACGAGTCAGAAACATTCTGTCAAAATTGACTACAACGTAATTTGTCATAAAGTCAAGTCTTGTTCAAAACGGAGTTTTGTAACAGAGTATTTCACAAGGTAGATGAAAGTTGGGTTTATTTCAATCCTGCCCACAGCACACAAGTAATCATCCATTCGGGGTGCAGCTGCAGGTGACCAGATCATAATGCCCCTGGTAAATGTAGGTTGACTTTGGGTATCCCTATGGGGCTAGTTAGGGACCATCTGTAAATTACACAATGTGAATATCTCCAAATTTCAATGACTGAAAACCCCCCCCCAAAAAGTAACTATAAATTGTAGAAATTAATATACAAATATTAAAAGTATTTAATGAGAAAACTAAAACGTGTGCAACATGAAAATATTGTCTAATTTACATTGCTCAATTACATTTACATTTTAGTCATTTAGCAGACGCTCTTATCCAGAGCGACTTACAGTTAGTGAATATATATATATTTTTTTTATACTGGCCCCCCGTGGGAAACGAACCCACAACCCTGGCATTGCAAACGCCATGCTCTATCAACTGAGCTACATCCCTGCCGGCCATTACCTCCCCTACCCTGGACGACGCTGGGCCAATTGTGCACCGCCCATGAGTCTCCCGGTCGTGGCCGGCTGCGACAGAGCCTGGATTCGAACCAGGATCTAGTGGCACAGTTAGCACTGCGATGCAGTGCCTTAGACCACTGAGCCACTCAGGAGTCTCATGGCGCTTATAACACCAGGGTAGTGGGTTCGATCCCTGTGACCACCCATACGTAAAAATGTATGCGCACATGACTGTAAGTCGCTTTTGATAAAAGCGTCTGCTAAATGGCATATTATTATTATTGACTGTTCTAAACTAGCCCCGGAGATAGGCTATCCAAACTCAAACCAACTTTGCCATGGTCACACACCAGCCAGCTGAAGCTTTTGGCGAAATAATTTAGCTAACTGTACCCACATCAAACCACACGTTTGGGTCATGGCCGCTAGCATTTCCAATCATGAACCACATTTTTAAAAAGACGCAAAATCAGGAAGTGCAGTCACTCTTTAATAGTTTAAAAAGCATAAAAGATATCAAAAAGGTGTCTACATGCACACTGGTCCTGACCTCTCTGCACCTTGTAAAGTTTTGATTACGTTTCTAGCTTTAACGTGTACGACAAATAGCGTTCCAAATAATAACAAGAAGTATGACAAGGACTTAGAGTGGGACGTCCCAGTAATTATTAGACACACAAACAACCTGATCAATCAATGCTGAGGTCTCTGGCAGGGAGGGGCCTGAGGCAAAGCACCACAACTCTAAACAGAGCAGAGCATTTATGATTCACCACCTTACTTCCAAAGTAAATGTAACTACTAGCTATTATCAAAACGGAGAGTGGACTGTCTAGTCACTTTTGAGCTACACTTGCTGATATCTTTAGCACTATTGTTTAGTCTAAGATGCAACTTGATGAAATCAGGTTCATTAAAAGGATTACAGGAAGGCCTAAATAACCTCATAATCTGCACATTGTAGTAAAAAAGTCCTATACAAAGCTGTGATCTAGCAAGCTATATATTGGTTTAGGGTCTAGCAAAGTGAGACTGAGCAAGGACAGAGTACATAACTGCATTATTCATAAAGTAACGTTTAATTAGTGGTAACAAAAAGTGCACATGTCCTTGTGTTTTCTGCGACATAGTTAATATTATCGACGTAAAATATGAATGACGTAACGTTAATTATAATGTGAAAAACGTGTCCAGAGAAAAATGGCCAACCAGCATTTCTTGCAGAAAAAAAACATTAATTCCCGCAAAAATAGCGTTCGTGTATCAGTCTTTCTGTGGATATTCAAGGACTCCAAAACCAGCTAATCAATCACAAAAATGTTTAAAAAAAAAAAAAAAAACAAGGTGCAACAGGGAGGACTTCTAATAAAAAAAAAGTATATCGAAAAACAAATTCCACAAGGTTAGCTAGCTAACTTTAGCTTGCAGGCTAGCCAATCAGCCAAACTACCTAGCTGCAAAATGGCTGAAGTGCAGCGTGTTATTGTCCAGAGAGCGCGTTATTCGCAGATATTGTCATAAAAATATAACCAGTTCGGCTTACACAATCATGAACTCAGTTTGCAAGACAACAAAACAGATGTCAAAAACGCTAGTAAAATTATTTGGGATCCTTCTAGCTAGCATGTTGTGCCAACTAGCTAGCTTGCTAAAACGCTAATGGAACCAAAGACAGTAAGTAACTTACATCAGTATGTTTCGAAACTGTGATGGAACCATGATGAGCTAACTAACAGTTAGCCATCTAGCCGCTCGCTCAAATAGAAAAAGACATGGCGTTAAAAAATGAAATTCCAAAGATACTGTAGTCAGAGAAAAAATATAAAAAACAGTCTTGAATCAAAATACTCACCAGGAGCTTAAAGGTTAAAATGTCTTATATTTCAGCAAAATCTGTCAATACAGTACTGAGGTGGTCTTCTTGCAGCTTTGAGAAAATGGTTCCACCCTGCACGAAATGGCGCAGCACACAAAGGGGGAGGGAGTCAAGACTGGTATTAAATCAAATATCTACTTTGACAAGATAGTCGACTGACCGCTCTAACAATGGAAATACATGACCGCAAAGGTAGACGGGAGGCGCGATCAGGTGGGAACATTGTAGCCAATGAGAGGGCAGATTCGCATGTAAACGATGGACACAACTCCGATATAAAATAGTTTTCCTCAAAGTTACTTGTCTTGAATGCCACGTGCGCCCACCTATATCAGAATATGTGTAACAACATCAATATTACGAAACGAATAATCGATCAAATAAGCCTCACGTAGAAAATTCGACACTCTCATAGACCTCCAAATTATTTATTTTTTAAATAAACTTGGTCTACTTATCACGCGGATAGATTTAAGCCTCTCGCTTCGCCTCTTCCTCTCTGACTAAATCCGCCTTAATAGACACCTATCAAATCTGATTGGCTAACTCGTTGCAAACCCAAACCGTTCCCGTCAGTGGTTGGTTACAATGTCTGTCACATGCTTTTATTGTTATAACCTTGCAACTGTCGGTCGTGTCAAAGCTTGTGTCCCAAACTGAAGACATCTCCCTACAACAGTGGTATTCAAACTTGGGGGACACCATTTTTTCCAAAATAATTTATCAGGACACCACCCCACCCCAACCCAAATCTAATATTGACACAGCCTTAAAATCGGTAAATTTCGATTTTTACGTCAACAAATAACCATCAATAACCTTGAAAAGAAACCAATAAATACATTTACTCAATAAAACATGATCTTTCTCAAAAAACATCCTAAACAATAATCTGTACTCTTAATGTTTGCTCCACCTCCCTAGAAGCTGTTAAGAAGCCTTTTAGACCTAGACTTGGCGCTCCGGTACTGCTTGCCGTGCGGTAGCAGAGAGAACAGTCTATGACTAGGGTGACTGGAGTCTTTGATAATTTTTAGGGCCTTCCTCTGACACCGCCTGGTATAGAGGTCCTGGATGGCCCCAGTGATGTACTGGGCCGTACGCACTACCCTCTGTAGTGCCTTGCGGTCGGAGGCCGAGCAGTTGCCATACCAGGTGGTGATGCAACTAGTCAGGATGCTCTCGATGGTGCAGTTGTAGAACTTTTTGAGGATCTGAGGACCCATGCCAAATATTTTCAGTCTCCTTAGGGGGAATGTCTGGTGAGTATGCAGCCCATGGAGAACTGGGACATTTTCAGCCTCCAGGAATTGTGTACAGATCCTTGCGACATGGGTCTGAAACATGAGGTGATGGCGGCGGATTAATGGCACGACAATGGGCCTCAGGATCTCGCCACGGTATCTCTGTGCATTCAAATTGCCATCGATAAAATGCAAGTGTGTTTGTTGTTCGTAGCTTATGCTTGCCCATACCATAACACCACCGCCACCATGGGGCACTCTGTTTACAAAGTTTAAATCAGCAAACGGCTCACCCACACGACGCCATACACGCTGTTTGCCATATGCCCGGTACAGTTGAAACTGGGATTCATCCATGAAGAACACACTTCTCCAGCGTGCCAGTGGCAATCGATGATGAGCATTTGCACACTTAAGTCAGTTACGACGCCGAACTGCAGTCAGGTCAAGACCCTGGTGAGGACGACGACCATGCAGATGAGCTTCCCTGAGACGGTGTCTGACAGTTTGTGCAGAAATTATTCTGTTGTGCAAACCCACAGTTTCATCAGCTGTCTGGGTGGCAGGTCTCAGACGATCCCACAGGTGAAGAAGCCGGATATGGAGGTCCTGGGCTGGCATGGTTACACGTGGTCTGCCAAATTCTCTAAAACGACTTTGGAAGTGGCTTATGATAGAGAAATGAATATTCAATTCTCTGGCAACAGCTCTGGTAGACATTTGCTTCAACAAAGTACTGAGTAAAGGGTCTGAATACTTATGTAAATGTGATATGTCTAAAAACCTATTTTTGCTTTCTCATTATGGGGTATTGTGTGTAGATTGATGAGGGAATTTTAGAATAAGGCTGTAACGTAACAAAATGTGAAAAAAGTCAAGTGGTCTGAACACTTTCCAAATGCACTGTAGACAGGTGTGTGCCTTTCCAAATCATGTCCAATCAATTGAATTTACCACAGGTGGACTCCAATCAAGTTGTAGAAATATCTCAAGTATGATCAATGGAAACTGGATGCACCTAAGCTCAATTTCGAGTCTCAAAGCAAAGGGTCTGAATACTTATGTAATAGGTGTATCTGTTATAAAACAATTATACATTTGCAAACATTTCTGAAAACCTGTTTTCGCTTTGTCATTATCGGTTATTGTGAGGATTATTATTTTTTAAATCCATTTTAGAATAAGGCTGTAACATAAGAAAATGTGGAAAAAGGGAAGGGGTCTGAATACTTTACGAATGGTATATATATATATATATATATATATATATATATATATATATATATATATATATATATATATATATATATATATATATATATATATATATAGTTGAAGTGGGAAGTTTACATACACCTTAGCCAAATACATTTAAACTCAGTTTTTCACAATTCCTGACATTTAATCCTAGCTAAAATTCCATGTTTTAGGTCAGTTAGGATCACCACTTTATTTTAAGTATGTGAAATGTCCGAATAATAGTAGAGAGAATTATTTATTTCAGCTTTTATTTCTTTCCTCACATTCCCAGTGGGTCAGAAGTTTACATACACTCAATTAGTATTTGGTAGCATTGCCTTTAAATTGTTTAACTTGGGTCAAACTTTTCGGGTAGCCTTCCACAAGCTTCCCACAATAAGTTGGGTGAATTTTGGCCCATTCTTCCTGACAGAGCTGGTGTAACTGAGTCAGGTTTGTAGGCCTCCTTGCTTACACGCGCTTTTTCAGTTCTGCCCACACATTTTCTATAGGATTGAGGTTAGGGCTTTGTGATGGCCACGCCAATACCTTGACTTTGTTGTCCTTAAGCCATTTTGCCACAACTTTGGAAGTATGCTTGGCGTCATTGTCCATTTGGAAGACCCATTTGCGACCAAGCTTTAACTTCCTGACCAATGTCTTGAGATGTTGCTTCAATATATCCACATAATTTTCCTTCCTCACGATGCCATCTATTTTGTGAAGTGCACCAGTCCCTCCTGCAGCAAAGCACCCCCACAGCATGATGCTGCCACCACCGTGCTTCACGGTTGGGATGGTGTTCTTCGGCTTGCAAGCATTCCCCTTTTTCCTCCAAACATAACAATGGTCATTATGGCCAAACAGTTATATTTTTGTTTCATCAGACCAGAGGACATTTCTCCAAAAAGTACGATCTTTGTCCCTATGTGCAGTTGCAACCAGTATTCTGGCTTTTGTATGGCGGTTTTGGAGCAGTGGCTTCTTCCTTGCTGAGCAGCCTTTCAGGTTATGTCGATATAGGACACGTTTTACTGTGGATATAGATATTTTTGTACCCGTTTCCTCCAGCATCTTCACAAGGTCCTTTGTTGTTGTTCTGGTATTGATTTGCACTTTTTGCACCAAAGTACGTTCATCTCTAGGAGACAGAACGCGTCTCCTTCCTGAGCGGTATGACAGCTGCGTGGTCCCATGGTGTTTATACTTGCGGACTATTGTTTGTACAGATGAACGTGGTAGCTTCAGGCGTTTGGAAATTGCTCCCAAGGATGAACCAGACTTGTGGAGGTCTACAATTATTTTTCTGAGGTCTTGGCTGATTTCTTTAAATTTTCCCATGATGTCAAGCAAAGAGGCACTGAGTTTGAAGGTAGGCCTTGAAATAGTCAGAAGTTTACATACACTTAGGTTGGAGTCATTAAAAGTCATTTTTCAACCACTCCACACATTTCTTGTTAACAAACTATAGTTTTGGCAAGTCGGTTAGGACATCTACTTTGTGCATGACACAAGTCATTTTTCCAAGAATTGTTTACAGACAGATTATTTCAGTTATAATTCACTGTATCACAATTCCAGTGGGTTAGACTTACATGTAGCCTTTCTTTTGGATTATGTGGCTTCAACTTGTTTTATAGATACTTCCAGTTGATTTGGGCATCCAATGTATGGGACATTGCAACTCAATAGATGCTTCTCAGCCTGCAAAGTAAACACTTCCAAGGTAGCTAAAATAAATCACTAAACTAGAAAATATACATTTCCTGAAAATGTGTGGGCTTGCTTCAGCTGAATAAAAAGATTTGTAGCCTACCATAGCTATTTGATCTTTGATATATTAAATTAGTGAATTATTTCAAAAAGCATAACTTATTTGTTTGTAATGTTGCAATGTTATATATCAAGGGTGGTCAACCATCCTCCAGGAGAGCTAATGGGTGTGCAGGCTTTTATTCCAGTCCCCCTCTAACAAACCACATTTTAGAAATTAGTTGCTCAAACGGACCTTGATAAACTGGCTCTGATGTGTTTGAGCAGGGCTTGATCAAAAGCCTGCACACCCAGTAGCTCCCCAGTTGACCACGTGTTTTATACAGTTGCCTAACAGGTATTCTACTTTGTGAGGGGTTAAGTGCCTTGCACTATGACAGGAGGTGGTACATGGGATCAGAGAGCAGCCTCCCAGTGTCAACACCACATTACACATACTTTAAACAAATACAGTGGGGAGAACAAGTATTTGATACACTGCCGATTTTGCAGGTTTTCCTACTTACAAAGCATGTAGAGGTCTGGCATTTTTATCATAGGTACACTTCAACTGTGAGAGACGGAATCTAAAACAAAAATCCAGAAAATCACATTGTATGATTTTTAAGTAATTAATTTGCATTTTATTGCATGACATAAGTATTTGATACATCAGAAAAGCAGAACTTAATATTTGGTACAGAAACCTTTGTTTGCAATTACAGAGATCATATGTTTCCTGTAGGTCTTGACCAGGTTTGCACACACTGCAGCAGGGATTTTGGCCCACTCCTCCATACAGACCTTCTCCAGATCCTTCAGGTTTCGGGGCTGTCGCTGGGCAATACGGACTTTCAGCTCCCTCCAAAGATTTTTGATTGGGTTCAGGTCTGGAGACTGGCTAGGCCACTCCAGGACCTTGAGATGCTTCTTACGGAGCCACTCCTTAGTTGTCCTGGCTGTGTGTTTTTGGGTCGTTGTCATGCTGGAAGACCCAGCCACGACCCATCTTCAATGCTCTTATTGAGGGAAGGAGGTTGTTGGCCAAGATCTCGTGATACATGGCCCCATCCATCCTCCCCTCAATACGGTGCAGTCGTCCTGTCCCCTTTGCAGAAAAGCATCCCCAAAGAATGATGTTTCCACCTCCATGCTTCACGGTTGGGATGGTGTTCTTGGGGTTGTACTCATCCTTCTTCTTCCTCCAAACACGGCGAGTGGAGTTTAGACCAAAAAGCTCAATTTTTGTCTCATCAGAACACATGACCTTCTCCCATTCCTCCTCTGGATCATCCAGATGGTCATTGGCAAACTTCAGACGGGCCTGGACATGCGCTGGCTTGAGCAGGGGGACCTTGCATAGGCTGCAGGATTTTAATCCATGACGGCGTAATGTGTTACTAATGGTTTTCTTTGAGACTGTGGTCCCAGCTCTCTTCAGGTCATTGACCAGGTCCTGCCGTGTAGTTCTGGGCTGATCCCTCACCTTCCTCATGATCATTGATGCCCCACGAGGTGAAATCTTGCATGGAGCCCCAGACCGTGGGTGATTGACCGTCATCTTGAACTTCTTCCATTTTCTAATAATTGTTTCAACAGTTGTTGCCTTCTCACCAAGCTGCTTGCCTATTGTCCTGTAGCCCATCCCAGCCTTGTGCAGGTCTACAATTATATCCCTGATGTCCTTACACAGCTCTCTGGTCTTGGCCATTGTGGAGAGGTTGGAGTCTGTTTGATTGAGTGTGTGGACAGGTGTCTTTTATACAGGTAACGAGTTCAAACAGGTGCAGTTAATACAGGTAATGAGTGGAGAACAGGAGAGCTTCTTAAAGAAAAACTAACAGGTCTGTGAGAGCCGAAATTCTTACTGGTTGGTAGGTGATCAAATACTTATGTCATGCAATAAAATGCAAATCAATTACTTAAAAATCATACCATGTGATTTTCTGGATTTTTGTTTTAGATTCCGTCTCTCACAGTTGAGGTGTACCTATGACAAAAATTACAGACCTCTACATGCTTTGTAAGTAGGAAAACCTGCAAAATCGGCAGTGTATCAAATACTTGTTCTCCCCACTGTATATACGTACAGTTGAAGTCGGAAGTTTACATACACTTAGGTTGCAGTCATTAAAACTCGTTTTTCAACCACTCCACAAATGTCTTGGTAACAAACTATAGTTTTGGCAAGTTGGTTAGGACATCTACTTTGTGCATAACACAAGTAATTTTTCCAACAATTGTTTACAGACAGATTATTTCACTTATAATTCACTGTATCACAATTCCAGTGGGTCAGAAGTTTACATACACTAAGTTGACTGTGCCTTTAAACAGCTTGGAAAATTCCAGAAAATGATGTCATGGCTTTAGAAGCTTCTGATAGGCTAATTGACATAATTTGAGTCAATTGGAGGTGTACCTGTGGATGTATTTCGAGGCCTACCTTCAAACTCAGTGCCTCTTTGCTTGACATCATGGGAAAATTAAAAGAAATCAGCCAAGACCTCAGAAAAATAAATGTAGACCTCCACAAGTCTGGTTCATCCTTGGGAGCAATTTCCAAACGCCTGAAGGTACCACGTTCATCTGTACAAACAATAGTACGCAAGTATAAACACCATGGGACTACGCAGCCGTCATACCGCTCAGGAAGGAGACACGTTCTGTCTCCTAGAGATGAACGTACTTTGGTGAGAAAAGTGCAAATCAATCCCAGAACAACAGCAAAGGACCGTGTGAAGATGCTGGAGAAAACAGGTATAAAAGTATCTATATCCACAGTAAAATGTGTCCTATATCGACATAACCTGAAAGGCCGCTCATCAAGGAAGAAGCATCTGCTCCAAAACCGCCATAAAAAAGCCAGACTACGGTTTGCAACTGCACATGGGGACAAAGATCATACTTTTTGGAGAAATGTCCTCTGGTCTGATGAAACAAAAATATAACTGTTTGGCCATAATGACCATCGTTATGTTTGGAGGAAATAATGGGTAGCATGCAAGCCGAAGAACACCATCCCAACTGTGAAACACGGGGGTGGCAGCATCATGCTGTGGGGGTGCTTTGCTGCAGGAGTGACTGGTGCACTTCACAAAATAGATAGCATCATGAGGAAGGAAAATTATGTGGATATATTGAAGCAACATCTCAAGACATCAGTCAGGAAGTTAAAGCTTGGTTGCAAATGGGTCTTCCAAATGGACAATGACCCCAAGCATACTTCCAAAGTTGTGGCAAAATGGCTTAAGGACAACAAAGTCAAGGTATTGGAGTGGCCATCACAAAGCCCTGACCTCAATCCTATAGAAAATGTGTGGGCAGAACTGAAAAAGCGTGTGCGAGCAAGGAGGCCTACATACCTGACTCAGTTACACCAGCTCTGTCAGGAGGAATGGGCCAAAATGCACCCAACTTATTGTGGAAGCTTGTGGAAGGCTACCCTAAACGTTTCACCCAAGTTAAACTATTTAAAGACAATGCTACCAAATACTAATTGAGTGTATGTAAACATCTGACCCACTGGGAATGTGAGGAATGAAATAAAAGCTGAAATAAATCATTCTCTCTACTATTATTCTGACATTTAACATTTTAAAATAGTGGTCATCCTAACTGACCTAAGACAGGGAATTTTTACTAGGATTAAATGTCAGGAATTGAAAAACTGAGTTTAAATGTATTTGGCTAAGGTGTATGTAAACTTCCGACTTCAACTGTAACTGAGCAATGCATTAAGTCGGTTTTTGGTGTGGGTACCGTGAAGAAAGCCATAGTGGCGTGTATGTTGGGGTATGTACAGTATATTCAAAAAGTATTCAGACCCCTTGACTTTTTCCTTATTTTGTTACGTTACGGCCTTATTCTAAAATTGATTAAGTAAAACAATTTCCTCAGCAATCTACACACATTATACCACATAACGACAAAGCGAAAACAGGTTTTTAGACATTTTTGCAAAATGATAAAAAATATATAAAAAAAATACCTTATTTACATAAGTATTCAGACCCTGTGCTTTGAGACTTGAAATTGAGCTCAGGTGCATCCTGTTTCCATTGATCATCCTTGATATGTTTCTACAACTTGATTGGAGTCCACCTGTGGTTAATTCAATTGATTGGACATGATTTGGAAAGGCACACACCTGTCTATATAATGTCCCACAGTCAAAGTAATTGTCCGTAGAGCTCCGAGACAGGATTGTGTCAAGGCACAGATCTGGGGAAGGGTACCAAAAAATGTCTGCAGCATTGAAGGTCCCCAAGAACACAGTGGCCTCCATCATTCTTAAATGGAAGAAGTTTGGAACCACCAAGAGTCTTTCTAGAGCTGGTCGCCTGGCCAAACTGAGCAATTGGGGGAGAAGGGCCTTGGTCAGGGAGGTGACCAAGAACCCGATGGTCACTCTGACAGAGCTCCAGAGTTCCTCTGTGGAGATGCGACAAACTTCCAGAAGGACAACCATCGCAGCACTCCACCAATCAGGCCTTTATGGTAGAGTGGCCAGATGGAAGCCACTCCTTTGTAAAAGGCACATGACAGCCCGCTTGGAGTTTGCCAAAAGGCATCTAAAGGACTTTCAGACCACGAGAAACAAGATTCTCTGGTCTGATGAGATCAAAATTGAACTCTTTGGCCTGCATGCCAAGCGTCACGTCTGGAGGAAACCTTCCCTACGGTGAAGCATGGTGGTGGCAGCATTATTTATCATGCTGTGGGGATGTTTTTCAGCGGCAGGGACTGGGAGACTAGTCAGGAAAACCTGCTCCAGAGCGCTCAAGACCTCAGACTGGGGTGAAGGTTCACCTTTCAACAGGACAACGACCTTAAGCACACAGCCAAGACAACACAGGAGTGGCTTCTGGGCAAGTCTCTGAATGTCCTTGAGTGGCCCAGCCAGAGTCCGGACTTGAACCCGATCGAACATCTCTGGAGAGACCTGAAAATAGCTGTGCAGCGATGTTCCCCATCCAACCTGACAGCGCTTGAGAGGATCTGCAGAGAAGAATGGGAGAAACTCCCCAAATACAGGTGTGCCAAGCTTGTAGCGTCAAACCCAAGAAGAGTTGAGGCTGTAATCGCTGCCAAAGGTGCTTCAACAAAGTACTGAGTAAATGGTCTGAATACTTGTGCAAACATTTCTAAAAACCTGTTTTTGCTTTGTCATTACAGTGTATTTTGTGTAGATTGATTAGGGGAAAAACAAAAATGTAATCAGTTTTAGAGTAAGTCTGTAATGTAACAAAATGTGGAGAAAGTCAAGGGGTCTGAATACTTTCCAAATGCACTGTATGTCTGTTTGAAGTGTATGCAAATAGATGATACAAGTGGTTAGGCATTTTCAACACACACATTTTTTTTTAAAGAAGAGAAGTAGTCAATTTCTCCTAAACCCTCAACCATAAAAGACTATCATGCATGTTGTGGATGTTAGTTCTGTGTGTGCGTGTGTGCAGTTAAGGGCAAGGCGAGCTGCTTTGCTTTGATCCAGCTGCAGCTTTGCTAGGTCTTTCTTTGTTGCACCTGACCATGTTACCGGACAGTAATCAAGATGCGACAAGACAACTAGTACATTTGATCTTGGTGCCAAAAACACATAACATATTTTTATAACAGACATACCTCTCCCCATCTTCACAACAACTTTGTCAATATGACTTGACCATGATAACTGTCCATCCAATGTTACTCCTAGGAGTTACGTTTCTTCAACTTGTTCAATGGTCACACCCTTTATGCACAACTCCAGTTGAGGTTAATGTCTAAGAGAATGCTTTGAACCAAATACAATGCTTTTGGTTTTAGATGTATTTAAGACCTGTTTATTGTTAATTACCTATTCTGACACCGACTGTAACTCCTTGCTAAGAGTTTCAGTGAGCTCACTGGCTGTAGGTGCTTATGTGTATAGTGTGCAATCAGCAGCATATATAGTCATTTTAGCTTCTTTTAAGACAAGTGGCAAATAATTTGTACAAATAGAGTAACAGCCCAAGGCAACTGCCCTGAGGGATACCGCACTGTACATATCTGATGTTAGAGAAGTTTCCATTGAAGAATACTCTGAGTTATATTGGTTAAGTAACTCTCTCTCTCCTTCCAGACTCACATTAAGAATCTCCAATCCAAAGTTTAAATCTAGAATCGGTTTCCTATTTCACAACAAAGCCTCCTTCACTCATGCTGCCAAACATGCCCTCGTAAAACTGACTATCCTACCGATCCTTGACTTCGGCGATGTCATTTACAAAATAGCCTCCAACACTCTACTCAGCAAATTGGATGTAGTCTATCACAGTGCCATCCGTTTTGTCTCCAAAGCCCCATATACTACCCACCACTGTGACCTGTACGCTCTTGTTGGCTGGTCCTCACTACATATTCGTCGCCAAACCCACTGGCTCCAGGCCATCTATAAATCCCTGCTAGGCAAATCCCCGCCTTATCTTAGCTCATTGGTCACCATAGCAACACCCACCCGTAGTATGCGCTCCAGCAGGTATATCTCACTGGTCATCCCCAAAGCCAACACCTCCTTTGGCCGCCATTCCTTCCAGTTCTCTGCTGCCAATGACTGGAACAAATTGCAAAAATCTCTGAAGCTGGAGACTTATCTCCCTCACTAACTTTAAGCATCAGTTGTCAGAGCACCTTACCGATCACTGCACCTGTACACAGCCCATCTGAAATTAGCCCACCCAACTACCTCATCCCTATATTGTTATTTATTTTGCTCCTTTGCACCCCAGTATCTCTATTTGCACATCATCTCTTGCACATCTATCATTCCAGTGTTAATACTAATTGTAATTATTTTGCACTATAGCCTATTTATTGCCTTACCTCCATAACTTGCTACATTTGCACACACTGTATATATATTTTCTGTTGTATTTTTGACTTTGTTTTGTTTTACCCCATATGTAACTCTGTGTTGTTGTTTTTATCGCACTGCTTTGCTTTATCTTGGCCAGGTTACAGTTGTAAATGAGAACTTGTTCTCAACTGGCTTACCTAGTTAAATAAAGGTGAAATAAAATAAAATAAAAATAAAACTCTCCAACCATGTGATGGTTTCAATAACAAATTATGATCAATAACATCAAAGGCTACACTGAAATCTAACAATACAGCTATCATCTTATTATCCATTTATTTTAGCCAATCATCAGTCTGCTACCATTCTCAATTGTTTCATATCTAGGTTGTCTATACCTGGTGGCTTATTATTATTGATGGATAACAACCATTTTTCCACCTCTTCCACACAAACTTGACCAAATTCAAAACGGCAATCCTTCTCTTTCATTATTAGATTTTTAATACACAAATATGATGGTTAACTGTTCAATATTGTCATTTCACTTCTCAGTTTGTCCACTTTACTGGTGAAATAGTCATTGAAATGATTGGCTATATCAAAAGGTTTTGTTAAGAATTACCCATCGACTTCAATGAACGATGGAGATGAATTGGGTTTTCTGCCCATAATATAATTTTAAGATATTCTAAGGTCTTTTCCCCTTGTTTTTTATGCCATTTATCTTGTTTTGGTAATATAATTTCTTAGTTTCTTTGTTAAATTTAGCCACAAATTTTCTCAATTTACAATGTGTCAACCAATCAGCTGAGCAGCCTGACATGTTGGCCACTTCTTTTGCATAAAGAAGTGTGTGTGGAGTTTTCAATAGTGTGTGTGGAGTTGTATGTTGGAGCAATTATGTTGGTAGTCTCTAGCCTAGTAGCCAGATCATTTCTTTGAACTATACAATTGTTCAATTTATCATTGATCCAGGGGGCTCTAACAGTTCTCACAGTTAGTTTCTTAACAGGTGCATGTTTGTCAACAACTGGCAAGAATAATTGTACAAATATGGATCCTCCTCCTTATACACATCAGACCAATATAAATGTTTTTACATCTTCAACAAAAGAGTCCTGAGAAAAGATTTTGTATGATCTCATATAAATTATTTAGGCCCTGCCTTTGATACTTTGGCTTTCCTTGTTTTTGCCACAATGTTAGGGTCACTACTACAGCCAATGGGAGCTGATATTGCTTTGGAGCAAAGCTCTGCATCATTGGTGAAGATACGATCAATACAAGTGGATGTGTCACAGATCCAAACACTATGGTATAAACTAGTTGGTTGAGTGATAACCTGGGTTATGTTACAGGCATTAGTCACAGTAAAAAGCTTCCTCTTGAGAGGACAACTAGATGATAACCAGTCAATGTTCAGGTCACCAAGAAAATACATTTATCTTGGTGGCCTATAGCAGCACCCTAAAAGAAGCGGCTTCAGATGAGGCAGGTGAACCTGCAACCACTGTGACAACTGCTGATGTAAAAAGGGCTTTATGAAATACATTTGATTGATTGAATTCTTGTCTTCATTCATGTCTTTATCTTGGTGATAAAAAAAGAGCAAGTGGTTTTCAATAGTGTGTGTGGAGTTGTATGTTGGAGCAATTATGTTGGTAGTCTCTAGCCTAGTAGCCAGATCATTTTATGCATTAGCAAACTCCTCGACCACTCAATAAACAACAGAAGATGGCTAAAGGACACACAGACCACCTGGGATATCCATTTTTGTTCTGTCCCCCAGACCTCGGACAAGTTTAGACAAAAGCCACTATACAACCATGTCAAATGTAATGATTTGTTGGTGTATTTTTCTCTACTTTTTCTCTCCAAATTATTTCCTTCCTCTCTAGTTGTTGGAATAAAAAAGTGTTTTTGAATCTGGCTGCTGAAGACTTCTATTCTAGTACATTTTAGACAAAACTTTTGACCAATGTGTGGGTCAAACGGGAACTTCTGTGTTAAACTTGCTTTAAAAGAGTAAGCTCAACCTGGGGGGTATTCCAGAAAGATGGTTTAACAAATTCAGGATTCCCTGAACATATTCGGCTTTTCTTAACTAGATAAGGGAGTTCGGAATTTCTTGGTTCCAGAATGGCTGCTTCTCGTTTAAGTAATTAGGCTAAGCGAATCTCAGATTGCATGCAACATTCAAAAAGGTAGATGATAGATATGGAGTCAAAAGGCATACCCCAGAACAAGAAACAATTGTAACATACAATAAATATGTTCACATATTTACCCAAAAAAGTAATACATCCCCTGCCGCAAAAGCCAGAGAGGGAGCCTGGCATACAATTGCAGACAGAGTAAATGCATAAGTGAAGTAGCACAAATTCAATATCTAATAGGCCAAGCTTACACACATGGCAGATTAGTAATAATGCTTTCACTTTATAGAGCACTTTCATTGCAACACTGGTGATATTACATGTCAAGGATATGGCCTAATACTGTATGTAAGTTGTAGTAGCCTGTCACAGTTGCAATGGTAGGCCCGCCCATTCCATAGCCTATGTAGGATGAATAATAATTTGTTGAATTCGAATTTCATGACAACACGGGAAACAATGTGTGCTATGTTCAGTTGTAACCCTATGGGAGTCACAGATCTGAAAAAATAAGTAAGGAAGATCATTTCTGAAAATGATTAGGTTTGGTGAAGATGTAGGCTACAGTATTCAATAGCTACCTGTTTATGCTGTGAAAAGATGTTCTATTCACGTAGTCTCTTTCATTTGGTCTTTGAATTAGGATATGTCCCATCTATAGAACCAATGACGTTTGGAATCTACGTGATGAATTTGGCTATTTATCATTTTTATCATGTTGCCTAGTCTTATCAATTTGAGATTAGCAAAGCATCGCTGGCAGTCAACTGACCGCAGCCTACTGGACCTGCAATTCTGTAAAAGTCCTCCTTGATTATTTGGACAGCTTGATGACCAAGGAATTCAACAAAGACATTAAAACATCTCTTCAATGCGAAGCAGACTCTTCTTACGGCTCTACACACAGTTGCCTTGCCAAATTGTTCCGCATCACCCACATTGTACAGGAGTACAGGAAACTTCCAGTGGCAAAAAAATCGCTAAGCAATACAGTTTGTATAGCAGTGAAAGCGAAACCGCATTGGGTTACTTTGCTAGGGGTTGAGTATGTTGGCCAGATATGATTGATCGTGCGGAAAAACTATAACGTTCCGAAAGAAAATCTTCTGAATGATCTAAAGCAGTGGTTCCCAACCTATGGTCTCATGAGTCTTTTCAAGTACACCCAGGGGTCCTAGTAACCCTGGTTGGGAACCACTGATCTAAAGGATCTATTCGAGGTGCAATAACTCATTCCCTTTGTAATGCAGGGAGAACAATGCAGGCTCCAATGTCAATTGGATTTTCCGCAAAGGGACAGTTCATAGTAACGGACAAGGACAGTTCATAGTGACGGACAAGAATCTGATTGGCGGAGAGACCCGTCTTTATTCACCAGGCCAGGCTAAGATCAAGTTAACCTAGTAGGTAGCAGGTTTGCTTCAGCGCATTTGTTGCTAAGGTTTCTGATCAGGCTATACATCAAGCTCTCTTTCTGGAACCAGAAATTCTGAGATTGCTCAAATTCTGGTTTGACAGATCTCGCAAACTCACTAATCCAGCTTTCTGGAATACCCCTCTGATGCCTGAAACAGTTAAAACAACCAATGTCAAAATAACACAAGGGACACGGTCTTCTGTTTATTGCACAAAAGGTACATGTTTCCAACTGCACCAGTAGAACACAATATTAGGCAGCAGTGGAATAAATCATTGATCAAAAGCTTAAACGATGTGAACAAAGAAAAATAGGTCAAGATCTTGAAGGGAGAAAATTAAACATTGAAAATGAAAAGGAACCAAACTTAATTCATGTTCAACTGAATCCTGCCGATATAGGATAATGTAACAATTGGGGAGGTCATTTACAAAAAAAAAAATGACGTCATCGTTGTCTCTTCATTTTAAAAGTACTTTGTCCTCATATATAATATAAACCTCTGCATCAATACCAATCAAATATTTAGACAATTTTTTTCTTAAGTCAAACATTATTTGCTAAAGATGATTTCTTTACAGTTTTAATATATATATATATGTACATATCAATTGATCTAACTTCTATAATTCTCATACAAAATGAGAAAAAGCTGGACTTTATCGCTCTCACACACAAAAAAAAAACAACAACTGGCAAGCAGATCGATCCTCCTTTCTTCTGTCCCCCTGGCCTGAATGCTATAACACAGACCCAGAGGCCTGACTGGGCAGATGGGCCCAGATACAGAGAAGAATGGCTTCTGAAAGCCCACACAGGTCAAAAAGAGAGCCAAACAGCAGTTTCTACATCTGATCTCCAGAGCCTGATCAAACCCCGTTCCTTCTTTATGGAGTCTGATCTCTGGCAGATGCCCGACAGCTGGCATGAGCCGTGGATGTAGGTAGCAGGACCCGAGGCTTAGGGCCTTATCATCAGGGTTTCTCGAACAGAAAAGTGAGAAACCTTTTGGATGTATTTACTGTATGCATTACGCAATGAGACCATCCAGGTGTTCCTCAGTAGCCCTCCAGCTCACCGTCTCAGCGAAATGTACTCTCAGAGGAAGAGAGGATGGCTTAGGGAGGGAGGGGCTGAGGTCAGGGTGCTCCTCCAGGAGGAGTGTAAAGGAGGAGGAGGATGGGTGAGGTTAAATTGGTGGAAGCAGAGGGATTCTTTCTTTCTCCTCGCTCCAGCTGGAGCTGTTTTAGACACTCCTGCTAAGTGCAAATCCCAAACGAAACAACTAGAGTCAAATGTCTCTCCTTTTACACGAGCACACCTTTACGTCACTGAGGTGTTCATATTGCATGGTTGGCCGCCAAACGCACACTTTGTCTAAGAAACTCACGCCATACATCCCTGATTAAAGTGCACTATGGGGGGCTAAACTGATTGGCCACGTGCTGATGTTCTGAGGCTAACTGCTGATGTTCTGAGGCTAACTTAGAGAAGAAGAGGGTGTAGAACGTGTAAGGGGCTCTGGTTTGAAATCTATGGAGTGAATTGGGGGATGATCAGAGGTTGGAAGGTGTATTTCCCATCACTCCATTTCTGCCATCACCAACAGAAAAGTATGGGGGAGAGAGGTTGTTAAGGAGAGTGGGGTAATGTGTGCTCTGCAGATGATGTACAGCGGATTGTGAAATGTGTATGATGTTGAAGTGCTTATGTTCTCAGGGGCTTGGCAGAGCATATGTATGGGTGTACGAGTCCAAGTGGTTGTCTAGGGATGTGAGCACTCATCAGCCTCCCTCTAACACAGTTTAGATCAAAATCAGGGTTGAGACTATTTGTATCAGCAGACTGTATGAGCAAAACTGTCTACAATTCACTCCCTGTCGGATTAGAAGTGAGATTTTGTGTCTTGGTGTATACTAGTCACCCTCCCTACCCCTCAGCTGTGTGTATGTACTTATATGTCTGCCTGTGTGTGTGTGTGTGTGTGTGTGTGTGTATATGCTGTGTGTGTGTATGTGAATACCTTTACTGTTACTTCATGGTCTCTCAGTGTTCATGTGTGTGCCAGTGTGTCGATAGTGCCTGCCTATGTGCATCAATGCTAGGGCAATAAAGAGTGTGTGTGTGTGTGTGTGTGTACTCTTGCATGTCTCCTTGGCTCAGGAGGACATGCACTGGACGTGGTCTGGCCCTCCATCCTCTTCATCAGAGGAATCTGGAGAGCTCCACGATTCATCAGTGTCTCCCTCTGCACCCTCGCGACGTGTCTGGAAAAAAAAAAGGGAGAGAGAGGGAGAGAAAGAAAAAAGAGAATGTTCAACCTCAACACAATTGTCACTAACTACTACTGGAGAGAGAGAGAGAGAGAGAGAGAGATTGGAGTGCACTGATTTGATTACTGGAATAGAGATGACACATGGAGGGTGGGTTATGGTGTTCCACTCACCCTCTGGGGCCGTCTGTTTCTCATGTGCCTCATGAGGAACCACAGGAGCTGTGTGTCGTACTGGTCTCCATGGCGAACACTGTCCTCGTCACGCTCATGCTTGTTCTTCTTCATCACCTGAACAACCACAACAGTCACATCAAAATTCACAGTTTGGTATGCAGTATCCAAGCCTATATGTTGTGGAATGTTTGGGATATTGGTGATATGTTGTGGTTTGTGTGGATATAATGGTATGAACCGTACGTCTTTGAGGCCCTTGAGCCCTGTGGGATTCTCGGCAGTGGGGGCCCACAGTTTAACGTCATGATCCAGACCACTGGTGGCCAGACCTGGGAGGTGAGGGTGGGGCTCCAGGCAGTTGACCTGGGAACAGAGGATGAGATAAAGCGTGACGTGACAGATTGAGATTAATAAGTGAGCATGAAACTTTGAAACTGATACTGTACAATTTTGTTTGAGACTATTGCTTGCGCTCGCCAATTTCCTCAAAGCGCCGAGGCCCTTTCTATTGTCATACATCTTCCCACCCTCCATCCCTCCCTCCCTCCCTCCCTCTCTCACCACTCCACCTCTGTCTCCCTCCATGAACTGGACAATGCGAGCGGAGACCTTGTCCCACAGGTAGATGTGTCCACAGTCGCTGCCACTGACCACAAACTCACTGCTAGGGCCATAGAAGTTCACCCCCTTCACTGTGAAATTGAGAAATAGAGAGGGAGGGAGAAGAGGGAAAGAGAGACAGGGAGAGTGGCAGCTTATTACACTGGAATTCCAAGTTATAACATGGTAATACGCTAGTGTTCATGTTACTTAGGTAGGGCGGCAGGTGGCCTAGCGGTTAGAGCGTTGGGCCAGTAAGCGAAAGGTCGCTGGTGCGAATACCTGAGCCGACAAGGTGAAAAATCTGTCAATGTGCCCTAGAGCGAGGCACTTAAATCTAATTTGCTCCAGGGGCGCCGTACTACAATGGCTGACCTGTAAAGATAATACATTTCACTGCATCTATCCTGTGTATGTGTTGCTGTTTTCTTGACTTATAATTGACTAGTTCATAATCATTCCTTCCCCTTTCTTCCCCAGTACCTGTAGCGTTGTTGCGATGGCCCTTGTATCTCCTGCGGTAGTCTGCACCGTCACTGTGGCTGGAGTCAAACAAGTAGATGTCCTCATCGTTGTAACTAGTCAGGAGCTCTGAACAGACAGACAGAGAGACATGGTCACTGATGGGGAGAACAGACATGAGGACAGTCATAACAGCAACAGCTAGAGGACGTCAGACTTCTGAATAAACGTGTTTTTGAGTCATGTGTTTTACCTGTGCCATCATGACTGTACACTAAGCAGGTAATGTTAGTTTTGGACTCGCTGGACACCAGGTGAGATGGACAGAACTTCTTCAGTACGCCATTATTTTCATTCTCATTAATCTTCCTCTGGTCATAGATCCTAAAAATTTTGAAGGTGAGGAGAGGTAAGAGAGAGAACATAGTAAGAACGTGCAGAATCCAAGAGAATGCACTTTGCACTTCCTCTGCTTTACGATTACGATAGACCTATAAAAGGGATTTGAGTCTCACCTGACATACTGATCTCTCCCACCCACAGCAAAGTGGTGTGTGTTGACAGGGTTCACAAATATGGTGTACAACCCCACTTTCTTATCCCCCTCCTTCACCACCACCAGTTTACTGAGAGAAAAGGAAAAGAGCAAAACAAATTGTGGGAAAAGGGTTAAACGGCTGTTATGTTATACATTGGGCCTGGAGTTTTTCCTGGTCTGGTCACATGGACAGGGAAAACGAATAGCTTTAGTACAGTAACGTCCAGGCGATCTTGCAGTAATGGCGTTATCACTCACTTGGCAGGCCGGTCGAGGCGCAGGTCGATGCCAAACACTATGGCGTCCTCCCCAGCAGACAGGAAGGAGCAGGGAGAGTCTGGCTCCAGGGCCAGCTGACAAACACACACACACACAAAAACAAACACAAACAACACACTTAAATCATCTCAGGTCTCAGCTTAAAAAGGCTTAGAACTACTGCATCTCAAATGACAACCAGTTCCCCACATTGTGCCCTACCAAAGCTGACATACACTGAGTGTACAAAACATTAAGAACACCTGCTCTTTCCATGATATAGACTGACCAGGTGAATCCAGGTGAAAGCTATGATCCCTTATTGATGTCACTTGTTAAAGCCACTTCAATCAGTGTAGATGAAGGGAGAAGACAGGTTAAAGGATTTTTAAGCCTTGAGACAATTGAGAAATTGATTGTGTATGTGTGCCATTCAGAGGGTAAATGGGCAAGACAAAAGATTTAAGTGCCTTTAAACGGGGTATGGTAGTAGGTGCCAGGCGCACCGGTTTGTGTCAAGAACTACAACGCTGCTGGGTTTTTCACACTCAACAGTTTCCCGTGTGTATCAAGAATGGTCCACCACCCGAAGGACAATCAGCCAACTTGACACAACTGTGGGAAGTATTGGAGTCAACATAAGCCAGCATCCCTGTGGAACGCTTTCGACACCATTAGAGTCCATGCCCAGACGAATTGAGGCTGTTCTGAGGGCACAACTCAATATTAGGAAGGTGTTCTTAATGTTTTATTTTTTAACATTTTATTTAACCTTTATTTAACCAGGAAAGGCTCATTGAGATAGGCAGCACCAAGTCATTACACAATTACGGAGAGACAACATGAAAAACTACAAGTAATCTAGTAAACATCCATAGAAATTACAGGAGCATAACAAAATCATAAAATAGCAATTTAAAAACATTGACAGGTCAAGGAATCTGCCCCAAAATCCGTCATCAATGATTTAAAAACACCAATTGGGACAGGTTCTTCCAGTTTAAAAGTATGTTGTAAGGCGTTCCAAGCCGATGGCGCAGAGTACATAAAAGCCCTTTTACCAAATTCAGTTCGGAAATTTGGAACAGTTAGGGAGTACCCACCACATTTCTGAAGAATAAAAATGCCTAGATAAAATGGTAGTAAACCCAAAATGGCTTTGTAAATAAAAGTATACCAGTGACTGAGCCTACGAGTGACTAGAGAAGGCCAGCCAACCCTGGTATATAAAGTGCAATGGTGCGTAAGGGTTTTGCAGTTTAAAATAAATCTCAATGCTCCATGATAAAGGGTGTCTACTGATCTCAAACACTGAGCGGAAGCATTCATATATAAAATATCTCCATAGTCTAGTATAGGCATAAATGTAGCTGATACTAGCCTCCTTCTGGCTTCAAAAGAAAAACAGGCCTTATTCCTAAAATAAAATCCCAACTTCAGCTTAAATTTTTTTGTAAGTTGTTGAATATGCTATTTAAAAGGCTGTCATCAATTAAAATTCCAAGATATTTATATGAGGTTACAACCTCAATCTCATTGCCCTGACAGGTAGAAATAGGTTCAGTGGTCTATTTCTTGCTTTAGAAAACACCATTAGTTTAGTTTTGTCAGCATTGAGGATAAGCTTCAATTGACACGAGGTATGTTTAACAGTATAAAAAGCAGTTTGCAAGTTCTGGAAAGCTTTTGTGAGAGACGAGGCACAACAATAAATAACAGTAACATCAGCATAAAAGTGAAGTTGTGCATTTAGCAAATTTTTGTCTAAATTATTTATATAAATACTGAATAAGAGGGGACCAAGTTCAGAGCCCTGGGGCACACCATTACAGACAGACAATTTAACAGACATGAGCCCATCAAATTGAGTGCACTGAGTTCTATCAGACAGACAGTTAGCAAACCATGCAACTGCATGCTCCGAAAGACCTACACTCGACAATCTCTGCCTCAGTATAGCATGATCAACTGTATCAAAAGCCTTAGAGAGATCAATAAAAAGTGAGACAGTGCTGTTTTTTGTCAAGGACTTCAGTGATATATTTTAAAACCTTCATGGCTGCTGTAATTGTGCTATGCTTCTTCCTGAAGCCCGATTGATACATTGATAAAATAGAGTTAGTATATAAAAACTATTTTAGCTGTTCACTAACACGGGTTTCAAGTATTTTTGCCAGGGGTGACAGCTTTGAGATTGGCCTATAATTATTTCAAAGAGTTGGATCTCCCCCCTTTAAAAGCGGTAGGACAAATGCCGTGTATGGTTCTGGTCAAAAGTTATGTAATATATTGAGAATAGGGTGTCATTTTAGCCACAGCCAAAGTCTGGCTTCTTGGGCAAATGTTGAAACTCATTATCACGAATACAACCACACTCCTGAGGTATACACATGGTCTCCATACCTTGTGTGCTGCCCCTTTATGCTGAGCCACTCTCTTGGTGCTCTTGCAGCGCTGAGTGGCAGAGAGCTCAGCCACTCTGATCTGACCGTCCCGGGCACACATGGCCATGGTGGAGTCGCCACTGTGTGGCAGGAACTTTGCCTGGGGAGGAAGAAAGGTACATTTCAACATCTCTTAAAAGTCCCCTACCACATTTCTAGCTTACCTTTCTAATTTTACAATGGCTTGCTAATGGTTGTCTGTCAACAACATCAGAAATCTTCCCCTCGTTTCTACAATCCCATCCTAGCCTGATTCTCCTCTCCCCTAACCTGAAAGACGTTGCTCTTATGCCCGCTGTCAAACTCCAGCTCAGCACGGCGACGTGCCCAGTCCCACACTACCACCCGCAGGTCATCGCTGCCGGAGGCCAGGCGTGTGCCTGAGGGGTTGAAGTGCAGGGTGTTCACACAGCCAGTGTGTCTCTCCAGGCGCCCCTGGAGCTCCAGCCTCTGGACCAAGCCTCGTGCACCACACACACGCCTCACAAACTGGTGCGAGCCCCGGCCAATCTCCCTCGACTTCAGGGAGGGCACCGCCCGCCATGACGGCCCGCTGAGGTCACGCAGCTCCGCCCCCAGCCACGCGTCCATGGCCTGCTCGTCCTCTTCCTCCACTTGATCTTCCTCCTCTTCCTCATCATCCTCATCAGAGCTGGAGGAGTGGTGGGCGGTGCCACCACTCGGGCGGTTCCTCTTTCTGGCGGGCCACTTTCCTGCATCTCTCTCATTCACTCTCTCTCTTCTACCTCCCTCGCTCTCTCGCTCCCCTTCCTCGGTCAGGGAGTAGAGGCCACTGCCGTCCATGCTGTCTGTGTCCTCCTCCTCCTCTCCAGGCACCCTCACACCCTCTGCATCTGGCATTGGCTTGTCCTTAGCCCCGTCTCCTGCCTCTTTGGGAGCTAAGGGAAGCATGAGGACAAGAGAGCAAGTTGTCACACACTGAGTAAAAATAGTTACTGTCAAGAAGTGTGGAGGAAACTTATCCATTGTAAAACAAATATTGAGTGTATAATGTCAAAGTTATGGTGTCCTATGTTGTGGATAGATGTTGAACTATGACAGCTATTTGCTATAGTCCTCTTCTACTACCTGCTTGAGAGCCAGAGTGTCCCTCTGTGGCTGTGGAAGCATCTCCCTCCCCTCGCTGGTCCTCTCCTGGATCTGGCTCCTCAGACCCACCTGAAAAACAAACGTACAGAGATGCCCACACATTCACATTAGTTTTACATAGCAGGTTCTGGTGGTGTGACTCACTAGAAGTTCAACTACAGAGTTTGTATTTCCAGTTGGCCAAAAGCAGTACATGGAGTAGCCAGCCAAATAGAAAAAGTAGCCAGCAAGGGAATTCCGGGCTCGGGCCAGAGGATGTGAGCGGAGTGGAGCGAGGAGCGGAGCGTGCGTAATTTGGCTGGAGCGGATTTAATTTTGGGGGGGAGCGTCTGCCTTCTCTTTCGCTCCGGTACTGCTCAGCCACGAACTCTGGGCATGCTCTGCACAGCATCTTTCATTTCCTTCATCACTGTTCTTTTAATTAGGCCTATTCTGTTGTATTTATTTAGCCTACCCCACCACAATGCGCAGAGATGTTGATATGAAATAGGTCACACAGCCTGTGTAATTGATAGCAAAACAACAAATCAGCCCATGCAGCAGCACCGGAGACATTTAGATTTTTATATATTGTATAAATAAAAAAAGAGTCTAAGTTTAGAAGTTACAAAGTTGTCTATCAACTGTAAAATGGAATCGCAACAGAGCCAGTTACAACTGAAGTATCTGATTAGAGAAAAAGCTATTTGTTTTTTAACACAGCAGCTGCATATCATCAGGTAGGTCCTTGTTTAATAGTCTACGACATGTTATTGAAATGTTGAAGCTTCTTACGATAGCCTACTTCAAAACCAAATGTTACATAGTCACAAAAGTAGATGAGGTGTTTGTTAATTATATTTTGAAACAAAAAATGAATGGAGCCAATTTGGAGCTGCATTTATTTTTCTGTGAGCGCTGAGCGATTTTTTGCGAAGCGGGAAAGGACGTTGAGCGCCGGAGCGTTGCACAAAGATGAGTGGGATTTCCAACAATTCAAACTCTGCTCACATACTCTGGCTCAGTGGTCCAGGGGGCATGCCCCCACAAAATAAATTGCAGAACAAGCTTTATTTTGGTGGCCTCTGGTACATTATAATGCCTTGATTCCATCTGAAATACACAGCTAAATTATTGAATACTTTAACAACTCTACATCCCAAATTGTGGTATTGAGTAGAAAGACATGACTTGCAATTAAAATGAATTCAGTGTGTTAATTGTTTTGGATACCGTCTAGGCCTATACTGAACAAAAATATAAATGCAACATGCAACAATTTCAATGATTTTACTGAGTAACAGTTCATATAAGGAAATCAGTCACTTGAAATGAATTCATTATGCCTTAATCAATGGATTTCACATGACTGGGCAGGAGCGCAGCTACGGGTGTGCCTGGGAGGGCATAGGCCCACCCACTGGGGAGCCAGGCCCAGCCAATCAGAATGGGTTTTCCCCCCATAAAAGGGCTTTATTACAGACAGAAATACTCCTCAGTTTCATCAGCTGTCCGTGTGGCTGGTCTCACAAAGCGCAGGTGAAGAAGCCGGATGTGGAGGTCCTGAACTGGCGTGGTTACACATGGTCTGCGGTTGTGAGGCCGGTTGGACGTACTGCGAAATTCTCTAAAACGATGTTGGAGGTGGCTTATGGTAGAGAAATGAACATTCAATTCTCTGGCAACAGCTCTGGTGGACATTCCTGCAGTCAGCATGTCAATTGCACGCTCTCTCAAATCATGAGACATCTGTCGCATTGTGTTGTGTGAAACTGCAAAACTGTGGCCTTTTATTGTCCTCAGCACAAGGCACACCTGTGTAATGATCATGCTGTTTAATCAGCTTCTTGTTATGCTACACCTGTCAGGTGGATGGATTATCTTGGCAAAGGAGAAAAGCTCACTTACAGGGATGTAAACAAACTTGTGCACAAAATTAGAGAGACATTTCTGGGATCTTTTATTTCAGCTCATGAAACATGGGGCCAACCCTTTACCTTTACGTTTATATTTTTTGTTCAGTATATACAGTGGGGGAAAAAAGTATTTAGTCAGCCACCAATTGTGCAAGTTCTCCCACTTAAAAAGATGAGAGAGGCCTATAATTTTCATCATAGGTACACGTCAACTATGACAGACAAAATTAGGAATTCTTTTCTCCAGAAAATCACATTGTAGGATTTTTAATGAATTTATTTGCAAATTATGGTGGAAAATAAGTATTTGGTCACCTACAAACAAGCAAGATTTCTGGCTCTCACAGACCTGTAACTTCTTCTTTAAGAGGCTCCTCTGTCCTCCACTCGTTACCTGTATTAATGGCACCTGTTTGAACTTGTTATCAGTATAAAAGACACCTGTCCACAACCTCAAACAGTCACACTCCAAACTCCACTATGGCCAAGACCAAAGAGCTGTCAAAGGACACCAGAAACAAAATTGTAGACCTGCACCAGGCTGGGAAGACTGAATCTGCAATAGGTAAGCAGCTTGGTTTGAAGAAATCAACTGTGGGAGCAATTATTAGGAAATGGAAGACATACAAGACCACTGATAATCTCCCTCGATCTGGGGCTCCACGCAAGATCTCACCCCGTGTGGTCAAAATGATCACAAGAACGGTGAGCAAAAATCCCAGAACCACACGGGGGGACCTAGTGAATGACCTGCAGAGAGCTGGAACCAAAGTAACAAAGCCTACCATCAGTAACACACTACGCTGTCAGGGACTCAAATCCTGCAGTGCTAGACGTGTCCCCCTGCTTAAGCCAGTACATGTCCAGGCCCGTCTGAAGTTTGCTAGTGCATTTGGATGATCCAGAAGAGGATTGGGAGAATGTCATATGGTCAGATGAAACCAAAATAGAACTTTTTGGTAAAAACTCAACTCGTCGTGTTTGGAGGACAAAGAATGCTGAGTTGCATCCAAAGAACACCATACCTACTGTGAAGCATGGGGGTGGAAACATCATGCTTTGGGGCTGTTTTTCTGCAAAGGGACCAGGACGACTGATCCGTGTAAAGGAAAGAATGAATGGGGCCATGTATCGTGAGATTTTGAGTGAAAACCTCCTTCCATCAGCAAGGGCATTGAAGATGAAACGTGGTTGGGTCTTTCAGCATGACAATGATCCCAAACACACCGCCCGGGCAACGAAGGAGTGGCTTCGTAAGAAGCATTTCAAGGTCCTGGAGTGGCCTAGCCAGTCTCCAGATCTCAACCCCATAGAACATCTTTCGAGGGAGTTGAAAGTCTGTGTTGCCCAGCGACAGCCCCAAAACATCACTGCTCTAGAGGAGATCTGCATGGAGGAATAGGCCAAAAACCAGCAACAGTGTGTGAAAACCTTGTGAAGACTTACAGAAAACGTTTGACCTGTTTCATTGCCAACAAAGGGTATATAACAAAGTATTGAGAAACTTTTGTTATTGACCAAATACTTATTTTCCACCATAATTTGCAAATAAATTCATTAAAAATCCTACAATGTGATTTTCTGGATTTTTTCTCTCTCATTTTGTCTGTCATAGTTGACGTGTACCTATAATGAAAATTACAGGCCTCTCTCATCTTTTTAAGTGGGAGAACTTGCACAATTGGTGGCTGACTAAATACTTTTTTCCCCCACTGTATGATCAGGACTATTTTCTAAGTAAGATAACTTTTTAAAACATTAAACCTATCTTCTCTTCAAGTTATATTTACAGTTGGTAGGGTTTTAGACCGGTCAATCAATCACTGTGGGTGGAAGGTGGTAGATTAGTAATCTAGTCAGAAAAACGAATCTACCCTTTCAATTGTATTTATTGTGGAAAGACTAAATCTAGTTTACTCTTTCAATTTAGTTTATTGTGGCATAAACCTAAGACAAAAGGAACATTAAACCTGTCTTCTATTTAGATTAAAGGCCCAGTGCAGTCAAACACGTAATTTTCCTGTGTTTATAAACATTTCCACACTATGAGGTTGGAATAATACTGTGAAATTGTGAAAATAATGATAATGCCCTTTTAGTGTAAGAGCCGTTTGAAAAGACCGCCTGAAATTTTACCCTGTTTTGGCGGGATGATGTTTTGGCCTGACTGGTAACATCACCAGGCGGTTAATTCATTAATAGATCAATAAGATAGAGTTCCAAACCTCTCTGCCAATAACAGACCGTTTTCAGTTTTCCCCTCCCCACTCAGACCACTCCCAGACAGTCCTAGCAAAATTCTTGCTCTTTGAAATTTCTCTTTGCAAAGAAGCTATTTTTGTTTCCATTTGACCAGTAAGGTACTTAATTGTTACCCAGATATGATTTCATATTGATATAAAAACGGCTGCATTGGACCTTAAAAGTCTTATTTACCGTTTTATTGTACGATATAAATTGCTACAATGTTTGTTCTTCAAATTATGTATTTAATTAAAACAGAAAAATGAAGGAAATAGCCATATTATCTTGAAAGATAAATGAATGGTTCAATTGAAAAGATAAGGGTTATATCAGTCTTAGGGCTTTCCCAACTAAAACAAAATATTGGTCAACCGTAAGTCTGTTCTTTAGACCAATCGATTTGTCGAAATTCTTAAACATAATTTTCCATATATAGACACACCCTATGTGTTTTAATAAAATCAACTATACGCATTGAGCTTATCTGATGCTTAAAGCTTACGGTTTGATGAAATAAGACAAATGCCTCATGAGGGCACCAGAGATTTAGATAACTAGAAGAAAATAAACTTTACCTGACCCAACTATTCTCCACCCGCTCCAGCTGGCTTTCGCAGATTCTGCCATTACTCTCCTGAAGTTGCCGGTAATAGGCGACACGAGGAGTCGGCAAGCTTTCACATGTTGAATGCCAATTTATCTTACCATTTCTATCGAGCTGCGCGGCAGTTATGGTTTTCATATGCACATTTTCGTCAAACAGTTTAATTTAATTTAGAATAACGTCTTCATATCTCAAAATCATTGTCATGTGATTAATCAAAATTATATCCAAATCTAAATGAAAATGATACAAACCTAAAAAGTTACTTCTATTGCCATTGCCAACTATGTAAAAATAGCCTACATAAAGCCAACAAATAAAAACATTGCAGCCTGCATGTAGAAAATATCCTGATAAAAATAAATATCCTATAAATCACATTGGCTACACATGGCCTGTCTGCAACATTGTATAAACTATTAAGTTGGGTCCAGCCCCGAAGTTTGTGCTAGCGAGCTTGCAACATTGTATAAAATGCTTGGTACCGGCACCTCAAATTTCTACTGCTTGAGCTCCTGTTCCTCTTATAGAATATTAGCTCAAAAGTATTGTGGAGCTCCTGCACCTAAATATAAACAGCACCAGCACCCAAAATGAGTACTGGAACCTATTTCAGTCCAAGTCAAGCACTGATAAGAAGTAATCAGGTAGGCCTATTTTACTAAGTTTCCACTGGATCAAAGCATGACATTTTTCGCTTTCACGCTGAGTGGTTATCGAAAGGGAGAGAGCTGGAAAGATTTTTCCGGTAGCCTATAGGCCCACTTCTATGCGTGCGTGTCCTTACTCAACATTGACAGGAGCGCTCCAAACAAAAGACAATGACTAAATTGAATGAAATAAACCAAAACTTGTTTTTCACAAGAAACACGAGCAATGGACATTAGACCGATTGAAATTTGTCCTTTGGTCTGGAGTCCAAATTGGAGATTTTTGGTTCCAACCGCCGTGTCTTTGTGAGACGCGCTGAGGGTGAACGGATTATCTCCGCATGTGTAGTTCCCACCGTAAAGCATGGAGGAGGAGGTGTGATGGTGTGGGGGTGCGTTTCTGGTGACACTGTCAGTGATTTATTTAGAATTCAAGGCACACTTAACCAGCATGGCTACCACAGCATTCTGCAGCGATACGCCATCCCATCTGGTTTGTGCTTAGTGGGACTATCATTTGTTTTTCAACAGGACAATGACCCAAAACACATCTCCAGGCTGTGTAAGGGCTATTTGACCAAGAAGGAGAGTGATGGAGTGCTGCATCAGATGACCTGGCCTCCACAATCACCCAACCTCAACCCAATTGAGATGGTTTGGGATGAGTTGGACCGCAGAGTGAAGGAAAAGCAGACAACAAGTGGTCAGCATAAGACTGTTGGAAAAGCATTCCAGATGACTACCTCATGAAGCTGGTTGAGAGAATGACAAGAGTGTGCAAAGCTGTCATCAAGGCAAAGGGTGGCTACTTTGAAGAATCTCAAATATAAAATTCTAGATGATTAATTGGGGTCAGCCCTAATCAGTCTTAAGTATTATATCTTTCTGATTTTACATAGCCTACATTTTTTGCCTTATTCCATTTTGTTCTTTCCCAAATTCAGTTTTCTCCATTTTGTTTTTCCAGATTTCTGTTTTCTGAGTTTTTACAGGTTTTCATTCTTAAAATCACACGTTAATAGAAAAACAACTAAATTGGATGTTCACAACTATGCTTAAACCACATCAGGAGACCACTTTTGAGTTCTGGGAAAAATCCAAGTGCACATCTAGCAAGAAGCTGTTGTTTAGCTGTGTTTCTGTAGAGCACATGTGATAGTAGAGCTTGCAAAACAAATACCCACTGGATTGATGAAAATAATCATGATCTCATGCTGCCAGGTAAGCAAAGGCTACTTTGTAGTTAACATTTAACAAAGTGTTTTTGGGAAAGCCTTTCCATCTACCAGAAGACTGTTTTCATTAGCATCAAGGCTAATGGCTACAAAAAGTGTGCACTGCACACACATACACAGGGGCATTCTCGTTGCCTCTTCAGGAAGTTGCAGGAAATGCAAATTACTGATGCATTCTGTTCATGTCTCATAATAAACTTGGGCAAATTAATTATTTTTCAATAGATTTAGTTGATTCACTGAGGTCAATACATTTTTGAATATTGTTGGATTCCATGAGGGTCCTAATGATCATATTTCGACCTGAATGAGGCTATTAATCCTGCAGTGATGATTAGCCATCTTCATCGAATGTTTTCATAATTTATCTGTAGATAATCGCCAAAATGCCTAGGCCTCACTGTCTGGCAAGCCCCGAAATCTTAGGAAAGGAAATATTTACATTTACATTGACATTTTAGTCATTTAGCAGACGCTCTTATCCAGAGCGACTTACAGTTAGTGAGTGCATACATTTTAATTATTTTATACTGGAATCGAACCCACAACCCTGGCATTACAAATGCCATGCTCTACCAACTGAGCTACCCTTTGGTTTACTTGTCCCGATGCGATAGCATGGACATAAACTCAGCAAAAAAAGAAACGTTCCTTTTTCAGCACCCTGTCTTTCAAAGATAATTCGTAAAAATCCAAATAACTTCACAGATCTTCATTGTAAAGGGTTTAAACACTGTTTCCCATGCTTGTTCACTGAACCGTAAACAATGAATGAACATGCTCCTGTGGAACGGTTGTTAAGACAATAACAGCTTACAGACGGTAGGCAATTAAGGTCACAGTTATGAAAACTTAGGACACTAAAGAGGCCTTTCTACTGACTCTGAAAAACACCAAAAGAAAGATGCCCAGGGTCCCTGCTCATCTGCGTGAACGTGCCTTAGGCATGCTGCAAGGAGGCCTGAGGACTGCAGATGTGGCCAGGGCAATAAATTGCAATGTCTGTACTGTGAGACGCCTAAGACAGCGCTACAGGGAGACAGGACGGACAGCTGATCGTCCTCGCAGTGGCAGACCACGTGTAACAACACCTACACAGGATCGGTACATCCGAACATCACACCTGTGGGACAGGTACAGGATGGCAACAACAACTGCCCGAGTTACACCAGGAATACACAATCCCTCCATCAGTGCTCAGACTGTCCGCAATAGGCAGAGAGAGGCTGAACTGAGGGCTTGTAGGCCTGTTGTAAGGCAGGTCCTCACCAGACATCACCGGCAACAACGTTGCATATGGGCACAAATCCACCGTCGCTGGACCAGACAGGACTGGCAAAAAGTGCTCTTCACTGACAAGTCGCAGTTTTGTCTCACCAAGGTCGATGGTCGGATTCGCATTTATCGTCTAAGGAATGAGCGTTACACCGAGGCCTGTACTCTGGAGCGGGATCGATTTGGAGGCGGAGGGTCCGTCATGGTCTGGGGCGGTGTGTCACAGCATCATCGGACTGAGCTTGTTGTCATTGCAGGCAATCTCAACGCTGTGCGTTACAGGGAAGACATCCTCCTCCCTCATGTGGTACCCTTCCTGCAGGCTCATCCTGACATGCCATACTGCTTGTTCTGTGCGTGATTTCCTGCAAGATATGAATGTCAGTGTTCTGCCATGGCCAGCGAAGAGCCCGGATCTCAATCCCATTGAGCATGTCTGGGACCTGTTGGATCGGAGGGTGAGGGCTAGGGCCATTCCCCCCAGAAATGTCCGGGAACTTGCAGGTGCCTTGGTGGAAGAGTGGGGTAACATCTCACAGCAAGAACTGGCAAATCTGGTGCAGTCCATGAGGAGGAAATGCACTGCAGTACTTAATGCAGCTGGTGGCCACACCTGATACTGACTGTTACTTTTGATTTTGACCCCCCCTTTGTTCAGGGACACATTATTCCATTTCTGTTAGTCACACGTCTGTGGAACTTGTTCAGTTTATGTCTCAGTTGTTGAATCTTGTTATGTTCATACAAATATTTACATATGTTAAGTTTGCTGAAAATAAACGCAGTTGACAGTGAGAGGACGTTTCTTTTTTTGCTGAGTTTATAACCATGTTGCATGATGTATGAATGGCAAAGGGATATAGGAGATTGACTCTCAGTCAGTTCGACACTTTTTATAAACTAGTCAACACTTGCTCTTCAGTTGTCAAACAAAGCACAGTAAATACCCTATGCACCACAACTCCGCATGGCTGGCCATGTGAAACACGCGAAAGAAAATAAACGAAGGTGACAGAGAACAATAATTAGTCTAAGTGGATTTCACCTCATCGTTACCACTTACATTACATCGCACGTAAAATTCACGCGCATCATGCTCTCCTCTCTCCCTCCGGGGGCGGGACAGACCGCAGACTGCTCTACCGTGTCATCGCTCGCTTTGTGACTGACACGCGCCTAACCTATCAATAGATCGCTAGAAGATGCGTAACGTTTATTCTATCCGGAGAGGGCTCGACGGACTAGCGAATTGAAATGTTTTAATGAAAAGTAGCCTAGTTAATATGAAGTGGAAAAAGTAGCAGCCTGAAAATTAGTCTGTAAGTGGCTGATTAGCCGACGGCCAGCGCTAATGGAAAACACTGAATGAGGCTGTCTCTCCACTACCTATGGTTCCTGCAGTGAGGATTTAACATCTTCATCGAATGTTTTCATAATGTATCTGCAGATAATCGCCAAAAAGCAGTAGTAGCCTACCAATATGCAAATTAGGGAGCCAAATGGCTCTCTCACTGATGCAATTTGTGTTGGTTCTGTTGACCTAAACATATTTATTTTTTAAAAGAGCCATTTGTTCGCGAACAACCCAACCCATAACTAGGCTACACTGGCAAGTCTCGACATGGGCTTCGAATCCTAGGAAAAGACAAACAAGATCTTTGGTTTACTTGTCGTCCTGATGTGATACTATGGACATGAATACATAGTATGATTTATGAATAGCAAAGGGGTGTAGGAGATTGACTTTATTCAGTCAGTTCGACACCTTTTATAAACGACTCAACACAAGCTGTTCGGTTGTCAATCAAAGCACAGTAAATAGCCTATGCGGCCCGGACTCCGTGGAAGGCTATATAGGCCTATCAAACATGTGAAAGAAAATAAATAAATCTGCCACAAAACAATAATTAAGTGGATTTCAACTCATCGTTACCACTTACATTACATGGGACGTGTACATTCACTCACAGGAGCCTCTCCCTCCGTGAAAAGACATTTGACTACAGCCAACCACAGCGCAAAAATAACACTGGTACGGAGAAGCGGGACGGACAGCAGAATGACAAACCAGCAGTGTTCCCCTGTCATCGCTCGCTTTGTGACTGACAGACACCTGTCCTATCTATAGATCAGTAAAATATGTACACTACCGGTCAAAAGTTCTAGAACACCTACTCATTCAAGGGGTTTTCTTTATTTTTTTAAACTATTTTCTACATTGTAGAATAATAGTGAAGACATCAAAACTATGAAATAACACATATGGAATCATGTATTAACCCAAAAAGTGTTAAACAAATCAAAATATATTTGAGATTTGAGATTCTTCAAATAGCCACCCTTTGCCTTGATGACAGCATTGCACACTCCTGGCATTCTCTCAACCAGCTTCACCTGGAATGCTTTTCCAACAGTCTCGAAGGAGTTCCCACATATGCTGAGCACTTGGTGGCTGCTTTTCCTTCACTCTGCGGTCCGACTCATCCCAAACCATCTCAATTTGTTTGAGGTCGGGGGATTGTGGAGGCCAGGTCATCTGATGCAGCGCTCCATCACTCTCCTTCTTGGTAAAATAGCCCTTACACAGCCTGGAGGTGTGTTGGGTCATTGTCCTGTTGAAAAACAAATGATAGTCCCACTAAGCCCAAATCAGATGGGATGGCGTATCGCTGCAGAATGCTGTGGTAGCCATGCTGGTTAAGTGCGACTTGAATTCTAAATAAATCACAGACAGTGTCACCAGCAAAGCACCCCCACAACATAACACCACCTCCTCTATGCTTTACAGTGGGAAATACACATGCAGAGATCATCCGTTCACCCACACCACGTCTCACAAAGACACAGCGTTTTGACCACAAATCTCAAATTTGGACTCCAGACCAAAGGACACATTTCCACCGGTCTAATGTCCATTGCTCATGTTTCTTGGCCCAAGCAAGTCTCTTCTTCTTATTGGTGTCCTTTAGTAGTAGTTTCTTTGCAGCAATTCATCCATGAAGGCCTGATTCACACAGTCTCCTCTGAACAGTTGATGTTGAGATGTGTCTGTGACTTGAACTCTGTGAAGCATTTATTTGGGCTGCAATTTCTGAGACTGGTAACTCTATTGAACTTATCCTCTGCAGCAGAGGTAACTCTGGGTCTTCCATTCCTGTGGTGGTCCTCATGAGAGCCAGTTTCATCATAGCGCTTGATGGTTTTTGCGACTGCACTTGAAGAAACTTTCAAAGTTCTTGAAATGTTCCGTATTGACTGACCTTCATATCTTAAAGTAATGATGGACTGTCGTTTCTCTTTGCTTATTTGAGCTGTTCTTGCCATAATATGGACTTGGTCTTTTACCAAATAGGGCTATCTTCTGTATACCCCCCCTACCTTGTCACAACACAACTGATTGGCTCAAATGCGTTAAGAAGGAAATAAATACCACAAATGAACTTTTAAGAAGGAACCTGTTAATTGAAATGCATTCTAGGTGACTACCTCATGAAGCTGGTTGAGAGAATGCCAAGAGTGTGCAAAGCTGTCATCAAGGCAAAGGGTGGCTATTTGAAGAATCTCAAATATAAAATATATTTGGATTTGTTTAACACGTTTTTGTTACTACATGATTCCATATGTGTTATTTCATACAGTGGGGAAAAAAAGTATTTAGTCAGCCACCAATTGTGCAAGTTCTCCCACTTAAAAAGATGAGAGAGGCCTGTAATTTTCATCATAGGTACACGTCAACTATGACAGACAAATTGAGAGAAAAAAATCCAGAAAATCACATTGTAGGATTTTTAATGAATTTATTTGCAAATTATGGTGGAAAATAAGTATTTGGTCAATAACAAAAGTTTCTCAATACTTTGTTATATACCCTTTGTTGGCAATGACACAGGTCAAACGTTTTCTGTAAGTCTTCACAAGGTTTTCACACACTGTTGCTGGTATTTTGGCCTATTCCTCCATGCAGATCTCCTCTAGAGCAGTGATGTTTTGGGGCTGTCGCTGGGCAACACAGACTTTCAACTCCCTCCAAAGATTTTCTATGGGGTTGAGATATTTTTTCTCATTTTGTCTGTCATAGTTGACGTGTACCTATGATGAAAATTACAGGCCTCTCTCATCTTTTTAAGTGGGAGAACTTGCACAATTGGTGGCTGACTAAATACTTTTTTTCCCCACTGTAGTTGTGATGTCTTCACTATTATTCTACAATGTAGAAAATAGTAAAAATAAAGAAAAACCCTTGAATGAGTAGGTGTTCTAAAACTTTTGACCGGTAGTGTATATAGTTCATTCTAGCGGGAGAAGGCTATACAGACTTTTCTGACTAGCAAATTGAAAATCTTTAATGAAAAGAAGCCTAGTTAATAAACTGGTAAAAGTAGCCGACTGACAATGATTCTGTTATCGGCTGTTTAGCCGACCGCCAGCGCTTATGGAAAACTATGCAACAGTGAGGCCTGTGTGATCCCTCACCGTTAAGCACACTGGATTTACCATCTGCCTCTGCCATCCTGCTTCTTTCTTCCTGTGGACAGGAGGAGAGCCTGGAATGAAACAGAGAGACAGGGTCAAGTTAATTACATTGCTGGCTGCTTTTGAAGACACCTATTAATATTGATTGTCAACAATTGCAATATGTCCAAACAACTGACTTGACCTTCTAAGTTAAAGCAAGTTAGCAAGACATCACTCAAGACAGCTAGCTAGTTTAGTTAGCTAGCGAAGGTGACTAATGACAAATTAAGTTCTCATATGATTGAAATCTTGCAAACTAGCTAGCTAAATATATCAGCAACTAGGCCTTAAAGGAAAATTCCACCCAAAAACTATATTTTGGTATTTGTTTCATTAGTCCATTGTTGATATAGTCCGAAAGTGTTTTGCATGTCAGCAATCAAGTTTTCAAGATATATGTGTTTCAAAATACAGACATACAGCAAAATGCATTATACCAGCTGTATTTCTGTACTTTGAAAGTTATATATATTTTAGACTTGATTGCTTACATGCAAAACATTTCGTGACTATATCAACAATGGACAAATTAAACAAATACCAAAAGATTGATTTTGGGTGGAGTTTTCCTTTAATGAAATCAAGTGTGCACTTACACATTACCAGAAACGAATTACCAGTCTATAGGTATCTAGCTTTGCAACCAGTAGCTTGGAGTAAGCTAGCTGACTTAACATGACTCCATGGTGAAGGAAGTTTATGATGAAATCCACCAACGGAGTGGAGCAGAGACCAGGCTTTGTGTAATCTAGCTCAGATTACATTGATTCGTCCAAGATCAACACTTAACGCTAACCTTGTACCTATGTTTGTCCTCTGTAGTCTTTGTTTGCTGAAATCCATACTTTTTCAATAAACGTTAATCAAATACAACCGCCGACTGTTTCCTATTTGAGATTAAATTAGCACATGCGCATTTGCGCTGAGTTGCCATCAGTCGGTGGTTGTATTTGATTAATGTTTATTGAAAAAAATATGGATTTCAGCAAACAAAGAAAGGCACGCAACTACAGAGGACAAACATAGGTACAAGGTTAGCGTTTCATAATTTACATTTTTTAAAGTATTGATCTTGGGCGAATCGATGTAGTCTGAGCTCGATTCCACAAAGCCTGGTCTCTGCTCCATTCTAATGGTGGTTCATCAGAAACGTCCTTCGCCATGGAGTGGTTTACCCACTAGGAGTAAGCTAGTCTGATTAATCAGGCTGTAATACACAATTAATTGGTATATACAGCCTGGAACTGACTGCAAAATCATGTAAATGTTCCTTACAAGTCAGAATGTTGAATAAAATTATGTTTGAACGTACTCTACCGGTTATCTGTGCGATTTGCCCTTCAACCACTCAAAAATTGAGACAAAATATCCACAAGAAAGTATTTTTTACCCATTTATATCACCTGGCACATGCGCAAAACCATGTAACTACCTGCTGACTTCAGTGCACATGTTTGCTCATGACCAAAGGCACACGCAATAGGGCTGGGAATTGCCAGGGTCCTCACGATATGATATTATCACGATACTTAGGCGCCGATACTATATGTATTGCGATTCTCATTATTCTATATGTATTGCGACTCAATACTGTGATTTTATTGCGATTAGTTGTTCCAAACATATTGCTCACCATACACTACCGGTCAAAAGTTTTAGAACACAATATTGTCAAGACAATACATTCTCAAAAATAATATCCTGATATGTAACTGTATGGATTTTTTTCACCCAACACTAACGTGCACAAGATTGAAGTACATGCAGGCAATGCAATGCTTACTACAGTGAGGGAAAAAGGTATTTGATCCCCTGCTGATTTTGTACGTTTGCCCACTGACAAAGAAATGATCAGTCTATAATTTTAATGGTAGGTTTATTTGAACAGTGAGAGACAGAATAACAACAAAATAATCCAGAAAAATGCATGTCAAAAATGTTATAAATTGATTTGCATTTTAATGAGGGAAATAAGTATTTGACCCCTCTGCAAAACATGACTTTGTACTTGGTGGCAAAACCCCTGTTGGCAATCACAGAGGTCAGACGTTTCTTGTAGTTGGCCACCAGGTTTGCACACATCTCAGGAGGGGTTTTGTTCCACTCCTCTTTGCAGATCTTCTCCAAGTCATGAAGGTTTCGAGGCTGACGTTTGGCAACTCGAACCTTCAGCTCCCTCCACATATTTTCTATGGGATTAAGGTCTGGAGACTGGCTAGGCCACTCCAGGACCTTAATGTGCTTCTTCTTGAGCCACTCCTTTGTTGCCTTGGCCGTGTGTTTTGGGTCATTGTCATGCTGGAATACCCATCCATGACCCATTTTCAATGCCCTGGCTGAGGGAAGAAGGTTCTCACCCAAGATTTGACGGTACATGGCCCCTTCCATCGTCCCTTTGATGCCGTGAAGTTGTCCTGTCCCCTTAGCAGAAAAACACCCCCAAAGCATAATGTTTCCACCTCCATGTTTGACGGTGGGGATGGTGTTCTTGGGGTCATAGGCAGCATTCCTCCTCCTCCAAACACGGCGAGTTGAGTTGATGCCAAAGAGCTCAATTTTTGTCTCATCTGACCACAACACTTTCACCCAGTTCTCCTCTGAATCATTCAGATGTTCATTGGCAAACTTCAGACGGCCCTGTATATGTGCTTTCTTGAGCAGGGGGACCTTGTGGGCGCTGCAGGATTTCAGTTTCACGGCGTTGTGTGTTACCAATTGTTTTCTTGGTGACTATGGTCCCAGCTGCCTTGAGATCATTGACAAGATCCTCCCGTGTAGTTCTGGGCTGATTCCTCACCGTTCTCATGATCGTTGCAACTCCATGAGGTGAGATCTTGCATGAAGCCCCAGGCCGAGGGAGATTGACAGTTATTTTGTGTTTCTTCCATTTGCGAATAATCGCACCAACTGTTGTCACCTTCTCACCAAGCTGCTTGGCGATGGTCTTGTAGCCCATTCCAGCCTTGTGTAGGTCTACAATCTTGTCCCTGACATCCTTGGAGAGCTCTTTGGTCTTGGCCATGGTGGAGAGTTTGGAATCTGATTGATTGATTGCTTCTGTGGACAGGTGTCTTTTATACAGGTAACAAACTGAGATTAGGAACACTCCCTTTAAGAGTGTGCTCCTTACCTGTATAAAAGACACCTGGGAGGCAGAAATCTTTCTGATTGAGAGTGGGTCAAATACTTATTTCCCTCATTAAAATGCAAATCAATTTATAACATTTTTCACATGCGTTTTTCTGGATTTTGTTGTTGTTATTCTGTCTCTCACTGTTCAAATAAACCTACCATTAAAATTATAGACTGATCATTTCTTTGTCAGTGGGCAAACGTACAAAATCAGCAGGGGATCAAATACTTTTTTCCCTCACTGTAACTAGGGTGCGTTGAGTTCGCTTGAACGTTTGCTACGTTGCTGAACGGTTTGTACTGAATGGCACGTTTTCCCGAAACGTTCCTGAACAGACAGGCTGTGGCTTGAAGCAATGAGTGACGTTTTTAAAGGGTAGCGGTGTATTTTGAATCCACAACCCAACCCCTCCCCGTTCAATTGAGTGTTAAGCAAATCAAAATATATTTTATAGTTGAGATTCTTCAAATAACCACCCTTTGCCTTGATGACCGCTTTGCACACTCTTGGCATTCTCTCAATTAGCTTCACCTGGAATGCTTTTCCAACAGTCTTGAAGGTGTTCCCACATATGCTGAGCACTTGTTGGCTGCTTTTCCTTCACTCTGCAGTCCGACTCATCCCAAACCATCTCAATTTGGTTGAGGTCGGGGGATTGTGGAGGCCTGATGCAGCACTCCATTACTCTCCTTCTTGGTAAAATAGCCCTTACACAGCCTGGAGGTGTGTTGGGTCATTGTCCTGTTGAAAAACAAATGATAGTCCCACTAAGCCCAAACCAGATGAGATGGCGTATCGCTGCAGAATGCTGTGGTAGCCATGCTGGTTAAGTGTGCCTTGAATTCTAAATAAATCACAGACAGTGTCACCAGCAAAGCACCCCCACACAATAACACCTCCTCCTCCATGCTTTACAGTGGGAAATACACATGCAGAGATCATCCATTCACCCACACCGCGTCTCACAAAGACACAGTGGTTGGAACCAAAAATCTCCAATTTGGAATCCAGACCAAAGGACACATTTCCACCAGTCTAATGTCCATTGCTCGTGTTTCTTGGCCCAATCAAGTCTCTTCTTATTGGTGTCCTTTAGTAGTAGTTTCTTTGCAGCAATTTGACCATGAAGGCCTGATTCACACAGTCCCCTCTGAACAGTTGATGTTGAGATGTGTCTGTTACTTGAACTCTGTGAAGCATTTATTTGGGCTGCAATTTCTGAGGCTGGTAACTCTATTGAACTTATCCTCTGCAGCAGCGGTAACTCTGGGTCTTCCATTCCTGTGGCGGTCCTCATGAGAGCCAGTTTCATTATAGCGCTTGATGTTTTTTGCGATTGCACTTGAAGAAAATGTTCTGTATTTACTGACCTTCATGGCTTAAAGTAATGATGGACTGTTGTTTCTCTTTGCTTATTTGAGCTGTTCTTGCCATAATATGGACTTGGTCTTTTACCAAATAGGGCTATCTTCTGTATACCCCCCTACCTTGTCACAACATAACTGATTGGATCAAACGCATTATGGAAAGAAATTCCACAAATTAACTTTTAAGAAGGTACACCTGTTAATTGAAATGCATTCCAGGTGACTACCTCATGAAGCTGGTTGAGAGAATGCCAAGAGTGTGCAAAGCTGTCATCAAGGCAAAGGGAGGCTATTTGAAGAATGTCAAATATAAAATATATTTTGATTTGTTTAACAGTTTTTTGGTTACTACATGATTCCATATGTGTTATTTCATTGTTTTGGTGTCTAAACTATTATTCTACAATGTAGAAAATACAAAAAAATAAAGAAAAACCCTTGAATGAGTAGGTGCTCTAAAACTTTTGACCGGTAGTGTATGTCTGCTGCAGAGGGACAAGAGAGAGCCAACTAAAAGTGCTTAAAACAAATTGGCTCCTTTTTTAAAAAGAAGATGGAGAAAAAGCTATGTCTAGTATTGGTGCAGGTACAGCCAACTTGAGCAAAATAATATTGCAATATTGTCAAGATGATACATTCTCAAAAATAATATCCCGATATGTAACTGTATGGATTTTTTCCCCCCATCACTAATGTGCACAAGATTGAAGTACATGCACACTAATGCATGCGTACTAACTAGGGTGCGTTGAGTTCGCTTGAACGTTTGCTATGTTGCTGAAAGGTTTGTACTGAATGGCACGTTTTTCAAAACGTTCTTGTAGTTCTTGAACAGACAGGCTGTGGCTTGAAGCAATGAGTGACGTTTTTAAAGGGTAGCGGTGTATTTTGAATCCACAACCCAACCCCTCCCAGTACCCCTCCCAGTTTTTCAACGGCACAGTTTCCGTTCAATTGAACGTTATATTACGTTTTTATGTACTGAACGCTGCCCTGAAGTCAACCGTTGTTTACATGGTTTTGCGCATGTGCCAGGTGATAAACGTCAACTTCAGTACCGGCGCTCTAAAAAGTCGGGTGAACATGACTTTCCTGTGAACATTTTGTCTATAATTTCGACCATCTGAAGGACTAACACCACGGACAACCGATAGAGTAAGTTAAAATGCAATTTTATGAAACATTCTGGCTTGTAAGGAACACTTATTTACACAATGTTGCAGTCATTAGTTTCAGGCTGTACATACCAATTAATTATGTATTACAGTTTGATTAATCAGACTAGGAGTAAGCTAACTAACAGTAACTATTAACGTTAACTGTCAAACTAATCTTAGCTAGCTGCTGCAGCAACACTGACATTTAACATAACACAACAGCTGACAGGCCACCATGCTACCTAAAATTAACCAGAGACAGCGAGCTATCGTGCACGAAGTATCCTGTTGGTTGATTTGAAACGCTAATCTACAAATGTTGGTACATTTAGTTAAATGTTGTTCAGGAGTTTGACCAATTTCACGGTAGTAATAACATGTAAACATGCTAGCTAGCTAATATTACCTCTAGTCGTAGGCCCAACGAGGCGTACGTCGTTTAGTCCTAGTCGTCGGTGCAGATGTATTGTCTTCAAGCTACTACTTAGCTAGCTATAGCATATTGGATAGAAAATCTTGGAAAAACACACGACATGAGGAATGTGTGTATAAAGAGACAGTCAAATTAAAGACGACGCGTGTTTGCTCTGTTTATGTTTTGACGTTCAGCTTCTTTTTTTCATAATTCCTTTTCCGGCGAATAACTTTTTTTCACCGGAAGTCTGTGTGTACAACAATGCACCGTTCTTATTATACCTCAGTGCAATGCACCCGTGTCATCTAATGTAAATATTTATACGATGTCTTTGCTGTAATCGATCATATTTGTCCTACAAATAACAGTAAGTGAAGTTAGGTGAAAATGTTTTCCCACCTGTAGTCCATAAACATGGCATCATGATGCGCATAATAGCTTTTCTATTATTATTATTATTTATCACAATTGAATAAATCCCTTTAGTGATGGGGAGGTGGAGCAGAGGGGTTTACTAAAAAGCAGAATCAATGAGTTAGCCAGCTAACTTGCCTTTTATTTTTTAGAAGGATAGGCTTGAAATGGGCCTGGTCTAATTGAATCAACAACCAAAAACACATGTCTAAGTTAAGCTTTCTTAAATAATCAGAAAATCAATAGTTACAGTGCCTTCAGAAAGTATTCATACCCCTTAATTTATTTCACATTTTCTTGTTACAGCATGAATTCAAAATGGATTAAATCAATTTTTTTTCTCACCCATCTACACACAATAGTGAAAACATGTTTTTTGAAATGTTAGCAAATTTTTTGAAAATGAAATTCAGAAATATATAATTTACATAAGTATTCACACCCTTGAGTCAGTACATGTCTTGAGTCAGTACATGTTAGAATTACCGTTGGCAGCGATTACAGCTGTGAATCTTTCTGGGTAAGTCTCTACAATACTTTTTAAAATTCTTCAAGCTCTGTCAAGTTGGTTGTTGATCATTGCTAGACAGCCATTTTCATGTCTTGCCATAGATTTTCAAGCCGATTTTAAGTGAAAACTGTAACTAGGCCACTCAGGAACATTCAATGTCGACTTGGTAAGCAACTCCAGTGTATATTTGTCCTTGTGTTTTAGGCTGTTGTCCTGCTGAAAGGTACATTTGTTTCCCAGTGTCTGTTGGAAAGCAGACTGAACAAGGTTTTCCTCTAGGATTTTGTCTGTGTTAAGCTCTATTCCATTTATTTTTATCCTGAAAAACTAGTCCTTGCCAATGACAAGCATACCCATAACATGATGCAGCCACCACCATGCTTGAAAATATGAAGAGTGGTACTCAGTGATGTGTTGTGTGTTGGATTTTCCCCAAACATAACGCTTTGTATTCAGAACATAAAGTGAATTTCTTTGCAACATTTTTAGCAGTTTTGCTTTAGTGCCTTATTGCAAACAGGATGCATGTTCTGGAATATTTGTTATTATGTACAAGCTTCCTTCTTTTCACTCTGTCGTTTAGGTTAATATTGTGGAGTAACTACAATGTTGTTTATTCATCCTCTGTTTTCTGTTATCACAGCCATTAAACTCTTTAACTGCTTTAAAGTCACCATTTGCCTCATGGTGAAATCCCTGAGCGGTTTCCTTCCTCTCCGGCAACTGAGTTAGGAAAGACACCTGTATCTTTGTAGTGACAGGGTGTATTGATACACCATCCAAAGTGTAGTTAATAACTTCACCATGCTTAAAGGGATATTCAATGTCTGCTATTGACATTTGTACCCATCTACCAATAGGTGCCCTTCTTTGCGAGGCATTGGAAAACCCCTCTGGTCTTTGTGGTTGAATCTGTGTTTGAAATTCACTGCTCGACTGAGGGACCTTACAGATAATTGTATGTGTGGAGTACAGAGACGAGGTAGTCATTTAAAAATCATGTTATACACTATTATTGCACAGAGAGTAATTCCATGCAACTTATTATGTAACTTGTTGAGCAAATTTTGACTCCTGAACTTGTTTAGGCTTGTTATAACAAAGTGGTTGAATACTTATTGACTCAAGACATTTCAGCTTTAATTGTTCTTATTAATTCGTAAAAATGTGCTAAAATACTATTCCACTTTGACATTATGGGGTATTGTGTATAGGCAGGCCAGTCACACAAAATCTAAATGTAATCCATTTTAAATTCAGGATGTACCACAACGAAATGTGAAAACAGTCAAGGGGCACTGAATTTCTGGTTCTTTATCAAAGTTAGCTGGCGAACTAATTGATTCTGCTTTTTAGTATACCCATCAGGGCTCTGATCCATTGAGTTATAAATAACCCTGTCAACTATTGTAGCATTTTGCAAAAGAAAACAACATGATTATTTGTCTCTCTGAAATTAAACCATCAAGTGATAGATTTTAAACAAATACATGTCTGTGTCATTGAGCAACCCCATGCCATGATTAGATAGTGAAAAAACACACCAATCTCTTTCATAATTTCTTTCAAGAATAAAAGCAAATCTACCAGCATTTCTGAAAATGGATATACAGTGGGGAAAAAAAAGTATTTAGTCAGCCACCAATTGTGCAAGTTCTCCCACTTAAAAAGATGAGAGAGGCCTGTAATTTTCATCATAGGTACACGTCAACTATGACAGACAAAATGAGGAAAAAAATTCCAGAATATCACATTGTATGATTTTTAATAAATTTATTTGCAAATTATGGTGGAAAATAAGTATTTGGTCAATATCAAAAGTTTCTCAATACTTTGTTATATACCCTTTGTTGGCAATGACACAGGTCAAACGTTTTCTGTAAGTATTCGAAAGGTTTTCACACACTGTTGCTGGTATTTTGGCCCATTCCTCCATGCAGATCTCAACTAGAGCAGTGATGTTTTGGGGCTGTCGCTGGGCAACACAGACTTTCAACTCCCTCCAAAGATTTTCTATGGGGTTGAGATCTGGAGACTGGCTAGGCCACTCCAGGACCTTGAAATGCTTCTTACGAAGTCACTCCTTCGTTGCCCGGGCGGTGTGTTTGGGATCATTGTCATGCTGAAAGACCCAGCCACGTTTCATCTTCAATGCCCTTGCTGATGGAAGGAGGTTTTCACTCAAAATCTCACGATACATGGCCCCATTCATTCTTTCCTTTACACGGATCAGTCGTCCTGGTCCCTTTGCAGAAAAACAGCCCCAAAGCATGATGTTTCCACCCCCATGCTTCACAGTAGGTATGGTGTTCTTTGGATGCAACTCAGCATTCTTTGTCCTCCAAACACGACGAGTTGAGTTTTTACCAAAAAGTTCTATTTTGGTTTCATCTGACCATATGACATTCTCCCAATCCTCTTCTGGATCATCCAAATGCACTCTAGCAAACTTCAGACGGGCCTGGACATGTACTGGCTTAAGCAGGGGGACACATCTGGCACTGCAGGATTTGAAACCCTGGCGGCATAGTGTGTTACTGATGGTAGGCTTTGTTACTTTGGTCCCAGCTCTCTGCAGGTCATTCACTAGGTCCCCCCGTGTGGTTCTGGGATTTTTGCTCACCGTTCTTGTGATCATTTTGACCCCACGGGGTGAGATCTTGCGTGGAGCCCCAGATCGAGGGAGATTATCAGTGGTCTTGTATGTCTTCCATTTCCTAATAATTGCTCCCACAGTTGATTTCTTCAAACCAAGCTGCTTACCTATTGCTGATTCAGTCTTCCCAGCCTGGTGCAGGTCTACAATTTTGTTTCTGGTGTCGTTTGACAGCTCTTTGGTCTTGGCCATAGTGGAGTTTGGAGTGTGACTGTTTGAGGTTGTGGACAGGTGTCTTTAATACTGATAACAAGTTCAAACAGGTGCCATTAATACAGGTAACGAGTGGAGGACAGAGGAGCCTCTTAAAGAAGAAGTTACAGGTCTGTGAGAGCCAGAAATCTTGCTTGTTTGTAGGTGACCAAATACTTATTTTCCACCATAATTTGCAAATAAATTCATAAAAAATCCTACAATGTGATTTTCTGGATTTTTTTTCCTCAATTTGTCTGTCATAGTTGACGTGTACCTATGATGAAAATTACAGGCCTCTCTCATCTTTTTAAGTGGGAGAACTTGCACAATTGGTGGCTGACTAAATACTTATTTTCCCCACTGTACACTGCTGAGGAGTATTTCTGTCTATTATAAAGCCCTTTTTAGGGGGGAAACTAAATCTGATTCGCTGGGCCTGATTCCTGAGTGGGTGGGCCTGCTTCCCGAATGGGTGGGCCTGGCTCCCAAGTGGGTGGGCCTATGCCTGCCCAGGCTCACCCATGGCTGTGCCCCTGCCCAGTCATGTGAAACCCATAGATTAGGGCATAATTAATTTCTTTCAATTGACTGATTTCCTTATATGAACTGTAACTCAGCAAAATCTTTGAAATTGTTGCATTTATATTTTTGTTCAGTGTGTGTATGTATATATATATATATATATATATATATATATATATATATATATATATATATATATATATATATATTATACATATAATATCCGCCTCGCTCTCAGATAAATAAGTATTACTGCTAGGTTTTACACGGTCAAATGTAACAAATCACTACATTTTTTATAAGGAAATGTACAAATGATACGTGACATCAATATTTATTCAAAAGGGGACCATCGCGCTCTGCCAGATGTTTGGTTGGTGCGTAAAACCCGTAAATTTAGATAAGCAAAAAGGTATGATGGGTCTGCACTTAAAAATATGTCGCATAAAGCTTAATTCATTTTTTGATTTCATTGAACTCAGGAGCAGGAGGAGGAGATTGACATCAATCTGGAGGCCCCTGAAACTGAGGAAGCTTCCCTGGCCATACAGAACAAGTTCAGACACTTCCAAAGGAAAAAGTAGTAGAGAGAGAAAGCTCTATGCAGGAGAAAATGGTATGATAATGAGAAACAGAAAGAAAGACTGAAAGGAAATGAGAGAGTCAGGATTAAATGGTGGGAATTACATTTCAGGTTTATCATCATGACCAAATAATAGTCATTCTGTTCCCCATACTGAGATGCTGGTTAAAGATTAGGGTTAAAAGTCATTAGGCCCAAGGGAATGTATGGATCAAATGATGATCTCACAATCAATGCTTTTTATCGCACTGCTTTGCTTTATCTTGGCCAGGTCGCAGTTGTAAATGAGAACTTGTTCTCAACTGGTTTACCTGGTTAAATAAAGGTGAAATAAAATAAAAATAAATTTTTTACAAAAAGGCTGCCCAATTCTGATAATTTTTTTTGTTTTACCACTAATTGGTCTTTTTACCAATCAGATTAGCTCTTTTGCCAATAATTGGGCAAAATATCAGAATTGGGCTGCCTGTGTAAATGCAGCCATAGGGTCCAAATCAATTGTACAATATACTTTCCAGTCAACTTTTGTTTTAAAAGCCCCTATTGTTTGAGTGGTAGATTAAAATGACTGAAAAGCATTTTGGATTGATTTGAGGGATTTTTGACAAAATCAATCACACAAAAGATTAAGACAACGCATGTAACACTACAACGTGGGTCCACCCTGCTGCCAATGACTCTTAAGCCTCTTTGTTTCCACTAAGGTCAAAAAACACATGACGAGAGAGAGACAATTTGTTATAATTGGGATTTGGGACCAAGAGATTTGTCAAAAGTAATTTGTAATATTTCCTTTCTGAAAATATCAATACATTTACTTTTTTAGGTGTGAATCCTAGTTTCTGAATTGTCATAATCACAAGTTTCTGAAAAATAGTTTTGTAGAACATGTGGTGCCAATTTGGACAGCAATATTGTCAAAGCTGGAAGTTAGTCAGCTTTTGCTGATTCTAATAAGAACAAATAGTTTTGCTGATGTTTTTGTATTTTGAAGTCTATTAGAGGTACCTCTTTAAAGGACATAGTCCACACTTTGGTGCTACAAAATGGATGCTGGCTTTTTTTTGCTTTCTGCTTGGGTAAACTGTACACCACAATGCAGACATTTATGCAGTTTGGAAGCTGATAATATTACTGCATTATAGCAACTTTATAAGTTCTCTCTTGCTGTTCACTACTCGTTGCTGTTAGATTTTCAAAACAGTAGTAAATCTGAAGATTACTCTATTATTTGAGATTCATTCCACCAGCACTAAGGTTTTACCAGGTTAACTTTATTGAAGAAGTCCACATCTAGTAGTTTGTGTAGTTCAGAATATGTATGTTCATAATGTTTACACTGTGTGCTGATCGAGTACTTTAATAGGCTCACAAAACCAAACAGTGTCTTGGAAAAACCACTGCACACAAACAGGATGAGTCGAGACAAGCAGCAGACTATTTCTAGGTCCTGTTCCAATATCTTTAACATTCATCTATCCTTCCTTCCTCATAGTAATCACTGATCTAACGTGATCCATTGCAGAGCTTTTTCCTACCCTAGTTATGTCAGATCGGTGATTACTGCAAGAAAGTGAGGGAGGCATGGAGGAATTGTTAAGTATTCAAACAGGACCATTGACTGAATGAAACTCTTTGAAGAGGGAAGAACCATGGAATTCGAATTTAAAAAAATTCTCGAAGATATGATCACACATATTGTGTTTATTAGTAGGCTATTTTAGCAACCTCTGTTGGCCCTAGTGGACAGTTGTAGAATAGATTGAAAGGTTTATTTGGTAATAGTAGTTGTGGAATCTGAAAAGTAACACTTGGGTGACTTGACAGCTTTTCTATTGTTTGAAATTTAGTTCACTAGATCAGTGCTTCTCAACCGTTTTCATTCAAAGGACTAACAAGCTGTGGTTCTCCTCAGTTTTGGAGTACAGCTAACATATTTTGGAGTACAGCTTAGATAAAACGAGGCTTGTTAGAAACACTGCACTAAAATAAACTTGCTGTTGGTCACCCACTAGTTTGAGCATATTTGATAGGGCCATGATGTTGAAAGTAGATTATTTTAAAGTAAATGTGTATATGCTATAGGGCCTATTTATTGCTACATAAATACCAAGTATTCAAAGTAAAGTAATTCAGTAGAAACCTAAATTGGACAGGAAGTGCAGCACCCAGTTTGCCACATACCTTTTGTTTTACACCGAATTACCAAATAAGTTTGAGCATTTTGTACATTTAACTACTCTAGTAGATGTACAGAAAGTCGTGAAAAATCTGTCGATGTGCCCTTAAGCAAGGCACTTAACCCTAATTGCTCCTGTAAGTCGCTCTGGATAAGAGCGTCTGCTAAATGACTAAAATGTAAATGTAAATGTTAAATGGAGGGTGATTGAATAATGCACAAGACTTAAATTTTTACAGCTTTTTTTCACAATTCAGTATTATTTACTGCTTTATCACTGAACTCACTTCCCTTGAGAGTCAAGTGTAAGTTCTGGTAGTTGTTTTAATAGGGATTTTTCGTTCCAAAATCCATTTACATTGACCAATCCTGTTCTATATTAGTTGCTGACCAAAATAAAAAAGTTCTTAAACTGAATTAAAGTTTTGAGTTTCTATTGGTTACATTAAAATGGCTTAGGTCTCACACATGATATCAAGTCAAGATATCAAAGCAATCAAATTGTATCTGATTGAATTGTAAGTTCATTTAGAAACAACAGTCCATTGGCTGAAGAAGATGAGCAACAGCCTGACTCACGTGGTACACAGCGAAGGAGAGCTGTGACACACTTGTCTGGACAGGAGTCCGGTTGTTTGTGCAATATTCGCACAAAAATTTACTCGAACTTTTATTGGTTATCTCAAACGTAAATTTTCTGGGAGGTTGAGAACTATCGTTGTTTCGATTAGAAAAAACAACAGTTGTATTGAAAGGGGGCGGGGCTCAGGGGCTGTGTGTGGCTGTCCATGTGGGTGTTTGAGTGAGAAAGACACAGAGGAGAAACAATCAGTAATAAAAAGCACAGCCCTGTTCATTATCAACGCTTTGCCTACAACATCAAGGAGCCTTTCTAGACTCAGAAGTCAGGAAGACTTCGAGTTTGGTGTCAGCCATGCTATGGGAGACTGTGCTTGGCTCCAAATGACTCCAAATATCTGCTGCCATGTCATATCATGCCTCTAGAGGCTGCTGTTGCCTAGAAGTGGGCAATGTATTTCAGTTGCATGAGTTTACATCAACGACAGTGGATATCACAGCAGGACCATGTAGCTTCTGAAATGTTGTGTTTTTCTCCTCGACAACTAACACCAATGAGGACACATTAGGATACACAGTTGTTTGAAATACACAATGCTTACAAAAGCCATATTGTGTGAGTTTTAAAAGGACCACCCCCCACCCTCCCAAAACACTCTCCTTCTCCCTTTTATTTCTCTCAGATACAGTAACACCGAGACAAACGAAGCGTAACAGGCCATGGGTTAAGCAAACAGCCTTCATTTTCTACAGTCAACCAGATATGCTTGGCAGCCCAGTCAACACTCCTCCTGTCCCCTTACAGTACACATTCCCCATCTCTACATTCCGTTCCCCCTCATATCCCTCTCCACAAGAGCTGGGGTTGACTAAATAGGAATTAGCACAGCTAGCCACTGAATACAGAGGGAGGGGGGAATTATTATGAGATCATGTAGCAGACTTTTATTTATAACTCACCTCTCCCCTTTCAATTTGTAAACGTATCTCACAGGCAACACACACACACACACACACAGACACTTGCAAGTCGACAAATTCCCAGAGCGCAGACAAATGAAAATGCTTTCACCATGGTAAAACTATCTGTTGGTTATCATTGAGTCAAGGCTGATAGCCCCCAGGGCAGGCTAACTGACCTATGTACTTTATGTCCAGTGAAACCAAACCAGAAGCGTCACCCTTACCTCTCACCCCTGTCCCTGTGTATCCTAGTGCCACATTCTAGCGCTGGGCCAGTGACAAGAGAAGCAAACGGGACACCAGCACCCCTACCAACATGTTCTACATCTATTATTTTTAGCCAGGATCGGAGCCCATCTAAACTAAATATGGGAAAAGTGTCTCTGATCTCCAGGATCTCCCTGCCCATCATTCCTAGTCTCTCTTCATTTGTCTCCCTCTAGGTAGTGGACTGTCATTCAATCACTTCTTTCTATTTCAAACTCTCTGTCTCTGTCTTTCACGATCCTCTTCTTTACTGAAGAAGAGGTGAGGTGGGGTGGGATGGGATGGGGTGGGGGGGGGGCTGTTCCTCCTCTTTTAACCTGCGACACAAACACGCAGATGCAGGCAGACACACATACACGCACACACACTCAGGCACGCACACAGGATCGGTCCCTTACTCTCATCAGCCCTGTCACCGCAACAGCCGCTCTAATCCCCTCCCACCTTCTTTCCCACACTCAGTCACACACACACACACACATACACACACACACACACACACACACACACACACACACCTACATCCAGAATTGAGCCCACCCCCTCTCGCTCTCTATACCCTGTTTCCAGCTCCTAAATGTGAGGGGTTTTTAATAAGGGGGGCTCAAGAGCAGGTCTTGCTCTGTTCTGGGTGGTGGGGATCGGAAGTCCTTCCTCATTTTTATCAAATTATTTTTTAATTATTTTTTAAACTAATTGAAACTACATTAATTCCCAAATAAGTAAGGAAACATGAATTGGAGCTGGGTGGTTGTGGCAGTCCTTCTGTCTTGCGGGGGACCGTCATGGGGTGAGGAGGGTTTGGACTTCCCTGAGTACGATGGCAAGGACCGGGTCATCGAGCTAACTACCAAGAACTACAAGTCTGTGATGAAGAAGTATGATGTGATGGTTCTGTACTACCATGAGCATCCCGGAACAGACACCGTTTCCCAGAAACAGTTTGAGATCGAGGAACTGGCCCTAGAGGTGGGTCAGGGGACTGGGAGAACCAGATCAGGGTACTGGGAGAACCAGATCAGGGGTCTGGGCGGACTTGGTCAGGGGAGTGGGAGGACTTGGTTAGGGGACTGGGAAAAATGGGTCAGGGGGCTGGGAGGACTGGATCAGTGGGCTGGAAGGACTTGGTGAGGGGGCTGGGAGGACTTGGTTAGGGGATTGAGAGTACTTGGTTAGAGGACTGGGAAAAATGGGTCAGGGGACTGGGTCAGGGGTCTGGGAGGACTGGTTCAGGGGGCTGGGAGGACTGGGTCAGGCGCTTGGGAGGACTTGGGCAACTGGGTGGGGGATGGTGAGGAGAAGGAAGGGGTAACTGGGAGGTAGAAGTGGGACACAGTGCCTGGATAGGGATGCATCATCTCTGCTATAATTGATCAATGCATTGATACATTATGGAGTGTGTAATAAGTGTGTAATAAGGGCTATGTGGATACAGACAGCATTGACAGGTAACTAAGTGTTGTTGTTAAAGGTAAGACAACTCAAATGTGACCTTTGCCACAATTTTCACAACAAAGATGAGGATGATTGAAATTAAGATGTTCAAGGCAAGAGATAAGAAGCAACAGTTACAAGGGTCAGACATTTAAATTGATTTGGACAGTTCATTACATTTGAAAGGCTTTTTAGAGAATTAATTAGTCATCAAGGTAGATGGGTAGAGGCAGACGAGATATAGTCCATGGGCCTGCAGAAACATTTGTCCACTTTGGTGTGGCAAAGGTTTGATGGTATTAAATTGTTCCCCACAAGACCCTGATCAAATTGATATATGATAGCCACACTTTTATATATCTTGTTTTATAGGAGTCTATGCAATGGAATGAATGTTCGCAGGCTGATAAAGGAATGTTGAGCCAAGTAGGGATGTTCACATGCTTATTGAAAATGACTGTATCAAACAACAATAGAACATTCTATTGGGTGGATCTCATCTTAAAAATTTGGAGAAAAGAAATTGCTATCAGATCGAATGATTTACCTAGACTGGCTCATCATTGAAACAATGTTACAAATAGCAGAACTACTTTTTTTTTTACAGAAATTGGTCATACTGGGAAATAATACAAGTCCGAGATATCAAAATCTGGTAGCGTATTGGTTTTATAGTTGCCACCTGCAATAGTACTCAGCAGTACTCAGCTAAGATAAAAGGTGTGCTCTGTCATTTGTTGAGTAGTCCCAGCAAGTTAACACAAAGATGTAGGTAATCACAATTATCTCTAAAAAGGAGCATTGGTGATTATAATCTCTTCTGTCCCTGACCATCATGATTTTAAAATGATGCTCTCTAACCTTACAAGTTATTTCATGAAATACAGTGAACTCCAAAAGTATTGGGACAGCTTTGTTTCTTTTTTTGGCTCTGTACTCCAGCATTTTGAATTTGAGGGTATTTTCATCCATATCGGGTGAATCGTTTAGAAATTACTGAACTTTCTGTACATAGTCACTCCATTTTAGGAACCAAAAGTATTGGGACAAATTCACTTATGTGTAATAAAGTAGTAAAAAGTTATGTATTTGGTCCCATATTCATAGCACACAATCACTACATCAAGCTTGTGACTCTACAACTTTGTTGGATGCAATTGCTGTTTGCTTTGGTTGTGTTTCAGATAATTTTGTGCCCAATAGAAATTAATGGTAAATAATGTATGATATTTGTGCGCCTGTAACTTTATCACTCATCATTATTCATTATTAATTTAGGATGATCCGTAACCGGGTTAGCATCCACATTAATGTAGAAGTGTTTAGAAACACATTCTATTCTTATTTACAATAAAAATGACTCCAAAATGACACAATACATTATTTACCATTCATTTTTCTTGGGCACAAAATAATCTGAAACACAACCAAAACAAACAGAAAATGCACCCAACAAATGTGTAGAGTCATACGCTTGATGTAGTGATTGTGTGCTATGAATATGGGACCAAATATTGAACTTTTTACTACTTTAATACACATATAAGTGAATTTGTCCTAATACTTTTGGTCCCCTAAAATGGGAGGACTATGTACAAAAAGTGGTGAAATTTCTAAACGGTTCACCCGATATGGATGAAGATACCCTCAAATTAAAGCTGACAGTCCTCACTTGAACCTCCATAGTCATTGTATCATTTCAAATCCAAAATGCTGGAGTACAGAGACAAAACAACGTGTGTCACTGTCCCAATATCTTTGGAGCTCACTGTATGTTCCCTAATCAGTTTGTAGCCATTAGTTCAGTGGCTGGTTGACAAATTTAATAGAAATCATGTAATTGGTTATTAGAAAAAATCCAGCCTTTTAGCAATTGGACCATTGCTGATACCCTCGAGAACCCTCAGCAGCCACCAACAATGCATATTTCAGTAGGCCCTATACTACAATATATATTTTTTCATAAATAGTGTAACTAGACACCATCTATAAAGGCTGTAAACCTAAGGCTTTAATACTTCACCAGCTATGTAAATTGATGCGCTCATCAGGCAGTTTATTAGAATGTTATGTTGGAATGCACTGTATATGACAGTATTCAAGACAGATTTTATATTTAAGCAATAATGCATGAGGGGGTGTGGTATATGACTTGCCTAGTTAAATAAAATAAAATAAATAAATATGGCCAATATAACACGGCTAAGTGCTGTTCTTATGCACGACGCAACGTGGAGTCCCTGGATACAGCCCTTAGCAGTGGTATATTGGCCATATACCACAAACACCCGAGGTGCCTTATTGCTATTATAAACTGGTTACCAACATAATTAGAGCAGTAAAAATAAATGTTTTGTCATACCCGTGGTAGATGGTCTGATATACCACGGCTGTCAGCCAATCAGCATTCAGGGCTCGAACCACCCAGTTTTATAATTAACTAATATATATATATATATATATATATATATATATATATATATATATATCATCATTATTATTATATCATTATAATTATTACAAACCAGTGAACGATTCTGTTATAAATATTATAGACCTTTTTTTTTTTTTTTTTTTTTATAAAATCTATAAAAATTTGGGAACCAAATACTGACCAAAAACGTTTTTATGAATAGTGTTTATGACAAATTTTGAGAAAACCTTTGCTAATATTTTACAAAGATGATATGTTTTGCAAACCTGGCTAAATTGGTTGTGTTATCTGCATATAACTATAATATTTTTTTAAATTATCATTAGGCATATTCCACCTATTATTGAAAGAGTTGTGGCAATGACAGACCAATCCAATTAATCTAATGTATTTGAAATGGCTACAAAACTCAGCAATTCTGACAGATTTGTTGGCATGTTTTTACCACTATTATGGTAATACTTTGCTAAACACATATAACTGACATACTTGGGGCATCATTTTGGGTTGTCCTCATTGTAACACACTTTTTAAGCCATTATTGGTCTTATTACATCAATTATTTATTCAGTTATGGCCATGCAGAATCAATGCAGTTCCTTCCCATTGAAATGAATGGCGGCCATCTTGAAAATAGGCTCCTGGGACTGATTATTGACTAAATCTATGATGGCTCTATATAGCTAAAACAAAAACGTCCCCAATGGCTCTCCTTGTTCTGTGTGAAATTTGGTGTAGTTATCATCTAGGGTACGAAAGAAAAAGTATGAAAATGTATGCACTCACTACTGTAAGTTGCTCTGGATAAGAGCGTCTGATAAATGACTAAAATGTAAAAATAAAATAAAAAGATAATAGAGCACATCCCAATACTGTCCATTCTGGCTCGATATACCCCAAAATGCATATATACAGTGGGGAAAAAAAGTATTTAGTCAGCCACCAATTGTGCAAGTTCTCCCACTTAAAAAGATGAGAGAGGCCTGTCATTTTCATGATAGGTACACATCAACTATGACAGACAAAATGAGAAAAAAAAATCCAGAAAATCACATTGTAGGATTTTTAATGAATTCATTTGCAAATTATGGTGGAAAATAAGTATTTGGTCAATAACAAAAGTTTCTCAATACTTTGTTATATACCCTTTGTTGGCAATGACACAGGTCAAACGTTTTCTGTAAGTCTTCACAAGGTTTTCACACACTGTTGCTGGTATTTTGGCCCATTCCTCCATGCAGATCTCCTCTAGAGCAGTGATGTTTTGGGGCTGTTGCTGGGCAACACAGACTTTCAACTCCCTCCAAAGATTTTCTATGGGGTTGAGATCTGGAGACTGGCTAGGCCACTCCAGGACCTTGAAATGCTTCTTACGAAGCCACTCCTTCGTTGCCCGGGCGGTGTGTTTGGGATCATTGTCATGCTGAAAGACCCAGCCACGTTTCATCTTCAATGCCCTTGCTGATGGAAGGAGGTTTTCACTCAGAATCTCACGATACATGGCCCCATTCATTCTTTCCTTTACACGGATCAGTCGTCCTGGTCCCTTTGCAGAAAAACAGCCCCAAAGCATGATGTTTCCACCCCCATGCTTCACAGTAGGTATGGTGTTCTTTGGATGCAACTCAGCATTCTTTGTCCTCCAAACACGACGAGTTGAGTTTTTACCAAAAAGTTATATTTTGGTTTCATCTGACCATATGACATTCTCCCAATCCTCTTCTGGATCATCCAAATGCACTCTAGCAAACTTCAGACGGGCCTGGACATGTACTGGCTTAAGCAGGGGGACACGTCTGCCACTGCAGGATTTGAGTCCCTGGCGGCGTAGTGTGTTACTGATGGTAGGCTTTGTTACTTTGGTCCCAGCTCTCTGCAGGTCATTCACTAGGTCCCCCCGTGTGGTTCTGGGATTTTTGCTCACCGTTCTTGTGATCATTTTGACCCCACGGGGTGAGATCTTGCGTGGAGCCCCAGATCGAGGGAGATTATCAGTGGTCTTGTATGTCTTCCATTTCCTAATAATTGCTCCCACAGTTGATTTCTTCAAACCAAGCTGCTTACCTATTGCAGATTCAGTCTTCCCAGCCTGGTGCAGGTCTACAATTTTGTTTCTGGTGTCCTTTGACAGCTCTTTGGTCTTGCCCATAGTGGAGTTTGGAGTGTGACTGTTTGAGGTTGTGGACAGGTGTCTTTTATACTGATAACAAGTTCAAACAGGTGCCATTAATACAGGTAACGAGTGGAGGACAGAGGAGCCTCTTAAAGAAGAAGTTACAGGTCTGTGAGAGCCAGAAATCTTGCTTGTTTGTAGGTGACCAAATACTTATTTTCCACCATAATTTGCAAATAAATTCATAAAAAATCCTACAATGTGATTTTCTGGAGAAAAAAAATCTCAATTGTCTGTCATAGTTGACGTGTACCTATGATGAAAATTACAGGCCTCGCTCATCTTTTTAAGTGGGAGAACTTGCACAATTGGTGGCTGACTAAATACTTTTTTCCCCCACTGTATGTATGACCTGTGACCCCCCCTCCCCAAGGTGGGCCCATAGATATGTCATTACCATTCCAATTGTTTCATACCTTATTAAGTTAATAACATGTCAATTGCCTTAGATTGAGAAGATTGCTCCCTGATAATACAAAATTACATTTCATACACTCAATCCTGTTGGCCCAACTAACCGCATAGGGGTCATAACATATAATGCAGTGATAGCCACATTTAGCTACCTCCGACACATTTTTTTATTTTATTTTTTTATTTAGCAGACGCTCTTGGCTGTCATACCAAAATATAACCCACAGACATGGACCTTAATGAAAATCATCATTAGACTTTGCCACCCCAAAGTGGACAAATTTGTGTAATGTGGCCCTCAGGCCCATGGACTAATAGCAATAGGAATTAATAATCAGCTGATACTATGAATTGCCAATTGAGCACCACTGCCTGAAGGGGACTGTAGGGGGTAGTATATTGACCCACCTGCTGATCCAGGAATCTATTGGTTGCTGGAAATATCCCTGGGATGTATTGTTTTAAGACTGACTCATGGTTGTGTGGTCTTAGATGAAATGGGAGATGGCAGGGATGGGCATGTCTTTGAGGAATGGTGAGGGGAAGGAATTAGTGCAGCGACATTGAGAAAACAAAAATGTGTCACGTGCCTATGGCATGCAAAAACAACAACCTTTAGAGGCAAAGTGCTGAGTCGCGAGGACACGAGATCCCATCACCCGTCCTGGAAAACAGTCAACAGTACAGATAGCCTATCTCAACAGGTCAAACTGTTTATGTCTCAAACATGGCATGGACAGAAGTAGCAGGACCTCAAGTCATCAGCTGATCTGATTTACAATCCATCAAAAATAATCTCCTCCCTCTTCCTAATATCTATCAGAAATGTACATTTCTGAATATTCTGTACATATTGATATGTTGAGTTGATGTTGCTGTGTGTGTGTGTCTTTATGTGACCCTGTTCTTTGAAGTACGCCCCTCACTACATTCAGTACCAGTCAAAAGTTTGGACACACCTACTCATTCAAGGGTTTTTCTTTATTTTTACTATTTTCTACATTGTACAATAATAGTGAAGACACCAAACTATGAAATAACACATATGGATTCATGTAGTAACCAAAAAAGTGTTAAACAAATCAAAATATATTTTATATTTTAGATTCTTCAAAGTAGCCACCCTTTGCCTTGATGACAGCTTTGCACACTCTTGGCATTCTCTCAACCAGCTTCACCTGGAATGCTTTAACAACAATCTTGAAGGAGTTCCCACATGCTGAGCACTTGTTGGCTGCTTTTCCTTCACTCTGCGGTCCAACTCATCCCAAACCATCTCAATTGGGTTGAGGTCGGGGGATTGTGGAGGCCAGATCATCTGATGCAGCACTCCATCACTCTCCTTCTTGGCCAAATAGCCCTTACACAGCCTGGAGGTGTGTTGGGTCATTGTCCTGTTGAAAAACAAATGATGGTCCCACTAAGCGCAAACCAGATGGGATCGCACGAAGTGAGCTGGCAACCAGAGGGTTGCTGGTATCAAAACCTTGATGCTATTGCCTGCTGTTGTGCCCTTGAGCAAGGCACTTAACCGCTCACAACAACAGCTCCCCGGAATCCCTGTGGCACCCCCCCACACCTCTCCAAAACCTGTATATGTACAGTATGTATGTATGTATATATGTATGTACACTGTGTGTACAAAACATTAGGAACACCGGCTCTTTCCATGACATAGACTGACCAGGTGAATCCAGGTGAAAGCAATCAAGTGTAGTTGAAGGGGAAGAGACCGGTAAAAGAAGGATTTTTAAGCCATGAGACAATTGAGACATGGACTGTATGTGTGCCATTCAGAGGGTGAATGGGCAAGACAAAATATTTAAGTGCCTTTGAACGGGGTATGGTAGTAGGTGCCAGGTGCACCGGTTTGAGTGTGTCAAGAACTGCAACGCTGCTGGGTTTTTCACACTCAACAGTTTCATGCCATGATGAATTGAGGCTGTTCTGAGGGCAAAAGGGGGTGGAACTCAAAATTAGGAAGGTGTTCCTAATGGTTTGTCCACTTTCAGAGGGGTGGGTTAAAAGCGGAAGTCAAATTTCGGTTGGACCTTGTGTGCAATTGACAAATAAAGTGATCTTAATCTTAATCTGAGCAATATGGATGTCAAGAATGTGTGCATTGTGTGATGCTTTTTGATTATTTTTTGGCACCACAGCAAATGTCAACCTTCATTTCCAATGGACTACAATGGTCAATCTTAAACCCTCACTGCACTCTCTCACCTTTTGAGCGGGGATACCAGTCCTTCATCTCCAGGAGACATGAAAGGTTACCTCATTCAATAGTGAGACCCATAGGCCCCCTGGATGGTGTGAAACTGAGAAGGAAAGGCTGTGATTGACTGGTGGATTATAAAGCAATCAGTACATTTTTTAAAGAAGTGGATCTCTCAGGGCTGACAAGGACTTCTGACATACAGTTTCTTTTGTCATGCTCTTCAGATGGCCAATGAGCTAATCCTCTCAAATCCAGCTCTGCCAGGACTGGACCAACTTCCTAGGACTACAACGTGACTACTTTGGACTACAACTCCCATCATTCCCTGAAGAGAAATATAACACAGCTCTGATGGTGGAGAAGCTATTTTGGGACTGTTGCCTTTTAAGGAGTTGTATGGTTTTGTTTTCCTTGGACTAATTTAATCAACTGGAGGTTGAATAATGAACAAAGTCTGATGGAGATAAAAACACCTTTTGGAAATGGTGCCATGACATGGTGCCACAGTTGGAAACAAACATTTTAGGAAACGAACACATCCACGTGCATGTGTGAGTGCATGTGTGTGTGTGTATGTGTGTGTTTGCGTGCGTGTTTGCATGTACGTAGGTGCAATGTGTGTGAGACATATGTCTACTCATCAGGGTGTTTTGATTAATGATATATTAATCATCATTTATGTTATAGACATTGAGGCCTAGCCCAGGGGTGGGGGCAGTACAGCAGGTTTTGGCCCCAGTACTGCGGTGTCGGCTGACTGGGCTCACTGGGCTGGCTGACTGACGGCTGCAGTACTGTAACTGTCAGCAGATCCTAGAGACTTGAGTGTCACCAGCACCTTGCCAAAATAGTCCTGGGTCGTTGTGGCTTTGGCTCTATATTTATCCAGTGCTGTTTGTGCGTCCTACAGTGCATTCGGAAAGTATTCAGACCCCTTCCCTTTTTCCACATTTTCTTACGTTACAGCCTTATTCTAAAATGGAGTAAATCATTGTTTTTCCTCATCAATCTACACACAATATCCAATCATGTCAAATTTATAAAAACCAGACCCTTTGCTATGAGACTTGAAATTGAGCTCAGGTGCATCCTGTTTTCATTGATCATCCTTGATATGTTTCAACAACTCGAATGGAGTCCACCTGTGGAAAATTCAATTGATTGGACATGATTTGGAAAGGGACACACCTGTCTATATAAGGTCCCAGAGTTGACAGTGCATGTCAGAGCAAAAACCAAGCCATGCGGTCAAAGGAATTGTCCGTAGCGCTTCGAAACAGGATTGTGTCGAGGCACAGATCTGGGGAGGTGTACCAAAAAATGTCTGCAGCATTGAAGGTCCCCAAGAACACAGTGGCCTCCATTATTCTTAAATGGAAGAAGTTTGGAGCCACCAAGACTCTTCCTAGAGCTGGCCACCCGGCCAAACGGAGCATTCGGGAGAGAAGGGCCTTGGTCAGGGAGGTGACCAAGAACCCGATGGTCACTCTGACAGAGCTCCAGAGTTCCTCAGTAAAAGGCACATGACAGCCCGCTTAGAGTTTGCCAAAAGGCACCTAAAGGACTCCCAGATCATGAGAAACAAGATTCTCTGGTCTGATGTAACCAAGATTGAACTCTTTGGCCTGAATGCCAAGTGTCACGTCTGGAGGAAACCTGGCACCATCCCTACGGTGAAGCGTGGTGGTGGCAGCAACATGCTGTGGGGATGTTTTTCAGCAGCAGGGACTGGGAGACTAGTCAGGATCGAGGGAAAGATGAACAGAGCAAAGTACAGAGAGATCCTTGATGAACATCTGCTCCAGAGTGCTCAGGACCTCAGACTGGGGTGAAGGTTTACCTTCCAACAGGACAACGACACTAAGCACACAGCCAAGACAACGCAAGAGTGGCTTCAGGACAAGTCTCTGAATGTCCTTCAGTGGCCCAGCCAGAGCCCGGACTTGAACCTGATCTAACATCTCTGGAGAGACCTGAAAATAGCTGCGCAGCGACGCTCCCCATCCAACCTGACAGAGCTTGAGAGGATCTGCAGAGAAAAATGGGAGAAACTCCCTAAATACAGGTGTGCCAAGCTTATAGCATCATACCCAAGAAGACTCGAGGCTGCCAAAGGTGCCTCAACAAGGTACGGAGTAAAGGGTCTGAATACCTATGTAAATGTGATATTTCCATTTTTTTTATTTTTAATACATTTGCAAACATTTCTAAACTTGTTTTTGCTTTGTCATTATGGGGTATTGTGTGTAGATTTGAGGGGGGAATAAGGCTGTACCGTAACAAAATGTGGAAAAAGTCAACGGGTCTGAATACTTTCCTAATGCACTGTATAGTGCTGTGTTGCTTCTTACATAGTGCATACTCAATCTGGAGCATCTAGATTCAACTCTGATTGCTGTTGATTTGATTACTAGTATGCTGTGTATCTCTATATGTATAGGGTAGATAGAACATTGTTAACTGGACCTGGGATCTTGGCCCTGATTCCACTTTATGGGCAATAGTGTTGTAGGCTATTAGAAAGGTAGTAGTGTCATGACATTATGTGAAGCTAATTTGCTGTGCACTCTGTTTTGGTCTATTGCTGAGAGAGAGAGTGTACTCTAGGTCAGTCAATGGGAATAGAAGAGGAGAGCAAGTCAGCTCTTTTAGATCCCGTCCCTGATTTGTCATAAAGCGAACTCTCCCCTTGCAGGCAGGCAAGAAATCTGCCCTCTTGTCAATTCATGGGCCCACACAGCAACCTTATATAGCTGTAGTAGTCTGTTTGGCTAAAAGCCTTTAGCTGAGTTTAGCCCTCAATCTGTTTAACAGGCATATCTAGGCCCTAACCCCCTTAGGACCTCTTCATATGAATACCCCTCCCCATGACAAATATGGACAGATAACCCACTGGGCAAAGATGTCAGTTCAATGTCTAGTTTTGATTTATACTCTTATCCAGAGCGATTTACAGTAGTGAGTGCATACATTTTCATACATAGTAAAAACTTTGATTCAATCAGTTTGTGCCCAGTTGGACGTGTCTACAGGGTAAAACCTATTAATCTGACAAGTAAATAGTGTGGACACTGAAAGTCAACTTTCCTGGGACATCCTGCTATTGTACTATTTTAACACTGTATAATAATTCACCTCTGATATTTGGGCCACTGTTTTATATTTATTCACAAATAAAGATTCTCCAAACAGGAACATAATAACTGCACAAAAAGACATAAAGCAAGGGCCACTATTGCTTGCATCCTGCGGTTACTGGCTAGGATCTATAGGCCTACAATCAGTGCCAGGCCAGCTATTATCATTGCCCATGATGTGGAACATGACAGGAACATGCCTGGTTATGGAACTTGCTATGCAATGAAAGTAACTGCACAGAAGCACCTGATAAATGGTCCTTTATGCCAGTCTGTGTGTCTGTGTGTGTATGTTTGGGTGCCTGCACCTCCTTTTATGAAGTGTGAGGAGATCTGTGAAAGCAGGGTTGCACCTGTTGCTATCCAAACACCCAGTTACCCCAACACAGTCTGCAGAACTGTTATCCAGCCCCGTCTGAATGCATGCCACAGATGTGGCAACATCATTGGTTGAACTGGTTGTCAGACATAAGGGTCAAGTTTCACACAGATTTAGAAAGTGCATGGACAGCGCTCTGAGTCCCAGGCTTTTATGGTGGTGGAACTGGAAGGAAATGTGTGTGAAATAAGACAAGAAATAAGAGAAGACAACAACATTTCTGTTTGCTGTAGTGTGTACACAGTAAACTGAGTATAACACCTATCCCTCCAGCAAACCCACAAAGCTGAGGGTGTGGAAGTGAATGCATATACATGTCCTTACAGAACACTGATAAATAAACTTGAAAACAAACTCCCTGTATGTCCCTATAAGTTGTCCATACATGACAGAGAGGATATTCCTGCTCAGGCATAAGGGTGCCACTGTATGTATTCAGTTTATATGACAGATTCTTTTATTTCACAGCTTGCAGCTCAGGTCCTTGACGACATTGATGATGAGGAGATTGGATTCGGCCTTGTTGATGAAAAGAAGGGCAGTATTGTTGCTAAGAAACTAGGTAAATACATACTGAAATAGACACTATTACCTTTATTCAAGATTGGTATGATTATTTAAAGTTCTGAGGTCAGTTATGGCGAAATGTTTCCATCTTTCACATGATCCATCTAAGCATCACCACTGACCAGGTGGACTAAACTACCTAATAAACTAAACTACCTGACCTGTCTCACTGGATGCATCTCAATAGTCATAAGTGGATTCCTCTCCTCGTCTTGCCTCCTTCATTTGCACCGATCAGGTGGACATGGCGGACGCCTGTCGCCCACTGAGACATCACCTTTTTAATTATCTAATCTCAGTGATGATGAAGGAAAGGAAACAAGGAAACTAAGCCACATTGAGATGCACCCAATGTGTCACTGTGCTAAGGCAGTCCATAAGAAAGCCTGACCTCTAGTGGATTTAAGGGTATATGGAACCCCTGAGTAGAACCTCTGTTTTCTCCTCAGGACTGGAGGAGGTCGACAGCATCTACATCTTCACCGAGGACGAGATCATTGAGTATGATGGGGAGCTTGCTGCAGACACAATTGTGGAGTTCATCTTTGATGTACGTGAGAATAATGTCACCCAGTTATGTCCTCTTTTACCTGGCTTCAATTTGTAGAAACAGACTATTTGTCCACTACTGATATATCCTGTACTGTTTCTTTCTCTTTCCCATCCCCATGCATCTCTCTTTTACTCTGTTCTAGGTTCTTGAAGACCCAGTTGAGATCATTGAGAAAGACGGGGAAGTTAAAGGTTTCCACAACATTGAGGAGGACATCAAACTGGTGGGCTACTTTAAGAGTGAAAAGTCTGAACGTAAGAATCTATAATGTATTCCTTTAACATTGTAATTTCGCATATGTTTTTACTGTATGGTATAAGTCTGCTCATGTGTATACTATTTTATGGATAAAACAATGTATTTACAGTGTATTTGTCAACAAAAAATCTGAATTATTTAGATATTTAATAAGGTCTTAACGGATGCCTGTAACATTTCAGATTATTTGGCCTATGTGGACGCGGCTGAGGAGTTCCATCCACACATCAAGTTCTTCGCTACATTCACTCCCAAGGTGAACAACCTTACCCACTAACAACTACATCCTAAAAAGTACACCGGAGCTCTACTCTCCTCAAACTGTAGCCCATTGCTCTTTCTGACCAGTCCTCTGTGTTCCAGGTTGCCAAAGATCTGGACCTGAAGGTGAATGAAGTGGACTTCTATGAGCCCTTCATAGATGAACCCATAGTTATCCCTGGAAAACCATACACAGAGGAGGAGCTTGTTGCGTACATTGAGGATCACGACAGGTGAGATTCATGAACACAGTGGCCAGAATGGCACAATATACACTACATGACCAAAAGTATCGTCGAACATCTAATTCCAAAATCATGGGCATTCATATGGAGTTGGTCCCCCCTTTGCTGCTATAGCAGCCTCCACTCTTCTGGGAAGGCTTTCCACTAGATGTTGGAACATTACTGCGAGGATTTGCTTCCATTCAGCCACAAGAGAATTAGTGAGGTCGGGCACTGATGTTGGTCGATTAGGCCTGGCTCGCAGTCGGCATTCCAATTCATCCCAAAGGTGTTTGATGGGGTTGAGGTCAGGGCTCTATGCAGGCCAGTCAAGTTCTTCCACACCGATCTCGACAAACCATTTCTGTATGGACCTCGCTTTGTGCATGGGGGCATTGTCATGCTGAAACAGGAAAGGGCCTTCCCCAAACTGTTGCCACAAAGTTGGAAGCACAGAATCGTCTAGAATGTCATTGTATGCTGTAGTGTTAAGATTTCCCTTCACTGGAACTAAGGGGCCTAGCCCGAACAATAAAAAACTGCCCCAGACCATTATTCCTCCTCCACCAAACTTTACAGTTGGAACTATGCATTGAGGCAGGTAGTGTTCTCCTGGCATCCGCCAAACCCAGATTCGTACGTTGGACTGCCAGATGGTGAAGCGTGATTCATCACTCCAGACAACACGTTTTCACTGCTCCAGAGTCCAATGGCGGCGAGCTTTACACCACTCCAACCGACGCTTGGTATTGCGCATGGTGATCTTAGGCTTGTGTGCGGCTGCTCGGCCATGGAAACCCATTTCATGAAGCTCCCGACTAACAGTTCTTGTGCTGAAGTTGCTTCCAGAGGCAGTTTGGAACTGAGTGTTGCAACCGAGGACAGACAATTTTTACGCACTACGTGCTTCAGCACTCGGCAGTCCCGTTCTGTGAGCTTGTGTGGCCTACCATTTCACGGCTGAGCCGTTGTTGCTCCTAGACGTTTCCACTTCACAATAACAGCACTTACAGTTGACCGGGACAGCTCTAGCAGGGTAGAAATTTGACGAACTGACTTGTTGGAAAGGTGGCATCCCATGACGGTGCCACGTTGAAAGTCACTGATCTCTTCAGTAAGGCCATTCTAGTGCCAATGTTTGTCTATGGAGATTGCATGGCTGTATGCTTGATTTTATACACCTGTCAGCAACGGGTGTGGCCGAAATAGCCGAATCCACTAATTTGAAGGAGTGTCCACATACTTTTGTATATATAGTATATGATGAGGAGAGCCAGGATTTTTTTCCTGGCTGTGTGATTTGACTTGGAAAAACTCCAGGCCCTATAACTAGGTGTAAAGGGAATTTTCAGGTTAACCAAAAGGAGAGCAGTCGTTGATTAAATCAATCAAAATCAACAGTTGCAACTGAGAGACACCTCCAGAGAAAATGTCTAACGGGCCTATTGGAAACAGTACTAAATGTTCAATAAACGTCAACCCGAGAGGTTTGTACGAAGTCAAAACAAAAGACAGTGACTTTGCCAGCTGCTACAGAATCACAGTGTTCATAATGTCATCAATACAATAATAATCAGTGTGTCATATGTCCTTGTACCTTCAGTAGCTCTTGCGTCAATCACTATGAAACGAGATGAGATTAATCCATAACATTCAGCAACAAGTCTAGCGACCATCAACCCATACACAAATTGAGTTTCACAAATAGAGCACTGAAAATAATGTGCATTGCAGAAAGGGAAAACATAGAAAATATGCTAAGCATTGTGTTCATCTTAAATATTCCCAGTAAACTTCCTCATTGAACAATAAAAAAATAAATTGCATCCTATTTCTTTACAGACCAACCCTGAGGAAGATGGAACCAGATAACATGTATGAGATCTGGGTAAGCTATACCAACTATTCCCATAAAAATGTAATTTATCTCACCCTACTTTTACCCTTAACCCAATGACATGGTTAAATGTTTTGTGGATTTTATGTTTAATTCACGTTAGTTTACAACTCAATCAAATGTAAATCAAAACTAAATGTTTAAATGTCTGTGGCCAGTGGGTAGTCTATTTGTATTTATCAGGGATCCCTGCCAAGGCAGCAGCTACTCTTCCTGGGGTCCAAACATATTAAGGCACTTACATTACATATAAAACAAAATATAAAACAGTACATCATATAACATTATTACACCACTACATATCTACAATACAAAAGTATAATACCACCATACAACAATATTACAATGTACGTGTGTGTAGAGTGCATGTGCTAGCGCTTGTGTGCGTATGCGTGTGTCTGTACCTTCGTGTGTGTCTCTTCACAGTCCCCACTGTTCAATAAGGTATATTTGTATTCGTTTTTTAAAATCTAATTCTACTGCTTGCACCAGTTACCTGATGTGGAATAGAGTTCCATGTAGTCATGGCTCTATGTAGTACTGTGCGCCTCCCATTGTCTGTTCTGGACATGGGGATTGTGAAGAGACCTCTGGTGGCATGTCTTGTGGGGTATGCATGGGTGTCCGAGCTGTGTGCTAGTAGTTTAAACAGACAGCTCGGTGCATTCAGCTCGGTGCATTCTATATTCCCCATCTCACTTTTCTCACTTTTCTTAGGAGGACGACATCGATGGCGAGCACATCATTGCATTCGCAGAGGAGGACGACCCAGGTACAGAACTAAAGGGGCAACTAATGAGTCAATAGGACTGGGTAGGGGAGGAAGGAACCATTTTCAGCAAGAGGGGTTTCATAAGGCTTATGTGCATTTAACCCTTGATCTTGTGACTTTCCAGATGGTTTTGAGTTCCTGGAAATCCTGAAGGAAGTAGCAGAGGAGCACAATGATAATCCCAACCTTAGCATTGTCTGGATTGACCCAGATGACTTCCCCCTGGTAAGATCATGTTCATGGCTTGTCACTTATCAATACAATAAGATCCATCTATCCAATTTCCCCCATTTAGATATGGTGGACAAAGATATGAGATTCTGATTACTGTTGCTTTCTTCCTGGAATATTATCCTTCCTCTTTAGCTTGTCCCATACTGGGAGAAGACCTTTGGAATTGACCTGGGCTCTCCCCAGATTGGTGTTGTGGATGTTGAAGATGTGAGTAACGTTCCTGTTATGATCCAAATTGTTCTGTACGAGGAGCCATGTGGTTCCACTAGCATAAAAAAAAATCCAATAGTCTATCTTTGGCATTGAATTGCTTTTTCTCTCTCTATAGGCTGACAGTGTATGGATGGAAATTGACGATGATGACGACCTGCCAAGCGCAGATGAGCTTGAGGAATGGATCGAAGATGTTCTGTCAGATGAAATTGATCCAGATGATGATGACGACGAAGATGATGATGATGACGACGATGACGATGATGATGATGACGACGACGACGATGATGACGACGACGACGACGACGACGACGATGACGACGACGATGATGAGTAAATCGTTGATGTCATCAATGTATAAATCTGGCCAATATAATCTGGCCAATCAACATCATCACCTTCCTCAAATCTTCCTTGTCCTCTGTTGTAATAAGTCATTAGGTTAAATCTGTCAGCTCATATGGACATCCTCATGTTTTCAACATCCTCGCTCAGAGCATCTTGCCAAAATATTGTTCCATTTCCCAAGCTATCCTAAACTCCCTTTGCTTTGAATTCATAAAATACAGTACTTTCTCAGAGCCCCAGTCAATTTTTTATTCACACCTGTAACTTTGCCATCCGTCCAATATGAAAAGGGAAAACATGCTAAATTGATTTAGAAAATAATATTTTCACAAATGAATAATTGGATATTCACTAGCACTTAACCTAAAAACACCTAATGCTTCTGATTTTATATTTCAAACAAATAAAGGGGTTACTCTGTTGATACATTTTAAGTCTAAGGCCATCTGTAAACTTGTTGTTTGAATGTATTTTGTTTTTGTTTTATTTTCTCTGGAATAAATGTTCGCCCCTCTCCCAAATCCAAGGGCGCTAGCAGGCTTTTCCTAAAATTATTGTAACTTTACTTGAAAAGAGCGGTTAGCTTTTTTCTTCTTGTGCACTGAAAAGTGCTGTAAATCACATGGATGTTTTCTACTGATAAAGAAATATAACAACAACAGTATTCTATTTTTTTAAACAAGAAAACTTAAACATACTGTAAAGTCTTAAAATAAATGACAGCTTGGAAAGAGATTTAAAAATGACTTGTGTTCTGGATTATTGTGCTTGTGTGTGAGAGAGACAGAGAGAATAAACAGTCATTTCTATTATTTGTCATGCTTTAAAGCAGTACCATAAAACCATAGCAATATGTCTCACTGTTACAATTATTTTATTTTATATGATATATTACCATATTACGCACCACGCTTTCCCGGAAATAAAGTGAATTTGGCGCGAGACGCTGAGCGTACTAGGTGATGGAATGTCAGAGACACGCCCCCAGCTTCTCCGTCCATGTGGTTGATATAAACACAGATAACTTCCGTGCCAAGCTTTTTGGCTTCAATATTTATTACATTTTCTAAACTGTGCGCTCATTAACAGCTGTCAGCATGTCTGTGTCCGTCGACGTTAATTATCAAAACCAGATTGCGTCTGTTTTGGATTCACTTACAAAGGTGGCCGTCGTGGAAATAACGAAACTGTTCGAGAGTCGCTTCCTTGTTACGGGAACCACCGTTCTCATTGAAGGGCGGACGGAGCAAAATGAAATCCTGCAAACGGTGGACTTTGTCAAAAAGTCAGGCAAGAAATGTCTTCGCAGTATCGGAGTTCAAGTGGATGAGGAGCTACCTGGTAAATGAAAGTGTTACTTCATAACACTGTAACGTTGTTGCTGTGCAGAGCCCAGTGAAACATTGTGTACAATCTCATAAAAATGATCTTGCTGCTGGATACTTTATTGCAAGTAGTACAATCATGTTCTCGGGGGAGCCATATGTAAACATTTGGATAAATAAACACTGTTTAGTCTGCATGATGACTCAGTCTTATCATGCTCTCTGAATGTGACTGTGGAAATGCAGTTTATTTTTAATGAAATGTTGGAAGGAGTTTTTTTTATTTTTTTATTTCACCTTTATTTAACCAGGTAAGCCAGTTGAGAACAGGTTCTCATTTACAACTGCGACCTGGCCAAGATAAAGCAAAGTAGTGCAATAAAAACAACACAGAGTTACATATGGGGTAAAAAACATAAAGTCAGAAATACAACAGAAAATATATATACAGTGTGTGCAAATGTAGCAAGTTATGGAGGTAAGGCAATAAATAGGCTATAGTGCAGAATAATTACAATAGTATTAACACTGGAATGCTAGATGTGCAAGAGATTATGTGCAAATAGAGATACTGGGGTGCAAAAGAGCAAAATAAATAACAATATAGGGATGAGGTAGTTGGGTGGGCTAATTTTGGATGGGCTGTGTACAGGTGCAGTGATCGGTAAGGTGCTCTGACAACTGATGCTTAAAGTTATTGAGGGAGATAAGAGTCTCCAGCTTCAGAGATTTTTGCAATTCGTTCCAGTCATTGGCAGCAGAGAACTGGAAGGAATGGCGGCCAAAGGAGGTGTTGGCTTTGGGAATGACCAGTGAGATATACCTGCTGGAGCGCAGACTACGGGTGGGTGCTGCTATGGTGACCAATGAGCTAAGATAAGGCGGGGATTTGCCTAGCAGTGATTTATAGATGGCCTGGAGCCAGTGGGTTTGACGACGAATATGTAGTGAGGACCAGCCAACAAGAGCGTACAGGTCACAGTGGTGGGTAGTGTATGGGGCTTTGGAGACAAAACGGATGGCACTGTGATAGACTACATCCAATTTGCTGAGTAGAGTGTTGGAGGCTATTTTGTAAATTACATCGCCGAAGTCAAGGATCGGTAGGATAGTCAGTTTTACGAGGGCATGTTTGGCAGCATGAGTGAAGGAGGCTTTATTGCGAAATAGGAAGCCGATTCTAGATTTAACTTTGGATTGGAGATTCTTTATGTGAGTCTGGAAGTTGAGTTTACAGTCTAACCAGACACCTAGGTATTTGTAGTTGTCCACATACTCTAGGTCAGACCCGTCGAGAGTGGTGATTCTAGTCGGGTGGGCGGGTGCCAGCAGCGTTCGATTGAAAAGCATGCATTTAGTTTTACTAGTGTTTAAGAGCAGTTGGAGGCTACTGAAGGATTGTTGTATGGCATTGAAGCTCGTTTGGAGGTTTGTTAACACAGTGTCCAATGAAGGGCCAGATGTATACAAAATGGTGTCGTCTGCGTAGAGGTGGATCTGAGAGTCACCAGCAGCAAGAGCGACATCATTGATATACACAGAGAAAAGTGTCGGCCCAAGAATTGAACCCTGTGGCACCCCCATAGAGACTGCCATAGGTCCAGACAACAGGCCCTCCGATTTGACACACTGAACTCTATCTGAGAAGTAGTTGGTGAACCAGGCGAGGCAGTCATTTGAGAAACCAAGGCTATTTAGTCTGCCAATAAGAATGCGGTGGTTGACAGAGTCGAAAGCCTTGGCCAGGTCGATGAAGACGGCTGCACAGTACTGTCTATTATCAATCGCGGTTATAATATCGTTTAGGACCTTGAGCGTGGCTGAAGTGCACCCGTGACCAGCTCGGAAACCGGATTGCATAGCGGAGAAGGTACGGTGGTATTCGAAATGGTCGATGATCTGTTTGTTAACTTGGCTTTCGAATACTTTCGAAAGGCAGGGCAGGATGGATATAGGTCTGTAGCAGTTTGGATCTAGAGTGTCACCCCCTTTGAAGAGGGGGATGACCGCGGCAGCTTTCCAATCTCTGGGGATCTCAGACGTTATGAAAGAGAGGTTGAACAGACTAGTAATAGGGGTAGCGACAATTTCGGCGGCTAGTTTTAGAAAGAAAGGGTCCAGATTGTCTAGCCCAGCTGATTTGTAGGGGTCCAGATTTTGCAGCGCTTTCAAAACATCAGCTGTCTGAATTTGTGTGAAGGAGAAGCGGGGGGGGCATGGGCAAGTTGCAGCAGAGGGTGCAGAGTTGGTGGCCGGGTTAGTGGTAGCCAGATGGAAAGCATGGCCAGCTGTAGCAAAATGCTTGTTGAAATTCTCGATTATTGTAGATTTATCGGTGGTGATAGTGTTTCCTAGCCTCAGTGCAGTGGGCAGCTGGGAGGAAGTGCTCTTATTCTCCATGGACTTTACAGTGTCCCAAAACTTTTTGGAGTTAGTGCTACAGGATGCAAATTTCTGTTTGAAAAAGTTAGCCTTTGCTTTCCTGACTGCTTGTGTATATTGGTTCCTAACTTCCCTGAAAAGTTGCATATCGCGGGGGCTATTTGATGCTAATGCTGTACGCCACAGGATGTTTTTGTGCTGGTCAAGGGCAGTCAAGTCTGAGGAGAACCAGGGGCTATATCGGTTCTTAGTTCTGTATTTTTTGAATGGGGCATGTTTATTTAAGATTGAGAGGAAATTACTTTTAAGGAACAACCAGGCATCCTCTACTGACGGAATGAGATCTATATCCATCCAGGATACCTGGGCCAGGTCAATTAGGAAGGCCTCCTCGCTAAAGTGTTTTAGGGAGCGTTTGACAGTGATGAGGGGTGGTCGTTTGACCGCGGACCCGTTACGGACGCAGGCAATAAGGCAGTGATCGCTGAGATCCTGGTTGAAGACAGCTGAGGTGTATTTAGAGGGTATGTTAGTCAGGATGATATCTATGAGGGTACCCATGTTTACGGATTTAGGGTTGTACCTGGTAGGTTCGTTGATAATTTGCGTGAGGTTGAGGGCATCTAGCTTGGATTGTAGGATGGCTGGGGTATTAAGCATATCCCAATTTAGGTCACCAAGCAGTACAAACTCTGAGGATAAATGGGGGGCAATCAATTCACATATGGTGTCCAGGGCACAGCTGGGGGCTGAGGGGGGTCTGTAGCAAGCGGCAACAGTGAGAGACTTATTTCTGGAAAGGTGGATTTTTAGAAGTAGAAGCTCAAACTGTTTGGGCACAGACCTGGATAGTATGATAGAGCTCTGCAGGCTATCTCTACAGTAGATTGCAACTCCACCCCCTTTGGCAGTTCTATCTAGACGGAAAATGTTATAGTTGGGGATGGAAATTTCAGAATTTTTGGTGGCCTTCCTGAGCCAGGATTCAGACACTGCTAGAACATCAGGGTTGGCAGAGTGTGCTAACGCAGTGAATAACTCAAACTTAGGAAGTAGACTTCTGATATTTATGTGCAAGAAACCAAGACTTTTGCGATTACAGAAGTCATCAAATGATAGCGCCTGGGGAGTAGGAGTGATACTGAGGGCTGCAGGGCCTGGGTTAGCCTCTACATCACCAGAGGAACAGAGGGGGACTAGAATAAGGATACGGCTAAAGGCTTTAAGAACTGGTCTTCTAGTGCGTTGGGTACATAGAATAAAGGGGGCAGATTTCCGGGTGTTATAGAAAAGATTCAGGGCATTATGTACAGACAAGGATATGGAAGGATATGAGTAAAGTGGAGGTAAACCTAAGCGTTGGGTAACGATGAAAGAGATAGCATCGCTGGAGGCATCAATTGAGTCGGTCTCCGCGTGTATTGGGGGAGGTGCAAAGGAGCTATCTAAGGCAGGTTTAGCTAGGCTGGGGGGTCTACAGTGATATAGTACAATTAGAAATAACCGAAACAACAATAAACTAACCATGTTTGGGCTGAGGCTAAACATAAACAGGATGTAGTACCGTAAAAAGGAACAGTCCAGCAGATATCAGCTGTATAGCTGAGTTATCATAAGGTCCGGTGGTGAAGCACTAGTAAGAGGCCACGGCTAGCGGGCCAGGGCTAGCAGATGGATGGAATCTTCGTGGTTAACGTCGTAACCACATCAGACGATTTCGTCGGCAGACCAGTCGTGTAGGATCGGTTGACAGAGAGGTAGATAGCCGGGAGATGGGCCTAGCTCAGGATGATTAGCCAGACCACAGCGTCCGTTTTGTTGTAGCTAGCTGGTAGCGATGAATCCGGAGTTAAAGGTCCAGTGATTCAGTGATTCCGGCGGAAAAACTGATATGTTCTGGGTCGATAACGCGCTGTGCAGACTGGCCGAATATCCGGTGATCAATGTCCAGTGATTAAAATTAATCCCGCAGAAAAAAATCCAATGTTCTGGGTGAAACACCGCTAGCTATGGCTAATAGCAAGTAGCTAGTTAGCTGGCTAGCTGGCTAGCTAGTTTCACTGGAGATTCTAGATAAAAGGTAAGTCAATAATAGAATCCGTTCCACATTGAGTGAGGCGGGTTGCAGGAAAGTATATTTTGTAGAAGGATGAATATAGATGACTGACAAAATGTTAACAAACAACATTTGAGGCAAAAAAATTACAAAGTTATGCACAATTAGCGATTTATTTAATCTCAGTGCTGATTTGCACCATGCTGGTCATGGGTGCACCTCAGCCACGCTCAAGGTACTAAACGATATTATAACCGCGATCGATAATAGACAGTACTGTGCAGCCGTCTTCATCGACCTGGCCAAGGCTTTCGACTCTGTCAACCACCGCATTCTTATTGGCAGACTAAATAGCCTTGGTTTCTCAAATGACTGCCTCGCCTGGTTCACCAACTACTTCTCAGATAGAGTTCAATGTGTCAAATCGGAGGGCCTGTTGTCTGGACCTATGGCAGTCTCTATGGGGGTGCCACAGGGTTCAATTCTTGGGCCAACTCTTTTCTCTGTGTATATCAATGATGTCGCTCTTGCTGCTGGTGATTCTCAGATCCACCTCTATGCAGACGACACCATTTTGTATACATCTGGCCCTTCATTGGACACTGTGTTAACAAACCTCCAAACGAGCTTCAATGCCATACAACACTCCTTCTGTAGCCTCTAACTGCTCTTAAACACAAGTAAAACTAAATGCATGCTCTTCAATCGAACGCTGCTGGCACCCGCCCACCCGACTAGAATCACTACTCTCGACGGGTCTGACCTAGAGTATGTGGACAACTACAAATATCTAGGTAAACTCTCCTTCCAGACTCACATTAAGCATCTCCAATCCAAAGTTAAATCTAGAATCGGCTTCCTATTTCGCAACAAAGCCTCCTTCACTCATGCTGCCAAACATGCCCTCGTAAAACTGACTATCCTACTGATCCTTGACTTCGGCGATGTCATTTACAAAATAGCCTCCAACACTCTACTCAGCAAATTGGATGTAGTCTATCACAGTGCCATCTGTTTTGTCACCAAAGCCCCATATACTACCCACCACAGTGACCTGTACGCTCTTGTTGGCTGGTCCTCACTACATATTCGTCGCCAAACCCACTGGCTCCAGGCCATCTATAAATCACTGCTAGGCAAATCACTGCCTTATATTAGCTAATTCGTCACCATAGCAACACCCACCGGTAGTATGCGCTCCAGCAGGTATATCTCATTGGTCATCCCCAAAGCCAACACCTCCTTTGGCCGCCATTCATTCCAGTTCTCTGCTGCCAATGACTGGAACAAACTGCAAAAATCTCTGAAGCTGGAGACTCTTATCTCCCTCACTAACTTTAAGCATCAGTTGTCAGAGCACCTTACCGATCACTGCACCTGTACATAGCCCATCTGAAATTAGCCCACCCAACTACCTCATCCCCATATTGTTATTTATTTTTCTCATTTGCACCCCAGTATCTCTATTTGCACATCTATCATTCCAGTGTTAATACTAATTGTAATTATTTTGCACTATGGCCTATTTATTGCCTTACCTCCATAACTTGCTACATTTGCACACACTATATATATTTTTTCTGTTGTATTTATGACTTTATGTTTTGTTTTACCCCATATGTAACTCTGTGTTGTTTTTATCGCACTGCTTTGCTTTATCTTGGCCAGGTCGCAGTTGTAAATGAGAACTTGTTCTCAACTGGCTTACCTGGTTAAATAAAGGTAAAATAAATCAAATAAATTCCCTCTAGCCCCCAAACAGTGCTCCTTCTCAAAGGGCAGTGGTTCTTTGAAAGGGAGCAGTGAGAAGGAGGGTCCTGCACATTATATCCCCCTGCTGGAGGCTAATCAGCATGCTGACCTCAAGTGCTCTGTTCTAGAAGACAAGGTCAGTGAGTCAGTGTTTGGGGTTAATGTGATTTGTGAACCATAAGATGTTTGTTAAAATAACTCATGCCTTTTTGACCTGTAGTGTAGGCTAATTTGAGTTGCTGACACCTGTATTACAAGACCTAAGTAGTTGTATTTTTTGCTTGTCATCCGTCTGTCAGGATGTGGAGATGGTGAATGGGAGCAGTCTGGAACCAGAATCCCCAACAACCACTGAGCCAGAAGGAGAACAAGTTATCTATTCCGGTAAAAAACACATTCATTCTAGGAGGTGGTGGTGAAGCTATAGACACAGAAATATATTTGTTATAAAGGGTTGAGGTTACCATCTAACAACTATTTATTTTCTTTCCTCTAGCCCCTATGTATCCAAGCCACCTCTCTGGTACTGTTCAAAGCTCCCCAACTAAGCAGAAACCCCAGCCCATAAAGACAGAATCAGAGAATGGAATGAACACAGAAAGGGTGACTAAAGTAATCTGCCAAACGGTCCCAAAGGCAGAGGAGCAGGATTCAACACCACAGCCTAAATGTAAAGAAAAGCCTACCCAAGTGGAGCCCCAGCAGGCCAGTGTCAGCACTGCAAAGGAGACAGCCTACAGCCCGTCCTCCTCAGATGTGGCTTTGGCTCCTGTACAGGCTAAGAGAAAGTTGAAATCTATGGGTGCATGGGACCTTCCCTCTGCGGTGAAGAATAAAAAGAAGGTGGACTTCAAGCTAGACCAGATGAAGAAGAAGAAGAAGAAGAAGAAGAAGAAGGTGGATTTCAAGCTGGACCAGACCTCCCTGGAGCACAAATTGACGAGGGCCTGCTCGGTGCAGCTGGTGAACCTGCTTTTGGTGCCTGGAGGAAATAACTCTGGAGGGAAGAAGAAGGCTAATGGGAGCTACTGTCACGACAGCAAGAGGTTCCCCATGCCCAAGGACCTCAAGACCCACCAGGGCCTCCACACAGGCCGGCGCCTTTGCTGCTTCACTCAGTGTGGGAACGGGGTCTGGCGGCTTCAAAGCGTACTCTCCGCGAGCCGCTCCTACGGCTGCAAAATCTGCGGGAAGAGGTTCAAACGCAGGAAGATCTTGAGGAGGCATGAGCGTTTCCACACCGGGGAGAAGCCCTACTCCTGCTACCAGTGCTCCAAGATGTTCGCCCTGCGGAAAAGCCTCCGCAGGCATGAGAGGTTCCACACGGGGGACAAGCCTCACAGCTGCCCCCAGTGTGGGAAGAGCTTCCGGCTCAGGGACAATCTGAAGGCTCACCTGCGCTTTCACACCGGCGAGAGACCTTTCACCTGCTCCTTCTGCTCCAAGAGCTTCAGAATCCTCAGGAACCTTGAGGAACACAGCATTGATCACTTGGGAGTGACAGCGAAATAGCTCACTTTCCGACAAAGAGAACTAGCACTGAGCAGCCTTCATCGGCTGGTTGTGTAAGCCGCATTACAAAGCTGTTCTATCTCTAACTGAAACTACTAAATGTCCATTCCTAATTTATAACCGATCCTTCAGCATTGGTCGTTTTTGATAGGTACTATGACTGTAAATAACCATTATGATGGAAGATGGGGACAGTGGAAAGATCTGAAAGGAGGCAGTCAACCATCCTGCATAGGTTTGGATTGTCCAGAATGATCATCTGAGTAAAGCTTCAGTGGACACTGATGTTATTGATAGCCATAATGCTCTAATACAGTAAGGGCCGGTATTCCAGACACCGATTATGCCTAGTCCTAAACTTTATTTCAATGGAGATTTTTTATTGAGCATGCTGGACTAGGCTTAATCTGGGTCTGGAAAACTGGCCCTTGGTCTTACACTGTATATCGTTGGACAAAACACAAGGGACATGGAACTGTTGTCTCCTTGAAGAATACATAGTGTTGTACGTTGGCCAGGGCTGAGATTAGTTTGAGGTCTTTCTCAGACAGCAATCTATGTTCATGATACATCTCTTCACTTTGTAGTAAATAAACAGATTGTTCCTTTTGTGTATTTTTGTTTGTAAGTAGTTGTAAAGGTAGGCTTAAAGTGTTGTTTGTTTTATACTTTTATCTTGAACTCTTTTACTAAACCATTATGCCAAATACCTTAGTAGTGCAGCAACTTTCTCTCATTCTCTTTATTCATAGTGCTGTGTTTGTCAGGAAAACACCCTCCTTACTTTTTCCTGTGTAGACATCAGGGAAGTTGATCTAAAAACACATGACTTAGTTCAAAATGAAAAGAATGGGAAGTATTATGCAGCCTTTAATTTTGCACATACACCTTTGAATGCTATCTGTAGAGAGAAGTTGTTTCATATATATACTTTTTTGATTGAAGCTGATGTCTCTGGCTTGTGATTTGCTTAAGATATAAAAATATGACTACATGGCTTTTTAAAAATGTTTTATAAAAAATTGTTTTAACCCACAACACTTATCTGTGTTACAATAAAATAAAAATACAAACATTTTACTGGAACAGCGCTTCTGTAATCTTTTATGGTTTAAGTGATACAGGGAGGTGACCAAGAACCCGATGGTCACTCTGACAGATCTCCAGAGTTCCTCTGTGGAGATGGGAGAAACTTTCCAGAAGTACAACCATCTCTGCAGCACTCCACCAATCAGGCCTTTATGGTAGAGTGGCCATACGGAAGCCACTCCTCAGTAAAAGGCACATTACAGCCCGCTTGGAGTTTGCCAAAAGGCACCTAAAGGACTCTCAGACCATGAGAAACTTGATTCTCTGGTATGATGAAACCAAGATTGAACTCTTGGGCCTGAATGCCAAACGTCAAGTCTGGAGGAAACCTGGCACCATCCCTACAGTGAAGCATGGTGGTGGCAGCATCATGCTGTGGGGATGTTTTTCAGGGGCGGGACTGGGAGACTAGTCAGGATTGAGGGAAAGATTAACGGAGCAAAGTACAAAGAGATCCTTGATGAAAACCTGCTCCAGAGCACTCAGGTGAAGTTTCACCTTCCAACAGGACAACGACCCTAAGCACACAGCCAAGTCAACGCAGGAGTGGCTTCGGGACAAGTCTCTGAATGTCCTTGAGTGGCCCAGCCAGGGCCTGGACTTGAACCCGATCGAACATCTCTGGAGAGAACTAAAAATAGCTGTGCAGCGATGCTCCCCATCTAACCTAAAAGAGCTTGAGAGGATCTGCAGAGAAGAATGGGAGAAACTCCCCAAATATTGGTGTGCCAAGCTTGTAGCGTCATACCCAAGAAGAATCGAGGCTGGAATCGCTGCCAAAGGTGCTTCAACAAAGTACTGAGTAAAGGGTCTGAATACCTATGTAAATGTGATATTTACGTTTTGTTTTTAATAAAGTAGCAAACATTTCTAAACCTGTTTTTGCTTTGTCATTATGGGGTATTGTGTGTAGATCTGAGGGGGGAAATGATTTAATCCATTTTAGAATAAGGCTGTAACGTAACAAAATGTGGAAAAAAGTCTGAATACTTTTGGAATGCATTGTAATTCCCTGCGTTTGAGTGAAAAGACTAATCAAAGGTCTATGTTTTTTGCTATGTACTGTAGTTGGCCCTTTGTCTGGCAATAAAAAAACACCACTTGTATTATTGGTTTCACTAATGCCTTATAAACATTCACACAACCAGACACTTCTGTGTCAATCTCGTCTCTTTTGTTCCAAAAGTTAATGTATGTTACAGTAGCTTGTTCTATTTTATAGCATATAAAAAAATTCCAGCTACAAAGATAACTACAGACTACTTCCCTGTTGTGAAGGGGCTCCAATGACAGGTGAGTCTTCTTCTTCTGTGGGTTTTATGGCAGACTACAACCCAAAAAGGTGTATTGCCGCCACCAACTGGACGGGTTCAAACCAAAACAAGGTAAAAAGAAAATCCATACGTGATAGGGAAACTAACTTAATCCACCCAAATAAAAATAGTACATTGATAAAACAAAACTCCCACTTCTAACTTTCAATTCTCCATATCTCCCTTATCAGGCTCTAGGGACTGAGAGGGTGGTACGGCTTGTGACAATATTCCATGTAACTCCTTCGCCGAGAAATCTTTCAGTCCCAGGAACCACTCCGCCGCATTCACAATGATATCTATCTTCCTGGACCTTCTCTCCACGTTGGCAGTGCCATTTATCACCATAGCTATAAAGGCCACAAAGTCCACCGTCTTAACCTTTAAAATGTCTGGATCCTGCTGGTGAAAGGCAACCCCTGCAGCCTGCAGTGAAGGCCTATCCACCACCATGGACTCTTCAAGTGCACCATTCAAACCCTCAACCCTTTTAACAGATGCTGCATATGATATGCTCTGGATAGCCCTGACTTTGGCCACCTCATTCTTTTTCACCCTTGTGGGGCATTCGAAAGACGTGGCTTTATGGTTCCCACCACAATTGCAACATGTCACATTTTCATCACTTTTATAATACATAATATGATATTTTCCACAACTTGGACATCTCGGCTTCTCCCTTCTGCAAACACTTGAAACATGACCAAAAGCTTTACAATGATCACACTGCATTGGTCTTGGGATACATGCTCTGACTATGTAGTTAATATACCCTAACTGCACTTCCGTAGGGAGAGAATCCATATAAAAAAACAAAAGAACAGATAGACTCTTCACTTTTTCTTCATTCACCACACGATTCATCCGACGTGCATCAATCACTCCAGGAATATTTTTCATCTCTTCAACATCTACTTCCCACGAGACTCCAGGTATAACCCCCTTGAGGGGTGCCCTGTTCCTAAGAGACACACACCACACTTCAAACTTATCAAATCGGGTGGACGCAACACACGTTTCTTCTGATCCTCAGAAGCACAAAAAAATAAAAACCAGCCTGCCTCTCGTGATCCTCACAGCCTTCACTCTACCCAGAACTCTCTCCACCAGTTTGGATATCTCAAATGGATTCCTCAAGATTGATAATTCGATCAGCTACTCCTCATTTACAAACCGTACTCCTACAAGATACTAAGTGACATTCTCATCACTGTACACAACTTTGCTCCGTTTTCCTTTCTTTTGGACAATATTCCAATTCTCATTGATTCTCCCGCCATTTGATTCAGAATCCGACGTTCTACGCCGACAGTTGAGTCTAGCCCCGCCTCCAAAGGAAGTATAAACGGTGAGCTTTGCTTTCACTTTTGAATCTTTGAACTGGATATAGAGAAACACACACAGGCGAGGACTGAAAGTTAACATTACAGGTAAATTATTACCTTTGTTTTGTGTGATTTAGCTGCAGTGCACAGACCTTCCCATGTCTAATTGCCTACTGTGTCAACATGCCATTCACTTAAGCAGCTGGCTACTATTTGAAACGGACAATTTGGAGCACGACCTACAGCAGTTAGGGGAGACTTCTTTCCCTTTTAACCTTCTACTCCAATGTTCTTTGAACAGCACGAACAGAGTAAGATGGACGAAAAATGTACCATTCCTCCGTCAAGCAAAACCCAGCTGGAGGTGATGCTGACATGCCCAGTGTGCCATGACATCTTTAAGGACCCGTGCCAGCTGCCCTGTGGGCACAGCTACTGTATGGTGTGTCTGGAGGGCATGAGAGACTTTGGTTCAGACATACCCTTCCGCTGCCCAGACTGCAGGTCCGACTTTGGGTCCACGATTGAGGTCCAGAAGAGCTATGCCCTGGCTAACATTGCAGAGGACTACAGAGAAAACCTAAAGGTGCTCCTCTGACTTTGTTCACAGATCTCGTTTATTACTGTTGCCAAGATTTCTGTTCCATTTATCATAATTTGTGTCTTGATCTATCTGTCATACCCGGCGCCATTATGAATCAGTAGGACGGGCATTAGATTTATATAGGCGGGCCCGTTTTTTCAAGGGACTTATGTGTTCACGCGCTTGCACGCATTTTTTAAAAAATGGGTGTAATTGTAAAGACCATAGGCAGCTCATGAGTTTCAAGTTTGGGGAAGCTTACATTTTATCCTACCATTTCTAGCGATGTGCGTGCCAGTTATGAATATTTACAGTACCAGTCAAAAGTTTGGACATACCTACTCATTCAAGGGTTTTTCTTAATTTTTACTATATTGTAGAATAATAGTGAAGACATCAAAAGTATGAAATAACACATATGGAATCATGTAGTAACCAAAAAAGTGTTAAACTAATCAAAATATATTTGAGATTTGAGATTCTTCAAATAGCCACCCTTTGCCTTGATGACAGCTTTGCACACTCTTGGCAAAAACATAAATGTGTTTTACATTGTTTACAAACTGATATGTGACACGTATTAATGCCAAAATAACATGCAAAACAGGCACAACATATATATATATATTTTATATACATGTATATACACTGCTCAAAAAAATAAAGGGAACACTTAAACAACACATCCTAGATCTGAATGAATGAAATAACCTTATTAAATACTTTTTTCTTTACATAGTTGAATGTGCTGACAACAAAACCACACAAAAATTATCAATGGAAATCAAATTTATCAACCCATGGAGATCTGGATTTGGAGTCACCCTCAAAATTAAAGTGGAAAACCACACTACAGGCTGATCCAACTTTGATGTAATGTCCTTAAAACAAGTCAAAATGTGGCTCAGTAGTGTGTGTGGCCTCCACGTGCCTTTATGACCTCCCTACAACGCCTGGGCATGCTCCTGATGAGGTGGCGGATGGTCTCCTGAGGGATCTCCTCCCAGACCTGGACTAAAGCATCCGACAACTCCTGGACAGTCTGTGGTGCAATGTGGCGTTGGTGGATGGAGCGAGACATGATGTCCCAGATGTGCTCAATTGGATTCAGGTCTGGGGAACGGGCGGGCCAGTCCATAGCATCAATGCCTTCCTCTTGCAGGAACTGCTGACACACTCCAGCCACATGAGGTCTAGCATTGTCTTGCATTAGGAGGAACCCATGGCCAACCGCACCAGCATATGGTCTCACAAGGGGTCTGAGGATCTCATCTCGGTACCTAATGGCAGTCAGGCTACCTCTGGCGAGCACATGGAGGGCTGTGCGGCCCCCCAAAGAAATGCCACCCCACACCATGACTGACCCACCGCCAAACCGGTCATGCTGGAGGATGTTGCAGGCAGCAGAACGTTCTCCACGGCGTCTCCAGACTCTGTCACGTCTGTCACATGTGCTCAGTGTGAACCTGCTTTCATCTGTGAAGAGCACACAGCGCCAGTGGCGAATTTGCCAATCTTGGTGTTCTCTGGTAAATGCCAAACGTCCTGCACGGTGTTGGGCTGTAAGCACAACCCCCACCTGTGGACGTCGGGCCCTCATACCACCCTCATGGAGTCTGTTTCTGACCGTTTGAGCAGACACATGCACATTTGTGGCCTGCTGGAGGTCATTTTGCAGGGCTCTGGCAGTGCTCCTCCTGCTCCTCCTTGCACAAAGGCGGAGGTAGCGGTCCTGCTGCTGGGTTGTTGCCCTCCTATGGCCTCCTCCACGTCTCCTAATGTACTGGCCTGTCTCCTGGTAGCGCCTCCATGCTCTGGACACTACGCTGACAGACACAGCAAACCTTCTTGCCACAGCTCGCATTGATGTGCCATCCTGGATGAGCTGCACTACCTGAGCCACTTGTGTGGGTTGTAGACTCCGTCTCATGCTACCACTAGAGTGAAAACACAGCCAGCATTCAAAAGTGACCAAAACATCAGCCAGGAAGCATAGGAACTGAGAAGTGGTCTGTGGTCACCACCTGCAGAACCACTTCTTTATTGGGGGTGTCTTGCTAATTGCCTATAATTTCCACCTGTTGTCTATTCCATTTGCACAACAGCATGTGAAATGTATTTTCAATCAGTGTTGCTTCCTAAGTGGACAGTTTGATTTCACAGAAGTGTGATTGACTTGGAGTTACATTGTGTTGTTAAAGTGTTCCCTTTATTTTTTTGAGCAGTGTATATTTTTTTGCTAAACAGGGCTTTTTTTGCTAAACAGGGCTCTGCCCCACCTGCCTTGAATGATGGGTTGCCACTGAATGACGAGATGCTCATGTCTCCGCCGTAACAATGGGAGTCTTTGTCCCAAAGGCTGGAAGACATGCGACAAGCTTAGGTTAGGCATATTATTCCCTTAGAAACACATTAGGCTTATACTGGACAGATTTTGGCGAGACTGAGCCCTCTCGCTTCGCCTCTTCCTCTCTGCTGAAACTATATCACCGGAGAAAGCATCCGAGCGAGCGAAACAGCGCCCCTCTATATGTAGCCCATGTATAGTATCTGATGCTGTCTTGCCAGAAATAGAATGATATGCCATACTATTTTGGTCCAGACAGCATCAAATACATGATCTACACATACTGAGACAGCGGGGAGCTGTTTCGCTCTCTCGGATGCTTAAACTGAGATTGATGCGTCTTTCTGTCGGCGCGCGTCTCGGTCAAATAAATGATACATATTTCAATATTTTATTTGGGTGGGAAAGGAGGTACGGTAGGGCGGGCCAGGCCCTCTAAGTCCCACCCATAACTCTGTCCCTGCTATCTGTCACTAGATTGGTTTGGTTGACTTATAAATTAACCATGCCATTGATTAACTGATGGATTTCTGATTTCATTGAAGGCTAAGAAGACAGAGATTGCATATTGTGACTGCTGTCCAGAGAAACAGAGCCTGGCAGTGAAGACGTGTCTGAAGTGTGAGGTGTCACTGTGTCAGGAGCATGTCCAGCATCACCTGCAACTCCCTGCCTACATTGGACACCCTCTGGTCAAACCCCTGGGGGACCTGAGCAGGAGGAGGTGCCCTGAGCATGAGGATGAGGTGCTGAGGTACTACTGCTCCATGTCCAAAACCTACATCTGTAATATCTGTGCCATGGACAAGAAGCAGATGAACCTCACCGTCGACACCACCAACGTTCTGGGGAGAAAACTGACTGTGAGTTTTTCACCTCTCTTATTAAGGATATATTAAGGAAATATGTACAATCCTAGTTGTACATATTTGATTTATTTTCTGTTACCCTACTTCAACCAGAGTAAATGGGGTGTGGTAGGGGTAAGGGGCAGAGACTTTCTCATAAACATAGTACACTTCCAGGCACGTATGCACTGTGGAATGAAGTGAGCAAACACAAACAGGTTCTTCCAGTCTTAATCCAAAAATGTTTGTGTCTCACACACACAGATTAGATCGACTTTATTATCCCACCAGGGGGAAATTTGTTTGTTCATGTGCTTAAAAGACAAAAATAAATAAAACATAAAAACACAGAATGATACACACAGACACTCTGCCCATGCAGAATGATTGGCACAATATTGTAATGTATAATATCGTAGACAAACAAACACAAATACATACAGTGGGGAAAAAAAGTATTTAGTCAGCCACCAATTGTGCAAGTTCTCCCACTTAAAAAGATGAGAGAGGCCTGTAATTTTCATCATAGGTACATGTCAACTATGACCGACAAATTGAGGAAAAAAAATCTAGAAAATCACATTGTAGGATTTTTAATGAATTTATTTGCAAATTATGGTGGAAAATAAGTATTTGGTCACCTACAAACAAGCACGATTTCTGGCTCTCACAGACCTGTAACTTCTTCTTTAAGAGGCTCCTCTGTCCTCCACTCGTTACCTGTATTAATGACACCTGTTTGAACTTGTTATCAGTATAAAAGACACCTGTCCACAACCTCAAACAGTCACACTCCATACTCCACTATGGCCAAAACCAAAGGACACCAGAAACAAAATTGTAGACCTGCACCAGGCTGGGAAGACTGAATCTGCAATAGGTAAGCAGCTTGGTTTGAAGAAATCAACTGTGGGAGCAATTATTAGGAAATGGAAGACATACAAGACCACTGATAATCTCCCTCGATCTGGGGCTCCACGCAAGATCTCACCCCGAGGGGTCAAAATGATCACAAGAACGGTGAGCAAAAATCCCATAACCACACGGGGGGACCTAGTGAATGACCTGCAGAGAGCTGGGACCAAAGTAACAAAGTCTACCATCAGTAACACACTACGCCGCCAGGGACTCAAATCCTGCAGTGCCAGACGTGTCCCCCTGCTTAAGCCAGTACATGTCCAGGCCCGTCTGAAGTTTGCTAGAGTGCATTTGGATGATCCAGAAGAGGATTGGGAGAATGTCATATGATCAGATGAAACCAAAATATAACTTTGTGGTAAAAACTCAACTCGTCGTGTTTGGAGGACAAAGAATGCTGAGTTGCATCCAAAGAACACCATACCTACTGTGAAGCATGGGGGTGGAAACATCATGCTTTGGGGCTGTTTTTCTGCAAAGGGACCAGGACGACTGATCCGTGTAAAGGAAAGAATGAATGGGGCCATGTATCGTGAGATTTTGAGTGAAAACCTCCTTCCATCAGCAAAGGCATTGAAGATGAAACGTGGCTGGGTCTTTCAGCATGACAATGATCCCAAACACACCGCCCGGGCAACGAAGGAGTGGCTTTGTAAGAAGCATTTCAAGGTCCTGGAGTGGCCTAGCCAGTCTCCAGATCTCAAACCCATAGAAAATCTTTGGAGGGAGTTGAAAGTCCGTGTTGCCCAGAGACAGCCCCAAAACATCACTGCTCTAGAGGAGATCTGCATGGAGGAATGGGCCAAAATACCAGCAACAGTGTGTGAAAACCTTGTGAAGACTTACAGAAAACGTTTGACCTGTGTCATTGCCAACAAAAGGTATATAACAAAGTATTTAGAAACTTTTGTTATTGACCAAATACTTATTTTCCACCATAATTTGCAAATAAATTCATTAAAAATCCTACAATGTGATTTTCTGGAGAAAAAACATTCTCATTTTGTCTGTCATAGTTACATTTACATTTACGTCATTTAGCAGACGCTCTTATCCAGAGCGACTTACAGGAGCAATTAGGGTTAAGTGCCTTGCTTAAGGGCACATCGACAGATTTTTCACCTAGTCGGCTCGGGGATTAGAACCAGCGACCTTTCGGTTACTGGCTAGTTGACGTGTACCTATGATGAAAATTACAGGCCTCTCTCATCTTTTTAAGTGGGAGAACTTGCACAATTGGTGGCTGACTAAATACTTTTTTCCCCCACTGTAAATATTTTGTCCCGCCCATTCACCCTCTAAATGGCCCACATACACAATCCATGTCTCAATTGTCCCAAGGCTTAAAAATCCTTTAACCTGTCTCCTCCCCTTCATCTACACTGATTGAAGTGGATTTAACAAGTGACATCAATAAGGGATCATAGCTTTCACCTGGATTCACCTGGTCAGTCTATGTCATGGAAAGAGCAGGTGTTCTTAATGTTTTGTATACTCAGTGTACATCTGTGAGTATGTGTGTAAATGGGTTTCAGGCATTTATGGAGCAGCATTTCCAGTTGCTAGAGGGAAAGGTACAGGAATGCAACGACTCTGTCAGCAAGTTGAAAGAAGACTTCAAAAACGAAGTTAGTTCTATGTTTGTGTATACTCTACTGTAACGCTTTGATTGTTTTGAGATTCATTGTTTTATTTCTCTGTGCACAGAGGCAGAAGTCTAATTCCAAAGACTCCAGCATTAACAGTGTAACTGTGGTTTTACTGTGCCTCTGGTTCATTGCCCTCTATTATGGTGAGTAGATCTGATAATGACGCAGTCAGTCACGTCTTGGATTTTTTATATAGTATTCAATGAGTCATTGCTCTCTTAGTTGCCCCAAATAACATTGTCAATCATTGACCTGCATACACTTGGACATCAGCAAGTTGTAGGTGTGTCGGTGTGTGCATGGATGCCTGAGTGGGTGGGTGCACAGGTATGTACGCAGGTGTGTGTCTGTCTGATTAATATTTTGTCTCCATCACAGCATATAGTTCCTCTGTGGAAAATAAAAACCTCACAGATACACTGAAGAAACAGGAGACTCTCTTGCATAATGTCTACTCCTCAGTGGCAGGTGAGAAGTAATAAATAACTTTTGTTCTTTGTGGATGATCAAGCTTTAAGATTCCTGTACTATAGAAATAAGTATGGCATTACATCTCTATTGCTGTGTGGTAATAAGAGATGTGATGTATTTGTTTACAGAATTCATAGATGACAATCCACCGAAGGGCTACAGTAATGCAGACACCAGAGGAGCCCAACGTAAGCAGGGATACAATAGGTCTATAGTGTGTGTGTGTGTGCGTCAGTCTATCCATAGATCACTGATCTGATGTGCTTGTTTTTGTGTGTGTATGTGTGTCACTGATCTGCGTGTCCATTTGTCTTTCTTAGGTGCTCGGACTCTGGACGTAGACTCGGCCAGCCCTTTTCTCAAAGTGTCCCTGGATCTCCAGTCTGTGGAGAGGGTGGAGAACAAACTGTCCCTCCCCAGCCACCCCTCCCGTTTCGACAAAGCCCCCCAGGTTCTTACCACCCAGTGCTACTCCTCTGGGAGACATTACTGGGAGGTGGAGGCCGAGGGCTACTGGAACATCGCTGTGTCCTACCAGAGCATTAAGCGTAAGGGGACTGAGGACCCAGTTTTTGGCCTCAACAAGGAATCCTGGAGCATCACACACAATGAAAAGGGCAACCTGTTTGCCTACCACAACAAGATGAAGAGCGAGATCGCCAATTCCTTGAAAGGCAACAGAGTGACAGTGGTGGTAGACTTTGGGAAGGGAACCATCACCTTTTCTGAGGGGAATATCAGCCTGACCAAGCTGCACCAGTTCAATTCTCAGCTCAGTCAGCCTCTGTGCCTGGGGTTTGGCCTGTACCGCGTAGATCCTCCCAGTAGAGCCACCATTATAGAGACCCAGTAGTGGCCTTATGTGGGTATTGTCTCTGCTGAACCAAATACTGTAAATTAATTTTCTCAGGTTTCTTTTATACAAATAATGTTGACATGATTCTATTGCATCTTGATGAAATAAATGTTTTAATGATTGTGTTACCTAATGTATGCATGTCTATCAACGCCTCCTGTGTGCATACCCGCGGGAAGTAGCACCCCAATAAATAAATAAAAACTAGGCCTTTATTACACTTGTATGAGGGGAGAATATTTCTTATTTTGTTTAATGTAATGGCTGTATTAAGTAAATTCAGAGTGAGAGGCTCATATTAAAGAAATGCTGTCTCCCCTATTGTTGGTCTGTCGCAGCCATCCCCTTTAGCACTGAAACATTATTCACCGCTACTCACAGTAAATGAGACACCAGAGAGTTTGAGCTCCATCTTCATTGCTCTTTTATTAAAAAAGGGAATAACATGAAAGTCAAATTGGCCTTGATTTCTGCAGTCATTTATTCACACCGGACTGGAAACAGTGGACTTTTATTTTGCAATAATGAAAAGTAAGTGTCTTGGCTCTACAGCCCACTAAACTATATGTAAAAAGAAACAAAGAGTGTTGCATGATACGCCACTTTTCTCAATCTGATATTTTCACTATTTCCTGACTCGGTTTCTTAAAAAAGAGACGCTGAGAAATGTTTTTTGAGAACCTAAAGGCAACCAACAAAAGAAAGATGGGTATCAAATATATTTATCCAAATAGATAAGAATAACGATGGCTAACTTTTTATGAAGCTTTTGGCTGACATGGATCACGAAAAATCGAACTTTCTCCTGTCAAAACTGATTTCAAAGAACATACACCATATATACAAAAGTATGTGGACACCCCTTTAAATTAGTGGATTTGGCTATTTCAGCCATACCTGTTGCTGACCCATGTATAAAATCCAGCACACAGCCAAGCTGTTATTGTGAAGTGGAAACGTCTAGGAGCAACAACGGCTCAGATGCGAAGTGGTAGGCCACACAAGTTCACAGAACAGGACCCCCCGTATGCTGAAGTGCGTCTGTCCTTGGTTGCAACACTCACTACAGATTTCCAAACTGCCTCCGGAAGCAACGTCAGCACAATAACTGTTCGTCGGGAGCTTCATAAAATGGGTTTCCATGGCCGAGCAGCCACACACAAGCCAAGTGTCGGCTGGAATGGTGTAAAACTCGCCGCCATTGGACTCTGGAGCAGTGGGAACGCGTTCTCTGGAGCGATGAATCACGCTTCACCATCTGGCAGTCCGACGGACAAATCTAGGTTTGGCAGATGCCAGGAGAACGCTACCTGCCCCAATGCATAGCGCCAACTATAAAGTTTGGTGGAGGAGGAATAACAGTCCTGTTTTTGATGGTTCGGACTAGATCCCTTAGTTCCAGTGAAGGAAAATCTTAACTCTACAGCATACAATGACATTCTAGAGAATTCTGTGCTTCCAACTTTGTGATAACAGTTTGAGGAAGGCCCTTTCCTGTTTCAGCATGACAATGCCCCCGTGCACAAAGCGAGGTCCATACAGAAATGGTTTGTCGAGATCGGCGTGGAAGAACTTGACTGACCTGCACAGAGCCCTGATCTCAACCCCATCGAACACCTTTGGGATGAATTGGAACGCCGACTGCGAGCCAGGCCTAATCGCCCAACATCAGTGCCCAACCTCACTAATGCGCTTGTGGCTGAATGGAAGGAAGCAAGTCCCCACAGTAATGTTCCAACATCTAGTGGAAATCCTACCCATAAGAGTGGAGGCTGTTATAGCAGCAAAAGAGGGGACCAACTCCATATAAACGCCCATGAATTTGGAATGAGAGTCCACATACCTTTGGTCATGTAGTTTATGTTAACACGTGTCACGACTAGTGGCACTATGTTCCAATGTACCCTCTGGAATAGAACCCTTTGGAATCCCACTATGATTTCAGGTCCCTTCATATGGTATACATCCTCTCATAACACGATCAGTGTGAATGGACCCGTTAAAGGTATGCATGTTCAAACAATAAAACATATAATACACAAAAAAGATATACTTCACTCCCTGTCCTCTCACGTTCTATCTCATCCACAGTCCATTTACCTCTAAATGAATCCCATGTCTTATGTTGATTATTTATTTCCACTGGATCGCTTTGTGGTACATGGCACTCTTCTTTTCTCCAGTTGCTCTCCTCTCCTCCAAACTCCATCTCTTCCTCTCACCCCACTCAGTCCACCTTAGGCCTGTTATCACCCCTGACCCAACAAGACACAAATCACAATTCTCCCCTTGTCTGGGTGTGGCCGGTCTTTACTTGACAACCATGGTGTTCTGATTCCTGATGGAGCACCAGGCCATGAAGATATCCCTGAAGGAGACGAAGGGAAAAAAGAGACAAGCGTTTGAGTAAATCAACATAATCAATCATGTTCCCTTTTCTACTCCAACATACCTTCTACTTATGTTGGAGTAGAAAACTTTTCTCACAGAAAGGAATACAAATACATTTATATCCAAACCCACATACCTGCAATGAGTGGCGACACATTCATTGCTGCAGTACTCTTTGTCCCAGTCCGTGCTCTCTATTGCAGGGTTGGTGCATCCTGCGCGTACACACAGAGTCAGGGGGCCAGAAGTAGCGTCCGTGGCACCTGGAGACACATTGAACTCCATTTCCATCTGTAGAAAAAGAGGTGAAAGTTGAGAAAGGAGTTGAGAGGAATGATTGAAACACCAAGCATATTTAACATGAACATTTGGTCAGAAACCACAGCCAACCTCTCCCGAAGTGAACTCTTCCGTAACCGAATCCTCATCTGCACTGGCCGTCAGGTCAGTGGACTTCGCCAACTGCAGAGCCACTGTAGGGGTGGAGTATGCTGATGTAGGCACAGCAGAAGTGGTGACACCAATTGAGTGGGCGGTTGCGGTTGTCGTAACAATAATGGGCAAGGATGCGTCTGCCTGCAAAGAGGCCGGGACAATCTTGATCTGTAGTGGAGGGGGAGGTGTGGCGGGGATGGACACAGGAAGCCCCGGCCCAGCACTTCCTCCTCGGGGCTTGGCCTGTAGGGGAGGTGGGGCTGGGGAGTGTACCATCTGCTGGAGCCGCGGGGGAGGAGGGGCGTGCTGCATCTGCTGCAAAGGAGGGGGCTGGCGTGGGGCTGAGGGCAGCAGGGTGCGCACGCCGCTTGGGAGCACCGTCACCATGGAGGTGGGTATCTGGTGGAGCTTAGCCCCGGCCTGGAGCATCTGTTTGGAGATGATGATCTTGGTGATGGTGGGGGTCAGGGTCGGGGTCGGGGTGGCTGTGGTGCCCAGGGTAGGGGGCTTGTAAGCTCCTGTGCGGGAGCGCGTGGTGACCTGGGGGACGTCCAGAATGATGTTGGAGGCGCAGATGTTGGTGATGGTATTCTGGTCTGCGTTGTGCTGGGGAAGACGGGAGGGGCGGGCGGGAGCCAGGGGGGCCACAGGCACTGGCTCAGGTATTGGAGGAGGTGATGGTGAAGAAGCTGTGTCCATCACTTCAATGGAGGGCTGGGGAAATTAGCAAATTTTTTGTAGAGATAACAATATCTTCTAGACATTTACAGTAAAACATTGTCATAGCTACAGTCACACGATTTCCAAGCAAAGACAGGCCAAGAGTTTCTTACCTGTGAGAGCTGATTGGCTCTGTAAGCTGCTAGTGCCTTCAGGTATTCCTTTTTCGCTGCTTCCGTCTTTCTCTTATACACCTAATAGTGACAGAGGGTATAATTACATAAGTAAAGACACGAGTAAAGGCTCTTTTTTATTTTTACCACAAATGTCCTTGACATTTTCTAAAAGTACAGGTAACTGACAAAACAAAGGAAACACCTACATAAAAGTACCCTATCTTAATAGGGTGTCAGGCCACCAAAACAGCTCCAATGCACCTTGGCATAGATTCTACAATTGTCTGGAACTCTATTGGAGGGATGCGACACCATTCTTCCACGAGAAATGCCATAATTTGGTGTTTTGTTGATGCTGGTGGAAAACACTGTGTCAGGCACCGCTCCAGAATCCCCTATAAAAGGTCCAGTTGGGTTGAGATCTGCTGACTGACACACCCCCTTTAACCCCCCATGCTCCTTTGAGAACCCTCTTTCAAAGTCACAGATCTCTTCTTCTAGCCATGGTAGCAAAAATAAAATCATCATTAACTCAGGAATCTCATTTACTCAAGTGTTTCCTTTATTTGGGCAGTTACCTATATGTGTATTAGTCAAAGTGTATGTCCTGTGTACCTGTTTCTGCTCTTCCCCAAGACTGTCCCACATGGAGGCTACTATCGTGGACACCTCTCCAAATGTGGCGTTGGGGTTCTGGCCCTTGATGGCAGCCTGAGTGTCCCTGAAGAACAGGGCGTAGGCAGAGACGGGTTTCTGGGGCTCGTTGGGATCCTTCTTCTTCTTCCCCTTCTTCCCTCCTCCAGGCCCTGCCATAGTGGCCGGCTTGCCCCCGCCACGCCTCACCAAGGCAGGGGAGACTGAGGAGGAGAGCATGGCGGAAGAGCCCGGCATGGTGGAGATGTGGGAGAGTACCGCAGGGGAGACAGACAGGGACATCGGAGAGTCGACCAGCACACTCTTCGGGGTGACAGTGGGACCAGTGGACAGAGAGAGACGGGGAAAGATACAACGATCTTAGATCAGTTGACTTAGCAAGAGACATACAGTGCCTTGCAAAAGTATTCAGACCCTTTGGATTTCTTCAAATTGTATTGTGTTACAAAGTGGGATTAAAATGGATTTCATTGTAATTTTTTTCTACACAAAATACTCAAATGGCAAAGTGGAAGAAAAATTCATTTAAAAAAAATATGAATTACCCAATTAAGTCCCGCATTAAATGACATTCAGCTTATAAAGCCTTCATAATGCCTTCATAAGTGCTACATAAGTGTTACAAAGCATCTATAACTGTATGTCATGCTTTATAAAGGGTTCATAAATGTAGCATAACTGTGTGACATAATCACCAATGTAAAATGGGACATAACCCACTATGTCGAATATGATATAAACATGTGCTTCATACAGGGTGACATGTTGTGCTGAAAGATGGCATAAGCTCTAAAGTGATGTCATGTTAGTCACATTACATCTAATCTCGTTCCCAGACACTTCCGCCCAAATGCGTGGAAGGTCTGGTGGACCAACTCATCAAACATGACCTTCATTAGTTAGGGTTAGGTTTAAATACAATTTTAAGAAGATCAATTGTGGAAATGAGCAGGGCTTAGATATAATTATGACTTTTGACAGTGTTAAGTAGTGACAATGTCAAAAATGACCAAAAATGTACAACTCAAATGTAGCCATTGCATAAGTATTCAGCCCCTTTGTTTAGGCAAGCCTAAATTAGTTCAGGAGTCAAAGATGATTGTGTGAAGTAAATAGGGGTTGATATGATTTTTCCCTCTGTCCCCCATACATACAACATCTGCAAGGTCCCTCAAGCACAGATTCAACTACAAATACCAGGGAGCTTTTCGAAAGCCTCATAAAAAAAGGCAATAATTGGTAGACATGGTCTAGTTAATAATTATGCTGTGCATTATGTATTAAACCACCCAGACACCTCAAAGATAGTCGTCCTTCTGAACTGAGCTGCAGGACAGGAATGAAACCGCTCAGGGGTGTTACCATGAGGCCATTGGTTATTTCAAAACAGCTACAGAGTTCAATGGCTGTGATGGGAGAGAACTGAGGATGGATCAACAACATTGTAGTTACTCCACAATAATGACCTAAATGACAGTGAAAAGAAGAACACAAATATACAAAATATTCCAAAACATGCATCTTGTATGCAACAAGGCACTAAAGTAATACTGCAAAAGAACATGGCAAAGGAATACACTTTTTGGCCTAAATGCAAAGCCCTATGTTGGGGAAAATCCAACACAACACTTAGTAACTGGATAAAAGAAACAGGATAGGGCTATGCATAGGCAAAGTCCTAGAGCAAAACCTGCTTCAGTCTGCTTTACACCCGACACTGGGAGAGGAATTAACCTTTCAGCAGGACAATAACCTACAACACAAGGCTACACTGGAGTTGCTTACCAAGAAGACAGTGAATGTTCCTAAGTGGCCAAGTTACAATTATGACTTAAATCTGCTTGAAATACTATGGCAAGACTTGAAAATTGCTGTCTAGCCATGTTCCCCAACATCTTGACAGAGCTTGAAGAATTTTGAAAAGAATAATAGGCAAATATTGCACAATCCAGGTGTGCAAAGCTCTTACAGACTTACCCAAGAAGACTCACAGCTGTAATGGCTGACAACAGTGTTTCTAACATGTTTGGACTCAGGGAGCTGAATACTTATGCAACAACTATATTTTATTTGTATTCGTCTTTTTAAAATGTTAGAATTTTTGTTCCACTTCGACAGAGTCTTTAGTGTAGATTGTTGACAAAAAATGACAATTAAATCCATTTTAATGCCACTTTGTAACACAATAAAATGTGAAGAAATCCAAGGGGTCTGAATACTCTTGCAAGGCACTGTATAAACAAACATACAAATAGACACTCACCCTGAAGTCATCCATGTCATCATCCTGGAGGGAGCCCGCTGGAGAGGGTGTGGCAGACAGCTGGTCAGGTGATTTGGAACGAGACAGAATGTTCCCACCATGAAGGCCAAGCCCGAGCTGGGCGCTCAGCTCCGATTGGTCAATAGTGGTTAGCTGATTGTGTCCCAATAGGCCATGATTCATGTCACCAAGTGGGACATCGATGGTCATTGGAGAGGAGCTGCTGAAATGGGAGCCAATGGAGTGGCCAAGTTCCTAGAGTGACAAGGCCAGGAGTTTATCCTTAGTATTAGTGCTTAACAAAAAGCATTACCATTTGACAAAAGCATCTTAACCAAGCATTAGCATTTGAGAAAAACACATTCTTGATGCACAAGCTATTCATAAGTACAGTACTTACCACCCCCAGTGTTGAGCTGAGTAGGGCCCCCCCTCCAGGCTGGCTCATCACCCCCAAACTCAGGTGCTCCAGGCCCTGAGAGGTTGTGTTCACGTAGGTGGAGGCAAAGGAGGGGTCATTGCCCCCCACCACAGCATTCCTCGCCAGGCTTCCAGCCCCCGAGAGACCCCCTGCTCCACCTGACAGTTCCCCAAAATGGGACACCACGTCCCCCACACTGAGGGCCGTGTCCGGGTCCAGGGAGATGGGAGGGATCTCAAACACCTCATCACCAAGACTGGGGGTATGGAATGTCTGCTAAACAGAGAGAAGGAGAAGGACAACTGTTAATGGAACAGATAGATTACATGAACATGTTAAGTGTGAATACACTGCACAATGTGAATAATATGTAGTATGGAAAGTGTGCAGGCTTCTAGGATCATGACACCCACCTCAGAGGAGAGAAAAGGATGACCTGCCCCAGATATGGTCAGGTAATTATCACTGCCCCCTGGAAACTGCAAAACAGACATGGGATTTAGTACTTGTGTTTGCTCAGATCAGTGGATCACAGCTCCTTTCAGTCGAAACATATCAGGCTCAATTGGGACAGTCACTAGACTCGCCTGCGGACGCACACACATAGTATTCAAACGACATAATAACATCCTCTTTAGAAATAGGCCCCATACCTTGTTAACTTGGTCGTATCCATTATAAGCCTGTGGTTCCAAGAACTCCGGGTCGACAATCTGATCAATGCCATCGGAGAGTTCAGAGTAAAAATGAAGATCCATCGTGACAGACCAATCAAAATTGTGCGATTTAACAACGAATCAACCGAGAGTGGCGAGCTCTGTGTAGCTAACGTAGCTAGCTAGAGATCACCATCATGCCAGACGAGACGAATCAATTGACACACTTTTTCAACTGGTGTGCTAGCAAATATATGTAGCTAAACCAACTGTTAGCTAGGTAACTTCAATTTACAAAATTAAATAGCAAGTAACTGATTTGTTCAGCATTCTCAGATAGGTACTTTACATGTAGCTCATCAAACAAAACTCCATTCGCTAACGTTAGCTAGCTAGCAGGCAAGCCAACAATGCTAACGCTTGCTTCCAATGAAGCATTCGGGTTTAGCTCACGTTTGCTTTTTTTGGTGACAAATTATAGAAACGATCTTTGTTCCCCATAAGAACCGAAATGATCCCGTAAGATATTTAGCTAGCAGGCAATGTGTCAAAATAACGTTGCTCGGGCTAATTCAAGTCCCTATTCAGCTAGCTCGACGCTGTGATCTAGTCAATTAATCTAGTAGTCGAACAAGTCTGTCTAATCGAGTAAACACAATCGATCGCGTATTTACATTTACGTCATTTAGCAGACGCTCTTATCCAGAGCGACTTACAAATTGGTGCATTCACCTTTAACCACTTTACAATTATTACTATTTATTGAAAAGAAAAAAAAATGGGGGGGGTAGAAGGATTACTTTATCCTATCCCAGGTGTTCCTTAAAGAGGTGGGGTTTCAAATGTCTCCGGAAGGGGGTGAGTGACTCCGCTGTCCTGGCGTCGTGAGGGTGCTTGTTCCACCATTGGGGTGCCAGAGCAGCGAACAGTTTTGACTGGGCTGAGCGGGAACTGTGCTTCAGCAGAGGTAGGGGAGCCAGCACGCCAGAGGTGGATGAACGCAATGCCCTCGTTTGGGTGTAGGGACTGATCAGAGCCTGAAGGTACGGAGGTGCCGTTCCCCTCACAGCTCCGTAGGCAAGCACCATGGTCTTGTAGCAGATGCGAGCTTCAACTGGAAGCCAGTGTAGTGTGCGGAGGAGCGGGGTGACGTGAGAGAACTTGGGAAGGTTGAACACCAGACGGGCTGCGGCATTCTGGATGAGTTGTAGGGGTTTAATGGCACAGGCAGGGAGCCCAGCCAACAGCGAGTTGCAGTAATCCAGACGGGAGATGACAAGTGCCTGGATTAGGACCTGTGCCGCTTCCTGTGTAAGGCAGGGTCGTACTCTCCGAATGTTGTAGAGCGTACTCAGGACTAAATAACAGACATGATTCTCTCAATTAAGAGTTTGATGAAAATATCTCTAGAATCTCTCAATTTATTTCACCTTACTGGACAACATAGAAATACAACTCTGCTCAGATCTATAGAAAATGTCTAGGAAGCTGGGATATAGGTCAATTTTGAATTATGTCCCCCCTACCTCTCGAAGTGTACACTCCCCCTCGTGGAATGTTAAGGAATGGATTGGTGTGAGAATGGAGGAAACTCCCATGCCAATCCAACGCTTATTATTGTGATGGACGTAAGATACTAAATATGTTTCAACCCTATCTGATGATCCTAACTTGTAATGTTGTCCATGAAAATACAGCGAAGAGGACGTATAGCTAGCTAAGTGTGTGTGTCTGATCAACTCCGGTCGGAGTTACATGACAAAGCAAAGAAAGGAGTTGATTCCAGTGAGTGAACCTCTTGTTTGCATTGAGGATAAAACTAGCTACTTCTACAAGTTAGCTAAATATTGTCATAGTAAAAATGTGGTGTGATGATAGCTAGGGTAGTTGTTTATCAGCTTAACAAATGACAGCCAGTGATTGTCGTGTCAAGAATGACTGTTGGAAGTTTTGTTGACAACACTTGCTAGCTAGCGTGGCTAATTTTTATGATAGTCAGAAAGCTAGTTAAAGTGGCAAGATGGTACAAAATATGAAGGCGTTCAGTAGATTTAGATAACAATCCTACTCCATCTTCAATAATGAAATATTCGTATACTATATCTTACCTCCATCCTCACTACATCGGTCCGCTGCTTTCCTAATTCTATTTTTTCCTCTTCTCGATACTTGGCTTCCGGGTTTCCTTGGTTTGATTCGGGGAAATGACGTCACTTCTGTAGAGATGTGACTTTTTGGTACTGATGATAAACGTAAAACAAGTATGACAAATCATGCCATAAGAATGGTATTTACAACAGTTTTCGCATACTTAATCAAATGAGTCAAACAGAACAGTGAACGGTTGTTTAACAAAAACATTTGTTTATTCACTCACTCATTGTCATCTTAAAGAAAACGAGTTGCCTAAACAGTGCAATTCAAAGTAATACAAAGTGATGTCAGATCAGATTATGTTTGATCACATAATTCAATATAACTCAAAGAAATGGATGTGTGCACAGTGTGCTAATACATAGAACAGTACTGTATTTACTAGACTACTAGAGTACAGGTCTTGGTTGCTGAGTGAGAAGGAGCCCGAAGCGTTTCTTCAGTGTCACTCGGTGCCGAGAGAACTTGTCGTCGGGGGAAAACCGGGCCGGATGGGCCGAGCTGGTGGGCTGGCCCATAAGGTCCACCTTCTGAGATTGACAGAATGGGTTTGTTAACAGCCATATGGAATGAAAAGCGTACAGTATTATGCAATTAATGGCATTCGAGTGTAATTAAATAGTTCACATCCAGTGATAGAAATATTACGACAAAAATAAAGCAGATACGCAGGCAATGCTTACCATCAGCGTGTACACCCTCTCTCCATTTTCGTTAAGGTAGAACTGAAGGAACATGGTAGCGAGCTCACGCTAAAGATCTCTACAAGTTTGATGGGCGCTTCCAAGGCCAGAATAAAACACTCAAGTGACGGCACCAGATAATATCCTTCCCTTTAGACTGGTTTCCAGTGACTACATTCAAATTGCTAGTTACGAGCAAATCGCTTATTTATGCAATGAGCAAATTTCCACGTGTGACGGACATCCGGTTGCACTGTTCGTGTCCCCTGAACAACCGTGATCTGGGGCAATGGGTTCCGCCGTCATAATGGTGTTTACGGGGAAAACGGCAGAAAAAAAAACTAACACATGCTGTCAATAAAATACACAAGGACCAGAGGACTCAGCTGCTTTCACTGTAGATTGCTGTAATTCATATCACAGATAGTCAGGTCATAAAACAATAATAATAAATCATTGTGGTCATCCTTGCACCATAGCACACAACTGACCAGCTCTACATTGTACAATACACCCATCTTCCTAGCACTGGATCAGTAACTAATATACCGGTATCCCCCCACCCACAGTTACCCCATCCTTTCAGAAAAATTTACATCCACACATTGGACCCCTTCTAGTTCACTGACTCAACAGGACACAGAAAGGTCCTATGACATCAGACTCAGGCATCATGGGAGCGAAGTTCTGGTCTGCTCAGTACATGTGTGTCCTCTCGTCCAGTTATACTGGAGGACCAGCTTGGAGGTTCTTGGATAAAAGGGCTCCTAATACAGCAGGGCTCCCCTTAAAGCTGAGGCTGGGAATGGGATGGGTTTGAGGGGTGGTTGAGGGAGAAGGAGAGCAGTAGGTTGGGAAACACAGTGTTGGGCATGGAGTCACTTTGTTGGGGTTCAGGCTTCCAAGAGGATGGTGATGGCGGGAGGGGGAATATCATGAATGGAAAGAGTTGGGTGCAAACCTGCCCCCTTCCAAAAATCTACATAAAACAAATGAGTAAAAATAATCCATAATTCAATATAGATCATGATAAAAATAAACAATGAGGAATAACATGAAAGGAAAAATAACATGATTTTTCTGGGTCTATATCAGACAAGACGGGCTTGGTCAATCCTCTGAGCTGGAGGAAGAGTCCGAGTCCTTCTGTGCCATAATGACGTCGTCCAAAAGGGCCTCCCTGTCAGAACTCTCATATCCGCCTTGTGACAAGCTGTCGCCACCTTCCATCTTAACATCAAAGGCTTGAGTCAGGAAAGAAGAATCCTCCAAATCTTCGTCCTCCATCATATAGGCCCCATCTGAGACCAGGGTCTCTTCTTCACCTTCGCCCAGGAGTGGGTCCTCCTGCGGGGCAGGCTGGGGAGTGTGGTGGTGGCGGTGACGGTCTCTCTTGGGGATGACAGAGTGTGCTGAGAGTAGCCGGTGGAAGAGGCTGTCTGGCAGAAAGCCCTGGAAGAAGAAGATAGACAAATATTTTACTATCTGAAATATAATCTATCCCCTGCCTTTCAAGAAGTGAGTTGTAAATAAGTTAATAAAGGGTACTCACAGAGCTCCGGACAGTCTCAGCCCATTCTGGTGCAACTGCACAGTCAGCATTCTCCTCCAGAAACTCCCTCAAATCCTGCAGCATAGGTCCATGCGCAGCCCCAACCTGAGCAAGAACAAATAAATAAAAATCAACCCTCAGGCAATCAGCATCCACAAATTACTGTTTATTTGAGAGGAACCCCATGCACTGATCCTTTGCCATTTCTCACCTTCTTTCCTGTCCTCATATCAATGATCTTAATCTTCTCACTGCCCGACAGTGCTACTGCCTTCTCCGTCCTCTTCCTTTTCCTCTTGCTTCTGTTCCCAAGGAGCTAGGGGGACGCAGGAGAATGAGTCACTACAGCCACAGTGGAAATCTCAAATTATACTGCATTTCTCACATGGTGCACTACTTTTGTCCAGAGCCTCGTTTGAGAGACAGCCATAGTCTTCTAGATAAATATACCTCCAGCATGTCTCCCGCCACCTCATAGTCTGGGTTCTCCTTCAGCCAGTTGGGCAAGTCCCTGCGTCGAGGGGCCCGCTCCCCACTCAGCACTGTGCCTGTCATGGCATCAACCACCGGGACTGCTCCGTCTGGATCTGACAACTAGGGGGAAGAGAGTGAGTGAGGTATGATAAATGCAGACATTGAATGAACATTTGAGTATGTCGTTTGTTTAGTCAGTTTGTTTCTTTGTCTGCATATCTGTATACTTATTGTCTACTGTTCTCAGACAAGTATCTGTGTATTATGAGCAGTCTTAACCTCTGACTGTATGAGAATGTGGACTAGTATTGTATACATCGAGTATACAACACATTAGGAACACCTGCTCTTTCGATGACAGACTGACCAGGTGAATCCAGGTGAAAGCAATGATCCCTTACTGATGTCACTTGTTAAATCCACTTCAATCAGTGTAGATGAAGGGGAGGAGACAGGTTAAAGAATGATTTTTAAGCCTTGAGACATGGATTGTGTATGTGTGCCATTCAGAGGGTGAATGAGTAAGACAAAATATTGAAGTGCCTTTGAACAGGGTATGGTAGTAGGTGCCAGGCGCACCAGTTTTTGTCAAGAACTGCAACGCTGCTGGGTTTTTCACGCCAACAGTTTCCCATGTGTATCAAGAATGGTCCACCACCCAAAGGACATCCAGCCAACTTGACATAACTGTGGGAGGCATTCTAGTCAACATGGGCCAGCATCCCTGTGGAACACTTGACACCTTGTAGAGTCCTTCCCCGACAAATTGAGGCTGTTCTGAGGACAAAAGGGGGGGAGCAACTCAATATTAGGAAGGTGTTCCTAATGTTTGGTATACTCTGTATATGCGTACTTCTTGGTCCCTACGCTTCCTGCGTCCGCTCCCCTCTCCCCCTGACCCGTTGGACATCAAGGCATGCTTAGAGAAGGTCAGCTTCAGCCCCTCCTCCTAAGAGAGTTGGACAGTAAAAGAAAGTAGGATGGAGAAAGAGGACAGACAATTGAGTCATCCCATCTGTACCTCAGTCACCCATGCTTTATCCCAATTTACTTCAATGGTTTAAAAAGCTGAATCGGCTGTTATTACTGGGTTAGAACAAAAGCCCAGGACCAGAATTGATTCAACCCCTCTTTTGTGTTCCTCTCATCTCACCTTCAGGAGTTTGACAGTGAACTCAGATTCCCCTCCGTCTGCTCCTTCTCCACCGGGTGTGCTGTTGCCTTTCCGCATGAGCCGTGCAAAGCTGAGCTCATCCCCTGTCCCTAGGTCGTCAGAGCCTGGGTTTAGCTGGGCGTCAGAGGCGTAGCGCCGCCCTGTTGGCCACTGCCCAGACAGCACCAGCGTACAGAGGCTTTCCAGACGGTTTATCAACACACGGTCCTGAGGGAGCAACCAGTCAATCAACACAACAAACCAAAACCTTTTACTGTACAGTTTATATTAAACTTCCCGTTAATACTGTATTTTAAGTACTAATGTACAAGCTTTTACACAAACACAATACTGTTTGTTGAACCAGAACATCATCCACATACTGAATCTGGACCCATCCATACCCTATAGCAGTGCTTTCCAACCTTTTTCGGTTACTGTACACCACCAACTGAATTCTGCTCTGCCCGGAGTACCCCTGAAGTACCCCCACATGTGCATTTTACCAGTAAGCCTATGGTCTCATGAGTCTTCTCACGTACCCCCTGTTGAAAAGCCAAGTATTCCCAGGGGTACCTAGTACCCCTGGTTGGGAACCACCGCTCTATAATTACAGACAGTACGTCCCCCACATACCTTGGGCCAGTCAACCCTGAAGGGGTCAGTGAGGGACTCCGGTGGCGCACCATCTTGAGATGGAGTCATTGAGAGCAAGCTGTTCTCTCCGTCTTCCTCCATCTTCAGAGCAGCTGAAAACCGAACAAAAGAAAAACCATACGTTTGTTCAACCTGTGTCGTCTTAATTCAATCCTCACACTCTTCTAGCTCAGTCCCTCTCAGCCATTACTCACCTCTCTCCCTTTCTGCATCACTGTCCCCACTGTCGTCAGAGCTGCCTGATCGCTGGGAGGAGGTAGACGAGCCTGAATCAGAGTCTGAATCCGAATCAGACATCCCTCCTTCTCCTCCACTTCTTCCGCCTTTCCTTCCTCTGCTTCTCGGGCCCCTCCCACTGCTCTTCTTCCAGCCCAAGCCGGTCCGGGCTCGGCCCTTCCCATCAGGGCGAGAGAGGGGTGTGGTCTGAGTATCTGAGTGGCCGAGAGCCTCAGAGGCTCCAAGGAGGCCGGACTCCCTGTTCAGCCCCTCCTCCTCCTCGACGGTGGAGCCCTCCTCTGCCTGTGGTTGGCGGAGGGGAGTGGCAGGGGCGGGCTGGATCTCGAGGTAGTCGTGGCGGGCCTGGCTGAAGGAGAACTGTGGGTCGGAGAAGACTGAAAGCTCGGTGCGGCTGACGCCATGGAAGGCGGCGCCCAGCATGAGTTCCCGGTCGTGGGCTGGAGTGCTCCACCAGGCGGGAAGCTCGGAGCTTAGTGGGGCCAGCAGCAGGCGCTCCTCCATGGAGGGGTGGGGCAGGACACGCTCACGAAGACGGCGCAGCAGGCTGATGCGGTACAGGGTGCGAGAGGCCCGCTCCTCGGTGATGGGGGCCATAGACTGCCCCAGCTCTGACGGGTCTGGGGAGGGAGAGAGGGGTTAGGGATCTGCGTCTCTCCAGATCTACCCACATATCCAACACCATGCTCTATTATATTTGACCACTTTAAGGGGATTACACTTATCAATATCCTGTGTTTAATAATACTGTTCGATGCAGTTCTGACCTTCTCCGCGGGTGGGGCGCAGGTTGCACACCCTCCTGCACATGGCCATGAAGCAGCGGAAGTAGCGGCTCAGACTCTCGTCCGTCTTCTTGTCCAGACGGGCGAAGGTCCGGAAGCGGGCCCAGTCCAGTTCAGCCTCCTCCCCCTCTTGAGGGTTAACCTCTTTCTTTATCCGCTCCACACCGAACGTGGACACCACACGGTAGAAATCACACTCCTCTCTACGGGTCCACCTAGCAGAGAAAGGCACACAAGACAGATGGTTAAAGTTGTGTAACACTCAAAACTCACTGAGTCTTATACCAGATAATTGTGTAAGGTTACACCACACAGACACATTAAACAAACATCCACCAACAACTGTACCTCAGATTCAGGACACATATGCTTGCAGAGTTAATAGTTGAGGGTAGTAGTTGGTACCTCTGTTGGCGTTCCTGGCGTGCAATCTCCTTCAGCTTACTGGCCTGTTCACACCTCCTGCGCTTGCGGTCCCCCTTCTCTGCTGCCTCCACCTTCAGCTGCTCTCTCTTGTAGCTGCGCTGGTATGCAGTGATCAGACGCCGGAGCCGCGCGGTAAGTGACGAGCTGGTCGGCCACTCACAGGCTCCTGACTGGCCAGGAGGCGGCCCCTTGGTTTTAACAGGCCCTGCCTTGTCCTCGACACAGATATCATCACCCATGTTCATGGAGTCAGCCTGGGGGAAGAGGGATTTTCATTAATATAATAACAATATTCTGTAACCAAAATCAATCAGTGAGAATAATAAGTACTGATTCACACCTCCTCGTATAGATCTTTGGTGTGCCTTGACGCAGGCTTGAACTCTGGGTCTTCAGAATACTTGTCATCGTCTCCTCTGGGGGGCAAAAACAAAGTCTCAGCCACCAAGTTCAAGTTAATGGTGGTGAGGCCAGCTCTAAAGAGTTCAGTGATCTCAAGTTAGCGGGTTGTTTGGTGAGGTGCTAATAAGGTTAGCCAGTGTAGCTCACCCATCTCCCAGCTCTGCGTCTGCAGAGTGCTGCTCCGCATCAATGGCCTGATCGTCAGGGCGACCAGCTCGCTCCAGGAAACACAGACATGCGTCAGCACGCATGGTGGTGTACATCTCATACCCTGGAGCAACACAGACTGGAGTTACTACAAACACACTCACTAAACACCTAGCACCACTATCCTACTGATAAATACAAGGTACTCTTGACAAGTAAACAAACTTCTAAAGACTTTGACATTCAAACACAGACCGTGTTTGAAGACACCGACGAGGAGGGAGCGGTCTGCCTCTGTATCCCACCAGCCTGATGGCACCTCCTGTTGCTCCATCTCAGGCATCCAGATGTCAATATCCCTACGAGGACGGACAGAATCAGTATATGTGTGTGTGTGTAGATATGCATGTATAGTATGTGTGTAGAAAGTAATACCTGGCATCGGCTCCTCTCAGCACAGAATCAGCATGTTCTCCAATGACTTCCTGTCTCAGGTAGTACAGCATACGCACTCTCAGCAACACCCTGAAGACAAGAAAAGGGTTAATGCTCTGATACTGTGCACAAACACTTCAGTACTCTCTAGAGGTCGAGGGTGAAAACACACGGACTTGTTGCACTGGTGCTTGAGATGTTTGCGGTAGCTGTCGTCCAGAAGCAGGGAGTCAGGGTTGTACTTGTGGATCCACTCCACCTTCTGAACGTCAAAGGAGCTCTGGGCCTTCACCCTCTTCCCCTTCCTGCCCCGAGGAACAGGGATGGAGAGACCTAGACAGAGAAACACATTGACACATTTACTCACAATCCTGGAAGGCAACGTTAAAGGGAGAGAAAATGCATTAACACAAACATATAGACAGTTTTCCAGAACAGAGCAAGAAACATTTAGACAATGGGTGATGGAGGTTGTAAGACACATTCACAGAATGGTTGAGGAGTGTGTGGTTCTATAATGGTCATACAGTTGAAGTCGGAAGTTTACATACACTTAGGTTGGAGTCATTAAAACTAGTTTTTCAACCACTCCACACATTTCTTGTTAAACTATAGTTTTGGCAAGTCGGTTAGGATATCTACTTTGTGCATGACACAAGTAATTTTTCCAACAATTGTTTACAGACAGATTATTTCACATATAATTCACTGTATCACAATTCCAGTGGGTCAGAAGTTTACATACACTAAGTTGACTGTGCCTTTAAACAGCTTGGAAAATTCCAGAAAATGATGTCATGGCTTTAGAAGCTTCTGACATCATTTGAGTCAATTGGAGGTGTACCTGTGGATGTATTTCAAGGCCTACCTTCAAACTCAGTGCCTCTTTGCTTGACATCATGGGAAAATCAAAAGAAATCAGCCAAAACCTCAGAAAAAAATTTGTAGACCTCCACAAGTCTGGTTCATCCTTGGGAGCAATTTCCAAAAACGCCTGAAGGTACCACGTTCATCTGTACAAACAATAGTACGCAAGTATAAACACCATGGGACCACACAGACGTCATACCGCTCAGGAAGGAGACGCGTTCTGTCTCCTAGAGATGAACGTACTTTGGTGCGAAAAGTGCAAATCAATCCCAGAACAAAAGCAAAGGAGGACCTTGTGAAGATGCTGGAGGAAGGTACAAAAGTATCTATATCCACAGTAAAACGAGTCCCATATCAACATTACCTGAAAGGCCGCTCAGCAAGGAAGAAGCCACTGCTCCAAAACCGCCATAAAAAAAGCCAGACTACGGTTTACAACTGCACATGGGGACAAAGATCGTACTTTTTGGAGAAATGTCCTCTGGTCTGATGAAACAAAAATAGAACTGTTTGGCCATAATGACCATCGTTATGTTTGGAGGAAAAAGGGGGACTTTGCAAGCTGAAGAACACCATCCCAACCGTGAAGCACAGGGGTGGCAGTATCATGCTGTGGGGGTGCTTTGCTGCAGGAGTGACTGGTGCACTTCACAAAATAGATGGCATCATGAGGAAGGAAAATTATGTGGATATATTGAAGCAACATCTCAAGACATCAGTCAGGAAGTTAAAGCTTGGTCGCAAATGGGTCTTCCAAATGGACAATGACCCCAAGCATACTTCCAAAGTTGTGCCAAAATGTCTTAAGGACAACAAAGTCAAGGTATTGGAGTGGCCATCACAAAGCCCTGACCTCAATCCTATAGAAAACTTGTGGGCAGAACTGAAAAAGCGTGTGCGAGCAAGGAGGCCTACAAACCTGACTCAGTTACACCAGCTCTGTCAGTAGGAATAGGCCAAAATTCACCCAACTTATTGTGGGAAGCTTGTGGAAGGCTACCCAACACGTTTGACCCAAGTTTAAAGGCAATGCTACAAAATACTAATTGAGTGTATGTAAACTTCTGACCCACTGGGAATGTGATGAAATAAATAAAAGCTGAAATAAATCAGTCTCTCTACTATTATTCTGACATTTCACATTCTTAAAATAAAGTGGTGATCCTAACTGACCTAAGACAGGGAATTTTTACTAGGATTAAATGTCAGGAATTGTGAAAAACTGAGTTTAAACGTATTTGGCTAAGGTGTATGTAAACTTCCGACTTCAACTGTACATACCAGAGTGGTTGAGGAGTGTGTGTGGTTCCCGGCCGTTCTCTGGGGGGGTAATGAGCTCCCAGATGAAGCTCTTGATGTTCTCGTCGCCACGGTAATGCAGCAGGCAGAAGACCAGAATGACCCTGCAGATGGTCTCCACGTCATGCTCCCCGAGGCGCCGCTTACAGCGTGCATGAGACAGGATGTCCCTCCAGCGCCCCCACCTGGACAAGAAGGAGGTGGCAGTGAGAAAGGAGGGGTCAGCACAATAGCGTGGAGCTTGCTTTGGTAGAAAATCCTGTCATAACTTCACTATCACATATGTATTATAACTACACATGTCCAGAAAAAACAAAACAAGGCCCTAGTCAGGTCCACCTACCCGTAAACAAGCAGGTGTTTCTCCACACGGAAGCAGTCGGTGCGGCCGTAGCCATTTCCAGTGTGGCGCTCGGATCGCCTTGAGGACCGGGACTGCCGGGAATTGGCGGGCGGATACTCGTCGTCGCTGTCGGGGTCAGAGATCTCCCCGCCCTCGCCCCTCAGGGTAGCGAACTGACGGGTCTGCTTCCTCACCCTGGGTGTGTCAATCACGAGAGTGTTCTACAGGGAGGGTGGGAGAAAAATTTGCTTCTCACAAAACACATTGAGAAAGGTAGCGCACACACACACAGAATGGAGACGTGCCTGAGACGTTCGCATTACCTTCCTATTCATGGAATCAAAGTCTATGTCTGCCCTCTTGGCCCACTTCTGCCAGAACTCGGGGTCATCCAGGGCGATGTCGGTCCTGTTCTCGGTGGCCACGAAGCTGGCCTTGGAGAAGGTGGAGCCCTTGCCCTCGCTTTCAATGGTGATGGTGGTGGCTCTCCTTTGGAGGATCTGGTCAATGTCCTCCTCGCAGAACTTGGAGCCCTCGTCCTCCTCGTCCATGATGGCAGCGTACGCCCCCTTCCTCAGGAGGTCCTCGATCTCCTTCTTGGAGAACTGTTGGATTTGCTGCGAAACGGGTGGAACAAGACATATATTAACCAGTTGGCATCCAAACAAACCGCAGACTTAAAAAACGAACAATATTTTGGTCCTCCTTACTCCGTTGACATTGCTCTCCTTGTTGCTGCTCATGCTCTGCAGTACAGCCCGGTCCAGACCCAGTTTGAGGCTAGCCTTGTCCAACATCTCCCTCTCATAGGAGTTCCTGGTGATCAGACGGTACACCTTCACCGCCTTGGACTGGCCGATACGGTGACACCGCGCCTGAGCCTGTTGAGAGAAGGCAGGGTTAGTACATCAATCAGATGCTATTTGTACAGAGTGGTAAGGGAATTAGGATGAAACATTGGAAGGACCCATACACAAAAGAGAGAGCCTGGGTTCAAAGGTCAGAGATCAGACATTACCTGCAGATCATTCTGAGGGTTCCAGTCGGAGTCAAAGATGACGCAGGTGTCAGCAGCAGTCAGGTTGATGCCCAGGCCTCCAGCCCGGGTACACAGCAGGAAGACGAAACGGTCCGAGTCTGGTTTGCTGAAGCGATCAATGGCTGCCTGACGCAGGTTCCCTCTCACTCTGCCATCAATACGCTCGTACAGGTATCTGGGCAGAACAATGATAAAGACAACTTCTTACTCATTTAGATTACTCTTCACAACAAAATCTAGTTCTCATCAACATGCCCATCTCATTTGTTGATGAGGTAGTCTATCTACAGCTCCATAGACGGGTTGGTTGTTTAGCAACAAAACCGACATGCACAACTATGGGACAAAACAGACAGTGTTGGCTTCGATTGTTGACAACATGGCAACAATTTTTCGTCTCCAATGTTTATTGAAAGCATAAATACAGGACTAAGATTGAATCCTACTACACCAGCTGAGGCTCGTCGGATGTGCCAGGGCTTGCAAACGATCACGGATTACAAAGGGAAGCCCAGCCGTGAGCTGCCCAGTGACGTGAGCCTACCAGACGAGCCAAATGCCTTCTATGCTCGCTTCAAGGCAAGCAACACTGAACCATGCATGAGAGCACCAGCTGTTGCGGACGACTGTGATCACGCTCTCCGTAGCTGATGTGAGTAAGACCTTTAAAACAGGTTAACATTCACAAGTCTGCAGGACCAAAGGGATTACCAGGATGCGTACTCAAAGCATGCGCTGACCATCTGGCAAGTGTCTTCACTGACATTTCCAACCTCTCCCTGACCCAGTCTGTAATACCTACATGTTTCAAGCAGACCACTAGGGTTGGACGATATTACGATATAATTGGAAATCAACGATGTTTGACAGACATCGCTGATGGCAACAATATCGTGATGTGACAGACAATAGTTTGTATATTTTTTTATATAGATAGGTTAACCTATTTGAACATGACTGGCACCGCCGGAGTCGGGCAGTGCACAACAGTGCAGCTCACAGCCGGGTGACACGCCAAATGCAGATCTTTCATGATCAACTTTCAAATGAATCTAGGAGGCCAGTAACAGAGTTCTATCTGAGAAAGCAGTTTGTGAATAGCCTTAATAAAAACATGATACAGTAATAATGAGAGAGAACCAACAATTGCAAGATAGAATATTTGAATGGGAAGTTTAAACAAATCTTAAGTTTCTGGCCTCCACCTGACCAAAGCTTTAGGAAAAACAAATTGTGTACTGCCAGAACATCCTTGTAAACCAAACAGCCAATAATATAGGCCTACACTAGGCTACTGTCAATAAATGTTACTTGTACAAGTTTAACTTCTAAAGAGATATTTATATTATTGTGGAAGTGTTTATTCATATCCTTGAATTGCGCAACGGTTATTACATAAGCAGGAACAAAAAATAAATGTTGCCTACAAAAAAATTATCCATATTTAGGCTACAAATTACAAAATAAATAAAGTAAACAAAATAAGTATCAAATTAACCAAACAAATTAGTGCAAATAAGTTTAAAGGCACACAACAGAATATTCCAGCCTAGGCTACATTTATTTTGAATAAGACGCATATGTGAATAAATAAAATTAAAAAGTGTGATAAACATTTTTATTTGTCATTATATATGAACCTACCTAAGGTAACAATATTGCCTGCTGTATGCCTACTGAAAACTCGTTCAGACGGAATGCTTTTTGCACAGATGCAGAGGTATGAGGGCAACATTGGCCAAGAGCTGAAAGCGACCCTCATTCCCTCTCCACCATGCCAGTGGGTCATCATCTCCTCTGATTACATCTTAAAGTAGGTAGAATGTGAGCTCTGCGCTGGCCTGCTCTTGCGTAATTGAGTGGGAGTGTTTGCTTTGCTCTCCCAAGAAGACTGCCCAGTGAAGTCTTCAATGGTGAACATCTGCACTCGATCTCAGTTGAAATAGTCCGAAATCACCATTGAAAGGGTCTCGTAACACATTCTAGGCCTACAATGTTTGTTCCAAATCACCATTCAAAGTTAGTTATCGGTACCACATATCACCATGAGATTAGTTTATATTTATTTATACTGAACAAAAATATAAAACGCAACAATTTCAACGATTTTGCTGAGTTACAGTTCATATAAGGAAAATCTGTCAATTGAAACAAATTCATTAGGCCCTAATCTATGAATTTCACATTACTGGGCAGGGGCACAGCCATGGGTGGGCCTGGGAGGCCATAAGCCCACCCACTTGGGAGCCAGTCCCACCCACTGGGGAGTAAGGCCCAGCCAATCAGAATACGTTTTTCCCCACAAAAGGGCTTTATTACAGACAGAAATACTCCTCAGTTTCACCAGCTGTCTGGTCTAAGAAGATCCCGCAGGTTTAGAAGCTGGATGTGGAGGTCCTGGGCTGGCGTGGTTACATGTGGTCTGCGGTTGTGAGGCCGGTTGGACGTGCTGCCAAGTGCTGCCAAATTCTCTAAAACAACGGAGGCGGCGTATGGTAGAGAAATGAACATTCAATTATCTGGCAACAGCTCTGGTGGACATTCCTGCAGTCAGCAGGCCAATTGCACGCTCCCTCAAAACTTGAGACATCTGTGGCATTGTGTTGTGTGACAAAACTGCACAAGAGTGGCCTTTTATTGTCCCCAGCACAAGGTGCACCTGTGTAATGGTCATGCTGTTTAATCAGATTCTTGATATGCCACACCTGGCAGGTGGATGGATTATCTTGGCAAAGCTGAAATAAGTTTTTTGTGCGAATGGAACATTTTTGAGATCTTTAATTTCAGCTCATGAAACATGGGACCAACACTTTACATGTTGCATTTATATTTTTGTTCAGTATATTTATTTATTTGCACACAAGAAAATACACTATTGGTAAGATGATTTCCACGTTGTAGTCTAATGATTAGACTTTAAAATTGGTGGTTTGTGCATGACAGGCTGCATTACAGCTCGTTTAATGCATTGCTAGGCAATGGAACGACGTACCCCCCCACGGATAAATAAATAAATACATTTTTTTTTTTTAAAGAGACGATACAATAGTATATCAATGATGTTTGGACAGGTCGATGGGACGATGTGTCATTCCAGACATTACCCAACCCTACAGACCACCATAGTCCCTGTGCCCATGAACGCCAAGGTAACCTGGCTAAATTACTACCGCCCCGTAGGGAGGAGGTCAGAGACCTCCAGTGTGGTGCCAGGACAACAACCTCTCCCTCAACGTGAGCAAGACAAAGGAGCGGATCGTGGACTACAGGAAGATGAGGGCAGAGCACGCCCCCATTCACATCAACGGGGCTGTAGTGGAGCGGGTCGAGCGCTTCATGTTCCTTGGTGTCCACATCACTAAGAACCTTTCATGGTCCAAACACACCAACACAGTCGTGAAGAGGGCATGACAACGCCTCTTCCCCCTCAGGAGGCTGAAAATATTTGGCATGGGACCTCAGATCCTCAAAATGTTCTACAGCCGCACAATCGAGAGCATCCTGACTGCTTGCATAACCGATTGGTATGGCAACTGCTCGGCATCTGACCCCAAGGCGCCACAGAGGGTAGTGCGTACGGCCCAGTATATCACTGGGGCCGAGCTTCCTTCCATCCAGGACCTCTATACCAGGCAGTGTCAGAGGAAGGTCCTAAAAATGGTCAAAGAATCCAGCCACCGAAGTCACACTGTTCTCTCTGCTACCACACGGTACCGGAGCGCCAAGTATTGGACCAAAAGGCTCCTTAACAGCTTATACCCCCAAGCCATAAGACTGCTGAACTGTTAATCAAATAGCTACCCGGACTATTTGCATTGACCCCCTTCTTTTATTATTATTTATTATAATTTTTTTGAACTGACTCTTGCACAGGCTCGATGTACACTCACTGGACTAACCACACACACTGACACTCCAACTCACACACACGAATATTGACGCCACACACACACCTTCACACACGCTGCTGCTACTCTCTGTTTATTATCTATGCATAGTCACTTTACCCCTACCTACATGTATATATTACCTTGTAAAACCTGTACCCCTGCATATTGACCCCTTTGTATATTTTATATCCTCGTTATTGGTATTTATTATGTTACTATTTTTCCTTTAGTTTAGCACATTTTTCTTACTTACTTTTTAAAAAGCTGCATTGTTGGTTAAGGGCTCGTAAGTAAGCATTTCACAGTTGTCCCACCTAGCTATCTTACGATGAATGCACTAACTAAGTCGCTCTGGATAAGCGCGTCTGCTAAATGACTAAAATGTAAACGTAAAGGTCTACACCTGTTGCATTCGGTGCATGTGATAAATACAATTTGATATGAAATACATTTCACATTTGTTGTCTCAAACACATCATTACAGTTGGTTAGCTAGCTAGTGAATTTGAGCCATATTAGCATACACCTGACATCAGTCATAACACCTCAAAACAAGACATGGTATCAAGAACAACCGAAAACTAGTTGAAACGAGCCACTTACGATTCACAACATGGCAGCTTCTTGTCATTGTTGCTAGCTATCTGGCTATCCAGAATCACAAACCAAGGATATCTGCCCCATTGAATCGCGGGCATCGTTTTCTTGACGTTGTCAGCTAACCCGTCTATACCTCTTGTTGATGAGGTAGTCTATCTAGACCTTCATACCTCTTGTTGATGAGGTAGTCCTCCAGGATATCCAGGCAGCGCACCATCTGGGAGAAGATGAGCACCTTGTGTCCCCCGGCCTTCAGGCGAGGCAGCAGTTTGTCCAGCAAGACCAGCTTGCCTGCAGATCTCACCAGGGCCTGCAGGTGGAAGTCTGGGACCATGGGGTCGTACACCTCCCTCAACTCAGCCACAATAGACTCCTCCGCCCCTGGACAGAACAGAGAACAGGGGTGATTATAACATGGTATACCATAACATCCTGGGAAAGGTATGAAGACAGGAGTATATAGATGATGTGTTGGACTGATGTTAGTTCAACAGAACCTGTGGTCAAGTGATAGCAGCATTAAGATGCTATTGGGGTTGTGTTTTTGGAGGAGGAAGGGTATTGACATGTAGTGTAGTGTTGGTGTGAGGTGAGGTACCTGTGATGAGGTAGGGGTGGTTGCAGCACTTGCGTAGCTCCATCATGGTGTTGAGCAGATTGGGCACGTTGCTGTTGCTGGTGGCTCCCATGCTGAGGAAACTAAAGTTCCTCTCTAGGATGGCCCGGTAGTATTTCTTCTGCACATCTGTCAGCTCCACCTGTTGTATTGAGCTCGATGGTTATGGTCCATTACCAAAAATAATATTATGCTCATATACAAGGTCGCCTTGGTTCCATGGTGCAATATTATCCATAAAGTCTTACCTCAATGATGGTCTCTTGTTTTGGCGCCAAGTTCTTCTCCACATCCTCTTTGAGTCTGCGCAGCATCATAGGCTTCAGAATAGCTTGGAGCTTCTGGACCTGCTCCTCTGTTTTGAGGTCTCCAAAGTCACGTAGGAACTCTGACTCTGAGGAGAACTGAGCTGGCTCAAGGAAATGCAGCAGACTGAAGAGCTCCTCCACTGTGTTCTGGAGGGGAGTGCCTGTCAGAAGCACCTTATGCTCCTGAGAACCGGAGGACAGGAACAGAGTGTGGAGGAGGAGAGAGAAAGATGGGCAATACAGGAAAGGGAGTTAAATCGGTCTCTTTCTTGATACAAAAGACCAATGTTGTCAGATCACAAGTAATACATTTGTCACCCTGCATTGGCTGACATCTGCATAGCGGATATTTTGGTGGTGTTGGAGGTGTAACTGCGGTATGAGCTGACAAATCAGAAAGCGGCTGCTCGTGTGTCACCAACCACTCCCTTCCTTATTTTCCCTACTGCATTAGACGTTTATAAATGGCGACAGAAAGTGTCGACTATCGATGATGGAAATAATGCATGTTATGTTCATTTGGATGGGGGGGGGGGATTTAAAGCCTATCAGTCTAATCAAGGTGTAGTAGGCAATAGAACGTCATGCATTTGAGTGTTTGAACTTGTTACGCGGCTGCATTAACTTCTGCATGGGATTTGTCGGATATTAAGTCGGGAGTGGTTTGGTTGCATCCAATGGCAGTGTCCGCGATAAGGTAACGCAAGGAGCTGCTTGTGGATTTGACAGATCTAATGCAGTTCCACCTCCGACATGCCAAAACAACCGCTATGCGGATGTCGGCTAGCGTGGGTCTGATAGACTAAGGGCTAGATTCTATCCCGATGACTCACCAGGTCCAGCATCTTGAGGCTGTCCAGCAGCTTGCAGTTGCGGTTCTTGAGGCGGTGAGCTTCGTCAATGATCACACAGCGCCAGGAGATCTCCCTCAGCTCAGGGCAGTCGGAAAGAATCATTTCAAACGTTGTGATCAGGGCATCAAATTTATATGCCCCTGGGATCAGATGGTCCTACAGAGAAAATGTAATACAACACTAGTTAGAGGAGCTAGCTGTCGATGTACCAAGAATCTTATAATCTAAACATGAGAGAATCAATGTCTTCCGACAGGTCCTACTGCATTATACTAGTACTCAACCACTGTAATCCATTCTTCTGTTCTGAGGTTCCACAAACAAAATGCAAGACAGACACACACCTTGTCATCCTTGCAGTACATCTCGTACTGCTGGATCATCTGCCTGCTGGCCAGGCTGCCGTGGTAGACGATGGCATTCATGTCGGTCCAGGTGGCGAACTCCCTCTCCCAGTTGGTGATGGTGGAGAGGGGGGCGATGACCAGGAAGGGGCCCTGGACACCGGCACCAAACACCTCGGACAGCAGAGAGATGGACTGGATGGTCTTCCCTAGACCCATCTCATCGGCCAGGATACAGTTCTGCCTGTAGGGCGAGAAAAGGTGTCAGAATGACTGTTTTTCACTGGAGGTTTAGATGCGTGTTTATCACTTTTAAATACCATCATCTTTGCTGAAATCCCCTCTCAAAAGAACCTTTCACTTGCTGGAATAAATTCAAATCCCTCTTTGCATTTCTTCAGCCTCTTTTAAAATAGCTGCCTCCTTTTAGAAAGCTGTTTATGTAGTGATCTGTTCATAATCCAGTTTGTTTCTCAACAGCAAAAAACACAGAAATCGTATTATCACTATCTTGGAGATATGATGCAAGAAATCAGGAAGTATAAATGTCTGGATCTGTGGAAGCTTTCAAAGTGCTAAATCTGAAAGAATAAGGCGAAAGCCCTTTGATGAAGTAATCTGAATAGTAGCATTTGACTTGCAAATATCGATAGTACATTGTATTGAGACAACTCAGAATGTATCAAATACCTTTTGTGATGTTATTCAAAAAAAGCAAGACTGGCTGTTCCTTGAACAAATATACAGAAATCTCTCTCTCTCTCATTCACAGCAATCTGAAATATGTGCTAGGTAGATAACTCATCAGAAATGTCCTACCATGTGATATACAGCTTTTTGTACTTACCGTATGAAGATTTAACCATTGGCACAATGGGTGAACCTTACATGTCAAGTCTTCTATAATTCTATAAACAACAACCCTTCCCAATCTCACACCTAATATTCTGTAGAAAACAACATTTAATCAAGAATTTAATTAATAAAAATTGAAAACAATTTTTTTGCAAGTGCCTTGTGATAATAACTATCCAGTTGAAAATATGTAAAATAACTGTGAAGAGCCTGTTGGAAGATTTCATTTGCTCCAGCTAGATTGGGTTTATTGTTGGAAACAAAATATAATTGTGCCTCTGGAAAGTTAACAAAGATCTAAACAAAAGGAAATCAATGGCCGAGCCCATTAATCACTCAAAGCAAGCTACTTATGCTGAAGAAACTTACTTGATAATCAATTTCAATTTTCATTCTTATTCACGTCAGCAAGCTTCCTTTATCGGGCGCAATCAAAACATTGTAAACGACATTAATGTGAGTATTTTTGTATTTTCAAGTGTATCTCTCTCTGCATAGTCATCATGAAAAAACTGTGGCTGTCTTACAAACTGGTGTAAATGGCTGTTTTTAACACAGACCACTGCACTACTAATAAGGGTCTGTGTTGATTTGTCAACAACAATTATCAAGGTGAAACATTGTGCCAGACTCTTGTGTTTAATGAATTAAGACATGATTTTGGCATTGATTATACTGACCTTCGAGCACAAGTACAAGCAATCCAACTCTGTCAGCAGAGATTCTGCTAAAGATCGTAGGTTATAAAATGGAGACAAATGTGTGAGCTATGCATTGCCAAATGTTACTTATTATTACTCATATCAAGACAATCCATCACTCATCAGCATCATCATTACAGAAGCCACTAGACACACCTGTTGCCATTGTTTGTGGTCATCCTTTTGCCTGGCCATCCCAGGGGAACCACTGCTCCCCTGGCCTTTGTAGGTGGGTCTGTTCGTATGCTTATCAGAGATGGAGCTAAGATTTGTTGAAGACCCCTTGAGACTCAGACCAAGACCCAACCTATTGATACTCAGACCCAGAACAAGACCATGTGTTTCGAAACTGTGGCAAGCTCAAGACCAGTTAAAATGTTTAAATGAGATCCAGACCAAGACCAATGTAAAAAGTCTGCAAAAAAAGGCATCTTATTCCTAAACATTAGCCATTCATGCCCAACAAGCTCACACATTAGGGAAGCAAGGTGCCCATTCCTTCTTGGCCACATAACACTGGCAAGAGGAGGTATTGGGCGATATATCTTAACCATGAGTTTAGATGGTTTTAGTACTATCTTGTCCCAAGCCATTAGTCCAGACCCAGACCAGAACATTGGGTGCTGAGTCACAGATCCAGACATTTTGGGCACGGACACCCAGACCAATGTGGTCCTTAGTGGTCTCAATATCAAAACCATGAGGTTGAGACTCTAACTCTCACTATCATACTCTGATAACGAATCGGTCCATTTTAGTGTCAGTTAGCCCATAGCCTTTGTTACAGAGCTTCTGTAGGCCCTGGTACACCAACTTAAAGAAAGACTTATGAAAGTATGTAGCTTTTGCAGTACTGCAGTAACTTCAACATGATATAACGAGGCTTCGATTAAGCATTGGGAGTATGTGTTTAAAATATAGTGTAAGGTTGCCCACAGTTATACACTAGTTCTCCCCAAGGGTACTGTCGGGTAGTACTGATCGTGTCTTTAACTGCGATGTAGTGACATGCAGGGAAGATAATGATCTCCATGGAAAATGTACTGTATTTTCAAAGAAACCTTCCCTGCCTATTGACATCAACATAAAGATAGTTACACATCCTGAAACTATATCAACAACATGCACTTATGTTTTGTTGCTCCATATTTGCATATGCTAATTGTATGTATTTAATGTACCAGTCTTTTTATGTGACTCTTTCTGTGATGAACAAGGCATCAAGTGGTTACACAATGGCAGACGGATGAGTATACAGGGTTCACACTATAAACCAGGTGGTGGTGATTGGCTATTTATCTTATTTGAGGACAATTTTGAAGAATTTTATCTTAAATTAACCTCACTTTATTTTAGAATATAATGATATTAACATATTTGGTTAATGACTGGATGATTATTAATGCCTACTTTGTTATATTGAGTGAAAACCAGAGCTTTGTTTTGCCATGCAGTTGACTATTTTTGAATTGAGATAAAAAGTGGTTGGTTGACCTCAAAGATAATTTATTGTTCTTACAGTACATTAGAAGAATCATGGAAAACATTATACACTACATGACCAAAAGTATGTGGACATCTCATTCCAAAATCATGGGCATTAATATGGAGTTGGTCCCCCCTTTACTGCTATAACAGCCTCCACTCTTCTGGGAAGACATTCAACTAGATGCTGGAACATTGCGGCAGGGACTTGCTTCCATTCAGCCACAAGAGCATTAGTGAGGTCAGGCACTGATGTTGGGCGATTAGGCCTGGCTCGCAGTTGGCATTCCAATTAATCCCAAAGGTGTTCGATGGGGTTGAGGTCAGGGCTGTGTGCAAGCCAGTCAAGTTCTTCCACACTGATCTCGACAAACCATTTCTGTATGGACCTCGCTTTGTGCACGGGGGCATTGCCATGCTGAAACAGGAAACGGCCTTCCCCAAACTGTTGCCACAAAGTTGGAAGCGTCATTGTATGCTGTAGCGTTAAGATTTCCCTGACCCAGACCATTATTCCTCCTCCACCAAATTTTACAGTTGGCACTATGCATTCGGGCAGGTAGCATTCTCCTGGTATCTGCCAAACCCAGATTATTTTGCTGATGTTGCTTCCAGAGGCAGTATGGAATCCACATACTTTTGTATATACAGTGGGGAGAACAAGTATTTGATACACTGCCGATTTTGCAGGTTTTCCTACTTACAAAGCATGTAGAGGTCTGTAATTTTTTATCATAGGTACACTTCAATTGGCATTTTATTGCATGACATAAGTATTTGATCACCTACCAACCAGTAAGAATTCCGGCTCTCACAGACCTGTTAGTTTTTCTTTAAGAAGCCCTCCTGTTCTCCACTCATTACCTGTATGAACTGCACCTGTTTGAACTCGTTACCTGTATAAAAGACACCTGTCCACACACTCAATCAAACAGACTCCAACCTCTCCACAATGGCCAAGACCAGAGAGCTGTGTAAGGACATCAGGGATAAAATTGTAGACCTGCACAAGGCTGGGATAGGCTACAGGACAATAGGCAAGCAGCTTGGTGAGAAGGCAACAACTGTTGGCGCAATGATTAGAAAATGGAAGAAGTTCAAGATGACAGTCAATCACCCTCGGTCTGGGGCTCCATGCAAGATCTCACCTCGTGGGGCATCAATGATCATGAGGAAGGTGAGGGATCAGCCCAGAACTACACGGCAGGACCTGGTCAATGACCTGAAGAGAGCTGGGACCACAGTCTCAAAGAAAACCATTAGTAACACACTACGCCGTCATGGATTAAAATCCTGCAGCGCACACAAGGTCCCCCTGCTCAAGCCAGCGCATGTCCAGGCCCGTCTGAAGTTTGCTAATGACCATCTGGATGATCCAGAGGAGGAATGGGAGAAGGTAATGTGGTCTGATGAGACAAAAATAGAACTTTTTGGTCTAAACTCCACTCGCCGTGTTTGGAGGAAGAAGAAGGATGAGTACAACCCCAAGAACACCATCCCAACCGTGAAGCATGGAGGTGGAAACATCATTCTTTGGGGATGCTTTTCTGCAAAGGGGACAGGACGACTGCACCGTATTGAGGGGAGGATGGATGGGGCCATGTATCGCGAGATCTTGGCCAACAACCTCCTTCCCTCAGTAAGAGCATTGAAGATGGGTCGTGACTGGGTCTTCCAGCATGACAACGACCCAAAACACAGCCAGCGCAACTAAGGAGTGGCGTAAGAAGCATCTCAAGGTTCTGGAGTGGCCTAGCCAGTCTCCAGACCTGAACCCAATAGAAAATCTTTGGAGGGAGCTGAAAATCCGTTTTGCCCAGCGACAGCCCCGAAACCTGGATGATCTGGAGAAGGTCTGTATGGAGGAGTGGGCCAAAAGTCCCTGCTGCAGTGTGTGGTCAAGAACTACAGGAAACTTATGATCTCTGTAATTGCAAACAAAGGTTTCTGTACCAAATATTAAGTTCTGCTTTTCTGATGTATCAAATACTTATGTCATGCAATAAAATGCAAATTAATTGCTTAAAAATCATACAATGTGATTTTCTGGATTTTTTAGATGCCGTCTCTCACAGTTGAAGTGTACCTATGAAAAATTACAGACCTCTACATGCTTTGTAAGTAGGAAAACCTGCAAAATCGGCAGTGTATCAAATACTTGTTCTCCCCACTGTATACACACACGTGTGTATGTATATATATATATATATATGGTCATTATGGCCAAACAGTTTTATCAGACCAGAGGACATTTCTCAAAAAAGTATGATCTTTGTCCCCATGTGCAGTGCTTTTTATGGCGGTTTTGGAGCAGTGTATTCTTCCTTGCTGAGCGGCCTTTCAGGTTATGTCGATATTAGACTCGTTTTACTGTGGATGTAGATACTTTTGTACCGGTTTCCTTCAGCATCTTCACAAGGTCCTTTGCTGTTGTTCTGGGATTGATTTGCACTTTTTGCACCAAAGTACGTTCATCTCTAGGAGACAGAACGCGTCTCCTTCGTTAGCGGTATGACGGCTGCGTGGTCCCATGGTGTTTATACTTGCGTACTATTGTTTGTACAGATGAACGTGGTACCTTCAGGTGTTTAGAAATTGCTCCCAAGGATGAACCAGACTTGTGGAGGTCTACACATTTTTTTCTGAGGTCTTGGCTGATTTATTTTCATTTTCTCATGATGTCAAGCAAAGAGGCACTGAGTTTGAAGGTAGGCCTTGAAATACATCCACAGGTACACCTCCAATTGACCACCACCAAAGCACCCCCAGACCATCACATTGCCTCCACCATGCTTGACAGATGGCATCAAGCACTCCTCCAGCATCTTTTCATTTGGTCTGCGTCTCACAAATGTTATTCTTTGTGATCCGAACACCTCAAACTTCGATTCATCTGTCCATAACACTTTTTTCCAATCTTCCTCTTTCCAGTGTCGGTGTTCTTTTGCCCATCTTAATCTTTTCTTTTTATTGGAAGTCTGAGATATGGCTTTTTCTTTGCAACTCTGCCTAGAAGGTCAGCATCCCGGAGTCGCCTCTTCACTGTTGACGTTGAGACTGGTGTTTTGCGAGTACTATTTAATGAAGCTGCCAGTTGAGGACCTGTGAGGCATCCGTTTCTCAAACTAGACACTAATGTATTTGTCCTCTTGCTCAGTTGTTCACCGGGGCCTCCCACTCCTCTTTCTATTCTGGTTAGAGACAGTTTGCGCTGTTCTGTGAAGGGAGTAGTACACAGCGTTGCACGAGATCTTCAGTTTCTTGGCAATTTCCCGCATGGAATAGCCTTCATTTCTCAGAACAAGAATAGACTGACGAGTTTCAGAAGAAAGTTATTTGTTTCTGGCCATTTTGAGCCTGTAATCGAACCCACAATTGCTGATGCTCCAGATACTCAACTAATCTCAAGAAGGCCAGTTATATTGCTTCTTTAAATCAGCACAACAGTTTTCAGCTGTGCTAACATAATTGCAAAAGGGTTTTCTAATGATCAATTAGCCTTTTAAAATGATAAACTTGGATTAGCAAACAACGTGCCATTGGAACACAGGACTGATGGTTGCTGATAATGCGCCTCTACGCCTATGTAGATATTCCATTCAAAATCAGCCGTTTCCAGCTACAATAGCCATTTACAACATTAACAGTGTCTACACTGTATTTCTGATCAATTTGATGTTATTTTAATGGACAAAACAATTGCTTTTCTTTCGAAAACAAGGACATTTCTAAGTGACCCCAAACTTTTGAACGGTAGTGTGTGTGTGCGTGTGTATATGTATGAAATGCATTCAAAAGCACGTAAAGAAAATGTCAGTACCTGTTGTACCAGTTGAAGAGCAGCCAGTTGACTCCTTCTAGCTGGTATTCTCGGAGTACGTTCCCACTCTTGTACTCTCGGAATTCCTCCAGCTTCTTCCATGCAGCCGCTTGGGGTCGGGGCTAATGAGAGGAGTTAATGGTTTAGACTGAGGAATGATGACATAGGAGACTAGAGCAGTGGCACTCACATGGAACGTGGTGAACACACACAACCAGTGAATACCCACACACGACCAGTGAATACCCACACACGACCAGTGAATACCCACACACGACCAGTGAATACCCACACACGACCAGTGAATACCCACACACGACCAGTGAATACCCACACACAGCCAGTGAATACCCACACACAGCCAGTGAATACCCACACACAGCCAGTGAATACCCACACACAGCCAGTGAATACCCACACACAGCATCTGACACTCACCGTTCTCTTGAGCTGAGGTTGGCGGTCCTGGATCTTCCTAAACTCCTCCACCTTGTCCGCATCCACATCCTCCCTCAGCTCCCAGGTGGCGTCTTCATAGGGCAGAGAGCACCACTTCACCAAGTAATACACCACTGGCTGAGGAGATACAATACACTATTAGAGACAAATAATCCTAACTCTGAATTTTCACAATGAGATCAATTCATGGTTTACAAGAACAGATTTCAAGATGTGTCCTTTAGTCAGGCATGAGTGCTGTACCCTCACAGGGCTCCTATGTTATTGACTTCTCTTACCTCTCCATTGTCCTTGTCCACACTGTTGGACTCGTCCAGGATCCGGTCCACCTCCACATAGTCTGGGTTGAAGGGCTCCTCCTCCTGGGGACAGGGGCACAGAAAGGAGAAGACACAAATGACACAACGACTATGATCCCTGTAGTTACATCTCTATACACATTCCCATCTACTTGTCAATCGGAGGGCTACCACTTTTCTGTGAAAGAGGCCATATCATTCCCTTACCTCCTGTAAGAGGAGTCTCATTTGTGCATGTTTGATCTTGAATCTCTTCAGCTTCTGATGGATCCTCTTGTCTCTCTCCAGCTGCTGCAGAGTGGCCCACTCACAGTGCATGTAGGAGCTGAGAGGGGGAACAGGAGGGTTAGGGGTTAGCTATGGATACTCCACAAACAATTTCATGGATCTCACACCAGTACTTCAGTCAATAGACCGTCATCAGGGATTAGCAAACCAAAGTCTAATGAACACAAGGAAAGACAGTGAGACTTACTAGTTCTTATATTTGACAAAGAATTCCTCAGCATTTATATACTGTCCTGGAGACACCTTTAAAATATGAAGAGAGGAACAAACATGATACATAATGATTTGCAACTTCTTAAAATCAGCAAAGTCCATAAATACTTAATATCAACAGAATAAATAAATAGCACAGTAAGCACACTCACCTCTTTTTTAGTTAACCTCATGGACAAAACTTTGTCTACAATTGCTGCATCTTCCTCATTGGGGTTTTCCTGTGATACAGGAAATGATATACGTTATACAGCTGTCATGTGCATGTGATAAACAAAACTCACTGAACAGAACAGCCCCAACTTGATTAGATCTCCCACTCACCACAAAGAACTGCATGCTGGAAAGGCTGTCCCCGTCCAACTGCAGCTCCTGTTTGAGCTGCTCTCCCATCAGCTGCCCTGCTGCTCCTCCGGTAATAGACGGCACCGCTGCCGTCGTGGTTACGTCCACGTCCTCCTCTGGCTCATCCTCGTCGTCTGTGATTTTGATGTCCAGATCCTCTGTGTACTTCTTCCTTTTCACCTGGCGGTTAGAGCGCCTCTTCTGGTGGGGGGAGATGACATGCTAACAACTCAGACATCAGTCAGGAAGTCTAAGACAAACAGCCAGTACAATACTGGACGTATTATGTTCATAAATGTCTAATCAGGGATGTGTGTAGTATTGAACGTGTCGGGAGTCGGGAAGAGACAAAGGCAGGCAGCGTTTCTCAGCCAGTCGAAATCATGAATCAGCTGGCATCATTTTTATGGATATATATAACAACAAAAAGTCCATTGAAAAAAGGTAAAACAAAACACAGCTAATGTGCAGTCTTTCCAGCTTCAGTTTGAAGTGATTGTGTTACTGTAGCTGTGTTGTTGACTAGCTCCTCGGAACAAGTGTCCTGACGAGAGAGCACATTCTCTATGCCAGGTGAAATCGCGCCTCATTAGCTCATTGTTATGATGTATCCAAATAAAAGTCACTAGAAAACAGCTTAAATAAATGCAAATGCAGCTACTTTGCTGTTATTCTGGCTGAACTTTTTGACGTAACTGTAAATTAGCCGTAGTTGCCTAGCTAGCGAGCAAGGGATAAGAACGTTGCCAGCCAGTATGGCAATGGAACATTTAGAACGAACGTCTGGGTCGCGTCCATAGATACAGAACAAAAAGAATGAACAACTGGGTTGCGTCTCCAGCAAACCTAGATTTGTGTCAGGACTATATATTGTGGAAGGATGAAATAGTACGAATAAATTAATCATAATAACGTTTTTAATGAAAATTTGTCAATCATTATTTGAATATGTTGGTAACCCGTTGTATAAAAGGGATAATGCCCTCAAAGCCGGTGTTTGTTGGATATATTGGCACAGTTTGTCGGCACTTGACTTCGTCTGGGGCCTAACAACACCTGTGCCAATATATCCAACAAACACCAGCTTCTCAGGCATTATCACTTAACTGTAGTTTAGTGTAGTGTCATGCATGTGTGTGGAGGAAAAAGTGGTTGTGTTGTGTGTAGGTGTGTCAGTAGGAGGGATCTCACTGCTAGCATGTCCTCCTCCAGGGCCTTAGACGGAGAGGCAGGGCTCAACTCCCCATCAGAGTGGTCTGAGGAGGCATTCCTCTTCCTCTTCTTACCCCCCACTAGAGTGATCGTACTGGGGCGAGAGAGAGGAGGATGAGGATGAGAAAGATAATTAGTTTAGAAAAATAGATTTAACACCCCCAAAAAAACAGAATGAGAACACATTGCATTTTTAAATTACATAACTGCTCCTAACACACATAAACTTACTTGATCTTTGCCTTGCTTTTGCTGCCGCTGGTTCCAGACGCCCCTACAGGTGTCCCTACAGCAGCTCCACCTGCTGCCTTGGCCTTGCCTTTCTTCTCAGCACAAGCCATGCCCTTCCCCCCTGGTGGGCTTTTCTTCTTACTCCCACCTCCTCCCCCCTTCTTCTTGGCTCCAGGTGTGCCAGTGGTTGTTGCAGCGGCCCCTTGGTCAGCGGCCTTCTGTCCAGCAGGCAGTTCATCCTGGTTGAGGACTCGTGGAATGTTCCTCTCTCCTCTGGCCTTTGCTCTGGCGATGGCCTCGGCCACGATGCGGTTGGCCTTCTCCTGCTTGCCAAGGATCTCCACGCGCCGTACAGGCTCCTGGGCCTTGGCCAGCCGTATCCCTGTCGATGCCATAGTGGTGGTGGTGGAAGGGGCAGAGCCGGCAGCTGAAGTGTTGATGACCTTCACTATGGAGACGCCACCACCTGCTGTGGAGGTGGAGCTCATCTGGGGAAAGAGATGGAAGAGTTCAGAGTAAGGAAAAAAAAAACACTGATTAGTGAGATGTGCAGTTCATATATTGAGAAATGAGGCATGTGTGTGTGTATACCTGTGGTTGCAGCAGCAGTTTGAGGGGCATGGCCAGTCTCTGTCCACCTTGCCCCTGGGAGATCTGAACCACCTGTGGGCTGCTACCTTGCCCTCCAGACACCAGCTGAAACTGCAGGACAGAGACAGTTCAAGTTACAGATCAAAGTCTTCATAGAACAGGTCAGTATTTCTGATTAGTTAAATGAGAGGGGATAATTTTGTAATTACTAATTCAGGCCACTCCTCCTTACCTTGGGTCCCCCCTGTTGGTTGGGTTGCTGCTGCACCTGCAGCTGGATGGTAAGCACTTTAGGCTGAGCCCCCGTCTGCCCTGCCCTGGCCTGGGTGAGCGCAGCCAGCTGACCCCCCTGGAGGACCAGCTTCCCTGGGAGGTTACCCAACACCAGCCTCTGCTGCTGGCCCTGCTGCAACTGACCCGACCCACCCACTGTCACAGTACCCCCCTGGGCTGTGCCACCATGGGGCTGCTGCAGCACCAGGGTGATCCTCTTAGCTTCACCCTGAGAGGAGAAAGAGCAATTATCAGTTAGAAATGAGAAGATGTTGATTAAATTACAAATGTACAATCTTGAGACCTGAGGTGAAGAGACCAGGTCACTGTATTCCTGACTACTCAAAACATAGCATGACAATTCTGATGGTAAGGTCAAACTGAGTTCAGAGGTCAGTCATACCTGCTGTGGTACTGTAGTGAGGGTGACCCCTTGTGGTCGGACTGAAGTGGTGCCTGTAGCAGTGGCGGTAACCTGTGTTTGCATGGCAGACTGCAGCTGCACCTGTGTCTGGGGCTGTAGCTGGATTTGCTTCATCTGCATCGCCTGTCCTTGGGTTTGGAGCTGCACTTGAGCCTGCGCTTGGGCAAGCTGGGCCTGCGGTATTTGCATCTGGACAGTCTGCGTCTGGCCCTGGGACTGGCCCTGGGGCATGGAGATCAGCTGCACCTGCTTTAGGGGTCCGTTGGGCGACTGAACTAGCCTCTGTATCCCGGTCCCCACCTTCACCTGTCCCTGCCCAGGAGATGCTTGGTTCAGGACCGTTCCTCCAGACAGTATCTGCATGCCAGGCCTAAGTTGGGTTCCAGACAGTACCCTGGCAAAGGTGACCTTTCCCCCTTGGGAGCCTGTCCCAGCAACAGTCTGCAGCACCTGTGCATGCCCCCCAGGTCCTTTCAGGATGACGATCTTGGAGCCTCCCTGCCCTCCGGCCTGCTGGGTGATGGCAGCTAGCTGCTGAGGAGTAAGCTGCTGTGCGATCTGTGCGAGCTGCTGTGTGGTGAATTGTTGCGTGGTGATCTGTTGTGTGGTGCCAGCAGAGCTATTGACAGTCAGAGGTGAGCCCAGCAGGATTGTGGCAGCCCGACTAGTGTTACTGGCTACAGAGAGTGTTGTCTGAGGTACTGTTGAAGCTATTGAAACAGTCTGAGGGAGGGCGACCGGGACTGGGACCTGCTGCTGCACAGGGACTGGGTCTGGGATGGTTGGAGCTGCCACTGGTATGCTGAGAGCTGGGGTGGGTTCGGGGGGGGGTTCAACCTGCCCCAGAGCCAGCTTCAGAGCCTCCTCCACAGGGTCTGAGGAGCCCTGGGTGAAGGCATCGCCTGGCAGGGCATCCAGGTTGAACAGCGGTGTGTCATCAAAGAGGTCCATGATGGGGTCTGCCATGTTGCCCAGTCCACAGAAGTTATAGAGAACAAAACAGCTTTGCTCTCAGTCAGAAAGACAGGGAATCCGTAAATCTGCCCAGGTTGTGCACTTTTAAAAAACGATTGGAAAAACAACATTATTTTTAATTAATCAAAGATCATAAATATTATTCCATGAACACATATCAATCAACATAATTCACTTACTAAAATTGACTAATTCTGCGGTTTTAGTCCAGTGCAGAGAATTGACTTGGCCTTCGTCTGTGTATCCTCCAATGACAAATATTGGAGTGGTGGTGTAGGTGGTGGGGAAAATGAGCTAGATACCAGAGAAAGAGGCTCAGGGAAGAAGAGAGTCCCCCTGTTTCTCCACTTCTTCCTCACCCCTTTCCTCTTCCTTGTTTTCAGTGCTTATTTCTCTCCTCTGCTCTGTGCGTAATGATGGGATGGATGCCCATCTGTGAGATCATTCGCTGATGTCTCTTTCCTAAAGCAGAAAAGTAGAAGATAAGGGTTTAGCTTAACCAGGAAAAAGCACTATTCCAATAGACTTCCTGAAACTATCACACAAAGTGTGCCATGACACTGCTCTCTTGGTGGGGTGAAATGGTCTGATTTGTCATGAGGTAACTAGCTAGTAACGTTAGCTAGCTAGTTGGTGAACTAGTTAGCCATCTAGCTACCTATAACAACAAACACTAGTGGTTTCAATTTTTTCTTGAATCAAACATGCCTTTATTATGATCATATATTATTTTACAAGCAGTATTTGTATGGAAATTAATAGTTTAAATGGCAAGTGGGAGAAAACCATCTGTCTACACATAGTCAGACGTTTCTTTCTGACTGTGTTGTTCTCGGCAAACCCGCTACCGAGATAACGTTAGCATTGAATGGCTATTGCCATTGCATATCCCACATAAGGCTGTTTCGGGATTAAAATCTATTTCAAAAGGTATATAAATAACTACTGCAATATACATAAATCAATAGCTAACATCTTCATAATTTACTGCATACCATCCACTCTTTCAATCTCATCAACAAACCGGACCAAACCAAAGCAACGTGCCACAATAACCACACTAGCCTCTCTACGATCAGACACCGGTAAGGCCGCAATGGCATTTGGGTTGGACTACGTCTGTTATTCATCAAAAAATACCGCCAAATAACCATCCACTGCCTCGACTCTCTCAGGTTTAATTTCGGGGTGCTAAATTTACCTTTGCATCGACACACATGGCTTTCTCCGTCTCACAACACTGTACGATTACAGGAAACGGCCAGGAAAGAGCAGGAACTAACGTTCTTGCCAGAGAAAACGTTGAAAGTTTACCCCTCAATACCATCCGCTTGACTATCATTGGTCTGAATGTACACTAGCCGGCAGCATTCGTACACGCCATTGGCTAAAAGGGATTGTCCATCATCCAAATAATGGACATAGTTAGGTTGAGAAAACAATAAATGCGGCCTTGTTGGGACAATTTGGCTCAGAGGTCCTACACGTTGGATTTAGCTGTCAAACATAAGCACCAGCTGAGTTTACCGCATGTTAAACTTCAATACGATTTGAAGATATGTCGTTTATTCCATACAAAATGTCTCTGGCGATTGTTTTTGCAAACCATCTAACAATGTGACCTCAGTCTTACACACGCTACAAAAAGGAGAACATGTTTTCTCTCACACACACATAGTTTAACCCTGCTTTAAAATTGTAGCTATACCCAGACCAGAGATGCTATACTTATTTTAAAATACGTTAAATTTGTATTTATTTTCATATGGATTTCTACAGGCTAAATCAAAACTGAAATGCACCATAATCGAGGCTTATGTTTATCATGGATACAGTGTGTTTTAATAACATTGTATCCTCTTCATCTCTATAAGGTGCCTCCATCATATCATATCTTTGATTAGCACTGGATTCACACACAAAAATCACTGGCAGCATAGGAGTAAATGACACTTCACAATTACCTTTAAAATGCCAAGTTGTCCAGTAACTCCCTCCTGAGGAGATGATGTCCATACCAGAAAGACTGGCAGGCCTTCTAGATGATTTTGTGTACGGTGGCTCACTTTTTAACTTTCCACTGGGTATTGTCTTGTGTGTTTCTTTTTTGGGTACACACAAACGGAACTGGCACACTACCTACTAACAGAGGCCTCCTACTTTAAAGATAGGTGGACAACATAGTAAATATAATCACACACAGACACACACACATACTAGATTTAACAACTCAACATTGCCGCCTAGAGGTGATCGTGTGGGTGAACTGTGAGTGTGAACCTGTTCCTCTGTTTTGGAGGTCTCCAATGTAATGTACTGTACAGTAGGAACACAGAAAATCCATTACTGGATACAAATTACATGACATCTTTTAAAATAAAACTTGAACATGTTTAATAAAAGCACAAAGAAACATATTTAGAATAATTTTAACCTGTTCCATTTTATTTATGTTAGACTCATTTTCAATATAATCATGTGTAAAAAGTAGGCTAGTAGCCTAGTGTAAAAAAAAGAAGTAGGTAAAGTAGTAAAGAAAAGTAGAAGTTTGCATTACCTCAATATTCTGAATACTGATTACCAATGTAATTAGAAGAGTAAAAAGTAATGTTTTGTCATACCCGTGGTATACGGTCTGATATACCACGGCTTTCAGCATTTAGGGCTCGAACCACCCAGTTTATAAATTAATTATAAACTGGGTGATTCGAGCCCTGAATGCTGAAAGCTGTGGTATATGTGCAGGCTGTTCCAAGCAATAAGGCACCTCGAGGGTTTGTGGTGTACGGACAATATTCCACGGCTAAGGGTTGTATCCAGGCACTCTGTGTTGCATCGTCCATAAGAACAGCCCTTAGCCGTGGTATATTGGCCATATACCACACCCCCCCGGGCCTTATTGCTTAAATATACTGCAAGTCACACCGACTAAAACATATATCCCTGTTTTAACCTCTGTACACACAGCCGTTGATGACTTTTAAACAACATGTTCAATGTGAGCTTAACAAACACAACAAAGAATACACCCCTGATACCAGTGGAGGCTGGTGGGAGGAGCTATAGGAGGACAGGTTCATTGTAATGGCTGGAATGAAATTAATGGAACGGAGTCAAACGTGTGGTTTACATATGTTTGATGTGTTTTATACAGTTCCATTAAATCCATTCAAGCCATTACAATGAGCCCGTCCTCCTATAGCTCCTCCTACCAGCCTCCTTTGCCTGATACATGATCTGTGAAAAAATTCCCTTTCTATTTTTACTCAGGGAATATTTTGTCCAGAGTGCATATTTTGCTGTTGTAACGCAAAAGGAGAACTTGCTCAAACTGATCATCAGTCAGACCATTCCTTTTAGGGGTGAGAATGTTCCCGTTATGACTGAAGAGCCGCTCCACAGGAGCACTTGAGGGTAGGATGGCGTTGAATTTGAGGAACAGCTTCCTCACTCTCTGGAAGTATTTCAGGCAGCTGAGATTTTTGCTGGTTCCCTCGAGGTACCTCCGGACTTCCTCTTCTGTGTCACTATTGCCAGTCCCAGGTCCGAAACTAAAGAATTCGTCTTCTGACTGCACGTTGTCGCTGCCGATTGGCTCACCATCAGTCGGCTCCAATCGGGTTGCCTCAGCCACCAGCATCAAATGCATGTCTTCTCTCTCAGCTTCTGGTAGCCACCACAAACGAAATTGTGGAGTAGTTGCTGTCGCCATTTTTGCATCCAGACTGGCAAAGAGCTGTTTGAAACGGGAATCTATTGCTTCTAGAACAGGGTTGATGACGTCGAAGAGATAGAGTGCAAGAGTTTTCTTCTCACATAGCTTTTTCTTCAATGTGAGTACCGTAGGTATGACCAGTCCAAGAAAACATTTTTGCTCTCCTTGGAAGAGTTCCAGTGCAAAAGCAAGTGGCTTGAAGACATTTATGTATTCTTTTAAAAATGCTATCTCGTAAGATAGCAGTCTCGGGACCCCCAGGCTGTCACAAACATCCATTAGTTTTGTTTCAGGGAGAGAGACCATCTTTTCCACTGCACAGTATTCAGAATTCCAGCGACTCACACAAGGAGCAGTCAATTTCATTTTCTCTATGTCCTCCACTGCTGCTATAGCCAATGGGGATTGGTGGACGCTGTTCCATATGGCAAAACACTTGGCCATTGCGCTGCAGTACACTTGGCCAGTTTCTCCCTGTGATAGAACTTGTGCTAGATCGTGGGAGGCAATCAGATTCAATGCGTGCGATGCACATCTCTGGTGCGGCAGCAGAAAGAGGTGCATGGCCTCATCTGCTCCGTCAAGTATGGTGCCCACGTCCTGAAATTCAACAATGTCATCTTCATAGTTTTCATTGTCCCCCTTCGAAAACTCTTTGAAGACTTTGACGAAGTTGCTGCCATTATCAGTGACTGTAGCCTGAAGTTTGTTTTCAATATTGTAGGCCAAATGAATCTCGTGTATCTTGGCTGCAATTGTATCAAATGTGTGCGCGCCCCGTATTCTGGCACAGGCAAGCGCAGCAGACTTCCTCTCTAGCTCATTCTTCTCAATCCAATGACAGGTCATCCCAATGTAGCTTCTGTTGTGAGCTGACCAGATATCAGCTGTAGTGCACACAGATTGTACCCTGTCCAGCTTTTCCTTTAGTTCCTCCTTCATTTTGGAGTATGCCATCATAATTCTATTGATAAAAGTATTTCGGGTCATGGACATCTTCCCTCCACTTAAGCCCTCAATCAGCTTCCTGAAAGCAGGCTGCTCCAAGACAGAGAGCGACTGGACATTTTCCACCATGAAGTTGAAGACCAAGGTGTTCACTTTTGGCTGTGACGTCATTTGATGGACAAGGTTTTCCAGCTTGGATTTCTTGTAGCGTGGCTCCTTAGGAGACTCTGTGGTTGATCCATTGGGTCCATCCATCTCACCTTTAGGGGACTTCAGATACATGGTTGCATGCTTTCTCTGAAATACAATCAAAAAGAACATGTATTAATACACCTTCATATACAGTATATCAGAACATCCCTGTTGTATTTTTAACAGACAGGTAAATCCCCAAAGCATTTACCCAACCTATTTATTGCCATATGTAGCAGAGCCAGATACTGTCCCATAATCTTTTGAATGTGCTTCAAGATTATATAATCAAATTTAAAGCGGCAATCAGCAGTTGAAACTATAACAAAGTGAAGTCCCCGCCCCTGTTTCGGTAAAAAGCTGAGAGACAGGGCTGGAGAAATGTAACCACTCTCCAATTCATAGACAGAGCTATGGATGCAAGGACTGACCATCAATTGTAGTTTTAACCATGTTTTGAGGCTATATAGTGTTTGTTTACATTTACTTTTATTACAAACATTGGAATAAAACAAGCTTATATTTGGGGTTCTGATGGGGTACAACAGTTGAACTAAACTCATGAGGTATTTACAAGTTATATTCTTCAAGAATCAAATGGGTACATATCATTCATTTAAAAATCCAAAAATGGATGTGGCAACTGCAGATTGCCCATTTAAGATATATTTGTGTTTGTGGATGAATTTATGGCAATTATTTTTATGAAGAACATTTTCGTAATTTGTTTGCGCTTGAAGCCCATTCAAAAAACTACAAGGCTGAGAGGGCAGTTACACTGACCACCAGTAGTAGTACCCCATATGTCCATGATATACATTTCAATAAGGGTGCATCTCAATACGTTGCTTCCTCCGCCTCGTCTCCATCTCCTTCATCTTTACTAATAGGAAACAACAGGCCAGGTAAAACTTGGTTGATCCCTTTACTTTCACATTTTTCTAGTCACAAAATACAGGGGTGTAATCATTTCACCAAACAGTTGCAAAACGGAACTTGAGTTTCTATTGGACAAATTCAGGTAGGTCCCTCCCAATTTTGCAACATAATTGGCGTGATGAATACATGCCTCTGTATTGAGACACTGCACCCCCCTCCCCAAAATGTATTTCTGTTGGTGTTTTTGTGTTTTTTGTTGTTGCAGTTTTCGAGTAGGTGAAAATGATGATGCATTGCAATGTTTGAATGTAATTTATATTAAATGTTAGAATTCCATTTCCAAGTGACTTTTTTTTGCCTGATTGGTCCATGCTATACTGAATCCTTGGGACGTCCCTACTCCATTGCCGTTGAACTGTAAAATGGTTAGGGTAAGGTTTATTAGGTTAGATTACGGTAGGGACGTCCCAAGGATCACAGATAGCCCTAATCTTGTGTGATTGCATGAGGGGGGAAAGAATATGGCGACGCCAATGAAATGTCAGTCTACACTCGATGAGATGTACCGCCACCCAATCAAAACACAGTAAAGCCGTCATTATTTTATTGTGAAAGAACGTTAGTAGTTAGGCCAAAGGTGGTTTATAAAGTTGGTACGGGCTTTGGCCACATGTTTTACAAACGACCTGCATTTTTAACCCCCCATATAACATGTTCATTGAAAACATTCAACTCACCTCTAAATGTTTCTTCAGATTTGATGTCGAGTTCTTGGAGGTAGACAGCATGCGGATTTTGGGTTTGCATAGAACACACTCTACGGTCATATTTTTGTCTCTTAACTCCTTGAAAATGAAATGATGTCTATATTGCCAGACATGGAAAGATGTGGCAAGAGCACCGGCATCCATTTTAAAGAAATTATCCGTACAATGTGTCGTATTTAGTGCGAGACTGCAAGCGTTTAAACAGGGGTGTAGTCATTACGCCGATTCTGTTGCAAAACGTTTCGTCTGTTGCAACAGAAACCGTTAACTCCAAACTGAAAACGTTTTTTAACGAAAACGAGACTTTCTATTGGAGAAGTTCAGGTAGGTCCCTCCCCGTTTCGTTCCGTTTGCCGCTGTTAGGTTCTTTTAAACGGTAAACGGTTTCCGTTGCAAGACGTAATGAATACACCCCAGACAAAGCGCACTGCGATGGTCTGATTACGTAACGACCTAATCTGGATTACTTGTAATGCGTTACTACAATTGGTTGCTTTCTAACCAAGTCAATGCTTACTTATGAGCCCTTAACCAACAACTGAGTTTAAAAAATGTAAGTATGAAAAATTTGCTAAATCAACTAATAGAAAAACAGTAAAATATGTGAAGAGTGTGAAGGAATGTATTCAGACCACTTCCCTTTTTCCACATTTTGTTATGTTACAGCCTTATTCTAAAATGCATTAAATAAATACAAATCCTCATCAATCTACACACAATACCCCATAATAACAAAGCAAAAACAGGTTTTTAGACATTTTTGCAAATGTATTAAAAATGAAAAATACATTATTTATTAAGTATTCAGACCCTTTGCTATGAGACTCGAAATTGAGCTCAGGTGCATCCTGTTTCCATTGATTATCCTTGACATGTTTCTACAACTTGATTGGAGTCCACCTGTGGTAAATTCAATTGATTGGACATGATTTGGAAAGGAACACACCTGTCTATATAAGGTCCCACAGTTGACAGCGCATGTCAGAGCAAAAACCAAGCCATGAGGTCAAAGGAATTGTCTGTAGAGCTCCGAGACAGGATTGTGTCGAGGCACAGATCTGGGGAACGGTACCAAACATTTTCTGCAGAATTGAAGGTCTCTAAGAACACAGTGGCCTCAATCATTCTTAAATGGAAGAAGTTTTGGTTCCAAATGCACTGTGTGTGTTGTCAATATGCATGTGTGTCCGTCTGTGTGTTTGGAGTGTCAGTGTAGTATGTGTGAGTGTGTGTGGTTAGAGTCCAGTAAGTGTACATCGAGTCAGTGCAAAAATAAAATAAGGGGGTCAATGCAAAATAAACTGTTCAGCAGTCTTATGGCTTGGGGGCAGAAGCTGTTAAGAAGCCTTTTGATCCCGGACTTGGTGCTCCGGTATCACTTACCGTGCGGTAGTAGAGAGAACCGTCTATGACTTCGTTGGTTGGAGTCTTTAACAATTTTTAGGGCCTTCCTCTGATACCGCCTGGTATAGTCGGGAGTGGCAGAGCACAAAATGTAATGCAAATGGTTGCTACCTATAGAGGAGGTGATAGGCCTACATAGCAAGACCTTTCCTCATTGTCTTGAAAAAGGTCAGTCCCACCCAGTTGACTTTATATGCACACTAATCAGTCTTTTTTTTAAAAGCGCACCCTCTATCTTTTCTAACTCTGTGTCTTACTGTCTATCATGAATTAAGGAAGCGTGACTGACTAGTTGTGACAGCACACCACACTTGAGCCACAGGAGTCCGGCGAAGACGTGCTCGTGTGCTCTCCAAAGCCTCCATCTGTTTGTGCGCGACTGGTAGCCCTATGAGGAGTGTCCGTTATTCACTATGCTTATGCTCTCCCCCCTTGCCAATGCCCTGCCACCATGCCAACTCTGGTGGTGAGAGCTATATTTACAACAGTTGTCATGATACTGGTTCAAAGAAAAGCAGGAGTAAAAGAGTGAATATTGATACCTTGTAGCCTAATGTAATTGTCAAAATATGCAAACTACCAACAATGAAAAAACAAATCTGATTCACATTGTACCACTATAGACTTAACAAATACTCACCAAAAAGAGACAAAAGGCTAATGTATATATTCATTTTAATATGACCTGTTTATATATATCTTCCTAAGAGGTGTGCACACTGCAGAATACATACTGGTAAATAGGGAATATAATTAGTCACAGGACAAACAGGTTAAACAAAGCAGTAAGCCAGGGGGGCTAGCCAGAATGGCAGGCAAAAATGCCAGAGATTCAAAAGTTAATGAAATTTTGTATTCAGGTCTTGCCATATTTTAAGGGGCTACAGGATTTATGTTTAAAAGTGAAAATGAAAAAGATACTACAAATTGATTGCATATTTCTATTTTTGTGCCATAGTGCGCATCAACACTGGTGTCTGAACAAAAATAGTATCTCGATCCTCCACCCTAAAGGACAATTTACACACAAACTGGACACATGAGACAATTCACATATCTACCATGCAAATTCTGTCTTTGTGTTTCCCTCCACCCCTCATCTTTTATTGTCTCTCTCAGACATTAAATTATATATATTTTTCAGTCTCACCCTTTTCCCTCCCCATTCCTCTTTCTCTCCGTTTTTCCCTCTGTCCTCCTCTCTCCCTCCTGCAGGCTGTCTCCCTATAGGGGGAAAACCAAGAAGCCGGAGAAGGTGGAATACTTCCAGCCACCCATCAGGTTTCCCCTCTCTAGTTTGAGGTAGGCCTTGTCTCCCCTCTCCATGATCACTAGGCCTGCGTTGGTGGCTGCCTCCCGCGTCACATCCATGTCCCCAGCGAAGGCTGAGATCGTTGGCCACCCATTCAACATCAGACTAACCTGGAAACAACCACAGGGTTTGTCTCAATGTCAAACAACTAACCATGTGTGGGACATGCATGGATGCTATGCTACATGCTCTATGTTTACGGCATTTACAGTATGTCTCTCTCACCTGGATAGTTTGTCTATTGTAGGCCTTCACTACATGGAAGTTGAAGCTGTAGACTCCCCTCCTGGGGGCTAGGAAGACACTGCTCTCCTGGTCAAAGTGATTGCCCACATTCACCAGGATCTGCGGTATGAAGAGAAAGTGAGAGAATGAACACAGGAGGATAAGAGAGATAGGGAGTGATGTATAGAAATCATTCATCAATGATCAATCAAAGATAAACAAATCAGTCAAAGAGAAATCAATCAACCATCAATCAAAGATAATTAATTAATCAGAAAACATTGGTCAACTTCACCTGTTGATGTACTACTTTATATGGTCAACGTTTCTTTGCATTTGCTCACCTGGTCGAAATAGATGATCATGGTACGGTTGCTCATGTCTGTGGGCTCGTGGTTGGTCTGGCGGGTGGCAGAGAAGGCCACCCGGCCAGTGCCTGAGCGTACTGACATGCCCAGGGCATTTCCCGCTGGCTCAGAGTTGGGAGTGGAGTCACAGATCACCAAACACTTCCCTTCCAAGACGATAGGCTCTGTGTCATTCTGGGCCTGGGCCCTTAGAGGCCCCCATAGGAGCAGCAGCCCCAGCAACACTATGGGCTCTAAAGTGGATGGACAAACCACCCTGGGATACATGCTTTTAAGTGGCTTTGTTTTGATCGTATATCTGTTATTCATTCTAGTATGGAGGAGAGTCACTTTGAAAGATTACAGACATAGATAAACATGCCCAGGAAAAATAGGTGTCAGACTTTTAAAAAGCTAGATATTCTCTCTGCTCACTCAGGTCCTAAATGTCTCACAATTTATGTTGTAACTGATATTTAGCAGGATCATTAGGGTCCTCAATTGGTTGAACTTGGTCCACCACCCTGTTCTATGACAGCAGTCTCCTATCCCACCTCCTAGTGTAGATGCTATGTAGGAAGTCTCCCAGTAATAAATATAGAGGCATGTCAACAGGTAGGACTCACAGACTGACAACCAGGAGCGTTTGGAGTTATCCGTGTTCAGCAGAAGGAGACAAAGTCAGAACATACAGTCGCTCCCCCTATCTCCCCCAACACTATCTGTCTGTCCTTCCCTCTCTCCCTCACTCTGTTCCCATGGATGTCTCTCCTGTGATTCTGTGCTGGTTTGCAACAGTGGCAGTAGGGCAGGATAGCATGGACAAATAGACGTTTGAGTGTGTTCCAATCTACTGCATCATCATACAGGGCCTGAGAGAGGGAAGGAGAAAGAGAGGAAGGGAGGGAGGGATAGATGAAGAAAGGTAGAGTACTTGTGAGGAATCTCGGCTACCATAGAAGCTGATGAAGAGGATTATGAAGATGAGGATATTGTTAGGGGGAGGAAGAGGGAATGAGGTAACGTTCTGGACCAGTGTCAGGGGAGGATGTAGAATCCAGGAGGGAGTGAGAAAGAAAGAGGGAGTGGGGGAACAACTCCACTGAGAGACCATCTGTCTTTCACACGCGCTCTGTACCTCCTGACGTTCCACAATATGCCCCCCCCCCTTCCTCACACCCACCATGTTCGCACTTAGTTTCTCCATCATCCTCTTGTATTTTCTTACAAATTCCTTAGGTGTTTATCTTTTCACAACTACATAAATGGTTACTGTATATAACACAGAGAAGAAAGCACTTCATCCTCTATTGATATTATAGACAGAACAACATTTTAGACTGTACCCTCTCTTCATAATGTGATTTTCTCTTTCCTTCTAAAATAATCTCTACATGTCGTCAATTCAAGTGCAAAAAGACACTCTGACACATCTCTGATGATCACACTCTCTATGACATTTAGTGATTAACACTGTTATAAACAACCTTATAAAACCACCACACACTCTTTCTTCAAACACACATTGACGCACTCTCTCACACCAACCTGACATGGTTTGTTTTAGAGAGTTGGTCCCCAATATTCAATAAACAGTCAGAAGATTAACAGTTTTCCTCAACAATCCAAGATGTTAACACAAGCAAATTGCAGGACTTGTCATGCAATCCTGGAGTCTAGCTTTAAGTTCATAGAGAAATAGTTGAGAGTATCACCTGTTTCAGTTTGAAAGGTGTCCTCCTTATTTTTCATATCAAGTGAAGTAAATTATTGTTCCTTGGAGATGGAGTGATAGTCACAAATTCCTCATAACCTCTTCTCTGTTCTTTCACATTCTACAGTATCACAGAGACCTCCCTTTGAAACAGGGATCTAAATGGCCATGCCAGAGGACCCACTGCGTTATAATCTCTCTCTCTCTCTCTCTCTCTCTCTCTCTCTCTCTCTCTCTCTCTCTCTCTCTCTCTCTCTCTCTCTCTCTCTCTCTCTCTCTCTCTCTCTCTCTCTCTCTCTCTCTCTCTCTCTCTCTCTCTCTCTCTCTCTCTCTCTCTCTCTCTCTCTCTCTCTCTCTCTCTCTCTCTCTCTCTCTCTCTCTCTCTCTAATTCTCTGTCACTTACCCACCTACTAATTGTCTCTCTAACAATGAAAAGTGGCAGGGAAAGTATTGCATCTGAGATGTCATTTTGGTCATTTTGTGACATTGTTCAGTCTGACACGATCTTTGACATTGATTTATAGCCTATGAATCTACCTTGAGCATCTTCAAGTGAATCCCTTTCAATATAATGGCCTACATAATTTCACTTTTGTGAAAGATTCTAATGCCTGATGATTTTGTCATCTATACTACAATATGGTTCAGTCCACACACCTTCCATCTCTTTTTTCTCAACATTATTTGGGGTATTTAGCTTGGTACATGAGTGCCCCATAGAACCCATGTTGATTATGATATGCATACAAAATAGTCTATACAAACTCAGAAAAGGGAATGGGACCCCATGGCTATGTTACATCATAAGAATCTAGAACTATCCACTGAATGTTTAATTTTCTAACTCTTTTAGAATATTGTCCTGTAGTTTGGTTGTATTTGATTTTAAAAAGCTCTCCCTTGGGTCCAAGTTGCTTGGGTCCAAGTTGCTTGGGTGCCCAAAAACTGTGACAAAAGTAGGACATACACATCCATTCCTTACTGATTCAAAGTCATAGTTCATAGAACTTCGAGTCCTGAACTCTGTAAGAATGTAGTCTTACCATTCGCCATGCTCACACAAGCTCTACTGTTCATAGTCCAATCCCTCATGAGGTCCTGGGAGATGTTCCAGAAGGAAACCTCCCACAAAGTCTCCATCCTTGAGCTCCCACCCCATTCTAATTATCTGGTCCCTGATGATCTCTCACACCGTCACTATGAAGATTCTGCTCTGAAGCTCAGCTTTGTAGAGGCCAAAGCCCAGGCACACGGGCTGGCTGAAGGAGGTGGTGAAGTTGTGCAGGTGGGTCAGGGTGTTGGATGGCCCCACCTCGGAGAAGGTGATGGTGCCTGCACCATAGTCCAGGGCCACGCCAACACGGTTGCCCGACATTCGGCTGGAGATGCGTGTCTTCCTGCAGTTGTGCCAGGCAGCCAGCTTTCTGTCATGCTGCTGTGTCAAGCTCCAAGACATCTGCAAGTCAAAACATCATCCATCATCTAGCAGTCAATATAGAAAACCAACCATTACATTTTTTTATCACACATTTTTTCTCGTGATAAAAGTTACATTCAAAGAGACCAATTAAAGTAATTAACCACGTTTCTATCCACAGTTTTTATGCGACTAAAGCAGTGGCGTAGCCAGAACTTCGTTGGTGGGTGGGCCTGCAGAAATGTGGGTGCATTTCTTTGCCATGGGGCAAGGAGAAAATGTTGCCGTTTTATAGCTAATCTCATGCTATTCTACACATTTTGCCATGAGGCTGAGAGAAAAGTTAGCATTTTTAAAGCTAATTAAAGCTAAAATATAGGTATGATGACTGTGATGAAGGCACTGGATGATGAGCTGTCTTGTTTGCTAAATGAACAAATGGAATAAGCAATGGCATGGTGCATATAGCCATAGAAGCACAGTGACATATGCCTCAATGCAGTCATTCTTTGTAAGTTATTGGGGGGTGTGGCTTTCAGTTTGTTATTTTTGGCAACCCATCCCGTGAGAGTGAATGTCATTCCAGGTCATCTGTTCTGTTATATTTCATCAAATCTGACTAACCCAGTGCACTGCTTGCTATGAATTCTATCTGACGGTGTTTCAGGAAAAAACTCCTGAGTGGCGCAGCGGTCTAAGGCGTGCATCTCACTACAGACCCTGGTTCGATTCCAGGCTATATTACAATCCGGCTGTGATTGGGAGTCTCATATCACGGCGCACAATTGGCCCAGCATCGTCCGGGTTTGAGTGGCGCAGTGGTCTAAGGCACTGCATCGCAGTGCTAACTGTGCCACTAGAGATCCTGGTTCGAATCCAGGCTCTGTCGCAGCCGGCCGCGACCGGGAGACTCATGGGCGGCGCACAATTGGCCCAGCGTCGTCCAGGGTAGGGGAGGGAATGGCCGGCAGGGATGTAGCTCAGTTGATAGAGCATGGCGTTTGCCAGAGTAGGCACATTTGCCAGAGTAGGCACATTTGCTATTTAAAGCAACAGTTTTTGTGACAAGTGCGATGGACTTTAGAGTTTTATTCTGTACATGAAACCTTAAGCGAAAAAGTAAAAAATGTTGTGCACTACATCATCACGCACTGATTTGACTGGTGGGAAAATGTGCATATTTTCTTTATGCATATTTTTTTATATTTGCATGGAAATCTGTCGCCAATTGGATGGAAACCTAGCTAATGATCAGCTTCCAGACCTATCAGTTTACAGAGATGACAACTAACATGTCATGTTAGTCTTATTACCACAGTTCTTACTATTATTAAAGACTACATGTAGAAGAACAGTGATAATAATGTACCTTGTTATTTCCAAAGGCATTGCCCACCTTCCCCTTCCGCCCGATGCTCCGGTAGGACACCGCAATGTCCCAGAAGCCCTCTGCCTCCAGCTCCCAGTAATGGGTTCCTGAGGAGAATGTCTGGACGGTCAGGACTTGAGCCCAGTGATCGAAGCGGTCAGGGTGAGTGGCACATGGAAGGCGGTGTTTGACCCGCATGGCTGACCGCAGGCCATCAGAAATGCTCAGGAGAGGATGGGCAGAGTTAGTGTCCAGAGTCAACGGACTTGTCACTATGGAAAATGAGAAAGAGACATAGAAAGCACAGACTGAGACATGACGCACAGAGAGAAAGTAAATATGAATGAATAAACCTGAATTCATTGCATCTCAGATATAAGGGTTGAAGGTTCAGCCTGTGCACTCACAGAGCTCTCTCTTGAGTTTGGTGAGACAGTGCAGCGTCTCGGTGACGAACTGTCTGTGCTTGCTCTCAATGTCCTCCACAATGTACTTCCTGTCCAGGCTGAGAGGGTCAGGGGTGAACAGGGGGCAGTTCACGTCCGCAAGCAGCCTGTTACAGAGCAGGTTGCAGGTTAGACACAAATCATATTATACTCAAACATACGCACATACACAAGTGCGCGCGCGCACACACACACACACACACACACACACACACACACACACACACACTCACACAAACAGACACACACAATATCATACTAATGAATACCTATTTCTTATTTACCTTGAGTCATCAGATTGAAATGCCTGTGGACAGAACAATGAAAAGAAGCCAAGGACTGTTATAAGACTGTGATAATACTTATACAGTGCATTTCGGAAAGTATTCAGACCCCTTGACATTTTCCACATTTTGTTACATTACAGCCTTATTCTAAAATTGATCAAATATATATTTTTCTCATCAATCTACACACAATACCACATAATGACAAAGCAAAAACAGGTTGTTAGAATTTTTTGCCAATTTATAAAAAATAAAAAACAAAAATACCTTATTTACATAAGTACTCAGACCGTTTGCTATGAGACTAGAAATTGAGCCCAGGTACAACTTAATTGGAGTCCACCTGTGGTAAATTCAATTGATTGGACATGATTTGGAAAGACACACACTTGTCTATATAAAGTCCCACAGTTGACAGTGCATGTCAGAGCAAAAACCAAGCCATGAGGTCGAAGGAATTGTCCGTAGAGCTCCGAGACAGGATTGTGTCGAGGCACAGATCTGGGGAAGGGTACCAAAAAAATTCAGCAGCATTGAAGGTCCTCAAGAACACAGTGGCCTCCATAATTCTTAAATGGAAGAAGTTTGGAACCACCAAGACTCTTCCTAGAGCTGGTCACATGGCCAAACTGAGCAATCGGGGGAGAAGGGCCTTGGTCAGGGAGGTGACCAAGAACCCGATGGTCACTCTGACAGAGCTCCAGAGATCCTCTCTGGATATGGGAGAACCTTCCAAAAGGACAACCATCTCTGCAGCACACCACCAATCAGGCCTTTATGGTAGAGTGGCCAGACGGAAGCCACTCCTCAGTAAAAGGCACATGACAGCCCGCTTGGAATTTGTCAAAAGGCACCTAAAGGACTCTCAGAACATGAGAAACAAGATACTCTGGTCTGATGAAACCAAGATTGAACTCGTCACGTCTGGAGGAAACCTGACACAATCTCTATGGTGAAGCATGGTGGTGTCAGCATCATGCTGTGGGGATGTTTTTCAGCGGCAGGGACTGGGAGACTAGTCAGGATCGAGGGAAAGATGAACGGAGCAAAGTACAGAGAGATCCTTGATGGTAACCTGCTCCAGAGCGCTCAGGACCTCAGACCGGGGTGAAGATTCACCTTCCAACAGGACAACGACCATAAGCACACAGCCAAGACAACACAGGAGTGGCTTCGGGACAAGTCTCTGAATGTCCTTGAGTGGGCCAGCCAGAGCTCGGACTTGAACCCGATCGAACATCTCTGGAGAGACCTGAAAATATCTGTGCAGCGACACTCCCCATCCAACCTGACAGAGCCTGAGGTGCTTCAACAAAGTACTGAGGAAACAGTCTGAATACTTATGTAAATGTCATATTTCAGTTTTTTTTTTTTTTATACATTTGCAAACAATTCTAAAAACCTGTTTTTGCTTTGTCATTATGGGGTATTGTGTGTAAATTGATGAGGGGAAACAACTATTTAATCCATTTTAGAATAAGGCTGTAATGTAACAAAATGTGGAATTCACTGTCATTCACGGTTATAAGACAATAACACAAAACTGTTAATAAAGTTAATCAAATGTACTATCTCAAGAAAAGAGACATTCATTGACGGCTAATCAATAAAAGCACAAAGCCTTTAATGCCATAGTACAAATCCTGCATGAATGGCACTGTGAATTACCCCCAGATGGACAGGGAGGTAAACAGATTAGTTGAAATCCTCTGTTATGCAGTGTACAACATATGCTGTCTTGTAAATAAATAGGTGGTTAAAACATTGCATTACAGTACAGAAGTGAATGTTCAGATTCAGAATTACCAGAATAGTGACCTATGCCATCCAATGATTTGAGAGGATGGCTTTGATCAATTTGGTTTGTTTGAGGATACTCAAAGGTTGTGTCTAACGCACAGAGATTAACTGCCTGAAATGGTTACTGTGAAGTTGGTTATGTATTGCTTTATTGCAAAACTGAGGTCCTAACTCTTGCGTGGTCACTAATGACCCCATGGCACTTGTCCCAAAAGTAGGGTGTTAACTCCACTACCCTGGCGGAATATCCAACCTGTCTGCTCTTCCTACCATGGTATCCAAATCATCCCCAGATTCCAATTGGCTCCTTCAAACCCTCTCCGCTCTCTAGTCATCTTGGTATCTGGTAAAAGGGTTAATAATAAACATCTCACCCAGATGAGCAGGAAGGGGTCTGTCTCCTCCAGCAAGGATCCCAGGTAGTGGTGGATATCCTGGGTCTGACTCAGGTCCTCCCTCACCCTGCTGCAGTCGTTCTGCAGGCGCTCCATGGCCTTCTGCCTCTCCCTCCAGGTGCTCTCCCTCAGGGCCAGCACTAGCCTCTCCACCTACAGCCGCAGGTCTATACCCATACGTTCCACCTGGGAGTCATCTGCCACAGACAAGTCCTGCAGGGGGACAACAACCATCAATACAGACTCTATGGTCATAACAGGACTCAGCGTTAAGGCAGAATAGAACCTCGGATAGACTAATATAAGCATGACCAGTAAATTGATGGACTGCTATAAGCATGTGTGTGTGGTTACTCACTGTCATAGTGAGGTCAGTGTTCTGGTGCTCTTGGAGGATCCGTTCACCTTCATTCAGCTTTTCATCTGCTTTCTGGAGAAGGCTTTTGAGGATGACCTGTGGAAACACACAGATTTAGAACTGTTATAGCCACACTATAACACCAGCTGTAGGGAACTACAGGTTGTTTTCTGACCTTGAGGTCATCCTCCATCATCCTAAGTCCTTTAATGCGGTGCTGTGCATGGCCACCTTCCAATAGGCACTCTGAACACACGTACACCCGTTCGTCAGCACAGTAGTAGAGGAACATCTCCTTGTGGGCGGGACACCTGCGGTGAGACAGATCTCCCAGGGGTTCCACCAGCAGGTGTGTCTTGAAGGCGGGCCGCTCCAGGTGGGGCTGCAGGTGCTCTGCACACAGAGACACCTCACAGCGCAGGCAGGTCTTCACTGCCACGGTGGTCTCCGCCTGGTCCTCGTCCCCCACAGGTGGGCAGCAGTCACACGCCACCACCCCTTGTTCCTCCTGGCACTGTGCACAGGTGAAGCGACCCCTGACCCCAGCCTCTCCGTGCCCCCAGGCGTCCCGCACGCAGGCCGGGCAGAAGCTGTGGCCACACAGCAGGGGCTGGGCCTGGCTGAAGACATCGCGGCACAACGAACAGGTCAAGTCCTCCTCCAGGGACGCCATGGCAAATCTAATTTGTCACCAGGGAACACAAAATGGGAAAAGGCACCTTTGCACACAAAAATATATAAATAATGTCAAAATCATTGTCAAGTTGTCAAAATATTGAGCAGTTGAAATCATCTTAATTCCCAGTCTTAATGGCCAACGTCTTATTTTCAAGCCACTTCATGATCGCTATAAGCTGTGAGTCCTGGGGTCAGGTTTACAGTACAGTGGTCACTGAGTTAGTGACAGTGTTGGGGAAGCTACTCTGAAAATATAGTTTACCAAGCAACCAATTACTTCACACTGGAAGAAGTTAAGCTAAACTAAAGCTACCCTTTATAAAAAAATATACTTTACTTAACTAAAGTTAACTTTGAAAAAGTAGTTCACTACATCCAAACTACTTCGTTAAAAATCTGAAATGTCGTAGACGACAAATTGCAAGAACAGATTACTTTGGGGTCATATTTTAACACAATGTGTAATTATTGCCTAGTTTCACCATCATTTATTTTATTTTTGACAACATAGTGTTCCATACTTCCAGTAGTTAGCTACACCACTACCGCAAACACTCCCTACATTTGAATTTAGTTAAACTACCACCAAGCTACTGCAAAATGTAGTTAAATTACTAGTTGAACTACATGTAGTTCACTACTCCCCAACACTGGTTAGTAAAACTGTTTACTCATAGTTCACGCCAAAGTCACTTTTGTAAAAATGAATACTAGGAATTAGGTATTAGGAACAGGGCTTGGTCAGTCCACTTCACCGGCTCCAACTCCTCTATTTATCTACCTACTTATCAACCATTAAGCCTGTTTATAAGATCTTCCAATTGTCTTAAGTGTCAGACATGACTACTTCTTCTCTAGTTAACTGGTATAACCCGCATCACTGAGTTTATTCTCGTGCTATGGAGGAGTTGTTACACTGCTTGACCTGCACCTTGTGCCTACAGCCTGTTGCTATGGAGGGATCAAAACATCATCCTCCCTGCCCACCTGCCTGTCTCATGTGCTCTTCCTATCTTGTTTACAACTGTCCTATACACATTCTGATACGTCTTTCTTGTGTCTTTTTTCAGATTGTTCAAAGGTCCACAATAAAGTATAGATTCCCCTTACCTGTTTGTGTCCCAGGTCTGTCAGAGTGTGGCCATCGTTGGTTGTAGTGCTGTTAGTGTGTGTAGAAACCGGCTAATCCCATAAAAATGTCTGCTTTAAACAGAGGGACTGACCTCGGATAGCACATAGTCATGTGACCTACAGAGAGCGAGGGTGCATTTCAAGACTCTGAGGAGGCTTCCTCTCCTCATCTCCTTTCCTTAATCTGCACTGCTATGAAGGAAGTGTAGGAGTGTAAGCAACTCTCCAGTAGGCAACCACGATATTGCTTACCTATCTTGGGTTTTCGGATGAGAGCTGAAAAACACTTTAGCCTGTTGAGATGGACCCAGAGAGAGAGAGAGAGAGAGAGAGAGAGAGAGAGAGAGAGAGAGAGAGAGAGAGAGAGAGAGAGAGAGAGAGAGAGAGAGACGGCTGCCCTAAGTCACCACATTTGTGGCACTTTACAACTACAGCCTGAGACTCCCTGCACCATTCAGCTTTGAGATGTGCCTTGTGGCCATGGTGTGAGATATTTAACAGTAGGGATGAGTATTTGGTCATTATATAGGCTTTGTTTGTTTATGCATTTCCATATGCTCATCATCTGTTTTATGGCACCTGCTTTATGGCATCATTATACACGTTATCATTTTGTTAGGCTGACCAGAATGAATTGGTGTCAATGTTTTACAGTACACACAAATTGAATATGAAACAATTAATCTAACCTGATAGGCTGAGAGAGATGAATAGGAAGGAAGTGCAGCAGACAGAGTGATGTTAGCCCCCATGACATGCACTACGTGACCAAAAGCAAGTGGACACCTGCTCGTCGAACATCTCATTCCAAAATCATGGGCAGTAATATGGAGTTGGTCCCCCCTTTGCTGCTATATCAGCCTCCACTCTTCTGGGAAGGCTTTTCACTAGATGTTGGAACATTTGCTGCGGGGACTTGCTTCCATTCAGCCACAAGAGCATTAGTGAGGTCGGGCACTGATGTTGGGTGATTAGGCCTGGCTCGCAGTCGGCGTTCCAATTTATCCCAAAGGTGTTCGATGGGGTTGAGGTCAGGGCTCTGTGCAGGCCAGTCAAGTTCTTCCACACCGATCTCGACAAACCATTTCTGTATGGACCTCGCTTTGTGCACGGGGGCATTGTCATGCTGAAACAGGAAAGGGCCTTCCCCAAACTGTTGCCACAAAGTTGGAAGCACAGAATAGTCTAGAATGTAATTGTATGCTGTAGCGTTAAGATTTCCCTTCACTGGAGCTAAGGGGCCTAGCTCAAACCATGAAAAACAGCCCCAGACCATTATTCCTCCTCCACCAAACTTTACAGTTGGCACTATGCATTCGGGCAGGTAGCGTTCTCCTGGCATCCGCCAAATCCAGATTAGTCCATCGGACTGCCAGATGGTGAAGCGTGATTCATCACTCCAGAGAACACGTTTCCACTGCTCCAGAGTCCAATGGCGGTAAGCTTTACACCACTCCAGCCGACACTTGGCATTGCGAATGGTGATCTTAGGCTTGTGTGAGGCTGTTTGGCCATGGAAACCCATTTCATTAAGCTCTTGTGCTGACATTGCTTCCAGAGGCAGTTTGGAACTCGGTAGTGAGTGTTCCAACCGAGGACAGACGATTTTTACATGCTACGTGCTTCAGCACTCAGTGGTCCCATTCTGTGAGCTTGTGTGGCCTACCACTTCGCGACTAAGCTCAAGGCATATTCTACTCAACGGTGATCAGATGGCTGCCATTAACAACACCAGTGCCTTTCCATGTGGTCTGGATCCTACTACACACACATGATAGGTATCGTGGAGGACTAAGTCATATTCTTCATAGGACTTCCTGACGTTTGCCTGGCAAGTTATGCTCTGTTCAGTCTGGTCCCATCTACCTGATCAACCTGCTTATCTCAGACCTTTTCCAGATTGCCATCACGTTGGTCTTCATTCTCAATAGGTTCTTTGTCACCATGTCTGCCCTTCGTGAAGGCCCACTGCCTCTCCAGGTTCTTTGTTTGCCTGGGCCTCTGCACCAGCCTTTACTCGCATAGAAACTGTGGATGGGAACGTGTTTACCATTTACATCTATTTTGTATCACAAGACAATTAAGGATTTACATTTACTGTCATACAGTGCATTCGGAAAGTATTCAGACCCCTTGAATTTTTCCACATTTTGTTAAGTTACACCCTTATTCTAAAATGGATTAAAAAATAAAGAAAAATCCTCATCAATCTACACACAATACCGCATAATGACAAAGCAAAAACTTTTTTTGTTGTTGAAATTTTAGAAAATGTATAAAATAAAAAAACGATTACAGCCTTGAGCTTTCTTGGGTATGAAGCTTGGCACACCTGTATTTGGGGAGTTTCTCCCATTATTGTCTGCAGATCCTCTCAAGCTCTGTCAGGTTGGATGGGGAGCGTCGCTGCACAGCTATTTTCAGGTCTCTCAAGAGATGTTAGATCGGGTTCAAGTCCGGGCTCTGGCTGGGCCACTCAAGGTCATTCAGAGACTTGTCCCGAAGCCACTCCTGTGTTGTCTTGGCTGTGTGCTTAGGGTCGTTGTCCTGTTGTAAGGTGAACCTTCGCCCCAGTCTGAGGTCCTGAGCGCTCTGGAGCAGGTTTTCATCAAGGATCTCTCTGTACTTTGCTCTGTTCATCTTTCCCTCGATCCTGACTAGTCTCCCAGTCCCTGCTGCTGAAAAACATCCCCACAGCATGGTGCGAGGTTTCCTCCAGATGTGACGCATGGCATTCAGGCCAAAGAGTTCCATCTTGGTTTCATCAGACCAGAGAATCTTGTTTCTCATGGTCTTAGTCCTTTAGGTGCCTTTTGGCAAACTCCAAGCGGGCTGACATGTGCCTTTTACTGAGGAGTGGCTTCCATCTGGCCACACTACCATAAAGGCCTGATTGGTGGAGTGCTGCAGAGATTGTTGTCCTTTTGGAAGGTTCTCCCATCTCCACAGAGGATCTCTGAAGCTCTGTCAGAGTGACCATCAGGTTCTTGGTCACCTATCTGACCAAGGCCCTTCTCCCCTGATTGCTCTGTTTGTCCGGGCGGACTGCTCTAGGAAGAGTCTTGGTGGTTCCAAACTTCTTCCATTTAAGAATGATGCAGGCCACTGTGTTCTTGGGTACCTTCAATGCTGCAGAAATGTTTTGGTACCCTTCCCCAGATCTGTGCCTCGACATAATCCTCTACGGACAATTCCTTCGACCTCATGGCTTGGTTTTTGCTCTGACATGCACTGTCAGCTGTGGGACCTTACATAGACAGATGTGTACCTTTCCAAATCATGTCAAATCAATTGAATATACCACAGGTGGACTCCAATCAAGTTGTAGAAACATTTCAAGGATGATCAATGGAAAGAGGATGTCACGCCCTGGCTCTGGGGACTCTTAAATGTTGAGCCAGGGTGTGGATTTTTCTATGTTTAGTTTTCTATGTTTTTTGTTCTAGATCGTTTAGATCTATGTTGGCCAGGGTGGTTCCCAATCAGAGGCAGCTGTAGCTCGTTGTCTCTGATTGGGGATCATACTTAGGCAGCCTGTTGGCACCAGTTAGTTTGTGGGATCTTGATCCGTAAAGGTTTGGTGTGTGTAACCTCAGGACTTCACGTATCGTTTCGTTTTGTTGTTTTGTTCGTGTGTTGTGTATCAATAAAGATGTACGCTTATCACGCTGCGCCTTGGTTCCACGAGTCATCAGTCAACGTGCGTGACAGAAGATCCCACCAAAAAAGGACCAAGCAGCGTGTCCAGGAACAGACAGCCTGGACTTGGGAGGAGATCCTGGACGGGAAGGGATCCTGGACTTGGGAAGAGATTCAGGCCGGAATGGATCGCTGTCCTTGGGAGGAGACTGTGGAGGCGCGCTACAGAGAGGAGCAGCGGCATCGCAGAGGGTACCAGCCGAGGAGGAAGCCCGAGAGACAGCCCCAATATTTTTTTTGGGGGGGGGGGCTAAAAGGGTGGTTGGCGGAGCCTAGAGTTAGAGCAGAGCCAACTCCCTGAACTCAGGCTAGGAAGCGTGAGACTGGGCAGGCTCCGTGTTATGCGGAGCCACGTACTGTGCCGCGAGTGTTCCGGCACAGTCCTGTACGTCCGGTGCTAGCACCACACACGTGTCGTGCTAAGATGGGCATGCAGCCAGGACGGGGTGTGCCGGCTCAACGCTCGTGGCCTCCAGTACGCCTCCTCGGTCCCGTATATCCTGCGCCAGTGCCACGGGCTGTAGCGCCAGTACGAGTGCACAGCCCTGTACGTCCTGTGCTGATGCCTCACACATATTGTGTGGAAATAGGCATTCAGCCAGGACGGGTTGTGTCAGCTCTCCGCTCCAGACCTCCAGTCCGCCTCCACAGTCCGGCCCGGCCCGTTCCCCGCACCAAGGCAGTGGTGCGCGTCGCCAGCCCGGTCCGGCCTGTTCCTGTCCCTCGCACCAAGCCAGGGGTGCGTGTTCCCAGTCCAGCCCGGCCTGTTCCTGCTCCCCGCACCAAGCCAGTGGTGCGTGTTCCCAGTCCAGCCCGGCCTGTTCCTGTCCCTCGCACCAAGCCTGTGGTGCGCGTCGACAGCCCGGTCCGGCCTGTTCCTGTCCCTCGCACCAAGCCAGTGGTGCGCGTCGCCAGCCCGGTCCGGCCTGTTCCTGTCCCTCGCACCAAGACAGGGGTGCGTGTTCCCAGTCCAGCCCGGCCTGTTCCTGCTCCCCGCACCAAGCCAGTGGTGCGTGTTCCCAGTCCAGCCCGGCCTGTTCCTGTCCCTCGCACCAAGCCTGTGGTGCGCGTCGACAGCCCGGTCCGGCCTGTTCCTGTCCCTCGCACCAAGCCAGTGGTGCGCGTCGCCAGCCCGGTCCGGCCTGTTCCTGTCCCTCGCACCAAGCCAGTGGTGCGCGTCGCCAGCCCGGTCCGGCCTGTTCCTGCTCCCCGCACCAAGCCAGTGGTGCGCGTCGCCAGCCCGGTCCGGCCTGTTCCTGCTCCCCGCACCAAGCCAGTGGTGCGCGTCGCCAGCCCGGTCCGGCCTGTTCCTGCTCCCTGCACCAAGCCAGTGGTGCGCGTCGTCAGCCCGGTCCGGCCCGTTCCTGCTCCCCGCGCCAAGCCAGTGGTGCGTGTGTCCAGTCCGGCACAGCCCGTGCCTGTTCCACCGGTGCCTGGTCCGGCACCGGTCAGCTGCTCCACTCCGGAGTCAGAGCAATCCGCTCCACCGGGGTCCGGTCCAACTCCAGACAGCGGATCCACTCCGGAGCCAGAGCAATCCGCTCCACCGGTGTCCAGTCCAGCTCCGGCCAGCGGCTCTAGTCCGGATCCGGTAAGGTTTGGTCCACCGTCGTCGGGTCCAGCTCCAGTCAGCGGGGCCAGACCAGACCAGGGGCGCAACGGGGAGGTGGAGAAAAGGTGGTGGTCACGCCCGGAGCCGGATCCGCCTCCGAGGCGGAATGCCCACCCGGCCCCTACCCTCTTGTGTTTGTGTGGCGCGGTCGCAGTCCGCGCCTTTGGGGGGGAGGGTACTGTTACGCCCTGGCTCTGGGGACTCTTAAATGTTGAGCCAGGGTGTGGATTTTTCTATGTTTAGTTTTCTATGTTTTTTGTTCTAGATCGTTTAGATCTATGTTGGCCAGGGTGGTTCCCAATCAGAGGCAGCTGTAGCTCGTTGTCTCTGATTGGGGATCATACTTAGGCAGCCTGTTGGCACCAGTTAGTTTGTGGGATCTTGATCCGTAAAGGTTTAGTGTGTGTAACCTCAGGACTTCACGTATCGTTTCGTTTTGTTGTTTTGTTCGTGTGTTGTGTATCAATAAAGATGTACGCTTATCACGCTGCGCCTTGGTTCCACGAGTCATCAGTCAACGTGCGTGACAGAGGATGCACCTGAGCTAAATTTCGAAGTCTCGTAGCAAAGGGTCTGAATACTTATTGAAATAAGGTATTTCTGTTTTTTATTTTTAATACATTTGCTAAAATTTATTAAAACCTGTTTTCGATTTGTCATTATGAGGTATTGTGTGTAGATAAAAATATTCGATCAATTTTAGAATAAGGCTGTAAAGTAAAGCCAAGGCGTCTGTATACTTTCCGAATGCAGTGTACATACATCTTGTTATTATTTTACAGCCATAGTATACAGTATACAGCCATATATCAGCCATACTGATATACAATAGCTGAGTATTCCAATACTTTCTGTTTTAACTCAGTTTATGTTTAATTGTCATTTACTTGTTCTCGTTAGTGTGTTACAATATCTTTATGATGTTCACCAAATGAAGTGCACAGAGGATCTGTGTCTGCACCATGTGCGCTCACTACTGTTGTCCCCATGGGCTCAGTTCTAGGCCCTCTCCTCTTCTCTCTATACACCAAGTAATTTGGCTCCGTCATATCCTCACATGGTCTCTCCTATCATTGCTATATGGATGACACTCAACTACTTTTCTCCGTCCCCCCTTCTGATACCCAGGTGATGTCATGCATCTCTGCGTGCTTGGCCGACATCTCAGACATCCCACCACCTCAAGCTCAACCTCAACATGACGGAGCTGCTCTTCCTCCTGGGGAAGGCCTGCCCACTCCAAGACCTCTTGGAGGTTGGTTACCCTGATGAAGGCTGTTGTAGCCGCAATGCATCAGAGCGTTTTTTATTCTTGCTAAGCCGTAAACAATAAGGCTTTTACATTTTTCCACTACATGAGAGTGCTTTGATTACTTCTGAACGTTTGGTTGCACAAAGGCTTTTTCTGCATTGTTTACTATCCAGCATCAACTTATTTTTGTTCTATAACCTCTCCATCACGGTTGACAACTCCATGGTGTCCCCCTCCCAGAGTGCAAAGAACCTTGGCGTGACCCTGGACAACACCCTGTAGTTTTCTGCAAACATCAAAGCAGTGACTAGCTCCTCCAGGTTCATGCTCTACAACATCCGTAGAATACAACCTTACCTCACACAGGAAGCAGGTCCTAATCCAGGCGCTTGTCATCTCCCATCTGGACTATTGCAAGTCTCTGTTGGCTGGGCTCCCCGCTCTTGCCATCAAACCCCTGCAAGTTATCCAGAACGCTGCAGCCCGCCTGACTTCCAGTTGAAGCTCGCATCCACTTTAAGAGACTGGTGCTTGCCTACGGAGCTGCAAGGGGAACTGACACTCCCTACCTTCAGGCGATGCTCAAACCCTACACCCCAACCCGAGCACTCCGTTCTGCCACCTCTAGTCTCTTGGCCTTCCCACCATTACATGGGGTCAGCTCCCGCTCAGCCCAGTGAAAGCTATTCTCTGTCCTCCTGGAACCCCAATGGTGGAAAAAGCTTTCCCCTAACGTCAGGACAGCGGAGTCCCAGTCCATCTTCCGAAAACGTCTGAAACCCTACCTCTTCAAAGAGTATCTTAAATAAATCCCACAGCTTAAGTTGAATGCCCTAATTGTAATTTACACTGGAAAACAGCATCTGCTAATTGACTAAAATGTCAAACGTAAATGTAAAATCACAGAAAATCATGGCAAGCAAACCATGTAATCGCTGTACATGTAGAAAGAACATTATGCAACTTTTCAATAAAAATACATGAAATACGAGCTGCGAATTCATAGAGAAAATATTTGTATATATTGTACATACAGACCTTGTCCCTCTCTCAGCCAGTCATATACCCTCTCGGCAATGGGCAAGCTATAACAGTTGTTTACATGCATTGGACAGACAGGTGAAGGCACGAGATGCGACTGAAATTTTGTGGGTGGGGAGAGAGCGAGAAAGGATGGAGGAGGAGGCGTGGCTTGAAGCGCTGGGCATCTTGTTATGACATGCATTATCTGAATAAGGCCCACAGAATTACACCTACGGAGGAGCGGCTTCTATGAAGGAACTTTGAATGTCTTTGAACTTCCAAGAATTGGCTTAACGTTGGACCAGAGCTAGCTAGCTAACAAGCTTGTGTGTGCAGAGCGGCACCAGAATTTACCCCCTAAGGTCGATGTCCACGCCCCCACATAGATATAATTAGCATAATAAGAAAATCCACATAAAAATCTGTCAATTTAAGCTAGAGATATCTGGATGAGTCTCAATCCACTGCATCCGCCTATGTCACACTTCCGCATCTGCAGAGAAAGTTGACAGCGCTAAAGCGGTGTTTGTCAGACCATGAGTGTCCGAAAAGTTTGGGCTACATTCTAATATGACCCCTCTGTGGAAAGGTGAGACTCGTTTTTCTCTATGACGCCCACAGGCCTCACAAGACTCTTATGAAGGTCTCCTGGTACCAGTTGAAAAAAGGAATGGAAATATATAAAGTGCCTTCAGAAAGTATTCACACCCCTTGACTTTTTCCACATTTTGATGTGTTACAGCCTGAATTTAAAATGGATTAAATGTAGATTTTTGGTCACTGGTCTACACACAATACCCCTTAATGTCAAAGTGGAATTATGTTTTTATATAATTTTTTACAAATGTATTAAAAATGTAAAGCTGAAATGTCTTTAGTCAATAAGTATTCAACCTATATGTTATGGCAAGCCTAAATAAGTTCAGGACTATAAATGTGCTTAACAAGTCACATAATAAGTTGCACAGACTCACTATGTGTGCAATAATAGTGTTTAACATGATTTTTGAATGACTACTTCATCTCTACCTCACACATACAATTATCTGTAAGGTCCCTCAGTCGAGCAGTGAATTTCAAACACAGATTCAACCACAAAGACCAGGGAGGTTTTCCAATGCCTCGCAAAGAAGGGCACCTATTGGTAGATGGGTAAAAAATTAATAAAAGCAGACATTGAATATCCCTTTGAGCATGGTGAAGTTATTCATTACAATTTGGATGGTGTATCAATACAACCAGTCACTGCAAAAATACAGGCATCCTTCCTAACTCAGTTGCCGGAGAGGAAGGAAACCACTCAGGGATTTCACCATGAGGCCAATGGTGACTTTAAAACAATTACAGAGTTTAATGGCTGTGATAGGAGATAACGGAGGATGGATCAACAACATTGTAGTTACTCTACAATACTAACCTAATTGACAATGAAAAGGAAGCCTGTACAGAATACAAATACTTCAAAACATGCATCCTGTTTTCAACAAGGCACTAAAGTAATACTGCAAAAAATGTGGTTAAGCAATTAACTTTTTGTCCTGAATACAAAGTGTTATGTTTGGGGCAAATCCAATACAACACATTACTGAGTACCACTCTCCTTATTTTCATAGTGGTTGCTGCATCATATTATGGGTATGCTTGTAATCATTAAGGACTGGGAGTTTTTCAGGATAAAAAATAAAAGGAATGGAGCTAAGCACAGGCAAAATCCTAGAGGAAAACCTGGTTCAGTCTGCTTTCTACCAGACACAGGGAGATTAATTCACTTTTCAGCAGGATAATAACCTAAAAGGCCAAATCTACACTGGACTTGCTTACCAAGAAGACCGTGAATGTTCCTCAGTGGCCAAGTTACATTTCATTACTTACATCTGCTTGAAAAACTATGGCAAGGCCCGAAAATGGTTGTAATATAATACTAATACAGTTGAAGTCGGAAGTTTACATACACCTTAGCCAAATACATTTAAACTCATTTTTCACAATTCCTGACATTTAATCCTAGTAAAAATTCCCTGTTTTAGCAGACGCTTTTATCCAAAGCGACTTATAGTCATGCGTGCATACATTTTACATATGGGTGGTCCCAGCAATGATCAACAACCAATTTGACAGAGCTTGGATAATTTTGAAAAAAATCATGTTAGGATCACCACTTTATTTTAAGAATGTGAAATGTCAGAATAATAGTAGAGAGAATGATTTATTTCAGCTTTTGTTTCTTTCATCACATTCCCAGTAGGTCAGAAGTTTACATACACTCAATTAGTATTTGGTAGCATTGCCTTTAAATTGTTTAACTTGGGTCAAACATTTCGGGTAGCCTTCCACAAGCTTCCCACAACAAGTTGGGTGAATTTTGGCCCATTCCTCCTGACAGAGCTGGTGTATCTGAGTCAGGTTTGTAGGCCTCCTTGCTCGCACACGCTTTTCCAGTTCTGGCCACAAACTTTCTATAGGATTGAGGTCAGGGCTTTGTGATGGCCACTCCAGTACCTTGACTTTGTTGTCCTTAAGCCATTTTGCCACAACTTTGAAAGTATGCTTGGGGTCATTGTCCATTTGGAAGACCCATTTGCGACCAAGCTTTAACTTCCTGACTGATGTCTTGAGATGTTGCTTCAATATATCTACATAATTTTGCTTCCTCATGATGCCATCTATTTTGTGAAGTGCACCAGTCCCTGCTGCAGCAAAGCACCCCCACAGCATGATGCTGCCACCCCCATGCTTCACGGTTGGGATGGTGTTCTTCGGCTTGCAAGGGACCCCCTTTTTCCTCGAAACATAACGATGGTCATTATGGCTAAACAGTTCTATTTTTGTTTCATCAGACCAGAGGACATTTCTCCAAAAAGTACGATCTTTGTCCCCATGTGCAGTTGCAAACCGTAGTCTGGCTTTTTTTATGGCGGTTTTGGAGCAGTGGCTTCTTCCTTGCTGAGCGACCTTTCAGGTTATGTCGATGTAGGACTCGTTTTACTGTGGATATAGATACTTTGTACCTGTTTCCTCCAGCATCTTCACAAGGTCATTTGCTGTTGTTCTGGGATTGATTTGCACTTTTCGCACCAAAGTACGTTCATCTCTAGGAGACAGAACGTGTCTCCTTCCTGAGCGGTATGACGTCTGCGTGGTCCCATGGTGTTTATACTTGCGTACTATTGTTTGTACAGATGAACGTGGTACCTTCAGGCGTTTGGAAATTGCTCCCAAGGATGAACCAGACTTGTGGAGGTCTACAATTTTTTTTCTGAGGTCTTGGCTGATTTCTTTTGATTTTCCCATGATGTCAAGCAAAGAGGCACTGAGTTTGAAGGTAGGCCGTGAAATACATCCACAGGTACACCTCCAATTGACTCAAATTATGTCAATTAGCCTGTCATAAACTTCTAAAGCCATGACATCATTTTCTGGAATTTTCCAAGCTGTTTAAAGGCACAGTCAACTTAGTGTATGTAAACTTCTGACCCACTGGAATTGTGATACAGTGAATTATAAGTGAAATAATCTGTCTGTAAACAATTGTTGGAAAAATTACTTGTGTCATCCACAAAGTTGATGTCCTAAAACTATAGTTTGTTAACAATACATTTGTGGAGTGGTTGAAAAACAAGTTTTAATGACTCCAAACTAAGTGTATGTAAACTTCCAACTTCAACTGTATATGCCATTTAGCAGACGCTTTTATCCAAAGCGACTTACAGTCATGCGTGCATACATTTTACGTATGGGTGGTCCCAGCAATGATCAACAACCAATTTGACAGAGCTTGGATAATTTTGAAAAAATCATGTCAAATTTTGCACAATCCAGGTGTGGACAGCTCTTAGAGACTTACCCAGAAAGACTCACAGCTGTAATCAATGCCAAAGGTGCTTCTACATAGTATTGACTCAGGGGTGTGAATACTTACTGTATGTAAATGAGATATTTCTGTATTTCATTTTCCATACATTTGTAAAAAATTCTAAAAGCATGTTTTCACTTTGTAATTATGGGGTTTGTGTGTAGATGGGTGAGAAAAAAAACATATATTTAATACATTTTGAATTCAGGCTGTAACACAACAAAATGTGGAATAAGTCAAGGGGTAGGAATACTTTCTGAAGGCACTGTATGGAGACTAGTGCCAAAAATAAGGGTTTAAATACATGTAAAAAACAACAATAAATGTTTTGTGGTCTTTCTTATATCTCTCAGATATAGGACAGACACTTCAGATTTTTGGGGGTGACTATCTGTTGTTCCATGTAGTGAATCTGTTATTCAATGCTTTTGTATGGTCTAATAGCAGTACGGCCAAATAAAATGTTTAATCAAATCATAAATAAATAAAAATGTTTGATACTTCAAGGGGTCTTAAAATACAAAATCAAATAGCAAAATGATCCTTGGTATGAGTTTAGCTTTCTTTGGCATTGATAAACCAACAGTCTAGATTGCTAGTTAAATAGCTAGCTAACTTAGATGGTGAAGCTAGGCGTTCTTGATAATGTTTGTTTGTGTCTGTGGGTGAGGGTGGGTAGACTACTTCAAGTACTACTTGACTTGTAGCTACCCTAGCTAGCTGTATTATTTTGGTCAGGCTTTTTTAGCAGTTTCAGAGATGGACTGATTAGCCTCCTCTCTTGAGTCAACAGTGTGCTTACTTTACTGCGGGAAGACATGGGTCTGTTTGCTGTTACCCTCTGGACAGCAGATCATTAGTATAGCTAGCTAGTACGCAAGGTTATGTAACCTTGTTTAATCCCACCTGCTATGGTGGGTTTAAATGATTTGGTATTCACACGTCTGTTTTTTAGGTAGAACTACTGTCATGTTATTGATGCCAAATTGCAAATCTTATTTGCACCTTCGCTATTCTAGAACCAATGGGTGTGCCTGAGCTGGGCTGGAACAAAAGCTTATAAACACTCCTGCCGTTCAGATCTGGAGCTGTCCACCCTTTTAAGTCACCCCGGACGCTTTATCTGGACATGGTTCTACAGGACCTCCACCAGCCGAGAAAGCAAAGTAGTAACGCTAACGCTATGCCATCTAATTGCAGTCGCTGTACTCATAATATACAGGAGAACTATCGGCTAATGGTGAGGATAGCCGAGTTGTAGATGCAATCGTTAGGCAAGGGCAATTTAAGTGTAGGAAAGGATGATAAAGCGTCTGTGCCACCAGTAAGTACAGATAGTAAAAAGCGTCACCAAGCGCAACATAGCTTCAGCGTGTAAATTAGCTAGAAAGATGTGTCGGCATCAAGTAATTGTCTCTGGCCCCCTCCCAGTTAGGGGGAGTGATGAGCTCTACAGCCGAGTCTCACAACACAATCGCTGGATGAAAACTGTTTTCTGCCCCTCCCAAAATATAGAATTTGTAGATATTCTACCTATCTCTCCGATTTGGTCCTGCCGTACATACCTACACGTACGCTACGATCACAAGACGCAGGCCTCCTTATTGTCCCTAAAATGTCTAAGCAAACAGCTGGAGGCTGGGCTTTCTCCTAAAGAGCTCCATTTGTATGGAATGGTCTGCCTATCCATGTGAGAGACGCACACTCGGTCTTCTTTACTGAAGACTCATCTCTTCAGTAGGTCCTATGATTGAGTGTAGTCTGGCCCAGGGGTGCGAAGGTGAACGGCAAGGCACTGGAGCGAAGAACCACCCTTGTTGTCTCTGCCTGGCTGGTTCCCCTCTCTCCACTGGGATTCTCTGCCTCTGACCCTATTACGGGGGCTGAGTCACTGGCTTACTAGTGCTCTCCCATGCCATCCCTAGGAGGGGTGCATCACTTGAGTGGGTTGAGTCACTGACGTGATCTTCCTGTCCGGTTTTGCACCCCCTCGGGCTCGTGCGGTGGAGGAGATCTTTGTGGGCTATACTCAGCCTTGTCTCAGGGTAGTAAGTTGGTGGTCTGTTGATATCCCTCTAGTGGTGTGGGGGCTGTGCTTTGACAAGGTGGGTGGGGTTATATCCTGCCTGGTTGGCCATGTCCAGGGGTATCGTTGAACGGGCCCCCCCCCACCCCACCACCCCCCGTCTCAGCCTCCAGTATCTATGCTGCAATAGTCTATGTGCCGGGGGGCTAGGGTCAGTCTGTTATATCTGGTGTAATTCTCCTGTCTTATCTGGTGTCCTGTGTGAATTTAAGAATGCTCCCTCTAATTTTCTCTCTGTCCCTCCCCTCCTGGAGGATCTGAGCCCTAGGACCATGCCTCAGGACTACCTGGCCTGATGACTCCTGGCTGTCCACAGTCCACCTGGTCGTGCTGCTGTCTCCAGTTTCAAATGTTCTGCCTGCGGCTATGGAACCCTGACCTGTTCACCGGACGTGCTACCTTGTCCCAGACCTGCTGTTTTCGACTCTCCCTCTCCCTCTCCCTTTCTCTCTCCCTCCCTCTCTCTCCCTCTCTCTCTCTACTGCAGCTGATGTCTCGACCTCTGAATGCTCGGCTATGAAAAGCCAACTGACATTTACTCCTGTGGTACTGACCTGTTGCACCCTCTACAACCACTGATTATTATTTTATAATAATGTATGTCATCTATGAATGTTTGAACATCTTGAAGAACAATCTGGCCTTAATGGCCATGTACTCTTATAATCTCCACCCGGCACAATCAGAAGAGGACAGGCCACCCCTCAGAGCCTGGTTCCTCTCTAGGTTTCTTCCTAGGCTCCTGCCTTTCTAGGGAGTCTTTCCTAGCCACCGTGCTTCTACATCTGCATTGCTTGCATTTTGGGGTTTTAGGCTGGGTTTCTGTATAAGCACTTTGTGACATCTGCTGATGTAAAAAGGGCTTAATGAATACATTGGATTTGATTCAGTTGGCACTGTATGTGTCCTCTCTATGTGTAGGCTATTGTACTGGCCTGTGTGGTACAGTCTTCCATATGTGTAGTAGTTTGTTGCATCGTATTGCTTAGTTTATCATTTGTGTTATAGAATCCCCCTGCCGAGGGCGCTGTAGGACTAATTTCCAGAGTGTTTGTACTTTGTTTACATCTGGCTGGTGCCACGTAGTCTAGCTTTCCCCCTCATTTAAGAGATACTGATCACCCCAAGCTCGTGGCTTCTAGTTACAGTCCTTTCCTATTATGCTATTGATGTTGTTTATCATGCTGTCACAATGTTGTAGCTTATTCATGTCCATTCACTACTCTGCTCCATCCATCCTTTATGTGACTATTCATTATTCCTTTTTCTGTACCGTTACAGAACCATCACCATGTACATCTCTTGTGTATGTGAATAGAGTTCCTGTGTGTGTCAACTCTTGGACTGTCTTGTTCCCCTCTAACCGGGGACGGTGTCAGTGGGTCACAAACCTGTAGAATACGTAGAGCCGGGTTGCTCTCTTTCAAGGTCCTTTGTCTCACCAGATTTGTGAATTTGCTGACACCACTACAGTATGGCGGTCCACAGACTATTTTCCACACTGCCTACCTGCGGTCCGGAGTAGGATACCTCTGCATGGGAGACCCCTCTCTGGATGCTTTTATTGAACTGAGGACACCTCCGTGCACGGATTATGCCCTGTGTTCGTCCCCAACCGGTGGGGTACAGGAATCATACAGTTTGGAGTACATTTTTTATCGCATAATGCAGAAGTTTGAGGAGTTCCTAATCTGCGGCATGCAACAGCAGGTTGGATCCTGGGCTTTCTCCTGTCAGAGGAGCCCTCTCGGACAGGTTGGACCCCTCTCTGGATGCTTTTGTTGCACTGAGGACTCCTCCGTGCACGGATTATGCCCCCTGTTCGTCCCCAACCGGTGGGGTACAGGAATCATACAGTTTGGAGTACATTTTTTATCGCAGAAGTTTGAGGAGTTCCTAATCTGCGGTATACAACAGCAGGTTGGATCCTGGGCTTTCTCCTGTCAGAGGAACCGTCTCGGACAGGTTGGACCCCTCTCTGGATGCTTTTATTGCACTGAGGACTCCTCCGTGCACGGATTATGCCCCCTGTTTGTCTCCAACCGGTGGGGTACAGGAATCATACAGTTTGGAGTACATTTTTTATCGCATAATGCAGAAGTTTGAGGAGTTCCTAATCTGCGGTATACAACAGCAGGTTGGATCCTGAGCTTTCTCCTGTCAGAGGAACCGTCTCGGACAGGTTGCAGTGGAGGACATGGGACAGTCATATGGAGGACAGCAGCAAGAAGTTGTCTCTTCGGCCCCGGCACCGTTGCCAGGTGTGACTGTGACCATTGGGTGTGACTATATTGCCTCTCCAGCCCTGGCACCGTTATCGCAGGGACACGTCATGTCTCCAGCCCCCGCTGGTCCTCAGGAGTTGCCTGTTACGGAGACTGAGCCCACACCAGATGTGGAGTCTGGGGGAACCCTCTCTCCGGCTTGGGCGGCCTATGTGACTCCAGCAGCATCGCCACGCGGTAGTGAGCCTATGTTGCTGACTGGACCCTGTTCCTCACCACCACCAGATCATCACCAGCCAAAGCTACCTGGCGGGCCATCACCAGTGACAATGGTCCTGTCTGCCTCTGACTCTCTGCCTGTCCCTGCACTAGGGGACCATCCAGCGGCACCGAACCCACCTGCTGCTACCTCCGATGACCGGTCCAGCGCTGACCTGGGCCTATCGGTGGACTCAGCCACACCACTGTCGACAGCTACTAATATTACAGCTTCACCTGATCCAGCCATGGACCTGGGTCCCGTTCGGGGTGTCCAGTATACCCCTGCCCAGCATACACCACCTAACCCAGCTCCAGTCCTGGTCCTGCTTCCGCTGGACTCAACCCCCGACCTGACTGTGGGGGACACACCAGACCTCACCAGGGGTGACCATCCAGACCTCGCCCCCCAGTGTCCTGTCCCAGGGGTACTACCTGTTCCTGCTCCTGGGGTTGAGCCTGATCCGCCATCGGCACTGGACTTACTACCACTACCTCCTGATCTGGGCCCACCTCCGGTTCCTGCTATCGGGGACCTGCCTGCCTCAGTTGTCGAGCCACCGCCGCCACGCCTGCTCACCTCTGCTGGGGAACAGACTCCCTCTGAGGGGGACCACAACCACCATGCCTACTATGCTCTGCTGGGGCACAGCCCACCTCTGTGGGGTAACCACCTCCACCGCATCTGTTCTCCTCTGCTGGGGTACAGCCCACCTCTGTGGGGGATCCACCACTGAAGCGCCAGCTCTCCTCTGCTGGGGCACGGCCCACCTCAGTTGGAGAGCCTCTGCCGCTGGGCCTGTTCTCCTCTGCTGCCCCTGCCAAGGGGGCACATCTGCTCTTCTCTGCTGAGGTACGGTCTGCCTCAGTTGAGGAGCTGCCGCCGCTGGGCCTGCTCTCCTCCCTGGCCCTGGTCACAGCCCCCCCCCCCCCACCCCCCACCATACGCATCCAGTTGTTTCTCCATTTGTGACTCACCCACCAAAAATCACAATATGCTGTTTTGCATTTTATGTTATTTGTGCTGGTCTAATTCCGAAAATGAAAAAGCAGAAGAATCTGTGCGCTCTTAGATTATAATAATAATAATAATAATAGTTGATATGGTGCTCTTCGATGTCCCTGTTTTGTGGCATTGATGAATATATAATTTCATCTTTCCTTCAAGTCAGATGTTTATACACTATATATACAAAGGTATGTGGTCACCTCTTCAAATTAGTGGATTCGGCTATTTCAGCCACACCCGTTGCTGACAGGTGTATAAAATCGAGCACACAGCCATGCAATCTCCATAGACAAACATTGGCAGTAGAATGGCCATACTGAAGAGCTCAGTGACTTTCAACGTGGCACTGTTACAGGATGCCACCTTTCCAACAAGTCAGTTCGTCAAATTTCTGCCCTGGTACAGCGGCTGCGGTCAACTGTAAGTGCTGTTATTGTGAAGTGGAAACGTCTAGGAGCAACAACGGCTCAACTGCGAAGTGGAAGGCCACACAAGCTCACAGAACGGGACCACTGAGTGCTGAAGCGCGTAGCGCATTAAAATCGGCTGTCCTCGGTTGCAACACTCACTATTGAGTTCCAAACTGCCTCTGGAAACAAAGTCAGCACAATAACTGTTCGTAGGGAGCTTCATGAAATGGGTTTCCATGGCTGAGCAGCTGCACACAAGCCTAAGATCACCATGCGCAATGCCAAGCGTCGGCTGGAGTGGTGTAAAGTTTGCTGCCATTGGACTCTGGAGTAGTGGAAACACGTTCTCTGGAGTGATGAATCACGATTCACCATCTGGCAGTCCAACGGACAAATCTGGGTTTGCCGGATGCCAAGAGAACGCTACCTGCCCGAATGCATAGAATGTAAAGTTTGGTAGAGGAGGAATAACGGTCTGGGGCTGTTTCTCATGGTTCAGGCTTTTTTACATATATTTTTAGTGTGTACTTTTTACTCCTTTTTTCTCCCCAATTGGTAGTTACAGTCTTGTCCCATCACTGCAACTCCCGTACGGACTCGGGAGAGGCGAAGATTGAGAGCCATGCGTCCGCCGAAACTCGACCCGCCAAGCCGCACTGCTTCTTGACACACTGCTCGCTTAAACTGGAAGCCAGCCGCACCAAAGTGTCGGGAAATGAAGGGAAATCTTAACGCTACAGCATACAATTACATTCTAGACGATTCTGTGCTTCCAACTTTGTGGCAACAGTTTGGGGAAGGCCCTTTCCTGTTTCAGCATGACAATGCCCCCGTGCACAAAGCGAGGTCCATACAGAAATGGTTTGTCGAGATTGGTGTGGAAGAAGTTGACTGGCCTGCCCAGAGCCCTGACCTCAACCCTATCGAACACCTTTGGGATGAATTGGAACGCCGACTGCGAGCCAGGGCTAATCGCCCAACATCAGTGCCCGACCTCACTAATGCTCCCCGCAGCAATGTTCCAACATCTAGTGGAAAGCCTTCCCAGAAGAGTAGAGGCTGTTATAGCAGCAAAGGGGGGACCAACTCCATATTAATGCCCATGATCTTGCAATGAGATGTTCGACGAGCAGGTGTCCACATAATTTTGGTAATGTAGTGTATGTTATGAACACTGAACAAAAATATAAATGCAACATGTAAAGTCTTGGTCCCATGTTTCATGAGCTGAAATAAAAGATCCCAGAAATGTTCCATATGCACAAAAAGCTTATTTATCTCCTATTTTGTGCATAAATGTGTTTACATCCCTATTAGTGAGCATTTCTCCTTTGCCAAGATAATCCATCCAGGTGTGGCATATCAAGAAGCTGAATAAACAGCATGATCATTACACAGGTGCACCTTGTGCTGGGAACAATAACAGGCCACTTTAAAATATGCAGTTTTGTCACACAACACAATGCCACAGATGTCTCAAGTTTTGAGGGAGCGTGCAATTGGCATACTGACTGCAGGAATGTCCACCAGAGCTGTTGCCAGAGAATTGAATGTTCATAAGCTGCCTCAAACATAGTTTTAGAGAATTTGGCAGTACGTCCAACCAGCCTCACAACCACAGATCATGTGTAACTACGCCAGCCCAGGACCTCCACATCTGGCTTCTTCACCTGGGGATCGTCTGAGACCACCCACCCGGACAGCTGATGAAACTTTGGGTTTGCACAACCAAAGTAGTTCTGCACAAACTGTCAGAAACCGTCTCAGGGAAGCTCATCTGCGTGCTCACCATCCTCACCAGGGTCTTGACCTGACTGTAGTTCGGCATCGTAACTGACTTCAGTGGGCAAATGCTCACCTTCGATGGTCACTGGTACGCTGGAGAAGTGTGCTCTTCACAAATTAATCCAGATTTCAACTGTACCGGGCAGATGGCAGGCATTGTGTGGGCGAGTGGTTTGCTGATGTCAACGTTGTGAACAGAGTGCCCCATGGTGGTTGTGGGGTTATGATATGGGCAGGCATAAGCTATGGACAACAAAAACAATTGCATTTTATCGATTGGCAATTTGAATGCGATGACGAGATCCTGTGGCCCATTGTTATGCCAATCACCTCATATTTCAATATGATAATGCAGGGCCCCATGTCTCAAGGATCTGTACACAATTCCTGGAAGCTGAAAATGTCCCAGTTCTTCCATGGCCTGCATACTCACCATACATGTAACCCATTGAGCATGTTTGGGATGCTCTGGATCAACATGTATGTCAGCGTGTTCCAGTTCCCGCCAATATCCAGCAACTTCACACAGCCATTGAAGAGGAGTGGTCCAACATTCCACAGACCACAATCAACAGCCTGATCAGCTCTAGATGTGTTGCGCTGCATAAGGCAAATGGTGGTCACAACAGATACTGACTGGTTTTCTGATCCATGCCCCAATCTTTTTTAAGGTATCCATGACCAACAGATGCATATCTGTATTCCCAGTCATGTGAAATCCATAGATTAGGGCCTAATTTATTTATTTCAATTGACTGATTTCCTTATATGAACTGTAACTCAGTAAAATCTTTGAAAGTGTTGCATGTTGAGTTTATATTTTTGTTCATTGTATAAAAGGCATCTGTATGCATTGTTTAGTCGAGCAGTGAATTTCAAACACAGATTAAACCACAAAGACCAGGGAGGTTTTCCAATGCCTGTCAAAAATAAAAATATTCCAAAACATGCATCCTGTATGCAACAAGGCACTAAAGTAATACTGCAAAAAATGTGGCAAAGCAATTCACTTTTTGTCCTGAATACAAAGTGTTATGTTATAATAATACTTTTAGCAAAAATGTTTATTTTCAATTCACAATCTGTAGAAACAATGAGAATTCAAAGGTTCAGAACTTTTGTAAGACATCACAGTACAGTTGAAATATATATGGGAAATATAAATCCTATATGGATGGTGTTAAGAGATAGATGGGAGGTGTTGATTGGAATTGAAGGATGGGACTAATAACAACTAACAACAAATAATAACAAGATAACTAATAATGTAAGCATACTGTGTCCATAATAAGTATATAGGTTGTAGGTTGGGAGCTTTTGTGAAAGAGCACAGTTAGAAAGATATGGCATATAGAAGCAAACCAGATGGACATCATGAAAATGATCGGAGAGGTTGAGAGTAGAAGAAGTTCAGGAGAAAAAACTAACAAAATATAATTATTGTAAAATTGACTGTGTCCATAAAATGTAGATAGTAAGTACAAGCTGGAAGTAGAGGCCTAAGCATTGTTGTTCACTAGTTTACTCCAAGTAGGGAAAGGGTGGCGGGGTTGGAAAGTAATAAAGGGGAATATATATTTTTTAAAGGATAAGTATGTGTATGTATGTATGTATGTGTGTATGTGTGTGTGTATGTGTGTACATGTGTATATACAGTGAGGGAAAAAAGTATTTGATCCCCTGCTGATTTTGTACGTTTGCCCACTGACAAAGAAATGATCAGTCTATAATTTTAATGGTATGTTTATTTGAACAGTGAGAGACAGAATAACAACAACAAAATCCAGAAAAACGCATGTCAAAAATGTTATAAATTGATTTGCATTTTAATGAGGGAAATAAGTATTTGACCCCCTCTAAATCAGAAAGATTTCTGGCTCCCAGGTGTCTTTTATACAGTTAACGAGCTGAGATTAGGAGCACACTCTTAAAGGGAGTGCTCCTAATCTCAGTTTGTTACATGTATAAAAGACACCTGTCCACAGAAGCAATCAATCAATCAGATTCCAAACTCTCCACCATGGCCAGGACCAAAGAGCTCTCCAAGGATGTCAGGGACAAGATCGTAGACCTACACAAGGCTGGAATGGGCTACAAGACCATTGCAAAGCAGCTTGGTGAGAAGGTGACAACAGTTGGTGCGATTATTCGCAAATGGAAGAAACACAAAATAACTGTCAATCTCCCTCGGCCTGGGGCTCCATGCAAGATCTCACCTCGTGGAGTTGCAATGATCATGAGAACGGTGAGGAATCGGCCCAGAACTACACGGGAGGATCTTGTCAATGATCTCAAGGCAGCTGGGACCATAGTCACCAAGAAAACAATTGGTAACACACTACGCCGTGAAGAACTGAAATCCTGCAGCGCCCGCAAGGTCCCCCTGCTCAAGAAAGCACATATACAGGGCCGTCTGAAGTTTGCCAATGAACATCTGAATGATTCAGAGGAGAACTGGGTGAAAGTGTTGTGGTCAGATGAGACCAAAATCAAGCTCTTTGGCATCAACTCAACTCGCCGTGTTTGGAGGAGGAGGAATGCTGCCTATGACCCCAAGAACACCATCCCCACCGTCAAACATGGAGGTGGAAACATTATGCTTTGGGGGTGTTTTTCTGCTAAGGGGACAGGACAACGTCACCGCATCAAAGGGACGATGGATGGGGCCATGTACCATCACATTTTGGGTGAGAACCTCCTTCCCTCAGCCAGGGCATTGAAAATGGGTCGTGGATGGGTATTCCAGCATGACAATGACCCAAAACACACGGCCAAGGCAACAAAGGAGTGGCTCAAGAAGAAGCACATTAAGGTCCTGGAGTGGCCTAGCCAGTCTCCAGACCTTAATCCCATAGAAAATCTGTGGAGGGAGCTGAAGGTTCGAGTTGCCAAACGTCAGCCTCGAAACCTTAATGACTTGGAGAAGATCTGCAAAGAGGAGTGGAACAAAATCCCTCCTGAGATGTGTGCAAACCTGGTGGCCAACTACAAGAAACGTCTGACCTCTGTGATTGCCAGCAAGGGTTTTGCCACCAAGTACTAAGTCATGTTTTGCAGAGGGGTCAAATACTTATTTCCCTCATTAAAATGCAAATCAATTAATAACATTTTTGACATGCGTTTTTCTGGATTTTTTTGTTGTTATTCTGTCTCTCACTGTTCAAATAAACCTACCATTAAAATTATAGACTGATCATGTCTTTGTCAGTGGGAAAACATACAAAAACAGCAGGGGCGTCAAATACTTTTTTCCCTCACTGTATGTGTATGTATATGTATATGTATGTGTATGTGTATAAAAAAATATATATAATAATAAAAGTGTTATGTTTGGGGCTAATCCAATACAACACATTACTGAGTACCACTCTCGATATTTTCAAGCATAGTGGTGGCTGCATCATGTTATGGGTATGCTTGTAATCGTTAAGGACTGGGGAGATTTTCATGATAAAAAATAAACGGAATGGAGCTAAGCACAGGCAAAATCCTAGAGGAAAACCTGGTTCAGTCCACTTTCCACTAGACACTGGGAGATTAATTCACCTTTCAGCAGGACAATAACTTAAAACATAAGGCCAAATATACACTGGAGTTGCTTACCAAGAAGACAGTGAATGTTCTTAAGTAGCCAAATTACAGTTTTGACTTAAATCTGCTTGAAAATCTATGGCAAGACTTTAAAATGGTGGTCTAGCAATGATCAGCAACCAATTTGACAGAGCTTGAAGAATTCTGAAAAGAATAGTGGGTAAATATTGTACAATCCAGGTGTTCAAAGCTCTTAGAGACTTACCCAGAAATACTCACAGCTGTAATCGCTGCCAAAGGTGATTCTAAGATGTATTGACTCAGGGGTGGGAATATTTATGTAAATTAGATATTTCTGTATTTAATTTTCAATAAATTTGCAAAGATTACTAAAAACATGTTTTCACTTTGTCATTATTGGGTATTGTGTGTAGATTGGTGAGAAAATAAATACATTTAATCGATTTTTATTTATTCAGGCTGTAACACAACAAAATGTGGAGTCAAGGGGTATGAAAAGTTTCTGAAGGCACTGTATTTGTCACGTGCACAGGATACAGCAGGTGTTAAACATTACAGTGAAATGATTACTTGCAAGCTCTTTCCCAAAAATGTCATATTCGATATAAAGGTAAAATAATATAAAGTAAATAAACACATGAGAAATAAGAGAAACATGAGATTGTAAGCTATATAACAGGGTCAGTGCCATGAATAATTTACAACAATTTTATGTGGGAAGATGTACATCATTTGTTGAGCATCGTAGAGATATTGATATTAATAACATAGACTCAGTTGAAACAGAAAGTATTGGCATACTCAAGTACTGTATAGTAGGCTACAGATAAATAAAGTTGTTCCTGCAAAGTGTCTGTATGGTTCTCCATCACTGCATTTGTAAATATGTGAGTTAAGAGTTGTGAATTACCAGCCTATCGCTGGTATCACTACATTCATTTTAGACCATTTCTTTTTATTTTGTATACATTTCAGTTTTTCCCTTTTTCTTCACACCAAATACAAACATAAACATACTAACAACTTACAGACGCACACAAACAACGACTACATCTCCTCTGCCCAGACCCGCATGCTCACACCTCCATCCCTAGTGCCTGCATTATTGTTTGCCACATGGCCTTAAATTGTACTAATTCGTTTTTCTCAGTCGCCCTTGCTATTTCAATATTTCAATTATAAATCATTTGATTTTTCCATTTTGTTAGTGATGGCGGATGAATTGATTTCCAAATGTTTTGAAATTGTATACACTAAGTGTACAAAACATTAAGAACACATGCTCTTTCCATGACATAGACTGATCAGGTGAATCCAGGTCAAAACTATGATCCCTTATTTATTTCACTTGTTAAATCAACTTCAATCAGTGTAGATGAAGGGAGGAGACAGGTTAAAGAATGATTTTTAAGCCTTGAGACAATTGAGACATGGATTGTGTATGCGTGCCATCCACAGGTTGAATGGGGTAAAATAAAATATTTAAGTGCCTTTGAACAGGGTATGGTAGAAGGTGCCAGGCATACCGGTTTGTGTCAAGAACTGCAACGCTGCTGTGTTTTTCACTCTCAACAGTTTCCCGTGTGTATCAAGAATGGTCCACCACCTAAAAGACATCCAGCCAACTTGACACAACTGTGGGAAGCATTGCAGTCAACATGGGCCAGCATCCCTGTGGAACGCTTTCGACACCTTGTAGAGTCCATGCCCCGACGAATTGAGGCTGTTCTGAGGGCAACTCAATTTTAGGAATGTGTTCTTAATGTTTTGTACACTCATTGTATATGCCCAACTAGAGTCAGCTACCTGGTGAGCTAAAGCGAATGCATTCACTGGCCTGCCACACGACCTTGTTTTTGGTATTAGTGAGCCCCCTAGTGGACTCATTCCTCTACATCTTCATGAAGGTACAGTATGTCAGATGTTAGAACTTGTTGCAAGAGGTTCTTGGTTGCCATCAGTGCTGGCTGGGTCAGACTAAGATACAGTCACCTAAAACATACACATGCTATCTCTTATGTGCCTTGAAGTGTGACTACTCTCTAAAACACAATGAGAGACTATACGCTGGGTCTGAAAATAACACATACACAGCCTGATAACAGTTGTGTTGGTGGGGAGTTCAGTAGGCCAACATGCCTGACAGAAGACTGACTATGAGCATTATATTTTTTATAGACCTGTGTGTGAGATGTTGGGTGACATTTTGACTGCTAAAAATGTGTCACTGACTGTTGTAAACATTCTTCATATGCCATTTATGTGCTGCATTTTTTGATAAAGGCCTAAGCATTATTTCCATGGTCCCTAATGAATTTCCTCTATGAATAGAATAGGAAAAGAGACATATAGGAACATTATAATGTGATAGTCTAGTAGTTGACAAAAATGATAGCCAGGTGGAAAAATAACAGTCCTGCATTGGAACTTCTAGGTTAGGACAGGCCCTATTCAAATTATTCCTGGGTGTTAGGCCTACACGAGATTTGCACAATGCCCCCATGGATTTTATACGGGGAAGATCAAGCAATATGTGAGTCGGTAAAAAATGTTCAGTCGGTAGGCTAGTCTAGTCTTGGTCAGACTGTGTCCTATAGGACAAGTCATGGTGGCGATTAATGTCATTAATTATAGTGGGACAGTGTCCGGATAGGACGAACAGACCGACGAACAGACAGCCGCCACTGCCGCAGAAACCACAGACACAGGCCAAGAAGCAAGCCGCCCTCGCCAAATAGCCTACAAAGAGGATTGAAAAGGGAAGGGGAGGGGGGTGACAGGAATACTAATCCAATTCCCTTTCATTACCGCATAGTAGGCTAGCCTATCTTCACCCTACCCCGCCTCTTTGTCTGGGTCAGTAAAAACAATGAATTGATACATTTAAGATATTAAATAGTCCCTCTACACGGCGACGATATAAATAAATAATTTGCCAATGCGGTGTTCCGCCCGTCTGTCTAAGGGACGACTGCGCATCTTCGTGGCTGAATGCCGGAAAAGGCTATGTCGATGTCCCGACTGGAGATTTGCCCAACATATTTTATCATTTTGTAAACCACTGTCAAATATCATCGATTCTAACATGGTGAGTAATTCCGTTATTTTATTTATGTCGACGACGCAAACGAGGGATGTGAGCAATTTGTAGCGATATTTTAGGGCAGTCATAATAATTTATGAAATCATAACTTGTTATGATCAGTGCGCGCGCAGGCATGCAACAGGTCGCCGGTACAGTAGCGGGACAGCAGAAGTTATAGCGCTGTTCTCAAACGTTTATAAAATGTTAGATCGTCGATTTAAATGTCATGGTGCGATGGTACGAAAAACACAAATGCTTTGTTGGCACAATAGGCTATGTTTAAATATAATTAAATAGTTTGCGATACACGAACAACGGATTTGATTTATTCTTCGTTTTTTAACCATAAAACACTGTTTCTAGAGCTGAAAGGTTGTCTAAATATATCGTAAGTCTCTGAAAAGCGAATTCTAAAATGTATACGTGTAGGCCACATCAAACAGTCAAATCAGGATAGGCCTATACATCACTGTCTGGCAGCAGACACGATGATCCAACACAATTAAGATATACATTCAATGCCCAAATTATGGGAGGCAAGGATGACAACTGTAAAGGGGTCTGTGAATGGGAAACCTATTTTAGAGGTAACCCTAAATAGGCTTGGTGAATAACTGGCTTTCTTATTTTAATGTTCAGATATTTGTAGGCCGACAATCCACAATACAAAATTATATTTAAATTGATTGAGATTTACAAGATTTATGTTTATATCAATCGATTTTTAAAGGTTTTTTAAAACTGGTTTGGGGTGGTGATGTGCGTACCAGATGTGCGGGCCTGTGGAGAACAGGAGGATACGGTCAAAATCAGGGCAAAGAAAGGTGCATTTTGTGCAGAAAATGGCACAATTGTGCACAATCATGTTCACACATGATATGATGCACTATAGCGTACTGTACAATTATGAAAGGGTTTCATGTTGGCCATAATGTGATGTAAGTGCAAGTGCAACACAGGGAACTAAGTATCCTATAAAATAAATGAAGAGCAAGCTGCCCAGCTTTGTGGGCACTGCAGCTATGTAGTAGGCTAAACGTGCGTATAAAGGCCTTTAATTTCTTTAGGTCTACTGTATCGTTTTCTGTTTGTTTTGTGTAAACTTGTCATGCAACTCGATTGTTTGGCAGGCCTGCAATATAGCCTATATTCTGTGCGTATGCAATTATGGCCTTGATGTAAAATGTGTGTGTGGTAAGGTAAGGTCTCTCCACCCAGCAGTAGCAACTCATGGCTTATAATCGTAAAAGAGTTGAAAACACGCCTAGGTGGATTAGTATGTGATTCAATGTTATTATAGTTTTCAGTTTTTATATTAGTTTTTATTTTATTAGTTTTTTCGATTTTATTTTAAATTCAGTTTAGTTTCCCGAATTGATTTACTAGTTTTTATTCCGTTTTAGTTTGATAAAAACATTCCTATTTCGTTTTTACATTATTTAGTTTCAGTTTTAGTGTTAGTGAAAAGAGTATTCTACTGGTTTGTGACCCACTGACACCGCCAAGAGTTGACACACACAATAACTTTATTTACACACGCTGGAGATGTACATGGGGATGTACATGGGGATGAAAAGTGGGAAAGGTAGTGGTGCTGTAATGGACAGAAACAGAGGTAATGAATACACACATACCAAATGAATACACCAGGGCACAAATGCACAGATACAGAATCTTAGCAGTAAGGACAGTATAGATTGCATATGTCACCTGCAGAGTATTACATAACACAGTAAACTCAGAGGGGCAACATACAATAGGCAATAGTAGTAACTAACTATGAAGAACAATATACAAATGTCACACAACTCACTTTGGGCACACACACCATCCCACAAGTCCAGATATATAAATGAGTCCAGTTGTTAATGGGCTGAGACAGAGATGTTGCTCTCTGCCACTGCCTGAGGGAGACTCCAAGTATTTTGTGACCTGTATAGTCAAGAGGATGGACAGATGTCTGGCCCCCTAGTAAACTCCCTAGCAACCTATCAGGACACAGGTCAGAGAGAGTTTGAGAGGCAGGTTTATGGTACCCCCTAGACTCTCAGGATCTGGTTGTGGGGGATGGAGAGTGGAGTGTGCAGCTCAGGATTGTGAGGTGATAACAACAGTCACCGGCAGGGAATTCGTAACAGTTAGGGACAGAAAGAAGTGTATGCATGGGAGGCTAGGAACCATTTATGTGTTTAAGGTTGTATTTCTTCCCTGTTAGCTAGTGATAGCTAGTAGTCTCGGAAATCCCAGGCCTAGAGAAACAGCTCTAGGTATGGGGAGGATGTCAGATTCTCTTGGACATTTTGGAGAAGAAAAAAACTCACTGGAGGGGCAAAACCTTTGCATTGGTTTTAGTGAAGGTAGATGATGCAAACTAGCCACTTGCGAAATGCACTTATTAAAAATAACCTCCGCTTTTTCCATCTCGCTAACTAGCTAGCTACTAATTTGTGTCCGACGGGAATGTTGACGCTAGGGCAACAAGCGGATAAAGCTGTGACGTCACCGGATAAGCCAGTGACGTGCTTCCCTGTTCCATAGAGATGTATAGAGATAATTACATGGAAATAACCCATTCTTCCACCATTGTAATGTAGTCAACTGGGTGGGGATTCCTATGGGTTGGGAGTGATTAGCCAGTGATCAGAGCATAGTCTTCTTCTTCAAATTGGTTTGCCTAGTTTGTAAATGGCTTTAAGCTATATGACCGCCATCTAGTGGGCACAATAAATAAATTACACACAAGATTTGGTTCAAGACTCCAGCACTGCAGGTGGTGGTTAGTCACCAAAATTAGCTTTACACTTTTTTCAAACATCAAAAAAAGAAGTAAACGGACTACTTTAAAATGAAGATAACCTCAATGGCGGGCCCAGGTCATCAGAAGGGATCAGCCAATTAATTATACTTGTGAACAAATATTCCATAACTGCAGGTGGCAGTAAATCGCCAACCTTGGCTTTATACTTATTCAAACAACACACTCCAGGTGGCAGTATGCACCCTTTCAGTTTGTTTACCAACTTATAGAAGTAGTAGAAGAAGATAATAGACTACTTCAAAATGGAGATGGCCTCAATGGTGTGCCCGTGTGCTCACAGACGCCATAATCTCACCCACCAGCCTCTGTTGAACCGTCTGGTTTCCAAGTGCCTCAGAACTGGAGTTGACTTGAAGCCTATGGCAGGAGCGGACGAAACAACCACTGGTTTTAATTGGCTGATCTCTCAGTCCATCACTATCTAGTGCAACCCTTAGAACCTCCCCCGAAGTGTGCTGCATTTGGGAGCCAGTATTGTTTTTGTGTTTGTGTGCAACAAAGATAACTTGGTTAGCTCGCGCAATATGGATATTCTCTTTCTCGAAATAAATGGCCTATTCTCGCCAATTCAAAGCTGCATTTGTAGTATCACAGAGATGTGTCCAACAATCTCCTCCAGTGCTTTACAGAAGTTGTAGCGTTCTGCATCATTGCCATTGGTACTGAAAAGACTGTGCTTGTACTTTTTACTGGGATAGTGTTCTGCACAACTACGACATACATCATTCTGCCTTTGATGGCGTGTCTTTACCTTTTCTATTTGAAGGGAAGGGAAGGAAAAGGGGATACATAGTCAGTTGCACAACTGAATCCATTCAAACATGTTACAGGACGTCTAGCAGAGTTACACTGGCTAGCTACGTATTAGCATGAACGGCAATATTTGAATTGATTATCATGTCACCCAGTAAGTCCACACCCCAAACAGTCCCAAACAGTCCCACACTGTTACCAGGCTCTATGCACCAGCAAGTCGAGCATGGGGACGAGGTTACAGACGCCATAATGGGACAGATACACAGTTGCGATCTCTATACATCTCTATGGTTGGAACATTGTTACATTGTGGGAGGCAACCAGTCTAGACTAGATAGCTAGTGATAGTGTTTTGAAACATCACCATCTCCTGGCACCATTTACCTGCCAGATTCAGAAGCTTGTAAACCCCATTAGAAAAATAAGACAGCGTGTATGTGTGTGTGTGTTTTTAGTTTTACTATCCTTGTGGGGACCAGAAGTCCTCTCAGGGATAGTAAATCAAGAAAAATTTGGACAAGTTGGGGCATTTTGCCTGTCCCCACAAGGAAAAAGGCTATTTTAGGCCTAGGGGTCAGGTTTAGGGTTAGGGTTACAATTAGGGTTAAAATTAGGGTTAGGGGTTAGGGTTAGGAGTTAAGGTTAGGTTTAGGGTTAAGGTTAAGGTTAGGGTTAAGGTTAGGGTTCAATTAAAGGTTTAGGGTTAAGGGTTAGGGGTTAGGGAAAATAAGATTTTGAATGGGAATCAATTGTTTGGTCCCCACAAGGATAGTAAAACAAACATGTGTGTGTGTCTGTGTGTGTCTGTGTGGTTGTGTGAGCGTGTGCGCGCATGTTTGGGTACAGGTAGGCCTACCCACAAAATAGCATCCTCCCTTGATTATGGATATACTATTCAAAGAGGTGAGTCCAGTCAAGTCCTTGTAATGGATGATTGACGGACGGTGAGCAGCGGTGCCCAACCAATCTGTTGGTGGAACCCCAACTTGGAATTCCAACTACCTCCCTACCAGCGTTCCGATGCAAAAGCTCCATTAACAGGCCACTGAATGAACAGGAATTCGCAACAATGGCGCTAGGACACAGCTGAGTGAGCATCACCCTCCGCGAGCCTCTCGAATACACAGGACCACTGACGCGAAGCACAATGCTTCCTTTTCAACATCCGGCTCTACTTCTTACCACGTGGAGAGGTAATGAAAGGGAGGGACAGCCAGAGTGAGAGATTTTTTAAAATAGTTTTTTACTGGACCTACTCGTACCCACACACACACACACAAACACACACACACACACACACACACACACACACACACACACACACACACACACACACATACACACACAGCTATGTCTTACTATACTTCTGAGGACTTTTTGGGGACCAATTGATTTCGATTCAAAATCCTATTTTCCCTAACCCCTAACCCTAACCCTAATTCTAACCCTAACCCTAATTCTAACCCCAACCCTAAACCTAACCCCTAAGATAGCCTTTTTACAAGTGAGGACCGCAAAAATGTCCTCACTTCTCTGAATTTTAGTTGGTTTACTATTCTTGTGACTTCTGGTACTCACAAGTATAGTAAAACTTGTAGACAGACACAAAGAGACAAATCAAATCAATTGAGAGGTGTAAAGTAATTGGCCTACTGTTCTTCATCAAATGTAGGCTATACAGACTAAAATAAAATGTAGTACAGTATTTAAGTTTTATTTGCGTCATGTGGACGTAAAACTTTAGTATTTACTGAAATCAATGGACTGACATTTTTGGGGTACACATGATTGTATTTGTCTGAAAGACAGAACGTGATGGGCTTTTGTGGGTGAGGTGGAGGCAAGAGGAGTGAGGAGGGAGTCATGGCTCAAAAGAAGTGGTGTTCATTCGCCATTTGAATGCAAATGTAGTGGTTGAACAAGAGGACTATGTGTGTGTGTGTGTTTTGTGGGAGAAGGGGAGGGGGGGTCTAATGGTGAGTTTGAGAAAAGAAGACTTGTTGAGAGAAGAAATTGACACACATGCCTGTAGTCTTCACAAGGTTTTCACTTTTGCACCACGATGCCACCAACGGAGTTGGACATTTGTGTCGGAAAATTAACCTGTGCTTCTCTTCTAATTCGCGTAATTTAGTTAACCACTTTTTCAGTGTGCAGGGAGAAAAAAATCTAAGCATTCTGTTGGCCCATGTACCGCTGCATCAGTCGCGTCCTGCTGAAGCATGTCTCGTCGGAAACAGAAACGACCCCAGCAGCTCATGAGCCCGCTCCCTGCCGCCTCTCCAATACTAGAGCATGGTGAGGAATTGACTATTATTGATATGCAGGTCAACAACTGAATACAATAGCTATTAGTATGGAAATAATTAACTTTTTGTATTGTGTTGTCAAATGTTAGTTTTTCTCCATTTGTGTTATTCAAAATATAGATTAACAGGGTTTTCAAATAAATAGGCCAAGTTGTTATGCTGTTTTTTGGAAATATATTTTTCTGGGTAGTTAATACCTTTATTTCCTCTACAGAACAGTGATTGTGTATATACTACCTGTCACCTGGAAAGTTTTGGCGATAGTTTTATTGAAAATGTTGACCCTATCTCTGACAGTTCAAAGTCTAAAGTTTTGGGGATGCTATGATGCTCCTTTTAATATGTCAGCAATAGTGTCATAATATTGCATTTATTGTGTTATAGGAGTCTTTTGTTTTCTGCTTTCTGATCCTTTTTATTAGTGTATTTGTTTTTTCCTTCTCACTGCCCTCACCAACCCTCCTTGTATTGGCAGATTCAAAGACACAGACCACCCAGTTAGTGGGCATATAAAGAGGAGGAAAGATGAAAACGTAGAGGCAATACAGTGTAGAGAAGATGTTACAGTGTTACACTGAAAAGTCTTATAAACTCTATCATTCCAAATATGCGTATTTCGATTTTGGAACGCCATTTAGGAGATGAGAGGGAGATGGTAGAGGAACTGATGACCGCGAGAGGTGCTTTATAAGGTGTTGTAACTGCAATAGCATGCAATCCCATTGTCCCTCTGGGGCTTTGTCGTTGAGTAGTGAGGCATAAACATACCCAAGAACTAGTGTGAATCTCGATGTGTGTGTGTGTGTATGTGTGTTTATATGCGTTTGTAGGTCTACGACCAGTCACAGAGGGCTAATTAGGTGTAATAATGTAGTAACATTGTAGTGGTAGGTTTTAGTAATATTGTGTGTGGTGTGTGTGTGTGTGTGTGTATGTGCTTGTCTCTGTGTGTGTGTGTGTGTGTGTGTGTGTGTGTAATGTGTGTGTGTGTGTGTGTGTAATGTGTGTGTGTGTGTGTGTGTGTGTGTGTGTGTGTGTGTGTGTGTGTGTGTGTGTGTGTGTGTGTGTGTGTGTGTGTGTGTGTGAGTGTGTGTGTGTGTGTATGTGTCTATATGTCAGGATTCCCCAACTGGCGGCTCACGGGCGGTTTTATTTGGCACCCAAGTTGTCTGAGCAAAATAAATATATATATACGTATATATACAGTTTATATAAATGTATACATTTTTTTGTTGAATTTTCGTTGTTGTACATAAGACTGTAAAAACACCAGGAAATCAGCTCCAAGTTATTTTTATTTTGGAAATATGTTCCCAAGTATTCCCACGCATAATAGAGAGATGTGATCGTATACAAATAATAATAATAAATAATAATTGATTGGATTTATATAGCGCTTTTCTACCAACTGAGGTACTCATAGCGGTTCACATACAGTGGTGGAGAAAGTACCAAATTGTCATACTTGAGTAAAAGTAAAAATACCTTAATAGAAAATGACTCAGGTAAAAGTAAAAGTCACCCAGTAAAATGCTACTTGAGTAAAAGTCTAAAAGTATTTGGTTTTAAATATACTTAAGTATCAAAAGTAAATGTACAGTAATTGCTAAAATATACTTAAGTTTTAAAAGTAAAAGTATAAATCATTTCATATTCCTTATATTATATATATCAGACAGCACCATTTTATTTTTTTCTTCAAATGTATGGATAGCCAGGGGCACACTCTAACACTGATATCATTTACAAATTAAGCATGTGTTTAGTGAGTCCGCCAAATCAGAGGCAGTAGGGAAGACCAGGGATGTTCTCTTGATAAGTGAGTGAATTGGACAATTTTCCTGTCCTGGTAAACATTCAAAATGTAACGAGTACTTTTGGGAGTCAGGGAAAATGTATGGATTAAAAAGTTTATTATTTTCTTTAGGAATGTAGTGAAGTAAAAGTTGTCAAAAATATATATAGTAAAGTACAGATACACCCAAAAATGACTTACTTTCAAGTATTTTTACTTAAGTACTTTACAACACTGTTTACATAGTAGGGGGAAACTCACCTCATCCACCATCAATGTGTAGCACCCACCTCAGTGATGCACGGTGACCATTTTTGTTCCAGAACGCTCACCACACATCAGCTATCAGGTGGAGAGATGAGGAGTGATATATGCCAATTAGGAATGAGGGGGATGATTAGGTGGCCATGATGGAATGTGGCCAGGTTGGGAATTTAGCCATGACATCGGGGTGAATACCCATACTTTTACAATAAGTGCCATGGGATTTTGAATGACCACAGAGAGTCAGGACACCCGTTTTAACGTCCCATCCGAAGGACGGCACATTACGCAAGGCAATGTCCCCAAAATATAATCAAGGTTTGAAATGATTATGCTTTAGTCAAATATTATATTTGTTTAGGCTTCTTGCGGTCAATTTGCAATCTAAAAATATTTGTTTTATTATGTTATTATGGGCTCCTGAGTGGCGCAGCGGTCTAAGGCACTGCATCGCAGTGCTTGAGACGTCACTACAGACCCCCTGGTTCGATTCCAGGCTGTATCACAACCGGCCGTGATTGGGAGTCCCATAGGGCGGCGCACAATTGGCCCAGCATCGTCTGGGTTTGGCCGGTGTAGGCCGTCATTGTAAATAAAAATGTGTTCTTAACTGACTTGCCTAGTTAAATAAAGGTTAACTAAAAAAATAAAAATATATATGTTCCGGCCCCCCGACCAGCCACTCAAGAAAAAATTGATGATCCCTGCTATACAGTGTATTTGGACCCGTTGACTTTTTCCACATTTTGTTATGTTACAGCCTTATTTAAAAAATACAAATCCTCATCAATCTACACACAATACCCCATAATTACAAAGCGAAAACTGTAACGTATGAAAATGTGGAAAAAGTCAAGGGGTCTGAATACTTTCCGAATGTACTGTATGTGTTTAAATGCGTTTGTAGGTCTGCGACCAGTATAGTTAGGTGTAATAGTTTAGTAACATTGTGGTGATATAGTGTAGTAATATTATGTTTGTTAATGTACAGTACCAGTCAAAAGTTTGGACACACCTACTCATTCAAGGTTTTTTCTTTATTTTTACAATTTTACATTGTAGAATAATAGTGAAGACATCAAAACTATGAAACAACACATATGGAATCATTTAGTAACCAAAAAAGTGTTAAACAAATCAAAATATATGTTATATTTGATATTCTTCAAATAGCCACCCTTTGCCTTGATGACAGCTTTGCACACTCTTGGCATTCTCTCAACCAGCTTCACCTGGAATGCTTTTCCAACAGTCTTGAAGGAGTTCCCACATATGCTGAGCACTTGTTGGCTGCTTGTCCTTCACTCTGCGGTCTGACTTATCCCAAACCATCTCAATTGAGTTGAGGTCGGGGGATTGCGGAGACCAGGTCATCTGATGCAGCACTCCATCACTCTCCTTCTTGGTAAAATAGCCTTTACACCGCCTGGAGGTGTGTTGGGTCATTGTCCTGTTGAAAAACAAATTATAGTCCCACTAAGCCCAAACCAGATGGGATGGCATATCACTGCAGAATGCTGTGGTAGCCATGCTGGTTAAGTGTGCCTTGAATTCTAAATAAATCACAGACAGTGTCACAAGCAAAGCACCCCCACACCATAACACCTCCTCCTCCATGCTTTATGGTGGGAACTACACATGCAGAGATCATCCGTTCACCCACACCGCGTATCACAAAGACACGGCAGTTGGAACCAAAAATCTCAAATTTGGACACATTTCCACCGGTCTAATGTCCATTGCTCGTGTTTCTTGGCCCAAGCAGGTCTCTTCTTCTTATTGGTGTCATTTAGTAGTGGTTTCTTTGCAGCAATTTGACCGTATAAGCAAAAACTAAAGCAGGAAGCACCAGTGACTCTGTTAATAAAAAAGTGGTCAGATGACGCAGATGCTAAGCTACAGGACTGTTTTGCTAGCACAGACTGGAACATGTTCCGGGATTCTTCAGATAGCATTGAGGAGTACACCACATCAGTCACTGGCTTCATCAATAAGTGCATCGATGACGTCGTCCCCACAGTGACCGTACGTACATACTCCAACCAGAAGCCATGGATTACAGGCAACATCCGCACTGAGCTAAAGGGTAGAGCTGCCACTTTCAAGGAGCGGGACTCTAACCCGGACGTTTATAAGAAATCCCGCTATGCCCTCCGACGAACCATCAAATAGGCAAAGAGTCAATACAGGACTAAGATTGAATCGTACTACACCGGCTCTGACCCTCGTCGGATGTGGCAGGGCTTGAAAACTATTACAGACTACAAAGCACAGCCGCGAGCTGCCCAGTGACACAAGCTTACCAGATGAGCTAAACCACTTCTATGCTCGCTTCGAGGCAAGCAAAACTGAAGCATGCATGAGAGCACCAGCTGTTCCGGATGACTATGTGATCACACTCTCCGTGGCCGATGTGAGTAAGACTTTTAAGCAGGTCAACTTTCACAAGGCCACAGGGCCAGACGGATTACCAGGACGTGTACTCCGAGCATGTGCTGACCAACTGGCAAGTGTCTTCACTGACATTTTCAACATGTCCCTGACTGAGTCTGTAATACCAACATGTTTCAAGCAGACCATAGTCCCCGTGCCCAAGGACACTAAGATAACCTGCCTAAATGACTACCGACCCGTAGCACTGACGTCTGTAGCCATCAAGTGCTTTGAAAGGCTGGTCATGGCTCACATCAACACCATTATCCCAGAAACCCTAGACCCACTCCAATTTGCATACCGCCCCAACAGATCCACAGATGATGCAATCTCTATTGCACTCCACACTGCCCTTTCCCACCTGGACAAGAGGAACACCTACGTGAGAATGCTATTCATTGACTACAGCTCAGCGTTCAACACCATAGTGCCCTCAAATCTCATCACTAAGCTAAGGATCCTGGGACTAAACACCTCCCTCTGCAACTGGATCCTGGACTTCCTGACGTGGTAAGGGTAGGTAACAACACATCTGCCACGCTGATCCTCAACACGGGGACCCCTCAGGGGTGCGTGCTCAGTCCTCTCCTGTACTCCCTGTTCACCCATGACTGCATGGCCAGGCACGACTCCAACACCATCATTAAGTTTGCCGACGACACAACGGTGGTAGGCCTGATCACCGACAACGATGAGACAGCCTATAGGGAGGAGGTCAGAGACCTGGCCGTGTGGTGCCAGGATAACAACCTCTCCCTCAACGTGACCAAGACAAAGGAGATGATTGTGGACTACAGGAAAAAAAAGAGGACTGAGCATGCCCCCATTCTCATCGACGGGGCTGTAGTGGAACAGGTTGAGAGCTTCAAGTTCCTTGGTGTTCACATCACCAACAAACTATCATGGTCCAAACGCACCAAGACAGTTGTGAAGAGGGCACGACAAAGCCTATTCCCCCTCAGGAGACTGAAAAGATTTGGCATGGGTCCTCAGATCCTCAAAAAGTTATACAGCTGCACCATCGAGAGCATCCTGACTGGTTGCATCACCGCCTGGTATGGTAATTGCTCGGCCTCCTACCGCAAGGCACTACAGAGAGTAGTGCGTACGGCCCACTATATCACTGGGGCCAAGCTTCCTGCCATCCAGGACCTCTATACCAGGCGGTGTCAGAGGAAGGCCCTCAACATTGTCAAAGACTCCAGCCACCCTAGTCATAGACTGTTCTCTCTGCTACCGCAAGGCAAGCGGTACCGGAGCGCCAAGTCTAGGTCCAAAAGGCTTCTCAACAGCTTCTACCCCCAAGCCATAAGACTCCTGAACAGCTAATCATGGCTACCCGGACTATTTGCATTGTCCCCCCTACACCCCACCCCACCCCACCCCCTCTTTTACGCTGCTGCTACTCTGTTAATTATTTATGCATAGTCACTTTAACTCTACCCACATGTACATATTACCTCAACTACCTCAACTACCTCAACTAGCCGGTGCCCCCGCACATTGACTCTGCACCGGTACCCCACTGTATATAGTCTCCCTACTGTTATTTTATTTTATTCATTTCATTTCATTTGAACAGTTGATGTTGAGATGTGTCTGTGACTTGAACTCTGTGAAGCATTTATTAGGGCTGCAATTTCTGAGGCTGGTAACTCTAATGAACGTATCCTCTGCAGCAGAGGTAACTCTGGGTCTTCCATTCCTGTGGCAGTCCTCATGAGAGCCAGTTTCATCATAGAGCTTGATGGTTTCTGCGACTGCACTTGAAGAAACTTTAAAAGTTATTGAAATGTTCCTTATTGATTGACCTTCAAGTCTTAAACTAATTATGGACTGTCGTTTCTCTTTGCTTATTTGAGCTGTTCTTGCCATAATATGGACTTGGTATTTTACCAAATAGGGCTATCTTCTGTATACCCCCCCTACCTTGTCACAACACAACTGATTGGCTCAAACAAATTAAGAAGGAAATAAATTCCACAAATTAACTTTTAAGAAGGCACACCTGTTAATTGAAATGCATTCCAGGTGACTACCTCATGAAACTGGTTGAGAGAATGCCAAGAGTGTGCAAAGCTGTCATCAAGGCAAAGGGTGGCTATTTGAAGAATCTCAAATATCAAATATATTTTGATTTGTTTAACACTTTTTTGGTTACTACATGATTCCATATGTGTTATTTCATAGTTTTGATGTCTTCACTATTATTCTACAATGTAAAAAATAGTACAAATAAAGAAAAATCCTTGAATGAGTAGGTGTGTCCAAACTTTTGACTGGTAGTGTAGGTCTGTGTGTGTGTGTGTGTGTGTTTGTGTGTGTGTGTTTTGGTAGTGAAGTGTGGTCTTGATGGTTTGTGAGTCATCATGTCTGGTAGCCTGTTTGTTTTCTTTTGGCCCCACCTCTTCCTCTGCCTGCCCAGAACTAGAATAAATGTGTGACCCCAGTGTTCTTAAGGTCATGTCTGCCTGCCAATCACGTCTGCCTGACCCTGACACCCTACTGGGTAATGGGGGAAGGGTGCATCAAGAGATGAAAGACAGAACAAATGGAGAGAGAGCGAGAGAGAGCGAGAGAGAGCGAGAGAGCGAGAGAGAGAGAGAGAGAGAGAGAGAGAGAGAGAGAGAGAGAGAGAGAGAGAGAGAGAGAGAGAGAGAGAGAGAGAGAGAGAGAGAGAGAGAGAGAGAGAGAGAGAGAGAGAGAGAGAGAGAGAGAGAGAGAGAGAGAGAGAGAGAGAGAGAGAGAGAGAGAGAGAGAGAGAGAGAGAGAGAGAGAGAGAGTGCATGTCTATACAGTGTGGGAAAAAAGTATTTAGTCAGCCACCAATTGTGCAAGTTCTCCCACTTAAAAAGATGAGAGAGGCCTGTAATTTTCATCATAGGTACACGTCAACTATGACAGACAAATTGAGAGAAAAAAAATCCAGAAAATCACATTGTAGGATTTTTTATGAATTTATTTGCAAATTATGGTGGAAAATAAGTATTTGGTCACTTACAAACAAGCAAGATTTCTGGCTCTCACAGACCTGTAACTTCTTCTTTAAGAGGCTCCTCTGTCCTCCACTTGTTACCTGTATTAATGGCACCTGTTTGAACTTGTTATCAGTATAAAAGACACCTGTCCACAACCTCAAACAGTCACACTCCACACTCCACTATGGCCAAGACCAAAGAGCTGTCAAGGACACCAGAAACAAAATTGTAGACCTGCACCAGGCTGGGAAGACTGAATCTGCAATAGGTAAGCAGCTTGGTTTGAAGAAATCAACTGTGGGAGCAATTATTAGGAAATGGAAGACATACAAGACCACTGATAATCTCCCTCGATCTGGGGCTCCACGCAAGATCTCACCCCGTGGGGTCAAAATGATCACAAGAACTGTGAGCAAAAATCCCAGAACCACACGGGGGGACCTAGTGAATGACCTGCAGAGAGCTGGGACCAAAGTAACAAAGCCTACCATCAGTAACACACTACGCCGCCAGGGACTCAAATCCTGCAGTGCCAGACGTGTCCCCCTGCTTAAGCCAGTACATGTCCAGGCCCGTCTGAAGTTTGCTAGAGTGCATTTGGATGATCCAGAAGAGGATTGGGAGAATGTCATATGGTCAGATGAAACCAAAATATAACTTTTTGGTAAAAACTCAACTCGTCGTGTTTGGAGGACAAAGAATGCTGAGTTGCATCCAAAGAACACCATACCTACTGTGAAGCATGGGGGTGGAAACATCATGCTTTGGGGCTGTTTTTCTGCAAAGGGACCAGGACGACTGATCCGTGTAAAGGAAAGAATGAATGGGGCCATGTATCATGAGATTTTGAGTGAAAACCTCCTTCCATCAGCAAGGGCATTGAAGATGAAACATGGCTGGGTCTTTCAGCATGACAATGATCCCAAACACACCGCCCGGGCAACGAAGGAGTGGCTTCGTAAGAAGCATTTCAAGGTCCTGGAGTGGCCTAGCCAGTCTCCAGATCTCAACCCCATAGAAAATCTTTGGAGGGAGTTGAAAGTCCGTGTTTCCCAGCGACAGCCCCAAAACATCACTGCTTTAGAGGAGATCTGCATTGAGGAATGGGCCAAAATACCAGCAACAGTGTGTGAAAACCTTGTTAAGACTTACAGAAAATGTTTGACCTGTGTCATTGCCAACAAAGGGTATATAACAAAGTATTGAGAAACTTTTGTTATTGACCAAATACTTATTTTCCACCATAATTTGCAAATAAATTCATTAAAAATCCTCTCATCTTCTTAAGTGGGAGAACTTGCACAATTGGTGACTGACTAAATACTTTTTTTCCCCACTGTATATGCGTGTCTTTTTTTTCAGGGTTGTAAGAGGTTTTAGGGTCCATTGTCCTCTGTCCGGCGTTGCTGTGGAAACAAGGTAGACAGCTCATGCTGGAAGGTGTAGTCTTGCAAGCCAGGGGAATTTGGGTGTGTGTGTGGGGGGGGGGGGGGTTGACAAGGACAGAGACGATAAGGAGTGAAGTGAAGAGGAAAGAGAGGGGGAGTTTGGATGATGAGGTGGTGGAGAAGAGAACAAAGAGGCAAACTGGGCCTGGATCTGGTGTTCACCTGACAGCATGGTCTCCAAATGTATAGATGTTATCTGAGGGCTTCAGTCCTATCTGCTACTACTTGCAAAATCACAATTCTCAGAGGGACAGAGGCATTTTATTTACTCGTAGTTGTTACCTCTATGATGGATTTGATTCAGTTGCTTTTCCTTGCTATCCACTGATCATCATTGGTGTGTCAACACTCACTGTCAGATAAGGTTGACCGGTGGAAAACACTCTCAAAAGGGCATTCTGAGTAGTGCTCAAATAGATTTTTATGAACCGAAAGTGGTAAAAGTGTGTTAAGTAGATTCAAAGCTTTGTCTTGCTCAATATTACAATAACTAAGTCAACTTTCTCTCTTGTCTTCTTTCTAAAAAAAAATTCAGATGACCAGTTGGCAGTGAAGTCATTTTCCTTTCCTCTGACCACAGACTCCTCCTCCTCCTCATCTTCCTCCTCTCCTCAGAGCTACCACCCCCCCCTGGCTCAAGGTCCCTACTTCGGGAGGCTTCACACCCCCTCTCTACCCAGCGAGGGCTCCCCCCTCTCCCGCTCCCCCTGCCAGACCACTCCCTGCCCCATCTCCCTCACAGACCCCCAGTCCTCCTTCTCCCCTGACTTCCCCGATCCCTCCCTCTCCTCCCAGACAGTCCGGAGCCTCCCCAACATCACCTCCACGTCACCTTCCAGTCAGACCCACCCTCCCCGCTCTCTCATGGCCTCTCCCAAGCTAGGCGTGTCAGCCACTACCACCTCCTCCTCCTCCTCCTCTTCATCAGCCTCCCTCTGTCCCCCGCCCCACCCTGGCAGCCCTAGCCCTGTGCCAGAGGGCCCCCCCAGCCCCGTGACACCCTCCCCAAGCCCGGGCACTGCCTCTGCCCCTCCACCCCGTGCCCACCTTAGCATTGCAGTGATCCTGGAGGAGCTGCGGGTGCTGCAGCAGAGGCAAATCCACCAGATGCAGATGACGGAGGAGATCTGCAGGCAGGTGCTGCGGTTGGGTGGGGCCTCCTGTGCCCTGGAGGTGCCCCAGATCCTGCCTCCTCTGCCCCAGCTCTGTCTGGAGGGCAGTGAGAGGACCTCCAGTCCCCCCCAGCCTACACCCACCCAGCCTCCTAACTCTGTAGCCCCTCTCCTGGCATGCTTCTCCGCCCTGCTCCCTCCCCAGCCTGCCTCCAAGCCCTCCAAGCCCAGCCACACCCTGTCCCATGTCCTGCGTCCACACAAGCCTCAGATGGAGGGTGCAGGAGGGGCTACTGGGTCTTATCTTTACCCTGGGACCAGTGTCCGCCCTTCCTCCTCCTCTTCTTCCTCCTCTGCCTCGTCTGCCATCTCCACCATGGCTTCCTCCAACTACCCCCTGGCCCTCTCCCTGGCCTTGCCCACTCGTTTCCTCCATGAGAAATCCACCAACACCACCTTAGCCAGCAGCCACAGTGGTCTGTCCTTCCTCACCCCGTCCCTGCCCACCACTGCTTCTATGGCACCCCCCTCCTCTCAGGAGCCCCACCTGTCTGTCTCCTCAGCAGGGTCCTTGTCCTCCTCCCTGGGGCGTCTGCAGCATGCCTGTCGGTTCTGTGGGAAGCTGTTCAGCAGTGACTCGTCCCTGCAGATCCACCTGCGCTCCCACACAGGCGAGAGGCCCTACCAGTGCCCTGTCTGCCTCAGCCGCTTCACCACCCGCGGCAACCTAAAGGTGCACTTCCTCCGCCACCGCGAGCAGAACCCAGAGCTCTCGCTCTCCCTCCTCCCCCCCTCCCTGTTTGGGACGGGTATGGGACCAGCGGGGGGGTCTGAGCTCCATGGTCAGCCAATGAGCAGCACTGGTCTGAGCGTAAGCGCAGCGCATGCTCAGAGGCGTCGTAAACGACGGGCTGAGGATGACCCGTATGGAGACGGTATGGAGGTGGATGGTGCCGGAGGGGGCTTCTCTCTGGGGGTGTCCACTGGTGCTCCCCCCTCTTCACTCCCCCTGCCCCCCAGTGTGGACCTGGCCCTCATCTCCACCGCCCACTCCCTCCTGCGGCTCAACCAAGCCGCTGCTGCAGCTGCCGCTGCCTCCATATCCTCTGCTGCTTCCTCACTCACATCCTCTTCTTCCTCCTCTGCGTCCTCCTCCCTCGCCTCCTCCCACCTCTCTGTCCCCTCCTCGTCCGCCTCCGCCATTGCTGGGTTCTTTAAGGGGGCCAAGCAGCAGTGCTTTGATGAGAACACGCCCCCTCACCTTCCCATGATGTCTCACGCTGCTTATTCCCAGCTAGCCCACCTCCCTAAACTCCTCTTCCCATCTGGTTCCCCCCACCATCACCCTGCCTTGGGCCTACTCCGCCCTCCACCCCCTGCTCCAGGCTCTTCCCACCTATCCGCCCACTCTCAGCTCTCCTTCCCTTTCTCCCACTACCCCAAAGCCCAGGCCTTCACCTCCTCCCCCTCCACCTCCTCCTCCACCCCCTCCTCAGACACCTCCAAGCTGCAGAGGCTGGTGGAAAAGCTGGAGAAGGAGCCTCCCACCTCCTCTCCCTGGGCCTCCTCCTCAGGTGAGACCTCTCACAGCAGCATGGCCTCCGCTGGGTTGTTCAGCAGCGGCCTCATGGGCGCTAGTACCTCCAGCACCTACGTGATGGCCTCCCCACCATCCTCCACCCACGCCCCCACCTCCGTCTCCAACTTCACCAGAGAGATGGTGGCCGCTCTGGGCATGAGTGCCAATGGGGGCAGCGCTCTGGCAGGCGCTATGCTCCCCGGCCTGGGCATCATAAGCACTGGCTCCCTGGCCCCCAACCAGTGTGGGGTATGTCTACGTGTGCTGAGCTGCCCCAGGGCACTGCGTCTGCACCAGGCCACCCACCTGGGTGAGCGCCCCTTCCCGTGTAAACTGTGTGGACGCTCCTTCTCCACCAAAGGCAGCCTGCGGTCCCACCTGGCCACCCACCGTGCCCGCCCGCCCAACTCCCGCGCCCAAAACTCCTGCCCACTGTGCCAGCGCAAGTTCACCAACGCACTGGTGCTGCAACACCACATCCGCATGCACCTGGGAGGGCAGCTGCCACCGGAGGGCGCTCCGGAGTCTCTGTCAGAGCCCTTAGCAGATCCAGACTCTATCTCCCAGTCCCAGCCCCAGCCCAATTACACCCCCAATGTGTCTACTGAGAGCTTCACTGCAGCCTCAGGCAGCCAGTCAAAGAGCTCAGCAGCGTCCACCCACATTCAAACCCTAGTAGGAGGCTCTGCCCCCATATCTGTCAGTGTGACATCACCAGCATGTGTTGGGGAGCCGAGCAGATCTCACTCCTCCAGCCCTGAACTGATCCCGCCCTCTGACCTCAGCCCTGACCCCTTCCTAAACCCCACCTCACATACCCCTCCACCTGGCAGCGCCGACCCCCCGGTCCTGTGTGTCAGCGTGCCCTCCCCATCTCCAGCCCTGAGAGATTCAAGCTCCCCAGTCAGTGATGAAAAACATGCTGAACTCCTTGATACAACCATTGATACTCCAGCCAGTAAGACAAGCCCTGCTCACACTTCCTCCAGTGTTCTCAAAACCACCTCCTTGTCCAGTCTCATGATGTCAGACTGTCTATTGGGTGAGAATTCCCTTCCTCTCGATGTCTTCTTCCCCGGCCCAAGATCAAACCTGGAAGATCTACTGAGCACTCCAACCCTTGGTGCCCCAGTAGCACACCCCAGCCCAGCCCCCTCCTTTACCTCTGTCCTTAGCCCAGAGCACCCTAAAACCTACCTAGCACCCACACTAGACCCAGAACAGCCCCCTAAACCCCACACTCCGGAGCCCACAGAGGAAGACAGGGTTGAAACCTCCCCACCTGCAACACCAAAGCAAGCCCCTGTGCTTGATATGGACCCCAGAATGGCACCACTATCAGAGACTACAGAGACAGGCGACACTGAGGCTAGGGATGTTCCCCAGAAAGCTGTCCCCTACACCAGGGAGACGAGGCATGGGGCATACCTCAGCTCCTATGGGAAGGAGGATGGGATGGGTGGTGTCAGAGACCGACTGGAAAGCACTGTTCCAATCAGTCTGGCTCCCACTCTCCCCTCTCCCATGTCTCGCCCTGAGAAGAAGACCTACAGCTGTGTCGAGTGTGGGAAAGAGTATGCCAGCCGCAGTGGACTGAAGGTAAGAAAATGGGGGAGAGAATGATGTGGGTATAGATTGGTGTGGGGTTGGTAAAAAATGTGATCCTCTCTTATGGACTACATGTTTATGGACTTCATGATAGCTACATTGAAGTTGTTTATTAATCTGTGGAATTGTACATTAGATGTTCAAAACGTTGCAACCAATGAACTTGACATTACTTCTAAAACTAGTTTGATCCGATAGTTGGTTTTCAGGTTACATTTAACTGAAACATTCACTGATGAGAAGGCTCCGTACAGACTGAGGTGAATCAGTCAAGCTAAATGTTTGTGATATAAATGTTATTTCCAGCCAGGGTGACTCAGAGGTTGGTCGGAGTGGCATTTATGAAATCTGTTATTTTTATGTTCATCCACAGGGACACATGAAGCATCATGGAGGGGTTGTCAAGGCAACACGTCCCCCTGTACGAAGCGGTCGCTCAGCGTCTGAGCGACTTCCTGCTAACTCACTTACAACGTCCTCCACCCCCCCAGCCACCAGGAGCAACGTGGGCTTCTGGAACCAGTACCAAGCCTTCCTCAACACCAGCAACGACCCGGCAGACGACCCGGCACAAGGCCCGACCAGTGGCAGCCAAGGAGAGGATGGAGAGATGCCCCGATTGGCTGAATCTCCTGTTAGATCCCAGCTGTCGAAGGAGCCGACCACTGGGAGGGGCTCAGGAGAGGGATCTGATGAAGGGCCTACTCTAGAGTCAATGTGATTGGCTTGGTGATGCTCTGGTGCTCTCAATGGACATTCACTGTTCCTTTGGGTCAAACCATATGGACTTTTGTATTGTATTGCTTCCAAAATAATTTGAGTAGTCTGTCGTTTTGGTAGTCCGTGAGTAAATTGTTTAGTTAGTTTGTGAAATCTGTAAGTTGGCCATCCTGGCCTTTTGTTTTAAAAGAGGAGGAAGCTGAAAGATGCAAACAGATGACATGACTCCAGGATTGAGAGCTTGAGGAGGCCAGAAGTCACTGTCAAAACGTTGAGAGTTGGTGCTGGTTTCTAAAACGAGAGCTCTGTTAGACAGAGCTCTTCTTTAGCTAGCTTTAGAGGTCATTTTCCTGAACAGAGTCTGACTCAATGTTTATTTGATAGATAGAATCTCTAATAAAGACATGTATTGGAAAAGGAGGCAAGGTAGAGAGGATGTAACACTGTTCACACATAAACAATTCCTTCATTCAAACAAAAAAATGTAAGGTAGGTGGATCAGAATGGGAGGGGTCACTAAACTAAACTTGTACAGTAGCTTCAACCCTGACAGTCTATGGAGATGCAGTCTCTCATCCTACTACTGTACAAAACCTAATATTTTATGTCATCGTGAATAACTCTAGATTACTCCAGACTCTTCTTCCAACTGATGGACAGAGACGCACAGAGTAGATTGGCTTTTGGTGTGCCAGGTGGAGAAAGAGAGAGAGAGAGAGACAGTTTCCTGTGTGACCCTTTCCTTTGGATCTTATGAATAAGCTGATTGTTGTTTGGTCTCACAGTGATGTCCGTTCTCTGTAACTCGTTGTCTTTGGTTCATGTTGTATCTTTATAACAAAAAATGAAAATAATCAGAGGTATACATACGTCTGATATTGTTGTGAGTTGTACTTTCAGTGTATGCCATAGAATTAAGATTGATAAAAAAAAAGAAACAGATAGAAAACAACAACTGGCAAACAGATGACAATTTCTTTGTGTTTTGGATGCCTATCATGCATGTTATACATTCTGCTGTAGAGCTGTGTGTTTTGTTGATTTGTGACATAAATATGTGTGTGGCACACACTGCTGTTAGTGACATCAAATAAATGCCTACATGCACACACATAGTGTGTGCTTGTGGGCATTTCTTTGTGCAGGTGTGTGACCGTGCGTGCGTGTTGGCACAGCAGTGTGTAGACCCTAACTGCCTTCATCTTGGCAGGTTTCCTCACACACAGGCGTCACTAATCCCTGCTCTCTTTCAACACAATTAAACTCCTCTGCCTTCTTTTGTGTCTGTCACATCAACCGAGGGGAAGAGGCCAGCTGTCCCCACTTCAGCCCCTAATCTCCTCAGCCATGACAACCAGAGCAGCCACGCAGAGTCCCTGTGTGTATGTATGTGTGTGTGTGTGTGTGTGTGTGTGTGTGTGTGTGTGTGTGCTGCACATGCATTGTGAATTAAACCTGAATCTCTGTGTGAAAGGTCAGGAGGGGGCTGATAGCTCAGATGGTGGTCACTGGCCATTGAGGGTTCGCAAGGATAGCCAAGGTGTAAGCATTAATTCATTACAATTCTAGAGTGTGAGTGCAACTAAACACACACAGGTACTGAATATTCTGTGGGTTTGGTATCTGTGTGGATCTATTTAGCTGGTGCCAATTCATCTAACCACTTACTAAAGAACATTGGTGCATGTGTCAAACAACTGATCACCACATGCATAATAAGTATACTAAGTAGAAAGGTTTAGTATGTCTGTACAGCAGGTGGCAGTGTGCACAGTTTCAGATGCTGGTCCAGACTCCAGACAAAGAGGAGAAAGGAGGAGTGGAAGTGGTGGACGAAACAGCCCATAGAATACCCTAAAGTATGACTATCGAGGCATTATTGTAATGTGTCACTTGACTTGGAGGGTTTGGGCGATGAAAAACCAACTATGTAAAAAAAACTATGACTGGATATCCAGTGTTATACAAAACCTTCAGGATTTTTTTCATGTAGTTATATAGGTTAAATAATATATTACTGGTTAAAGCCACCAGGTGACAGTGTTAGGCCTTCAACATGAGAACCTGTTGGATTGACCAACTGAGCTAACTGACCCATTTGGGCTGAGGTAACCTAACTAGCAGCATTTCTCTCTTTCTGGTCCTGATGACAAAAAAACTGTCTGGGAAGGTTCTCTTCTGAATTGTTGAACCAATCCAGTAAATGTGGAGGAGGAGTTAACATGGCGTGTTGCCTTGTTAACACTTTACACTCAAGGGAATTGGCCTACAATGCCTTGCAAAAGTATTCTTCCCCCTTGGTGTTTTTCCTATTTTGTTGCATTTTAACCAGTAATATATTATTATGGACTTGGTCTTTTACCAAATAGGGCCATCTTCTGTCTACATTGTCACAACACAACTGATTGGCTCATAAAGAAAAACCCTTGCAATTTTCAGGGACCACTTTTGACTTGTGAGTGCTACCTTCAAAACTACTAGCTAATAAGTATACAACATTACTTGATCATCTTTTTAACGTCCAAAAGCGGAAGTCTTGTTGCAGGCTCTCTTTCCATTTCCCCTGAAACCCGGATGCATCCAGTTGTTTCGAACCCACAGAGGGTGAGGCTGAGGTGACCCCTCTACCCTCTTTCATTAACCAGTGGCCCATAGTACCTACCATTGTGTACGCCTGCCTGATGATAACTGTGTCATTCAACTGGGAGCAACAATCTTCTACCACAGGACATTTGAGCATGTCCCCAGACTAGGCTACTGATGAACATTTCAGAAAGAATGTGAGAGTCTTATTCATCAATAGGCCTATTTGCATAATCTTTTATATACATAAACAATTATCTCATGTATTGATACTTTTATGGAATGACCTCATGTGTGACTGTAGACAGTGTTGGTGATATGCTTACTAACTCGTAATAACTCCTTTATAAAGTAATTACTCAGAGGTAGGCTTACAGAGGCTGACTGGGCACCATTTTCCCTAGCAGAAGACAGCCAAACTTCTCTGCCAAGGTCATCAGCTAAAAATTTGACCATACCCCTTCATGCAAAAACAGAAGGGAAGGGCCAATGTTGAAGGGGGAGGTTTTACTATTTTCCAGTAAAGGCCTCGCGGGACTATCAAACTAGCAGTAGCTGTGTGAGAGAGAGAGGGGTGAAGAAAGAGGAATCAAAACATCCCGACCATACCGACAGAAGGAAAATTCAGGGAAAGCAGCAAATAAATATATAGGCCTAAAACGTTGAGACTGCGACAAAGAGAAACAAGGTCGTCGACTGTAATTATTGTGGAATATGAGCTGTTAAAACGTTGAATGCCAAATTATTGATGCAACCTCTCGCAGCTCTTTAATCAAGTTACTCCTCAGTTTATGTTTACAAATACATCTGGTTTTGATTTTAGAAGCAAGTAAAGAATGTCCGGCTTTCATCAATGCAAATTGCTGTTTAAACAATTATATTTTTGATCCATAATTTTGCATTTGGAAGCGTACTTCCTACCGGTGTAGCTACTTCAAGAATCAAGGAAAAGTGATACAGGGGAAAATAGGGCCTTTTTGGTAGTTTTTAGCCGGTGTCGTGGTCGAGGAATGGCACTCCGAGTAGAGGCATATGCCCAACTGCTGTTGCTCGTGTTGGCATGGGACCTGAGCGTGCAAGGAGCGGCGCAACAAGATGTAAAACCAGAGGTGAGTGAGTCATACCCTAGTCTTGGTAGGTCACTCGAAAATAATTAGCAGGGATTGTTGGTTTGTTGCCAGATTCATCAGAGTTAACGGCTACCCTGAAACGATATGCCTTGCTCAAGGGCACAGCGACAGATTTTTCACCTTGTCGGCTCCCGGAGTCGAACTCACAACCTTCCAGATTACGGGCACAACGCTAGGTTAACCGCTACATTTGAACACCGCAATCAATCTTTGAAAAGTTAGATGGGCAAACTATGTAAAAAATATATTTTTTAAAACGAAAAGAAATATACAAAAATAAGAATATGCATCGTGATGTTTTAACCTGATGTATACCAATAGGCCCTACTGTTAACCTTAAAAGCGCAAATAACATATTCTTATTTTAAAAGTGCCAAATTGGTAATGATCGCAAAGAGACACTGTCTGTCAAGCAGTAACACTTTTTATTTGATTATTTTGTAACACAAGTAAATGGTTTAAAATCCACCAAATAAGCATATATTTTAAACTGTTCACAAATTTATAGTCAAAATTGATGTTTCAAAATAGACGTTTTTGTATGTTTTGAACATATATTTTGATACATTTCCCCCATAGCCTTTTTATAAACATTTGTGTATTATTCATTTAAAGTGTTGTGTTTCTGTGATACCCAGAGCTGAGAAATTGGCAATTGAGCTAATCTGATATATAGCCTACCGGTATGACCTAAGATGTCACCTATATGGGCTATATGCGATATGCCATCAGACTTTTGGAACGCTATAGTCTATCAACTCAGTTCCAATTGCATCTGAAAGATGAGACTCTCGACTTGGTATAGAGACATTGACAGGAAGCTAAATATGTATTTACATTTTAGAGTTATTTTTTAGTTATAGTGGCAGCCATGCCCCAGGGGGCAAATCTGGGGTGGCTCCATGCCTATATCTTTTCAGGGTACATAGATCTACCTCTGTGGCAAATTTGGTGCTTTTATCACAACGTTTTCTATTGAGTTCACATTTTCAGCTTAGCCCATGCACCACTAGTATACACAATATCTAATTTTGAATTCCTCCATATTAACACAGAAATCATGGTAAGGTGTTTTTGTGGTTGGTAACTAGTTTCAGAAGGATAAATAGAGTTTTGAAGTTGTTACATTTCAGACCTCTTGGGGTCAGAATTTACCCCTGTTGGCGCTTTTAGGGTAAAAAAAAGTTGTACCCCAAAAGCAAGGAAATCATTTCCCAGGTCTGGGATGATAGACTGTCAGTAGAACTGGGGGGATGTGGGATGGATCTGAGCTCAGCTAAAGGAAGCAAACCACAATGATGATGGCTCACATGACAACATTTAGAAATGCTGAGGAGGCAAAATAAAAGAAAAAGAGAAGAAGAAGAAGACAAATGGGGAGAAATACCATGGTCTCTGTATTGTGGTCAGGTACAGAGGCACTTTCTGAAAGGAGAGGGGATTTAGAGTTGCGGGTAGGATCCAAGTTCAAAGACATGCGGAAATATAATTGTTGACATCTGTGCTGAGTTAGGGTTGAACTGGGGGAAGGGAATTTTACAGAGAGAAGGGCTGTGTCTGAAGAGATGATAGTCTGATGGTCAGCAGTGGAGGAGGACTCACCAGCGGTCAGTATCCCTAGTCAGAGAGAGATTAAGTTCCTTTGTTTTTCGACTACAGGAAGTCACCATCATGTTAAAGCCCCACGCAACCTATACTCCTACTGACAGACATCTATCATTTAGGAAAACACAGTAAGCTAGATCATATCACATGAAGCTCTGACTACATCACTGTAGATGTCAAATGTCCTTTTGATGTTTTTAATCTGACTGCTGGCACCTGAACTGTAATCTGAGCATGCTTTAGGGGCCTGAATTGCATTTCCAGCTGTGCAAATGGAAAGAATAATTTAACTACATCAGGGATGGGAAACTGCCATTTGTAGGCCCACGGAACAATTTCTAAATAAAATAATAATAAAACATTTTGGAACTCAGTTGGGAATAGTAGAATACACAAGTTGCAATTTCGAAATCTGGTTGTGCATCAGCAGTTTTCCTCTTGTTATGTCAGTCACTGACAGTCACTCAAGTAGCCCATGTCAGCTAACATTTTTCAGAATGGTAAATTAGTATAGCGGCCAGCTATCTAAACTTGTAGTAATCATGGTCGAATTACTGACCGGGGGGCCCCCATTGATTTTGTTAGTCATTGTCAGTCAGATATCATATTAAAAACTGCAAACATTTCTCTCCACCCTATGGCAAAAGAAAAGTTGTAGAATTGCATGAAATTAGCTGTTAAATGTACTTTTTATCTCTCACCTTGGGCTGGGCGTAAACCGTATTTTACTATATACCGGTATTGATACATGGACCAGTTTGGGTTTTTACTTTACCTTCTATAACGGTATTTCAATGTTTGGTTTGTTAAATGTGATACGCAAATCGGGGTGTAATGTCCGTTTTTACAGTTTACTCCGTTGGCTAGTTGAGTCGTCTTTCTCCCTCCTGCATGCCGCTTCCCACACTAAGCCCTTCTCCCTGTCACTCAAGGAGAGATCAGTTGCTCGGAGTCACAAACACTTTCTTGCCATTCACTCTGCAGTCTGCATGGTCAGGTAGATGCAACAAGATGTTGGTGAAAAGAATGCTGATTTTCACAAGCGTTTAACAATTACACTATTTGTGTATCTTACTGTCTGCTAGTTTGTATTTTCTTAGCAAGTTATGACTAAAATAAGTATTGTTAGCCGCTAATGCTAATCGCTAGTTAGATGGCTAGTTAGCTTGCTAAATGTACTAAGAGACCAGTATAGGCTCCTCAGAGGAGGAAGGGGAGGACCATCCTCCTCAGTGAATTTCAGAAAAATACAAATAGTGAAATATTAAAAAAGTTATCCTTTTTAGATAAAACTATACTAAATATATTCACGTCACCAAATAATTGATTAAAACACACTGTTTTGCAATGAAGGTCTACGGTAGCCTCAGCAGCACTCTGTAGGGTAGCACCATGGTGTAGCCAGAAGACAGCTAGCTTCTGTCCTCTGGGTACGTTGACTTCAATACAAAACCTAGGCAGCTCATGGTTCTCACCCCCTTCCATAGACTTACACAGTAATTATGACAACTTCCGGAGGATGTATTCCAACCAATCAGAGCTCTTGCAGCATGAACTGATATGTCCACCCAATCAAAGGATCAGAGAATGAATCTAGTACTGAAAGCATAAGCTACAGCTACAGTAGCTAGCACTGAAGTGCATAACATGTGGTGAGTAGTTGACTCAAAGAGAGAGAAAGACAGTTGAACAGTTCTGAACAAATTAATTTATTCCAATATTTAGGAGAAGCGAGAGAGAGAGAGCTATCAATATTTTGTAGTATATTTTTCACTTTCACTTACTTAGCTAGCATCGAATGCAACTAGCTAGTTTGCCCTACTCAAACACCTGGCTCAAACAGAGAGGGATGCTATGTTAGCTAGCTGACTATGGTTATTTAACACTGAAACTCTTCCAAGGCAAGGTAACCTTTTGGTTTTATAAATGTATAACTGTGTAACTGCTAAACTGCTTGCTGCTGACTGTACACTGTACTACATGATTGTAGTGGGTTTACTAACATGTTAGTTCTAGTAGCTATGTTGACTATGACGTGACAACGATGTAGGCTGTGTGTAGCGGTTAGCGTTCATGATATGAAGGTTTGGCTTGTAAACGTTTTTTTGCCTTGTCACAGACAGCTGATGTGTTGTGCAATGAAGTCCACAAAAAGTGGAAAAGGTGAGAAGAGGAGAGCGCGTGTAGATAGATGCTAGAAGGAATTATATATACAACAAGCTGTTTGTATGTGGCTGCTATGAAAGTGAACTGTGTTTGCATGTGATCAGGGGTGTATTCATTGTGCCGATTCTGTTGAAAAACGTTCTTAAATGGAAGCAAACGGAACGAAACCTGAACCGCAACAAAATTTCGCTTAGGGCCACAAAAAAGGCTAGGGCTGGCTCTGACTGCATGTGTGGGTACGGATGTGGGTATGCAGACCCACAAGTCACTGTGGCCCCTCATGATGAGTTCAGATTTTTTGTGGCCCCCACCTCCATCAAAGTTGCCCCTCCCTGACCTAGATTAGACTGTCAATTTAGCAGAAAGTAATCTAGTATGTCTCTCAGAGGGAACTGAAGCACTGATAATGTCAGTCAATGAGTTTGCCATTTAGACAGATAAATCTGTTTTTTACTTTAGAAGCAAGTAAAGAATGTGCAGCTTTCATCAATGAAAATGGCTGTTTAAACAATTATATTTTTGATCCATAATTTAGCATTTGGAAGCTCTTCTTCCTACCGGTGTAGCTACTTCAAGAATCAAGGAAAAATGATGCAGGGGAAAAACAGGGCCTTTCTTTAGTAGTTTTTTGCGGGTGTCGTGGTCGAGGAATGGCACTCTGGATAGAGGCGTATGCCCGACTGCTGTTGCTCGTGCTGGCATAGGACCTGAGCATGCAAGGAGCGGCGCCACAAAACCAGAGGTGAGTGAGTCAAACTCTTGGGAGGTCACTCGAAAAGAAATAACAGGGATTGTTAGCTTATTGCCAGATTCATTACAGTTAACGGCTACCCTGGAGCGATTGGGGTTATGTGCCTTGCTCAAGGGCACAGCAACAACTTTTTCACATCGCAGAATTGAACTCGCAACCTTTCAGATTACTGGCACAACACTCTAACCGCTAGGCTACCTTCTGCCCATTTGAACGCAGCAATCAATTTTAGAACATTTAGAGGGGCAATATCCTCTCTGAAACTTTGTAAAAAATATATGCATTGTGATGTTCTAACCTGATATAAAGCAATAGGCCCTACCTTAAAAGTGCAAAAAACATACAATATTCTTAGCTTAAAAGTGCCAAATTGGTAATGATTGCAAAGAGATACTGTCTGTCAAGCATTAACACTTTTATATTATTTTATTAATCTTTTGTAACACAGGTAAATGGTTTACATTCCGCAAAATAAGCATATACACTATATACACAAAAGTATGTGGACACCCCTTCAAAAATGAGTGGATTCAGCTATTTCAGCCACACCTGTTGTTGACATTTGGCCGATATGTGATATGGGCGCCAGTGCCATCAGACTTTTGGAATGCTATAGTCTATCAACTCAGTTCCAATTGACAGCTTTTCACTGCTTCTGTTCTACATTTGGGGTAACTCACCAACATTTTACATTACATTTACGTCATTTAGCAGACGCTCTTATCCAGAGCGACTTACAAATTGGTGCATTCACCTTATAGCCAGTGGGATAACCACTTTACAATATTTTTTTTTTTTTTTTTGGGGGGGTGGGGTAAGGGGAGGTAGAATGATTACTTTATCCTATCCCAGGTATTCCTTAAAGAGGAGGGGTTTCAAGTGTCTCCGGAAGGTGGTGAGTGACTCCGCTGTCCTGGCGTCATGAGGGAGCTTGTTCCACCATTGGGGTGCCAGAGCAGCGAACAGTTTTGACTGGGCTGAGCGGGAACTGTGCTTCCGCAGAGGTGGATGAACGCAATGCCCTCGTTTGGGTGTAGGGACTGATCAGAGCCTGAAGGTACGGAGGTGCCGTTCCCCTCACAGCTCCGTAGGCAAGCACCATGGTCTTGTAGCAGATGCGAGCTTCAACTGTAAGCCAGTGGAGTGTGCGGAGGAGCGGGGTGACGTGAGAGAACATGGGAAGGTTGAACACCAGACGGGCTGCGGCATTCTGGATGAGTTGTAGGGGTTTAATGGCACAGGCAGGGAGCCCAGCCAACAGCGAGTTGCAGTAATCCAGACGGGAGATGACAAGTGCCTGGATTAGGACCTGTGCCGCTTCCTGTGTAAGGCAGGGTCAAACTCTCCGAATGTTGTAGAGCATGAACCTACAGGATGGGGTCACCGCTTTGATGTTAGCGGAGAACGACAGGGTGTTGTCCAGGGTCACGTCAAGGCTCTTCGCACTCTATGAGGAGGACACAACGGAGTTGTCAACCGTGATGGCGAGATCATGGAACGGGCAGTCCTTCCCCGGGAGGAAGAGCAGCTCCGTCTTGCTGAGGTTCAGCTTGAGGTGGTGATCCGTCATCCACACTGATACGTCTGCCAGACATGCAGAGATGCGATTCGCCACCTGGTTATCAGAAGGGGGAAAGGAGAAGATTAGTTGTGTGTTGTCTGCGTAGCAATGATAGGACAGGCCATGTGAGGATATGACAGAGCCAAGTGACTTGGTGTATAGCGAGAATAGGAGAGGGCCTAGAACTGAGCCCTGGGGGACACCAGTGGTGAGAGCACGTGGTGCGGAGACAGACTCTCGCCACGCCACTTGGTAGGAGCGACCGGTCAGGTAGGACGCAATCCAAGAGTGAGCCGTGCCGGAGATGCCCAGCTCGGAGAGGGTGGAGAAGAGGATCTGATGGTTCACAGTATCAAAGGCAGCAGACATGTCTAGAAGGACAAGAGCAGAGGAGAGAGAGTTAGCTTTAGCAGTGCGGAGAGCCTCCGTGACACAGAGAAGAGCAGTCTCAGTTGAATGACCAGTCTTGAAACCTGACTGGTTTGGATCAAGAAGGTCATTCTGAGAGAGATAGCAAGAGAGTTGGCTAAAGACGGCACGCTCAAGAGTTTTGGAGAGAAAAGAAAGAAGGGATACTGGTCTGTAGTTGTTGACATCAGAGGGATCGAGTGTTGGTTTTTTGAGAAGGGGTGCAACTCTCGCTCTCTTGAAGACGGAAGGGACATAGCCAGCGGTCAAGGATGAGTTGATGAGCGAGGTGAGGTAAGGGAGAAGGTCACCGGAGATGGTCTGGAGAAGAGAGGAGGGGATAGGGTCAAGCGGGCAGGTTGTTGGGCGGCCGGCCCTCACAAGTCGCAAGATTTTATCTGGAGAGAGAGAGGAGAAATAAGTCAAAGCATAGGGTAGGGCAGTGTGAGCAGGACCAGCAGTGTCATTTGACTTAACAAACGAGGATCGGATGTCGTCAACCTTCTTTTCAAAATGGTTGATGAAGTCATCCACAGAGAGGGAGGAGGGGGGGGGGGATTCAGCAGGGAGGAGAAGGTGGCAAAGAGCTTCCTAGGGTTAGAGGCAGATGCTTGGAATTTAGAGTGGTAGAAAGTGGCTTTAGCAGCAGAAACAGATGAAGAAAATGTAGAGAGGAGGGAGTGAAAAGATGCCAGGTCCGCAGGGAGTCTAGTTTTCCTCCATTTCCGCTCGGCTGCCCGGAGCCCAACAAAGCACATATAATACTACCGGTAATTTGAGTGATGTTTGGCCATAATCTTTGCACCAGAACGCTCACTAGTATCGAGAGAGAGATAATACCCTAAGTGAACAGTAAATCAAGATCTGCAGCTCTGTGTCATAGCCAATTAGACTGGGCTCAATGCAGCTGTTTAAAGACCATAGTACCAGTCAGAGCATGGAAGGTAGGTGTTTCATATCCAGTGGCCTCAGTGAGAGCAAGAAAGTGGGCAGAGGATTTCCTCTTTGCTTGAAAACACCTTGTGTTGGTCTCACTGTGGCAATAAGTATGAAGAAAAAAAAAGATAAGAGCGTCTGCTAAATGACTTTAAAAAATCTTGTTGATGTTGGCTAGCTAGAGGACTGTTTGCATAGACAACCGCTGGTAATCCCATACACACTTAGGTAGAGAAGAGTCAGAGGTCAGGGAGGTTTATCAGTAACATCCACATAGAAGATTTATGATGATAATGTTGCAACACCACCCAGACACACACATGTATGATGAATGACTCTGATGATGTGTGTGTGTTGTGATTTGTCATAGTGTGTTCAGTAGCTCCTAAGCCAAGTGTCTTGTGTGGGCCAGATCATTGTGTCAGTATATTGCGTATCTACAGTTGAAGTCGGAAGTTTACATACACTTAGGTTGGAGTCATTAAAACTTGTTTTTCAACCACTCCACAAATTTCTTGTTAACAAACTATAGTTTTGGCAAGTCGGTTAGGACATTACCTTGTGCATGACACAAGTAATTTTTCCAACAATTGTTTATAGACAGATTATTTCACTTATAATTCACTGTATCACAATTCTAGTGGGTCAGACGTTTACATACACTAAGTTGACTGTGCCTTTAAACAGCTTGGAAAATTCCAGAAAATGATGTCATGGCTTTAGAAGCTTTTGATAGGCTAGTTGACATAATTTGAGTCAATTGGAGATGTACCTGTGGATGTATTTCAAGGCCTACCTTCAAACTCAGTGCCTCTTTGTTTGACATCATGGGAAAATGAAAAGAAATCAGCCAAGACCTCAGAAAAAAAATGGTAGACCTCCACAAGTCTGGTTCATCCTTGGGAGCAATTTCCAAACTCCTGAAGGTACCACGTTCATCTGTACAAACAATAGTACGCAAGTATAAACACCATGGGACCACGCAGCCGTCAAACCGCTCAGGAAAGAGACACGTTCTGTCTCCTAGAGATGAACGTACTTTGGTGTAAAAAGTGCAAATCAATCCCAGAACAACAGCAAAGGACCTTGTGAAGATGCTGGAGGAAACAGGTACAAAAGTATCTATATCCACAGTAAAACGAGTCCTATATCGACATAACCTGAAAGGCCGCTCAGCAAGGAAGAAGCCACTGCTCCAAAACCTCCATAAAAAAGGACTGGTGCACTTCACAAAATAGATGGCGTCATGAGGAAGGAAAATTATGTGGATATATTGAAGAAACATCTCAAGACATCAGTCAGGAAGTTAAAGCTTGGTCGCAAATGGGTCTTCCAAATGGACAATGACCCCAAGCATACTTCCAAAGTTGTGCCAAAATGTCTTAAGGACAACAAAGTCAAGGTATTGGAGTGGCCATCACAAAGCCCTGACCTCAATCCTATAGAAAATGTGTGGGCAGAACTGAAAAAGTGTGTGCGAGCAAGGAGGCCTACAAACATGACTCAGTTACACCAGCTCTGTCAGGAGGAATGGGCCAAAATTCACCCAAATTATTGTGGGAAGCTTGTGGAAGGCTACCCGAAACGTTTGACCCAAGTTAAACAATTTAAAGGCAATGCTACCAAATACTAATTGAGTGTGTGTAAACTTCTGACCCACTGGGAATGTGATGAAAGAAATAAAAGCTCTCTACTATTATTCTGACATTTCACATTCTTAAAATAAAGTGGTGATCTTACCTGACCTAAGACAGGGAATTTTTACTGGGATTAAATGTCAGGAATTGTGAAAAACTGAGTTTAAATGTATTTGGCTAAGGTGTATATAAACTTCAGACTTCAACTCTAGCTATGAGCAATGAGCCTTCATTCTCATGATCTGTTGTTATGTTTGTGTGTAGTCATTGGGGCACACTAAGTCGATCAGTAATCTGGAGTACTGTTGACCAGAGTTTTATTTCCATTGGCCAAGAGAAAATGTTTGTTTTTCTTCTTCTTTGAAATGTAATTCAGTCATCTTTCTCTATTTCTAGGCAGGGGCGCCAGTGCACACACACACACACACACACACACACACACACACACACACACACACACACACATCCTTCGAACTCTCATTTTTAAGGTCAGGGAAGTCATATCCTTACCTCTAAAATGTGTAGGCCTATTAGTTTGTTACTTTGTCTATGTAAAAAGTCTAAATACTAGGTCTGACTCACTCAACTAAAGTAAATAAAGTGACCACTATAACTGCCCACTCTTTAGGCTTCAGTGATCAAAAGTGCTACAGTTAGAAGTAGCATACCCTTACAGTGAATAACACTTGAAGACGTTTTTTTTACGGATCCACCAATGGGACCATGTATGGGAGGAGTGGGACTCACTAGGCTTATGGTTGAAACAAGTGTTCCGTTTTACTGAATGGCTCTTTTGCGCATACATCCATATTTTACACTTGTTTACATTTTAAAAAATTTTTACACTATGAATGACCCAGATAAAAGACTCGAACGAAAGGTATAGTGGCCTCAGAAAGAGCTGCTGTGGCCTTATACCAAACATAGAATTGAAACTTGTCCTGAAACAAACTCTTCCTCTAGACATGTCCTCCCACCTCCATTATATTTATATAATCATAATCCATTAATTACACACTTCACCATCCCCCTCTCTTTCATGACGCTCCTCTACCTCTCTCCACCTCACTCCTTCATACGTATTTACAATACTGTAATACAGTGAGTTCCCCCCACCCACACACACAGTATATGTTATATGTCACGACTTCCTCCGAGGCTGCCTCCTCTCCTTGTTCGGGCAGGCTTCGGCGTTCATCGTCACCGGCCTTCTAGCCACTGCCGCTCCTCATCTCATCATTCCATTTGTTTTGTCTTGTTTATTACACACACCTGGTTCATATCCCCTCATCAGTACCTGTATAAGTGTTCCCTCTGCCCCCTTGTCTTTGAGTGTGATTGTTCAATGTAGAGGATATATAGCTCAGTTGAGCTAGATTTGTATTGTGTATCGCCGGGATGTTCACCCGTGTGCCTTGTCTTCCCCAGTACGCCGTTTACCGCACTGGTGTATATTACGCATAGCTGCGTACCTCTGTTTATTTGAATAAACCATTTATTCAGTGATTTCCTCTCCTGCGCCTGACTACGTCCAACATCACCCGCTACAGTATAATGAAACTGCTGACTTATCACTGTAGTACAGTTTGATACAGAGAAAATTCTGAAATTACATAATGACTAGTTCATTTAAAGTATTGTTTTTGTGTTAATTATATTCATTATGTTCCTGGAACATGTACAACAACCTACCAGGCAGTTACTGTACACAACCGATGTACTAACTGTGCACTGGGTGTGGTTGTTCACAATTATTTACCCTCAGGGCTCTGGGTTTTCCGTAAGAGAAAAGAGAGGGAGAGTGGGAGGAGGAGTGTGGAGAGAAGAGGACAGAGAGACGGGAATCTGGGGGGGAGGGGTTTTGACTTTTGAGTTTTGGATGGGATCACAGAGAAATTCCCAGTAAAATTACTGACTGACTGTGTTTTTTCGCAAGAGACTGACATTGTTAACGCAACAAAAGAGCTGAATAGTTGAAGGTCAAACATGCAGCCAAACAAACCATATTTTAAAGTTGTGAAAAACACCTCCTGGGTGTGTGCTAGCTTATTGACAATGTTGGAGTCAGGGCGTGTTCAGTAGAGAATATCAGAGGGGTGGGTCTCAGGTTTACCTACCTCACAATAGCCACAGTGTTGTTTCCAACTCCTGTTTGGGGGGGGGGGGGGGGGGGGGAGAAAGGGTAGAGCTGAAATTGTGTGGGAGAGGTTTGGAACCCAGCCACTGGTTCTGCCACGGATAAAGAGTGGGAGGCACCAGAGTGATGAGCTTCCAGGGAAATGCAAGGTCAAATATATACTGTAATCATCTGGCCCCTTCTCTAGTGCAGCCAGACACTGTAATCGCACAAGTAGAAGCCTGGAAAGCGAGGCCAGTCTAGACCTATAGGGATGTAGGTTAATATTTTACCTACAGAATGTTTTTAGTTTCACTGTTAAGTTTTGTCTACCAAGATTTGGGCTTTTCCCTACAAGGGCTTTAGTGAAATCTGAGCTGTCTTTGTACGGGGCCATTTTGTCCTGGTTTGGTTTCAGTGTGTCAGCTTCTGTCAAATTGGCCTTACTTTCATTGGTCTGGACACAGTCACTGAAGAATACTGTTTATGTTTGAATACTTTTATAGTTACTCATTGGAATGACCATCGCCAGTTTGTGGACCTTGTGCTTCTCACGCAAGCCAAAACATATGAAAACATACATTTGAGATTATTTGTTGTTTATGTCATTGTGGAATGTACATCAAGTCTACTCAGCCTTATTTGCCAACATTCATATCCTACAGATGCAAAGATAGATGTTGAAGCAGAATCCATATACTTTACCGTATACAGTATTTCTGACTTATCTGTATTATATTCATTCTACAACCATCCAGGACATGTTTTAACATTACAACCTCTTCCTGTTCCATCTTTTAGGTGTGGCTGCAGCAGTATGGCTACCTGCCCCCAGGTGACCTGCGGACACACGCTGCCCGTTCCCCTCACTCCATCACCACGGCCATCACAGCCATGCAGAGGTTCTACGGCTTGACCATCACCGGCTCCATCGACACCAACACTGTAGAGTGAGTGCCTCTCACGCTAAACAACTGTTGCTGGTTCAGGACCATATTACCCTGTTTGTAGGACCAGGAGCTTATAACTAGGCCATTAAAAACAAATAGCCTTACTTGTGTGAAATCACTGATTCAGGGTTATCGTAATCAAAGGCGGGTTTCCAAGACAGAGATTCTATTCGACTCTGTGTGACCAGTCCCTGAATTGTGTTTGCCAGGGCAATGAAGCGGCCACGATGTGGCGTTCCAGACAAGTTCGGCACTGAGCTGAAGAGCAACCTGAGAAAGAAGCGCTACGCTATCCAGGGCCTGAAATGGGATAAGACTGATCTCACCTTCTGGTAAGTTATGCCTCCAACTCCAATTGCATGTGTAGGGTAACAATGAAAAGAACAGCCACAACCCATATGGTGAAGTTATGTAAAGTGTTTATTATTATGCCGTAAAGTTTATCACTGTTTTCCCTCTTTACTCCCCGTCTTCTCCTTACTCCCTCAATTTCTATATTTTTCTGTCACAAACTGTGCTCTTCTCTCTCTAACGGTGCTCCCTCTTTCCCTCTTAGTATACAGAACTACACCCCTAAGGTGGGGGAGTATGAGACCCATGAGGCTATCAGGAAGGCCTTCAAGGTATGGGAGAGTGTGACCCCTCTACGCTTCCGGGAGATCCCCTACAGTCACATACGGGACAAGGTGGAGGACTTTGCCGACATCATGCTCTTCTTTGGTGAGGGTTTCCATGGCGACTCCAGTCCCTTCGACGGCGAGGGGGGCTTCTTGGCACATGCCTACTTCCCCGGTAACGGCATAGGGGGAGACACTCACTTTGACTCTGCAGAGCCTTGGACGGTCGGCAACAGTGATCTGTCAGGTGAGTGACCTTGAGTGTTTGGAAGAGGGAGAGGGATGTTATGATGGGAAATTCACTGGGTTGGGAGTTACCATGCTCCTCAGGCAGTTGTGAGCAGCAGGCCACAAAAACACACCATCAGCAGGCCCCAATGTGTGTGTTTTGGAACTTATCCCCAGGGCGTGTTTGTGTGGGGAAAATGCATGATATACAGTTTTCTTTCGTTTTGATGGTGAGATAGAGGCCTGCTATTTAAAACCACAGGGATAGCTTGTCAATACATTAGATGTTCCCAGTCAGTTCAATTTGAATAGTGCTTTTTTTTTTTATAGATGCACACATACCATTGTTATAACAAGCTTGAATTTCATGGGACAATTTAATGTGATGGTGATGACATGGTTCTGTTGGTCTTAGGTAATGACGTGTTCCTGGTGTCGGTACATGAGTTGGGTCATGCCCTGGGTCTGGAGCACTCCAACGACCCCTCGGCCATCATGGCTCCATTCTACCAGTGGATGGACACAGAGAACTTCCAGCTGCCTGAAGATGACCTCAGGGGGATACAGCAAATCTATGGTGAGCACAGGCTAAGAGGAAATTCATTATAATTACTGTTAGTTGTTATACTGTATCTAGGCTATAACTAGGGCCCAAATTTCATTTTAGTCAGATCACAAAAAAAGATGAAGGGCCAAGGTAATGATAGTAGTAGAGGATTACATTACTCTCTTCCTCTACCGTGCAGGTGGTAGATCAGGTGGTGGCCCCCGCCCTCCTCCACCTACCCCACGCTCCCCTCACCACCCGCCCAAACCCACTCACACCCCATACAACCCTCGCTTTGGCCCTGACATCTGTGAGGGACACTTTGACACCATCGCCATCCTCCGAGGAGAAATGTTTGTCTTCAAGGTAATTAATTACAGATATGTATAGCTGAAATTAGCTTTGTCGTTGTGTATATATATGTATATATATATATATATTTATAAACTGGGTGGTTTGAGCCCTGAATGCTTATTGGCTGACAGCCGTGGTATATCAGACCGTATACCACGGGTATGACAAAACATTTATTTTTACTGCTCTAATTATGTTGGTAAGCTGTTTATAATTGCAATAAGGCACCTCGGGGGGTTGTGGTATATGGCCAATATACCACGGCTAAGGGCTGTGTCCAGGCACTCCGCATTGCGTCGTGCATAAGAACAACCCTTAGCCGTGGTATATTGGCCATATACAGGTATTAACCATGTCTCTCTCTCCTTCAGGAGAAGTGGTTCTGGAGAGTCCGTAACAACGGGCCGTATTGCCTAAATATATATATACATATATTTAGTTTGTACAGGTATTAACCATGTCTCTCTCTCCTTCAGGATAAGTGGTTCTGGAGAGTCCGTAACAACGCGGTTCTGGACGGATACCCAATGCCAATAGGCCATTTCTGGAGAGGCCTGCCATCAAACATCAATGCTGCTTATGAAAGGGATGATGGCAACTTTGTATTTTTCAAGGGTAAATCTGTCTTTACTCTTTACTCTGTTACCACCCACTCACAATACTATTCTATAGACCTGTATATGTAGAAGACATCATTGTAATTCTTACTGAGGAAAGCCACTCATTCAGATTCTCTCTCTCTCTCTGTGTAGGAGACAGGCACTGGGTTTTCAAGGAATCTCTTCTGGAGGATGGCTACCCCAAGTCTCTAAAGGAGATGGGCAGTGGTCTACCCAAAGACAAAATAGATGCCGCCCTCTTCTACACCCCCACCGGCAAGACATACTTCTTCAGAGGAAACAAGTCAGTCTCTTCGCATCTGAATGTCTCTGTGTGTGTTTGTATACATCAACATGACATGACTGAGTAGAGTGGAAATGTATACACTAAACTAAAGAACGTTGAAAACATAACATTATGACATGAACTACTGTTCCCTGAAGGAGGGAAACGAAATACAACATACTATGGGAGTCGCACTCTCGCGACTTTGGTTGAAGAATCTACAATCATGCCTGACAAGGCCAATGAAATCCGTGCCTCGCTGGAAGCCCCGCCTTCCACAGTTGATAAGCTTGAGGCGTTGATTCATTCTTTCAATTTAATACTGCTCTTCACAGAGCCCAGGAACGGGCGGTGCGGGGCCTAACAGGTGTTGTACCTTGCTTCCCTCCTTCAGGGAACAGTAGTTATAGTCTTAATGTTATATTCCCTTTCAGTCAGTCAACTTCGGTACAACATACTATGGGGAAATATAATCACGCCCCAAGCCGACCCCAACGGATACTAAATGAAATGGCCCATGGCAGACCACCCAGACCTGACCCCGCCAGATGCAGCAGTCTGGGTATTGTGCACACGGCGCGCTGCCTAGTTACTTGTCCCAGCATTAAGCACACTGTGCGCTACACTGGGAGCAGTGACATCCAAGCAATAAAACCTCACTAAAGTGTGTGGTGATGCCCAACTCGCCGCAGCACAAATATCTCCTATAGTGAAATCAAATCAAATCAAGCTTTATTTATACAGCACATTTCAGACATGGAATGCAACACAATGTGCTTCACAGGAAAAAACTACTAAAAACAATGAAAATAAAAAGTGAAATATTTACTGCACAACAAACATAAGAAGATAAAAAACAAAAGAATAACAATACATTTGAACGACTAAAAAGCACCCTGAGGAAAAGCAAAGCTAAAAAGGTGTGTTTTAAGATCTCTTTAAAAAATGTCCACAGTTTCGGCCCCCCTCAGGTTCTCTGACAGGCTATTCCAGAGGCTGGGGACATAGTAACTAAAGTCTGCCTCTCCATGCCTCTTGGTGCTAGGCTTTGGGATAGTTAAAAGGCCGGTGCCAGAGGACCTGAGGGACCTACTGGGTACATAACTTAAAAGCATGTCTGACATGTATTGGGGTGCACAATTGTGTATTGATTTAAAAACCAATAGAATAATCTTAAAATGAATTCTAAAACTCTCAGGCAGCCAGTGCAGAAACCTTAAAACCGGTGTAATGTGTGCTCTCCGTCTGGTCTTGGTCAGTACCCGTGCTGCAGCATTCTGTATGTTTTGCAGTTGACCAATGGCTTTCTTGGGTAGACCAGACAGGAGAGCATTACAGTAGTCAAGCCTGCTTGTAATAAAAGCATGGATGAGTCTCTCTGTATCAGCCTGAGAGAGAAACAGCCTCACCTTGGCAATGTTCCTCTGGTGGTAAAAAGCTATTTTGGTCACATTCCTAATGTGTGATTCGAAATTGAGTTCAGAATCTAAAATAACAGCTAGGTTTTTTACATGGTGTTTTATCTTTATTGCCTGTGAATTAAAATGTGCAGCCAAATTCTCTCTCTGTGCTTTGGCTCCAACAATAAGTACCTCGGTCTTGATTTAGCTGGAGGAAGTTGTAAGCCATCCAAGTATTTAAATCACTAATACAGGCTAATCATTTATTTGTGGAGCTAAAATCCTCTGGTGACACAGAAATGTAAAGTCGTGTGAAAATCAATGCTGTGCTTTCTGATAATGCTGCCAAGGGGTAACGTATATAAACTGAACAGTACCGGACCCAAAATCTAACCTTGTGGAACGCCACATGTGATATGTATTTTCTCTGAGTTATGTTCACCAAAGGTGACAAAAAACTCTTGACCGGTTAAATAGGTCCTTAACCAATTTAGAACTGGACCAGAGAGGCCAACCAACCTCTCCAGTCTGTCCAGAAGGACATCATGGTCAACAGTGTCGAATGCAGCACTTAAATCCAAGAGTACAAGGACAGAGAGCTGTTTGGCATCTGTGTTGGCTCTAAGATCATTTACCACTTTAACTAAGGCTGTCTCTGTGCTGTGGTGGGCCCGAAAACCAGATTGGAATTTTTCGAAAATAAAGTTGGCACTTAAAAAATAATTTTGCTGTTTGAAAACCAATTTCTCCAGAATTTTGCTTAAGTGTGGAAGGTTGGAGATTGGCCAAAAATTGCAAAGAGCTGAATAATCTAGATTACTTTTCTTCAGAAGGGTTTTCTCCATAGCCATTTTTTAGTGCAGTGGGGAAAGTGCCTGTGAACAGGGAGTGATTAACAATAGCTTGTACTTCTTCAGATATACAATTAAAAACTGTTTTGAAGAAGGTGGATCGAGAAGGCAGGTAGAAGGCTTAAGTTGTTATATCACTTTCCTGAGCAACCTGTGTCAACCAGGGGCAGTCTGTGTCAACCAGGGGAAATAAATCCAGAGTGCGTGGTAGGCTAGGGCACATATCATCAAACATCTCATCAGGTCTTGCTTGACTGATACCCAGCCTAATGTTTGTTATCTTATCTCTGAAATATGCCACAAACTCATCACATTTAGATGTGGAGGAAAGTTCACATAGATTTGCAGGGGTAGGATTTATCAAGCCAACAATGGTCAAAAAGAGCACTCGAATTATTCTGATTATTAGTGATCAAGTTAGAAAAATGAGCCCATCTGGCATTTCTAATTGCCTTGTTATACTTCTGCTCTGCCTTTCTGAAATTTCTCTCCGTTTGGATGTGGCCTTTTTCAACTTTACTGGAGCTATGGCATCAATTGTTGCCCCTAATTTGCTATTAAAGTTATCAACTAAATCATCACAAGAGGAAGGCAGAATAGGTGATGGAGTATTGTTCATACACTCAATAGAGGCTATGTCAATAGAAAGCCCCTTGGTAATAATCAGGTCCAGAGTATGGCCGCGGTTATGGGTGGGCACAGTAACATGTTGGATAAAGTCCATAGAGCTCAAAGATTCAGAAATTCAATGGCTTTGGAGTCAGCCTCTTTGTTAACATGAATATTAAAATCACCCAACACAATGATTTTGTCATAGTTCTCAAGGACAATAGACAATAGTTCAGAGAAATCAGTAAAGAAAGTGGGGCAGTGCTTTGGTGGCCTATACAGGGTTATGGCCAGCCCTGGTGGCTGACATTTAAACAGTATAGCATGATGCTCAAAAGACCCAAAGTCGCCAAATGAAATGTCCTTACAGCTGAGAGCATTAGTAAAAAAAGCAAGACCTGATGAGATGCTCTACCCTTTTTCCCATTTCTGATAGAGTATGAAAAGCTTTAGTCCGGGGGGAGGCTTCAATATGAGCGGCACTACAGTCTGAAGACAGCCATGTTTCAGTGAGAAACATGCAATCAACTCTGTGCTCAGTAAAGAGGTCATTCACAAAAAGGTTTAACTAGTGATTGCTCTAACATTTAAAAGTGCCATATTCAATGAGTGTGGGCCACTCTGCCCATGGGGCATCTGCCTGAGGGTAACTAATAGAATAACAACCAAATTGTTAACGTTACAACACATTTTCTGGCAGTCTCCAATTTATCAGAATCTGATGAGGAAACGACCTGCTGAACTGTGGTGGCCTTTGGGGGAGGATGCCACTGGGTGGCCGCCGGCTGTTGGTATACACCCAGGATCCGTGCTGACTCCCGGGGCTGGTAGGTCCGTCTCAAGCTGGGCAAAGCTTGGGATCTGATCTTCTTGGATAGATGGGTGGCCAGACTGCCTCCCCTATCTCCTACGCCTTACGGATGTCCAGTCTCCCATGGGCCGCGGAGTTGAGCTTAACATCTGTTTGTTGGATTGGGACAGATCAACGCCGCCCGACTAATCGACAGCTTTGCTATAGGAGGCATTTAAAACTGAGATTCGGTTTGCCTGGGTTACAGCAAGGTTGGTGTACTTAGAAAGCAGGTTTTCCTTTTCTCGCAGCCGAGCTAAGAGCCGCAGGATCTCTTCCCGAAGATGCTTGATGGTGGTGCATTTAGGGCAGACAAATCCCTGTCCATTTTCCAGTTCTTCATCTTGTGATTGTGTGGAAATCATCTCACACCTAAAGCATTTGCGTCCAGCCGTGGATAAAAACACCAGTGCGCTAGCACTGATAGCGTTAGCCTGCTCCATTTTCATGATGGCTAGCAGCAAACTGCTACTTAACAGGAATCCGGGACACAAACTTGCGGTCCCAACCGTAAAGGCTGACCGCGTCGCGGAATCAGTAGCAATACAAACGCTTTAACGCTTTAATGAAAACTGTTTAATAAAAACAACAAACCGAGTGTAGGCAGTACACTGTTCTGTTGTGTACTCTGATCAACCCTTTAAACAATGCCCAAGACGCTGTCAAACCCCTGGTGGAGTGGGCACGCTAGTTAACCCTTGCCAAATGCTGATATATGCCAGTGAGAGAGACACTGCTTAGAGAGCGCCCTGCCGCTAGCAGGATTAGCAAAACAGACAAAAAGCTGGTCACATAACCGGGTATACCGGGTCCGTTCAATATATGTGCGTAAAGCTGAATGTATGTCACCTTAGAGTCGCCCGGAAGGTTGTACGGATAATGCGTGGAGGTCCCTAACCCTTTTAGACGAGGCCACAGCCATGAGCAGGGAGGTTTTAAAGGAGGGGATCTTCAGATCCACCGACTCCAGAGGCTCAAATGAGGCCACACACTGCACCTCCAATACCAGCGCCAAGTCCCATGTCTGAGCAATAGATTTAGATACCCGTCTGAGACAATGTAAACCTTTCAGGAACCGCATCACCAGGGGGAGAACCTCCAGTGAAGCTCAGTCAATTCCCACATGACATGCTGAGATAGCGACCATGTACACTTTCAACGTGGAGAATTCACTTCCCTGCTCGAAAAGCTCCTGTAGGAACATAAGGATTGTCCACACAGAGCATTGAAAAAGAACAAGTCCTTTATCTTGGCACCAGAGCTCAAACGCTTGCCAATGATACGCATACAGCCCTCTCGTGGAGGTTGCCCATGCAGACTGAATGGTAGCAATACCATTTCGGAGGTAAAACACTAGCCATCAGATTGGCCCTCCCAGGGGCCCCAAAAAACTAAATCTCCGGCCTCTCAGTGCCAAACCTGTCCATGCGCCTGGGACAACAGGTCCCTGCGCAACGAGAGTTGTCACGGGTCCGCGCCTAAAAGGCGAATGATCTCTGCAAGCCAAGGCTGCCTGGGCCAACAGGGAGCCACAAGAATTAATGATAAGCACTCCCGGCGCACCCTCTCCAACGTGGGCTGAATCAGATCCACTGGCGGAAACGTGGAAAGGAGAGTCCGAGGCCACTGGGGCGCCAGAGTGTCCGTTTCCAATGGGGTACTCGGGTCCCTCATCAAGAAACATAGATGACACTGTGCATTTTCTCGTGATGCATAAAGATCTACGTCGGCCCTGCTAAACCTCTCCCATATTTGGGCAACCACCCATGGGTGTAGTCTTCACTCCTGAGGAAGAAGGGCCCCCTTGATTACAGATCCTACCCGAGTTGAGGCAACCGGGAACATTCACCACCCAAAGTGAGAGCAAATGCACACTGCGCCACAGCAACAGGGAGCGAGCCAAGGTGAGGAGGGGGAGGAACCAAGTCCACCCCGTCTGTTGATGTATGCCACCATCATCGTGTTGTCGGATCTGACCAGCACATGCCGGCCCGACAAACGCGGGAGGTGCCTAAGCGCTAAGTACACCGTCAGAAGTTCCAGGTAATTGATATGCCGGGCACTCTGTGACACCGTCCATACTCCCTGAATTGAGTAACCCTCGCACAGTGCGCCCCACCCTTGGGGGGGACGCATCTGTCATGACCATCTTGCGGGACAAACAACACCTGGCCCATGAGAACCTCTTGTGACAACAGCCAGGGATCCCTCCACTGGGCCAGTGCACGAAGGCATGTCGGGGACACCTGAATCTACTGGCTTAGGTGGCGAGATGCATCCAAGCACGTTGCTAGCACCCAGCGCTGGAACGGCCGGCATCAATAATAGTCCCAGGGGAAGGACCACAATCATAGAACCATTATCCCCAGTAGGCTCAGGAACTGGCGAAAACGTATTGTGCGCCCCATCCAAAATTGGGCCTAGCAGAGCTGGAACCCAGACCCCCTCTCCAAGGATAGAAAAGCACGATTTACACACGAGTTTAACTCGAGACCCAGGAATGGAATGCGCTGCAAAGGGGTTATGGCCGAGATCCTTTTAACGTGTAAATTGGGATAGCCACTCTTGCTTCGCCCTCATGTTAGTGCTAGCAAGCAGGCTAGGTAGTGCTAGGTATCAACAGCCAATCCAGTAAGGGCTGGAAACCATACTGAACTTTGATTGGTCAATCACAACGTGATGTCATGGATGTGTGTAACACCGCTTGTTCCCTTGACTCCCTTGAATCGTCCAGATAGGCCAATACCCTCAGCCCCTGGCCCCTCATGGGTGCCAGAGCTGCCTCCACCACCTTCGAAAAAACATGAGGCGAGAGGGACAAGTCGAACGGGAGTACCAAAAACTCGTAGGCTATCGCCTCGTGATGGAATCTCAGGAACTTTCTGTGACTGGGGTACATGGGCACATGAAAGTACGCATCCTGAAGGTCGATGGTAGTGAACCAATTGTCGGGATGCACGGATCGTAAAAGCCTCTGGTTTGTGAGCATCTTGAATTTGTGAACTCTGAGATGGTTGTTCAGGGCACGCATTACTAGAATTGGGCGTAAACCAACATTTCTTTTCGGAACCAGGGAATACAGGCTGTACCATCTATCCTCGGCCCCCGGGGCAGCCTGCTTAGCTGACGGAGCTCCGCCTGTCAGCCTTCCGGAAGGTTCCCCCTCAGCATCCCGAAAGGACCTACGAGGGAGATAAGCGTGCAACTTCTTCTCTTCCTGCTTCTTTTTGGCCTCGAACTGGGCCTGCATAGCCTCCAGGGCCGAACTGAACAACCCTGTGGGAGAAATCAGCTCATCAAGGTACATCTGTTTGTCACTCTCCGGCACCTGCGAGAGCGTCAGCCAAAGATGACGCTGTGCCACCACAGTAGCTCCCATTCTCTTCCTGAGCACTAGAACGGTGCTCCGGGACATGTGCAGAATGAAGTCGACCATAACACGGATATCGAGGAGCTCTGCGTGGGGCTCTCCTGCGGCCAAAGCCATGCCCAGATCCTCCAGAAACTCGGTCTGGTAAACCTGCAGCATAGTGATAGACAACAGGGATCAGGCAGCCACCCCCTCTGCACTATACACCTTCTCCAGCTGAGCAGCCGAAACAGTGGTTGTTAGGGAGCGTAGGATTCGCATTAGCCACGCCCTTGTTAGCCAACGGGGATAGGTAGCCAGCTAGCTTGCCATCCAACTGAGGCGTGTGCACCAGCCCTGTACCTTCCATCCTTTCCAGATCCATGAAGGGGGCACACCCATGCAGCATCAGCTTAGCTGAATGCGGTTTGGACCAGGTTGTTGTCAATTCTTTGATGAAATCAGGAAACAGGGGTAGGTGGTGCTTGACTGTGGCAGCCACAGGGGGTAGGTACTTCCAACCGAACCTTGATGCCTTCTACTGCAGGGATGAACATGCCCACTTCACCTCCAAACACATAGTCGTCCTGCGGCACAGTTCTATGAACGATGCGTTGGATACTAAGTTTTCCACCGCTACTCCCGTAGCGTGAGGAGGTGGCTGTCCCAGAACTAAGTCCTCTTCGTCCCCGGAGCCGTCCAGAGACACCAAGTCGTCATCTGAACCTGGGTCCTGTATGTAACCAGCCGTCTCACTGTTGGGATGCTAGTTCCACCTGTTCTGACCACAGCTCCAAGTCTCTCTCTGCTTCCTGCACCTCGGTCCCAGCCGAGGTACCAGCATTTGGGAAAGGAAAGTCGCCATCGGTAATCGTGAGTATCTTTTAGAGAAATGCTATAACCGCATGACTGGGGGCATGATCTCAACCCCAAACCTGGCTTCGACATCGTCGTCTCGGTCGCTTTCTTAGCCATCTTAGTCATTGCACCAGCAAATTGAAGAGTAACTCATTATTCTTGATTAGGAAATGTATGAGAACAAGTACAAACTTCAGCACCCAACAACCAGGGGGTGAGCACGCTCTACCACTATGAGACAGTTTAGTTGGCGCAACGTAATACAGTCTTGTTTTCCAATTGTTTGTTTTAGTAGCGTGAATCGTTCCTGTTCACACCGAGGTGAAGAGCGAAAGAATTGAAAGAATGAATCCGAGCCTCACGCTTATCACCTGTCGAAGGCGGGGCTTCCAGTGAGGCATGGATTTCATTGTCAGGCGTGATTGTAGATCCTTCAACCGAAGTCGCCAGCGTACGACTCCACATAGTACAGTGAGGGAAAAAAGTATTTGATCCCCTGCTGATTTTGTACGTTTGCTCACTGACAAAGACATGATCAGTCTATAATTTGAATGGTAGGTTTATTTGAACAGTGAGAGACAGAATAACAACAACAAAATCCAGAAAAACGCATGTCAAAAATGTTATAAATTGATTTGTATTTTAATGAGGGAAATAAGTATTTGACCCCTCTGCAAAACATGACTTAGTACTTGGTGGCAAAACCAATTTTCAATGCCCTGGCTGAGGGAAGGAGGTTCTCACCCAATATTTGACGGTACATGGCCCCGTCCATCGTCCCTTTGATGCGGTGAAGTTGTCCTGTCCCCTTAGCAGAAAAACACCCCCAAAGCATAATGTTTCCACCTCCATGTTTGACGGTGGGGATGGTGTTCTTGGGGTCATAGGCAGCATTCCTCCTCCAAACACGGCGAGTTGAGTTGATGCCAAAGAGCTCGATTTTGGTCTCATCTGACCACAACACTTTCACCCAGTTCTCCTCTGAATCATTCAGATGTTCATTGGCAAACTTCAGACGGGCCTGTATATGTGCTTTCTTGAGCAGGGGGACCTTGCGGGCGCTGCAGGATTTCAGTCCTTCACGGCGTAGGGTGTTACTAATTGTTTTCTTGGTGACTATGGTCCCAGCTGCCTTGAGATCATTGACAAGATCCTCCCGTGTAGTTTTGGGCTGATTCCTCCCCGTTCTCATGATCATTGCAACTCCACGAGGTGAGATCTTGCATGGAGCCCCAGGCCGAGGGAGATTGACAGTTATTTTGTGTTTCTTCCATTTGCGGATAATCGCACCAACTGTTGTCACCTTCTCACCAAGCTGCTTGGCGATGGTCTTGTAGCCCATTCCAGCCTTGTGTAGGTCTACAATCTTGTCCCTGACATCCTTGGAGAGCTCTTTGGTCTTGGCCATGGTGGAGAGTTTGGAATCTGATTTATTGATTGCTTCTGTGGACAGGTGTCTTTTATACAGGTAACAGGCTGAGATTAGGAGCGCTCCCTTTAAGAGTGTGCTCCTAATCTCAGCTCGTTACCTGTATAAAAGACACCTGGGAGCCAGAAATCTTTCTGATTGAGAGGGGGTCAAATACTTATTTCCCTCATTAAAATGCAAATCAATTTATAACATTTTTGACATGCGTTTTTCTGGATTATTTTGTTGTTATTCTGTCTCTCACTGTTCAAATAAACCTACCATTACAATTATAGACTGATCATTTCTTTGTCAGTGGGCAAACGTACAAAATCAGCAGGGGATCAAATACTTTTTTCCCTCACTGTATGTTGTACGAAAGTTGACTGACTGAAAGGGAACATCATATTTCTCTGTCACAAATTGCTATTTGGCCAAAAGATGCTTGCAAATTTCCCAAAATAAGTACTGCCACTTTTGCTTGTAAGAGGTCTCTGACATTTGAGATGAGGAAATCAAAACCAGCAATGAGAAACACAGAAATGATACAATGATACTATTCATTGCATATTGGTTATCCTGCTGAACTCAGTTAATTAAGAGGCTTAGCTAAGAGAACCAGAACATAATTCTGTCTCCGGGAGGTTTGGTCTTTCAGTGGCCCACCTAGCCTACATCTCATAACTCAGACCACACCAGCAGAGCAGCCACATCTTTGGAAGAATAATAGACCTGTAGGTGTGTGGTCAGCACAGACCAGAGGTTTGGAGATATGCGGATGCACTCATGTTACACTGAAAAATGTCTGTCTCTCCCCATGTTAGGTACTATCGCTACAATGAGGACTCACGCTCTGTGGACGCTGAATACCCCAAACCCATCAATGTGTGGCAGGGCGTCCCAGACAATATTAAAGCTGGCATCATGAGCAGGGACCAAGGTAACCTTCCCGTGTGTTTTTGTGCGTGTCTTTTATATGTCCTAATCTAAAGAAAACAACGTTTTTTTAAAATTATTTTTTTATTTCAATGGATAAAGTTATCCCAACTCTGTATTTCTTATTTTACATCTTTATCTCCCCACTGTATTTGGCTCTCAGGACACACCTACTTCTACAAAGCCAATAAGTATTGGAAGTTCAACAACCATAAGCTTCGTGTTGAGCCTGGATACCCCAAGTCTGCTCTTAAAGACTGGATGGGCTGTCCAGAGGAAGACCCCAAGACCGACGGAGGAAGAGGGGGTGGAGGACATGACCGGGAAGACAGAGAGGAGGATAGAGATGAGACAGAGGTCATCATCATCGAGGTGGAGGAGGAAGGAGGATCTGGCGGAGGGGCGGGCGCGGCGGCGGTGGTGGTGCCCCTCATGCTGCTGGTGTGTGTGATCCTCACTCTGGGGGCACTGCTGTTCTTCCGCAGGTACGGCACCCCACGCCATCTCCTCTACTGCCAACGCTCCCTACTGGACAAGGTGTAGAGGGGAGGAGAGGGAGAGGAGAGAAAGGGAGGAGAGAGAGGAGAGAGAGGAGGCTGAAGAGTTGAGAGGGACTGTATGGGAGAGAAGAGAGCAAATGGAGAGTAATGCTAGTGGAGATAAAAAGAGAGAGAACTAAAGTCAACTGATCTGTGGACTGTGAACGAGGGTTAGCCAGAGCAAGATATACTTGTTAGCTATAGTTAAAATATTCCTACCACTACCAACTTAAACATGGAAGAGATTCCTTTTGCTCTTTCACTCCCACTCTATTCTTCCATTTCCGTCCCCTCTTCTCTTCCCTCCTTTCTCTCTCGCTCTCTTTGTGGTTGTTGACTCCAGCTCATCGCAGTTTGTTTAGCCTTTTTAAATGTCATTTTTTAGTGGATGTCGTCAGTGTTTGTGTCCTTGCGAATTTCAGCTTTGAACATAATTATGTTCAGTGCCTCCATCTGCCCATTTTAGTGTCTAATGTGTTAAAAAATGCAATCAGCATCATTCCATGTCATGTAATGTTCTGCTCCATGATAGTAGATTATGCTAGATTCTGTCAAAGTATTTTACCCGTTAAGTGTTGTCTCCTATATCTCAGTTATATCACATGAACTATGAACAGTCTGAAGAGAGAGGGGGTATATATCAGATAAGAGTCTATGCGTGCCCCCAGTCCATCCTTACTACAATTTGATATCTCGATTTAAGAGAGCCAGTATGGAACATTAAAGGGAAAGGATACACTAACAGTGTCCTAATGAAGCATGTATAACACTCATTTGAAAGCTGAGCAATTTGTCTGTGTCATTAATATTCCTTTATGTCATGCAGTGTTTTAATGATTATTATGATTATTATTATCAACGATGTTGTCATTATTATTATGTCTATTACTATTGTTATTGTTGTTCTCCATGTATAGAATGTGTCTGTGTACATTGTCATTAAATGTCCTGCTGGACAGGGAACTACATTTAGAAAGTGGCCTTAATTTTATATTTCATTTTGGGGGAAGTGAATGGGATGGGGATATTATTTTTGAAACTTGATTGTTTTTCCATCTCAATGCAATAAATTGAAGATATGAAAATGACTCCTTTTTGTCAATGCACTTGTTTACAGTTCTCAATTCATGGTGCTGTTTTTTTATTTTTCAGGGATGAGAGGGTTTACTAGTAGTTAAAACAATAATAATTATATTAATTTGTATGATAATAATGATAACTATCTAAACTATTTGAATAAAATTGTGCCTGTCTTTTTCACTTTGATACTTTTCTTTAAAATAAAATGTTTTCAAAAGTTCTAGCTATATCTGTTCTTTATTTTGGTTTTCAGCACTAAGTGGTCAGTCACAGACACACACACACACACACTCCGAGGCCCTTTAACAAATTACTTTGTAAAAACATACGCAAGTAAAATCCTAACTGAAGCTCAATATCGCCTTGGTATTGTATTCACCGTTACCTCTTAACATAGCACTTCCTTATCCACCTTACTATCATACTCGCTCTTCCTTTACCTCCAGGGTTCTTGCTCCCCAAAAGCTCCACTGGTGCTTGGAAACTGGCAGGCCTGAAACTGGGTCGGAAAATAAAGGCTCTGTCCAAGGATTAAGTGAAACCAGGAATGAAGAGGATTGTGTAAACCCTTTGGCGTTCACAGCAGGAAAACTTATCTTGGCTATAGTGTGTGTGTGTGTGTGTGTGTGTGTGTGTGTGTGTGTGTGTGTGTGTGTGTGTATATGTGTGTGTGTGTGTGTGTGTGTGTGTGTGTGTGTGTGTGTGTGTGTGTATATGTGTGTGTGTGTGTGTGTGTGTGTGTGTGTGTGTGTGTGTGTGTGTGCATGTGTTATATGAGCCAATAAAGCAGGCAATCAAATCTCGAAGCAACAGGCTAAGGCGTTTCCTCTCAGCTAATGGGCCTTTGACAAACAGCTGATGTGCATGGGAGAGGGCAGAAAGAGAGAGAAAATTACTAGTTAACATATGATATCTTATGATTAAAACATGCCGCAATTACGTTGATGAAGTACTGTATTTTCCTATTGTGTTAAAATGATTTAGGTCGACCAGCCTTTCCATCTGCTACAGTATGTTGTGGAGTTGAGTTTTGGACTGGGGAGAGAGTCACGAGGCTCACTCAGTTGGGAGGGGGAGGGAGGGTTAAGTCACATTTGGAAGCCAGAGATGATTCAGAATTCCATGAACAACATCTGGAATTCTGACTGCATCTGAACTGCCAGACACCCAGCAGGACAACAGGATGGGGGGTTGGAGTGGGTATTTCCATTGTGCATGTTGAGTTTATGACTGTATCTTGCTATACTAACTGCAGAATTAGCTGGGAAAAGAGAATGTGCAGACATACACTAACACACAAACACACACACACACACACAAACACATACACACACAAACACACACACACAAACACATACACACACAAACACACACACACACACACAAACACATACACACACAAACAAACACACACACACAAATACATACACACACAAACACACACACACACACACACACACAAATACATGCGCATACATGTCTGACAAGTTAGCAAGACATGGAGAACATAAAACACATACTACCCAGAGTGCTTTGTCCTTGTCAGACGTGTGTGCACATGCATTTGTGTGTGTTTTTGTGTGTGTGGGTGCACATTCTCTTTTCCCAGCTAATTCTGCAGTATGAAAAACAACCTCAGCATATTCCTCCCCACATCTCCCTCTCTCTCCCCCTCTTTTCTTCTTCCTCTCTCTTTCTCTGTGTAACTGGAGACAGTTTCTTCCCTTTCTGCTAAATGACTCACTTTTTTTCACAAGTCTTAACAAAGACCACTCCGCTCAATACCTCCTCCTCACCCAACCCTCTTTCATCATACATCTCTCATCTCTCTCTTCACCTCTTTCCAATTTGATGAAAACACACTATTTTCTTAATCCCCCTCTCCTATCCACCCATCTCTCTTCCCTCTCTATGGAGCCTACATTTCTTGCAGTCCAACACCAACCCACATCATATGCACCCCAGACAGTGTCTCTGCTCTCCCTTTTTTTTGCTTTCCCTCTATTTTCCCAGTCTCTCTATCTCTCCAGGAGAGACTTCCTGTGGCTGTTTTAGTTGCTGTGCAGCTGACCTGCTAATGAATGGGCCTTGGTGATGAGGAAGTCACACTCTGTCTGCCCACAGTGTGACATCACAGTCTGGCCAGACGAAACATGAATAGGACCCAGAGTTTTTGCTGACCACAAGACTTGACCAGGAAAAACTCAGGCCCTAGTCGTAGGCTATACCTAGGAACTGAAGTTGTTTTGGTCAGGTCAATTGGTCAGGAAAACTCAAGGCCCTACTCATTAACCATTAATGCAGCAATACTCAACATTTTTTGTTTAGGAACTCAGTCGTGCTTCAACCACTGGTATGATCTGAACACACATAAGACATGGCAAAATGTGTAGAATTGCAGGAAATTTGCTTTAAAGCGGCAACATTTTCTCTCCGCCAACAAAAGGGGTGTGAACAGTTTGAACACCCACGGGGCACAGATGTCAATTCAACGTCTATTCCACTTTCGTTCAACGTAATTTCATTGAAATTACGTGGAAAGAACGTTGATTCAATCAGTGTGTGCCCAGTGGGCAGTTTGGGTTGTGAGGTGGGGCTTTGTTACTACGCCGATAAATGACATTATCCATTCTGACCTTTGCCACCTAAGAACTGTGTGTGACCAAACCTTCTCAAATAGTACTTGAGTACCCCGCCATTACTGTTAACTATCCTGAGATATAACTAATAGAATTTACTGTACTTATACAGTGTATCCCAAACCTCTCCTCCAGTACTTACACAGGGTAAAAGCCCTTGGTAGTGAGTGAGTATAAAGGCTACACATGGCTTCAATTTCACACAGCCAAGTCACATCCTGCACAAGCTCTGATATTACGAACACGTATTCATTCACACGCACAGACACACTGACACAAAAACGCTTACACACACAGAAACAAAGACACCTACACTTGTTTGTATGGTATTTGCTCTGTGTGCATACAGTATTTGTGGTGTGTAGCTGGACTCAATGGAAAAGAAAAAGGGCGGAAAGAGGATGGGAAAGAAAGATGAGATGTCTAATATACACTCCTTTTGTCTCGCTTCATTTCTCTTGCAAGTCTTCTATTAAGTATTCTATTAGTTTCACTGGAAAAATAACTGGGAAAATGTACTCTTTCGCTCACTTAGATGCCTGCATTTTATGTACGTGTGTGTGTGTGTGTGTGTGTGTTTGTGTGTGTGTGTGTGCGTGCGTGTCCATGCCTGCATGTGTGTGTGTGTTCTTGCAGATGTGCTAATCTTCCTTTTTTTCTCCAATTCAAGAACTTCATATCTCCTTACCAACTGTTTGATTTCTAATAGTTTCTCTGTTTTCCTTTGTGATACAGTATGTCTCTCTCCCACCAGTGCTGAATCTGCATACAGCTATCTTGGTATGGGCGAAACAGCTGCATTAATTAAAGTCATACTGTCTGTCTGCACTTTGACTAGTGTGTGGTGAGCTCTTTTATAGCCAAAGGTATTGTGTGAAAATAATACAGGTTCTTCTACACGTAGGTTCTTCTACAGTGTATACTCTTCTAACCCCATCGTGCATTTATCCCCAAACTGAGCAGGAAGAGACTTCCCATAAGGAGCTGCTGAATCAGACTCTCTCTCCTTCCCTCCTCCCCCAAACCCCAGCCATCCTCGTTCTGACCCAGTCACATCCGTTAGGAAACCCCCCTGCTTCAATCTGGGCCTGGTCTGGACGACTGGCACTTTGAATCTGGCAGCTAAATATACACACAATGTTAGTCTAGACCATATGAGAGGGCAGAGAGACCCCTTTTACCTCATGCTGTTTCTACCACCCTTCCACCTCTCTCTCTCGTTAGTTAATGAACTGCGTTACAACCTTGTGCTCAGTCAGTTATTCTGTCTCCTCCACCTCCACTTTAATGCAATAGCCCACATCTGGTTCTCATCACTAAGTTGCGGGGGAGAGACAAAGAACAGGAGGCAGAGAAGGTAATAGGTATACAATGAGTGCATACACACAGTGAACATTTATTTTTGGTGCATTAGATCTCGTGTATATGTGGCAAAGACAACCGATTACCCAGATATCACTGTCTTTCAAGTTGTCTGCTCCTTATCTCTGTTTTGTCCTGACATCCTATTGAGAGAAAGTTCTGAGAAGCCACATCAGAGGTAGCCTTTGAAAATGGAGCCAGGGGCCCCTGTCAGTTTCATGTTCCTGTGAGAGCTGGTCTGAACACAAAGGGCCATGTGGTTTCATTGAGCCGGGGAGGCTGCTTACAGGGCCTAAACTGTGTTTTTACTGCCCAGTCATCAGCATGGACTGATCTGGCTCAGCTCAGTCTCCAGGGAGGACTGGAGGGGCCTGTACTGACCGGAGTATACCCCAGACAGAGGTGGGCAGAGGTTCTGCTAGACCTAGCTACAACCAGAGAGCCATGCATTTGAGCTCCTTCTTCCCACACCAGAAAGTTGCTGTGCTCAGGGAACTAAACCGAGTCAGCCTACTGGCAACCCACAGGGCGAAAATAGCCAAGTATCCATTTCGTCCTCGTGGCCGGTCAGCGCTCTATCCTGTAGCACTTAGCCTACTTGGCCAGCGGGCCTAGTTCCTTGTCCTCTTCACTCCCTCTCTCCACAGATGTTTACTTTGCCAAACTCTCCCAGGCTCACTAACTATTGTCTCATGCAACAGGCTCCAGGCACATGTCATGGCTAGAACGGGTACAGCTTTTGTCAAATTAAAGTCATAAGTTGATTTTTATTTTGCATTTTAGCTAACCCTAACCCTTTTCCTAACCTTAACCTAATTATCCTAACCAGCTACGTTAATTCTCCTAACCTGTTGTGTAAGTTCTCTTAACCTGTTACGAAAAGTCAAATCGGACAAAATCTATTTGTTCTAGTCAAAACCGCAGGGACACAAAACTACAAATGTCCACACCCACCATCACTGTCAACACTTTGCCCTACCTTTAACCTCAAATCTTTCTCTACTGCTACTTCCAAATACACACACACAACACTCATCTGCTAATATTGGTAATTACGAACAAGTTCTTATCTCATCCTTCAGTCTTCATACATAAATGAGCACACATGGCGGGGTTGTTAATCGAGTAAAACACTGTCCCTTTAGTTAACTACTTCATTTAAAGATATGTGTCATACACAATTCTCGAATTTCTAAAGTGTTTCTCCATAGCGTGTGCTGGCTGGGCCTGGGTGCCGGAGACAGGAGGGTCAGCCCAGTTCACTTGAGCCACCCGGCACAGAGTTGCATCAGGGCACAAAAATGTTCAGCTCAGCGACCAGAGTGCTTTAATTATAGAGGAGCTCTGCTGAGCTCAGTAGGAAGAACGTCAAGGCCTGAGAGAAGGTGCAGGGATTGGCCAGAGGAAGAGAGAGCACCTCACGATGCACTATAGAAAAAGAGGAAGGGTGAGAGAGGAAATTGGGTGAGTAAGAGGTTATGTTTTTAAAACATTCAGAGGGAGAGATTAACATAAGTTTCCATTGCAGCCTCTCAATTGACTCACCATGACATTTCTCATCTAGAGCTTTTTGCGTTCAGTAATAAAGTAAAAGGCACATTTACGTCAGAAAACCTTTCATTACTATTCATTACTCACCTTCATCAGCCTTTCTTCATCTACTTCACTGCAGAGCCCTTCCAACAAATGTGTACAATTATGAAGCCCTATTGTGCATCACTGACACCTTGTGGATCTCCAATATTACTGCATCTTTTTTTTTTCCTGCGGCATAGTAATAATGACTAAGAAATGGCTAAGTTACCTGGAACATGTAATGTGTGTAATTTCATTTAACTCAGTTTTTGTTTCGTTACAATGATCATCTAAAATAAGTGCATCTCCTACTGATATAAGTTATCTTGCAGAAAACAAGTGCAAAAGCTTTTTCAAACGTATTTTTTATTTATTTGTACATTCACCACTTACAGGAGTAATCAAAAAAAAGAAAAGAAAACAATAACAAAGTAAACTTTAATAATGATTAAAAAACAATATTAAAACCGTTTGTGTGGCGTTTTAATACGCACCCCTTTTCCTGCCTGCGTTGACCAGAGGAGGGGTTGGGGGGGGGAGAGAAGGCAAAGGATGGACAGAAAGAAGCGTATAGAATATTAAGAGACAGATCAGTGAGGCCTGTGTCATTTCTAATCTCTTGCAGAGAATATAGTCTCTCATCCATCAAACTAAACAAAGACAGAACTCTGCGCAACACCGTCAGTCCTCCCCAGGAATCAAGGCGGAGGACGGCAGACTTGGACAGCATGCAGCCATGACGAAGCACCCCACAGAAACCAGTTGTGGAATACACAACACAGGGGAAGGACAAAAACTGATGTGTGTGTATGCATAGACCTCCACATAGAGCACTTATGCTTCAGATATGCATGGGGGAGAAATTAGGGGAAAAGGGTTGTTTGCCTTACTGCCAATCTGCCAAGAATATTAAAAAAAACGAATAAGAATACACTTAGGCAAAATTAACACAAATAAAATCTAAACTTTCAGACAGGAGCAAGACAGACTGCAGTCTGGGGAAACACTCCTCAAACCATGGTCCCTATGTGTGTGTGTGTGTGTGTGTGTGTGTGTGTGTATTGGTCCTCTGTAGGGTCTTAGTTCTAACAAAGTACATATAGTGATGGGGAATGGGGGGTTATTTTTAGACAGTTCCAGCCACACCAATTCCCTCTAGCGTCGTCTGTCACGAGGTGGAGGATCACTGCGGCTGCGGGAGCGTCTGCCCACCCCTGCACTGCTGCCCCCTGGTCTGCGGTGGCTGCCTTCTCTGCGTTTGTCACCCTCTCTGTCTCGGTCCCTGTCTCTGCCCCTCTCCCTGTCTCGCTCTCTGTCCCTGTCCCCCTCGCCTCTTTCGCCAGATGCGCTACTCCCTGCTTTTATCCTTTCTTTGCGCTCTTCCTCCCTTTTCTTCTCTTCCTCCTCTTGCTGCGCCTTCCTCCTCTTCTCTCGCTCCTTCATCCTCTCTTGTCGGGCTGCTTCCCTCTGTGTAAACTGGCCAGAAAGAGACAGAACAAGGGAGAATGTTAAGAGTGGACTGTAAACAATTTAAATCAACACGTTCAACAAATGTAAGGAAGGATATGTGGACCCCATATCATCAATAAGAAATCTTGTTCAGATAGTTGAGTTGTGTGTGTATATAACTGACCTGCTCTTCTGTGAGAGGGAGCCAGTATATACAAGGGGCTGCTTTGGTTTTATTGAACAGGTCATCCAGCAGTTTGGCAGGGGGTTCCTCTGGAGCTTTCTCTGAAGAAACAATACAAACAGAAAGAGTAAACATACAGTTGACCCAACAGGGCACAGCTCTAAACCACCATCTCTCCATCCCCACTCTTCACCTTTCTTGTCCATCTTCCTCTCTTTGCTCTTGCCCATCTCCTTGCGCTTCCTCTCTCTGGAGCGCGATCGTCTGGGGCCCGCCTCCTCTCCAGGTTTTCCTGGGCCAAAGTCCCGAACCTTGTCCCTGTCCCACTCCCTCTCCGCCCGGGTCCTCTCCCTGCGCTCCATCTCACGCTCTCGCTCCGCCCACTGGTCACTCTCTGGCAGGAGAGGGGGCAGGGCCACCCCCCGACCTCGGCCAGGCATCGACGCAGCCCCCCGCTCCTCCTCTCCAGCCCTCTCAGGGGGAGGCAAGCCTCTGTGGAAGTCAAGCTACACTCACACACACGAGGAGGAAGGTTAACATAAGGAAGATCATAATCACTCAAATATTAGAGAACTGGGGAATTATATACATCATCAGGTAGGGCAGAACTACAAGGGCAAAGTTAGTCTCACCTCCTCTTGCTGACTGAAGTCCACACTGAGGAACTTTGGGTTGCTCTGAGGCCATTTCACCCCATGTAGTGCTGCACGAGTGGCCACTGCCTCCTCTGCAATGGAGTACTGAAAGAAAAGGGAGCAAAACCGGGTATCCATTAGGAACATTGAGGCTTGCCTTAGATAAGACACAGAGAATAGGAAGATGTAGGAGGAGTTCCGGGCTGCATCTAAAATGACACCCTATAGTCAAGTGCACCAGCCTCGACCAGCTTTGAGCCTCCTATGGCTGGTCAAAAGTAGTGCACTATCCGGGGAATAGGATGTCAGTTGAGACGCAGACCTGTATTCAGGATAACGGCCAGCAGACAGAGACGTACCGTGACGTAGCAGTGAGATTTGATCTTGTCAATCCAGAAGCCGTCCTCCAGCATGGTGCCAGTCCTGCTGAGCAGCTCCTTTAGCTGACCCAGGGTGAACGGCCGAACCAGGTTGGACAAGTGGACGATGTTGGACACTTTGCCTCGTGGAGGAGAAGGCTGCTTGGCTGTGCGGACAGGATCGTCTATGGTGATGGACACGCCAGACTTCTGCTGACTGATGGAGCGACGGATCAGGGTGTCACTGGGGCTCACTGAACAGATGAGACCAGAGAGATACATCAACCTGATAACTCACAACATATCAAAGGCTACAATCTAGCCCAGGGTTAGAGGTTTTGATCAATCTGATAAGATCATTAAGTTGATCTTTAATTTTGGATCAATCTATCACCTGTGTTCATCTCCATGTCATGGATGGGAGGAGAGGGGGATTGTGTCTCCATGGAGTCTCTCTGGAATAAGTTGTCCATCTTCTCTCTGTCGCCTTTAACCTCCCCTCCATCCTCTCTGTCCTCATCCTTGTGTTCACTCCTCTTTGACTCCTTCGGTCCATTCTCCTGGGTCTCGGACAGGACCACCTACACACAGTACATTGGAAGTGACGAGGCGGCACACACAGATGTTTTAATAAGACATTCACAATGTAATACACCTTTGGGTCAGCCGTTATAGTAAATCTTACTGAATGCACCTTTATGAATGACCGCCGCAGAACCAATTTCCCGTAATACATTACTACTTCTTGAATCAAGATAAATGTACAGTCCACAGAACAAGTGAAGTAGAACCCTGACCTGTGTGACTGTGCGTCTGATCTTGAAGTCTTGCTCGCCCCGCTCCCTGTCCTCCTCTCCCCCAGAGAGGTGAGTTTCCTCTGGGTGCAGATCCACTACAGCCTCCTGGCCTGGACTCAGCCTGATGTCTGGGATCAGAGACTGGGCCGCACAATCAATATATTACAGATGGGAGAAGGAGAGAAGCTTCAAGACTGAACAGATAGTAAAAGGTTTGTTAGTATTCATTATGATGCTGTGTTTAGATGGTTTGTAATATGTACAACAGTATATTTAGCAGTGTAGTGATGACGCTGCTGTACCTTCAGAGAGTCTGTGGTGAGGCTGATGGATGGTTTCTTGGCTGTGACTGCAGTGCTGGAACCCCACCTCCTCTTCCTCCCGGGCCCGGCCCCAGACTCTGCCTCGCCCTCGGCACTGACAACACCTGGAGAGGCCTTGCTACCTGGAAGACAAAGGGGGATTGCACCATGGCCAAACGCGAACGCACAAATGCAAGCACCTCATCTATAATTGTCTCTCACTCACACGGGCAAACTCAAACTATAAACCAAGTCTACCTACTGGGCTGAAGAAAACAATGAACCAAAACAGGAATGAGCGGGTAGAGGGAGGTATACTCACTGCTAAGGGAGATCCTACGGGCTGCGAATGTCTTTGGTGTCAGACTCTGAAACAAAAATAAATAAACACACCCCAAAGTACAGGGGAAAGGTGAGAGGCAGAGATGGAGAGGTGCATGGACAGATTGAAGGGAAGACAGGACAAGAGAGAATGTGTGGGTGAACAAGGGAAGAGAAACTAGGTGAGAGAGACTGCTACTCCAGTCTAGGTCACTTTCCATCTCAACATATGATAGTCAAACAATGAATAGCACCAGTCATATTGAATCTCAATATATGGCTGTCAATAGCACACTGTAGTGAGCAGACAGAGGATAACATCTTTGCTTGGTCTCAAAACTGTGTGCATGGCTTTAAGATATGTAGTAATATTAATGACTGGGGCCCCAAATGTCAGTTTATGTTTGGTGTAGAAAGGTGTTCGGGGATGGAGCCGCAGTCTCTATCACACATACAGAAAGACAGATAGTAGCCTGATGGCAATACTGCAGTTTAAATTCCTTAGAATTAAATGGCTCACATTTCATTTAACTTTCATAGCAGCACATCTGAATGGTGTAGCTGGTAAACTAAGTGGCTGCCAGGATTACTGGGCCATAAAGCAAGACTATAATATTGGGTGGTTTACAACAAGTTTCATTCAAAACGGCAGTAGCCATAAATATGTAAATTAATTCATTTGACAACTATGTCGGAGTCAATTCCCCCATTTTAGGCTAAGAGAAGGGAATTGACTAAAACTATACATTTTCTAAATATTGTGTATTTCTTTGTAGAAAATAACATTGAGAAAATGACTACTTATTCCCTGGTACCACTGACACCTGATCCTTACTGGGTTGGATATGGCCCAATCTCGACTGCATGTACTGTATCTAGGCAACAAGGGTCCAATCAAAGGTGGTTGTGAAGTTTGGGTGGAAATCTGACAGCTGGTTGGCAGGATGGGCTCTGTAGATCAGTGGGGGTAGGACTTGAGTGGCTTTTGGAAACGTTTTGGGGTCAAGTCCTTAGCGCTCAAGCATCAGTCTTTCAGATCTTTGTCATGCTTTTCTGTTGGGATACTGCCCGGCTGAGGTTTAATGGAGATGGGATAGTCAATGTTGAACAAGAGTCACTCCAAAAACTAGCAGGGTCATAGTTCAGCAGACACCCTCTTTCACAGGGGCATCAGAAGACCATCTGTTGAGTGCCAGGTAGTAGCAGAAAAAAGGGACCCAATTGGCAAGTACCTTTTCCAGCTAACAGTCAGACATGTTTGGTAGTGAGTCCAAAGAAATGCTGCCATTGAGAAAGTTATAAAATGTCCAAGATCATGTCTTTGAAAAACAGCCACGAAGAGAAGACCCAAGCTGTCCTCATGACTCAGAACATCCAAACTGTCCTTTCTCAGAGAAACGGTTTAGTCCAGAAAAAGAAAAAATATTGACCAGTTAAACGGTCCATGCAAGTCCATCGAGCAGCATATTCATCTGTAGGTGGTGAGAAGAGATACGTACTGCAGCAACCCCATCCGAAGCCATCCACAGGCTTGTCATTGAAGGATTTGAAACAGTCTTATTGAGTGTCAGCCTCCTCATCTCCACTCAGACCCACTGTGAAGGTTGTATGTGGCCATACAGGTGGTGTATGAGCCAGTTGAGCCAGGCGTTGGTGACAGACAGACGAGATCAGTCATCCTAAACCCTCAGCCCATTAGTCCAATCAAGTGCCATGGCCTTTGTTGCCACAGCTGTTCCACTGCAGTGCAGAATCAGGGGCCTATCTGTGGGATACCCAGGGCTCTTGGGGACATTGGAACAGGTGCAGCAGTAGTAGTGGCAGAAGTAGTATGCAGGTACCATTAGGGGCAATGGAAGAGGCATGAGCACCTTTATAACAAAGCAATCAATGGGGTTTTAAACATCAGCCACAGTAAGAGCATCTCCCCTGCTGCTTCTGTCTGAGACAGCATCAGCAAAGGTTCAAAAACACATCTAAAAAAAATGTTTTACTAGCTCATCAAATCTCTTTAAAAAAGGGTCAGGGTCACCAAACCAGTAAGTAAATATTACAAAAAACAGATTGTTAGTTTTCATCTAGAAATGTTTGAAATGTGCTTCTTATGTCTTATCACTAAGCATTTTTCAGGACCTAAAAGCACTTAATTGTCTACAATGGGATGGGGTATAAAGCAAAAGGGAAACGAGAGACATCATTAACTGGAGAAGATGGAGCATGGATGCGCCCAATAGCACAACCTAAAACTATGACCAAAAAACAAACACCTAATTTCTCACTAAAATGGTTAGGTTTGATGGCTGACAACTGGAGGGAGGTCTCCTCACAGGTTGGCCAGTGACAGTCCAAGCCTGGAGCACACCCCTCTTTAGAGAGCCATGGTACAGTGAGGAAGTCCCAGTGTTCCTCCGTGGCCTTACCTCCTCACTGCCTTCAGGAGCCCGCTCAGGCTCAGTCATGGCAGCCTCCTTCACCTCCCTATGGAGAGAATGAAAGAAATGAAGAAGAGGAGTGATGGAGAGATAGAAGGATGAAGAGGGGGTAAAGTGTGGTTCCGGTTAGTTGCAAAAAGGTATTCAGAACAATGGGGTCCAAAGATATGCATTATGGAGGGATTTCAGACCCGAGTCACATGCGGGCGTAAATTTAACTTTATTCCCTTTTTATGCACCTTTCTCTCTAGCGTGTTGACCTTGAATTTACGCATGAGGAAAAGTCAGTGGCAACAAGGTACGAGTTTTGGGTGGTGATCAAAGAAATGGAGGTGTCTACAGATACGCCGTATTCAGACCTCAACTTAATTCCCTCATAATTCCACCACCTTCACGCGCACAGAAACGATGAATAAGGTCGAGCAACCTGTCGGTTCAAAGTGCAAAAACTTTGGGTTACGGTATGTAACCCCGGTTCTCCGAAGGAGACATCTCACTATTGGACACGCCCTCTTTTGTGGATCATTGGTTGAAGCCTTATTCAATCACGCCTATCAGAGCTTTGTGGGTGAGCTTCGTGTGTCTATATAACAACCTGCAATGCTCTGGATTCCTCATTCTAAGAACTACCTCCTACACGAGTTGTGCAAGAGGGGCAATCTGGTGAGATGTCTACCTCATCTCCTTCAGAGAACCGGGGTTACATAGACTACATATACAAAGGTATGTGGACAACCCTTCAAATTAGTAGATTCGGCTATTTCAGCCACACACCCGTTGCTGACAGGTGTATAAAATTGAGCACACAGCCATGCAATCTCCATAGACAAACATTGGCACTAGAATGGCCTCACTGAAGAGCTCAGTGACTTTCAACGTGGCACCGTCATAGGATGCCACCATTCCAACAAGTCAGTTCGTCAAATATCTGCCCTGCTAAAGCTGCCCCAGTCAACTGCACGTGCTATTTTTGGTAGCAGAATTCCTGAAAATAGAAAAGAAGCCTCTCAACCATCAGTGGTGGGGTGGTAACGCACACCGAAAGGAACAGTTAAGTCGAGAGCTAGTTTTCTGAAGAAAGCTGCTTAATGGTCTAGTAACCAAAGAGACTTGTGTAGAGGTGAAGAATGAGGAAACCAGAGCATTGCAGGGTGTTATATAGACAAGTGAGGTGTACACTAACAGAGCTCTGATTGGCCTGTTAGGCGTGATTCAATAAGGCTCCAACCAATAACCTGCAAAAGAAGGCGTGTCCCATAGTGAGATGTCCAACCAAGTCTACTGAAAGAGAACATAGAAATAACACCAATCTCCATGCACTGTAACTTATAAATTGGTAAGAGCTATTAATAAGAGCTAGGTAAATGAGTAATCCGTTTGGATAAGAGGATTGTAAATATAAATGACAATTACTTTATATCTATTTTACCTTTTGATCTCTGGAGACAAATGTGAAACCAGTCATATTTCAGCAAACTGAAAGGTATGTCAACATGACAGGTATTTCTGCCTCTTTTCCACAGTGAAGTATGAAAAACAATATATTAAAATCAAAAAAAGTATGCACTCACTCTGGATAAGAGCATCTGCTAAATGACTAAAAAATGTAATAAAAAAATTGCTGTGTCATTATTCAGAATTGTAAGCCTATGGCTTCATAATTTGCGGGGCTTAAATTTGGAGACCCAGGCCGAGGCTGTAACCTATAGAAACCAGTGAGCACTGACCGTAGAGCCGAACCTACAGAGTTGATTTATGCGGTCTATAATTTTTTTATTATATGCCGATTTTTTTTTTTTTTACAATTTCTAATCACATTAAATATTTTCCACTATCAGTAGCCACAGTCAATAATATCCACATACATAATGAATGTCACTTTAGTGCAGTGACTGTTAGTTTCCATCAATTTGTATCTTACACTTTGCATCATTCCATTACATCGTTAGTATACCTTTCTTTCCTCTGTCACGTCTGTGTGGTTGTTCCTGAGAGTCGCTAGCAATTGTGGATCATCTTAGGTTAACGTATTACAAGTTGTGCAATAATTTGGGACATGTAGCCTAATTGAATCATTATGGAACACAGACCATACATAGCAGTTTTAACATGGAGCCTAGCACACGGTTCACGACGACTGACTTTTTTTCAACCCCAATTGTACACTTCTCGCCTTCCAATATTTCATGGATTGAACAATTGAATATGGCAACTTTCAGGATGAATCAAATCATTATTTTTGATTCACCAATATATTTTGTGCTATATAAAGGCTCTCCAACCCTGTTTATGTATGATTTATAAATACTTTCCTAACCCTAAATAATTTACAATATTTGTTTTAACCTACCAATTATTTACATCTTTCTTCATTGATCCATATTCTGAACCCGTTATCTAGATATACAGTGCATTCGGAAAGCATTCAGACCCCTTCCCTTTTTCCACATTGTTACATTAAAGCCTTATTCTAAAATGGATTAAATACATTTTTTGCCTCAGCAATCTACACACAATACCCCACAATGACAAACCGAAAACAGATTTTTAGAAATGTTTGCTAAATTACACACACACACACACATATATATATATACACATATATGTATATACATATATACAGTGAGGGGAAAAAGTTTTTGATCCCCTGCTGATTTTGTACGTTTGCCCACTGACAAAGACATGATCAGTCTATAATTTTAATGGTAGGTTTATTTGAACAGTGAGAGACAGAATAACAACAATGAAATCCAGAAAAACGCATGTCAAAAATGTTATAAATTGATTTGCATTTTAATGAGAGAAATAAGTATTTGACCCCTCTGCAAAACATTACTTAGTACTTGGTGGCAAAACCCTTGTTGGCATTCACAGAGGTCGGACGTTTCTTGTAGTTGGCCACCAGGTTTGCACACATCTCAGGAGGGATTTTGTCCCACTCCTCTTTGCAGATCTTCTCCAAGTCATTAAGGTTTTGAGGCTGATGTTTGGCAACTCGAACCTTCAGCTCCCTCCACAGATTTTCTATGGGATTAAGGTCTGGAGACTGGCTAGGCCACTCCAGGACCTTAATGTGCTTCTTCTTGAGCCACTCCTTTGTTGCCTTGGCCGTGTGTTTTGGGTCATTGTCATGCTGGAATACCCATCCACGACCCATTTTCAATGCCCTGGCTGAGGGAAGGAGGTTCTCACCCAAGATTTGACGGTTCATGGCCCCGTTCATCGTCCCTTTGATGCGGTGAAGTTGTCCTGTCCCCTTAGCAGAAAAACACCCCCAAAGCCTAATGTTTCCACCTCCATGTTTGACGGTGGGGATGGTGTTCTTGGGGTCATAGGCAGCATTCCTCCTCCTCCAAACACGGCGAGTTGAGTTGATGCCAAAGAGCTCAATTTTGGTCTCATCTGACCACAACACTTTCACCCAGTTCTCCTCTGAATCATTCAGATGTTCATCGGCAAACTTCAGACCCACGTGTATATGTGCTTTCTTGAGCAGGGGGACCTTGCGGGCACTGCAGGATTTCAGTCCTTCACGGCGTAGTGTGTTACCAATTGTTTTCTTGGTGACTATGGTTCCAGCTGCCTTGAGATCATTGACAAGATCCTCCCGTGTAGTTCTGGGCTGATTCCTCACCATTCTCATGATCATTGCAACTCCACGAGGTGAGATCTTGCATGGAGCCCCAGGCCGAGGGAGATTGACAGTTCTTTTGTGTTTCTTCCATTTGCGAATAATCGCACCAACTGTTGTGACCTTCTCACCAAGCTGCTTGGCGATGGTCTTGTAGCCCATTCCAGCCTTGTGTAGGTCTACAATCTTGTCCCTGACATCCTTGGAGAGCTCTTTGGTCTTGGCCATGGTGGAGAGTTTGGAATCTGATTGATTGATTGATTGCTTCTGTGGACCGGTGTCTTTTATACAGGTAACAAGCTGAGATTAGGAGCATTCCCTTTAAGAGTGTGCTCCTAATCTCAGCTCATTACCTGTATAAAAGACACCTGGGAGTCAGAAATCTTTCTGATTGAGAGGGGGTCAAATACTTATTTCCCTCATTAAAATGCAAATCAATTTATAACATTTTTGACACGTATTTTTCTGCATTTTTTGTTTTTACAAAATCAGCAGGGAATCAAATACTTTTTTCCCCTCACTGTACATACACACATATATATAGACATACATACATATACACACATATATATATACCCATATATATATACACACATATATACATATACATACAGTGCTATGAAAAACAATTTGCCCCCTTTCTAATTTTCTCTACTTTTGCATATTTGTGGTACTGAATGTTATCAGATCTTCAACCAAAACCTACTATTAGATAAAGGGAACATTAGTGAACAAATAACACAACAATTACATATTTATTTCATAAACCAAGTTATGCAACACACAATTCCCCTGTGTGAAAAAGTAATTGCCCCCTTACACTCAATAACTGGTTGTGCCACCTTTAGCTGCAATGACTATCATTTGTTTTTCAACAGTACAATGACCCAACACACCTCCAGGCTATGTAAGGGCTATTTTACCAAGAAGGAGAGTGATGGAGTGCTGTATCAGATGACCTGGCCTCCACAATCCCCCAACCTCAACCAAATTGAGATGGTTTGGGATGAGTCGGACTGCAGAGTGAAGGAAAAGCAGCCAACAAGTGCTCAGCATATGTGGGAACTCCTTCAAGACTGTTGGAAAAGCATTCCAGGTGAAGCTGGTTGAGAGAATGCCAAGAGTGTGCAAAGCTGTCATCAAGGCAAAGGGTGGCTATTTGAAGAATCTCAAAGATAAAATATATTTTGATTTATTTAACACTTTTTTGGTTACTACATGATTCCATATATGTTATTTCATAGTTTTGATGTCTTCACTATTATTCTATAATGTAGAAAATAGTAAAAATAAAGATTTATCTTGAATGAGTAGGTGTTCTAAAACTTTTGACCGGTAGTGTAGAATGTTTGATTAGATTTTTTTTTATAACATTTGCATTTATGTCAGTGATTAGAGGGACAATAGAGTGCTGAGTACCAGGCAGTTAGCAAGTTTGGTAGGCTACTAATGACCATCAGCAGCATCAGAGCTTGGAGAAGCCTAATTACCGTGACTAAACGGTCACATGGAATTTGACTGCCATCATGACTCGTGACCGCCGGTGTGGTGGTAATACGGTCATTGTATCAGCCCTAGCCATCGCACAGTTCCATGGTTAGTGCAGGCAATAGACAAGGGTATAGCCTACTATTGTATACTATGCTCCCTATTATAATTCCATGTACCTTAATCTTCCAACATTACCATGGGTTAAAGAACTGAATGTCAATTTTCTAAATAAATCAAACCACCGTTTAGTTTCTTTTGTGCGTTTTTATAAATACTTTCCTAACCCTAAATAATCTACAAGATCAGAGTATTTTTAAATCTACCAATTGGTGATGAAACAGTTGGTGATGAAACCCGCCCGCAATTGCTAATAATCCATCTGCAACCACCTGACTATTTGTGATAAAGTGAAAATCGGAGGCCCTAACACGCTAATAAAGAAAATGCGATATAGGCTACAGTCAGAGACGGCTGACATTTTTTTTTTACAGGGGGTGCAGGATTTGTTTTGCCTGATTTAGATATTTCTGGTTATTTCCGACATTTTGGTAGGCTTGTTAGTCAACTTGTCTATAATTAGATACATGCCGCTTCTCTTCTGTCTTATGTTGCCTTATAAGAATAAAAATAAACCCTTGCTCACCAGAATGTCATAATTGAAGCATTCATTCTATCTAGTTGACATTGGTAAAGTTCTGTCATCTCTGCTTCTTTCTCGGAGCAAACACATTTAGGGACCGGGGAGAAAATGCAATAACTCTAAAGAAACTGGAAAGATTTTCTTTGCAAAATGTCCAAATGATATCAGTTTGAACAGTAGGCTACAGTTCCCTTGATGTGCCATAGGCCTAATTGAAGTCCCTGTCTTCCCAATGAATTTTGACTGCAAAGTAGGCCAACCTAACCTGGCAGAATGATATAATGATTTGTATCAAATTATATCATGTCCGGGTGAAGTATTAGTGTGTGTGTACAATGTGGACGGGAGTGGTAATGGGGGCATTCGGTCACCGCTCTCATTGTACTGTGCTGCTCCTAGACGGAATGAATCATACAAGTGAAAGGGGATTGCGCTTGAGTAGGATATTCCGAAATGCCCTGCTTTTCTTATAACAAAAAAGAGACTGCAGAATCTGCATGAATTGGAAATAGATAAAGCACGAATGGCAATCATAAGCATACAGATGTTGATGTGTTGGCTATTATGTAAGCCTACCCCTAATTTCATATCAAATTATTTGTTTAAACAATCATGATTACATTCTAATAGAGTAATTTCTGGGATTTGATTTAGCACAAAATATAGGTCTAATATTTTATGCTCAGAAAGCAAATTATGCAAATGAGGGATTTGTGCCTTATTTAGTCATATGTATAAATTGCTGCAGATGTTGCAGCGCTCTTCTCTTCTACACCAATCTGTATGGAGCACCCTGTTAGGCAGGCCCTTATGTATGGACAGGACACTATCATATTGCTTGTATATCCTATTCCCATAGGGCCCAATTCAGACTTAGGAAATCTTTTCCTTTTTTACGCATTTTGATTTAAATGCCCACACCAGTAGAAATCCACTTTTTCGAGCTGAAAGACGAAGGCCAGAGCTTACCCATGATGTTGCACAACTATTTTAAGTCAATAAATCATAGTTTTAATCAAAGTATGATATATTTGGGCTTGAAGTGACAAATCCGAACTGCCTACTTCGTGCAAATGTGTGTGAATGCGGTGTCTTTTCCTATGATATGACATGAAAAAAATGTCAGCCTACGTTCCGTTTCAGGGCTGGGTTTTATTTGAATGTTACCACCCACCAGCATGGCATTATTTATTGATCAGAAACCGCTGCAAAGTTGTATCCACTTGGCTGCCTGAGCCATGGAGCAAATTAAATGTTACACCTATCAAAGCAGTGGAGTGTGTAGTGAGGCAAAACTTTAGCGGTCAAAACCATTCGACTTGGGGCGCTGGGGAGAGCGTTTTTTTTCAAAATGCTGTCATATCACACAATTATAATATTGATAAAATTGTCATATATACACTGCATGGAAAAAGTATGTGGACACCCCATCAAATTAGTGGATTTGGTTATTTCAGCCACACCCATTGACAGGTGTATACGATCGAGCACACAGCCATGCAATCTCCATAAACAAACAATGGCAGTAGAATGGCTCGTACTGAAGAACTCAGTGACTTTCAACGTGGCACCGTCATAGGATGCTACCTTTTCCAGTTCGTCAAATTTCTGCCCTGCTAGAGCTGCCCCGGTCAACTGTAAGTGCTGTTATTGTGTTAAGTGGAAACGTCTAGGAGCAACAAAAGTTCAGCCGATAGACATGGCAGCTCTGTTTCTTGCTCATAAGCAACTGCAGTATTTTGTTATTTCTTACATTATTGTAAGAATGTATTTTTTTTGTTATTACATACAGCCGGAAATAACTTTTGGATATCAGAGCGGCGGTAACGCACAAGCATTCCGACCAGAAATACGACTTTCCCGAATTGGATCCTTTGTTCGTACCCCCCAAGGCAATTGAACTTATCCCAGAGGCTAGAAGTCCGCTCCGAATATCTTTTCTCCGCCGGTCCGACTCAGGGTCCACCACTTCCGAGTATATTACTCACTAATGTTCAGTCCCTGGACAATAAAGTAGACGAGCACAGGGTGAGGATCTCCTTCCAGAGAGACATCAGGACTTTAACATAATGTTTCACGGAATCATGGCTCTCTCCGGATATACTGGCCCGTCCATACAGCCAGCTGGGTTTTCAGTACATCGCGCAGACAGGAATAAAGAACTCTCCGGGAAGAAGAAAGGCGGAGGTGTATGTTTCATGATTAACTACTCATGGTGTGATTGTGGTAAAGTACAGGAACTCAAGTCCTTTTGTTCACCCAACCTAGAATACACATTCAAATGCCGACCGTATTACCTCCCAAGAGAATTATCTTCGGTTATCGTCACAGCCGTGTATATTCCCCCTCAAGCCGATACCACGACGGCCCTCAAGGAACGACACTGGACTTTGTGCAAAATGATAACCACATCCTGAGGCCGCATTTATTGTAGCTGGGAACTTTAGCAAAGCAAATATGAGGAAAACGTTACCGAAGTTCTATCAACACATTGCCTGTAGTACTCACGCTTCAAAAACTCTTGACCATTGTTACTATCCCTTCCGGGATGGCTACAAGGCCCTCACCCGCCCTCCCGTTGGCAAATTGGATCACGACTCCATTCAGCTCCTCCCTTCCTGTAGGAAAAACTCAAACAGGAAGTACCCGTGCTAAGGTCTATTCAAAGCTGGTCTGACCAATTGGAATCCATGCTTCACGATTGTTTTTTCTGATCACGCCGACTGGGATATGTTCCGGGTTGCCTCAGAGTAACATTGATGTATACACTGACACAGTGACTGAGTTCATCAGGAAGTGTATAGGGGATGTTGTTCCCACTGTGACTATTAAAACCTACCCAAACCAAAAACCGTGGAAAGACGGCAGCATTCGCGCAAAACTGAAAGCGCGAACCACTGCATTTAACCACGGCAAGGTGACTGGGAATATGGTCGAATACAAAAGCAAGGTGGACTGGGAATATGGTTGAATACAAAAGTCAGTACAGAGACAAAGTGAATACAAAAGTCAGTACAGAGACAAAGTGGAGTCGCAATTCAACGGCTTAGATACGAGACATGTGTGTCAGGGACTCCAGACAATCACCTACAACACCCGATGTCACAGGAAGGCCAAAAAGATCATCAAGTACATCAACCACCCGAGCCATGGCCTGTTCACCCAGCTATCGTCCAGAAGGTGAGGTCAGTACAGGTGGATCAAAGCTGGGACCGAGAGACTGAAAAAAAGCTTCTATCTCAAGGCCATCAGACTGTTAAATAGCCATCACTAGCCGGCCTCCACCCAGTACCCTGCCCTGAATGTAGTCACTATCACTAGGCGGCTACCACCCGGTTACTCAACCCTGCACCTTAGAGGCTGCTGCCCTATGTACATAGACATGTAACACTGGTCACTTTAATAATGTTTACATACTGTTTTACTCCCTGACCAAGGCCCTTCTCCCCCGATTGCTCAGTTTGGCCGGGCAGCCAGCTCTAGGAAGAGTCTTGGCGGTTCCAAACTTCTTTCCATTGAAGAATGATGGAGGCCACTGTGTTCTTGGGGACCTTAAATGCTGCAGACATTTTATGGTACCAAAAAATAAATAAAAGTGTTAAACAAATCAAAATATATGTTATATTTGAGATTCTTCAAATAGCCACCCTTTGCCTTTATGACAGCTTTGCACACTCTTGGCATTCTCTCAACCAGCTTCACCTGGAATGCTTTTCCAACAGTCTTGAAGGAGTTCCAACTTACAGTGGCTTGCGAAAGTATTCACCCCCCTTGGCATTTTTCCTATTTTGTTGCCTTACAACCTGGAATTAAAATATATTTTTTTTTGGGGGGGGGGGGGGGGGGTTGTATCATTGATTTACACAACATGCCTACCACTTTGAACATGCTAAATATTTTTTGTGTGAAACAAACAAGAAATAAGACAAAAAAAACAGAAAACTTGAGCGTGCATACCTATTCACCACCCCAAAGTCAATACTTTGTAGAGCCACCTTTTGCAGCAATTACAGCTGCAAGTCTCTTGGGGTATGTCTCTATAAGCTTGGCACATCTAGCCACTGGGATTTTTGCCCATTCTTCAAGGCAAAACTGCTCCAGCTCCTTCAAGTTGGATGGGTTCCGCTGGTGTACAGCAATCTTTAAGTCACACAACAGATTCTCAATTGGATTGAAGTCTGGACTTTGACTAGGCCATTCCAAGACATTTAAATGTTTCCCCTTAAGCCACTCAGGTGTTGCTTTAGCAGTATGCTTAGGGTCATTGTCCTGCTGGAATTTGAACCTCCGTCCCAGTCTCAAATCTCTGGAAGAGAGAATTTCGCTGTATTTAGCGCCATCCATCATTCCTTCAATTCTGACCAGTTTCCCAGTCCCTGCCGATGAAAAACATCGGATGGTGTTCTCGGGGTGATGAGAGGTGTTGGGTTTGCGCCAGACATAGCGTTTTCCATGATGGCCAAAAAGCTCAATTTTAGTCTCATCTGACCAGAGTACCTTCTTCCACATGTTTGGGGTGTCTCCCACATGCCTTTTGGCGAACACCAAACGTGTTTGCTTATTTTTTTCTTTACGCAATGGCTTTTTTCTGGCCACTATTCCGTAAAGCCCAGCTCTGTGGAGTGTACGGCTTAAAGTGGTCCTATGGACAGATACTCCAATCTCCGCTGTGGAGCTTTGCAGCTCCTTCAGGGTTATCTTTGGTCTCTTTGTTGCCTCTCTGATTAATGCCCTCCTTGCCTGGTCCGTGAGTTTTGGTGGGCGGCCCTCTCTTGGCAAGTTTGTTGTGGTGCCATATTCTTTCCATTTTTTAAAAATGGATTTAATGGTGCTCCTTGGGATGTTCAAAGTTCCGGATATTTTTTTATAACCCAACCCTGATCTGTACTTTGCTCCTTGGTCTTCATGGTGCCGCTTGCTTGGTGGTTCCCCTTGCTTAGTGGTGTTGCAGACTCTGGGGCCTTTTAGAACAGGTGTATATATACAGTGGGGGAAAAAAGTATTTAGTCAGCCACCAATTGTTCAAGTTCTCCCACTTAAAAATATGAGAGGCCTGTAATTTTCATCATAGGTACACGTCAACTATGACAGACAAATTGAGAGAGAAACATTCTAGAAAATCACATTGTAGGATTTTTAATGAATTTATTTGCAAATTATGGTGGAAAATAAGAATTTGGTCACCTACAAACAAGCAAGATTTCTGGCTCTCACAAACCTGTAACTTCTTCTTTAAGAGGCTCCTCTGTCCTCCACTCGTTACCTGTATTAATGGCACCTGTTTGAACTTGTTATCAGTATAAAAGACACCTGTCCACAACCTCAAACAGTCACACTCCAAACTCCACTATGGCCAAGACCAAAGTGCTGTCAAAGGACACCAGAAACAAAATTGTAGACCTGCACCATGCTGGGAAGACTGAATCTGCAATAGGTAAGCAGCTTGGTTTGAAGAAATCAACTGTGGGAGCAATTATTAGGAAATGGAAGACATACAAGACCACTGATAATCTCCCTCGATCTGGGGCTCCACGCAAGATCTCACCCCGTGGGGTCAAAATGATCACAAGAACGGTGAGCAAAAATCCCAGAACCACACGGGGGGACCTAGTGAATGACCTGCAGAGAACTGGGACCAAAGTAACAAAGCCTACCATCAGTAACACACTACGCCCCAGGGACTCAAATCCTGCAGTGCCAGACGTGTCCCCCTGCTTAAACCAGTACATGTCCAGGCCCGTCTGAAGTTTGCTAGAGTGCATTTGGATGATCCAGAAGAGGATTGGGAGAATGTCATATGGTCAGATGAAACCAAAATAGAACTTTTTGGTAAAAACTCAACTTGTCGTGTTTGGAGGACAAAGAATGCTGAGTTGCATCCAAAGAACAACATACCTACTGTGAAGCATGGGGGTGGGAACATCATGCTTTGGGGCTGTTTTTCTGCAAAGGGACCAGGACGACTGATCCGTGTAAAGGAAAGAATGAATGGGGCCATGTATCGTGAGATTTTGAGTGAAAACCTCCTTCCATCAGCAAGGGCATTGAAGATGAAACATGGCTGGGTCTTTCAGCATGACAATGATCCCAAACACACCGCCCGGGCAACGAAGGAGTGGCTTCGTAAGAAGCATTTCAAGGTCCTGGAGTGGCCTAGCCAGTCTCCAGATCTCAACCCCATAGAAAATCTTTGGAGGGAGTTGAAAGTCCGTGTTGCCCAGTGACAGCCCCAAAACATCACTGCTCTAGAGGAGATCTGCATGGAGGAATGGGCCAAAATACCAGCAACAGTGTGTGAAAACCTTGTGAAGACTTACAGAAAACGTTTGACCTGTGTCATTGCCAACAAAGGGTATATAACAAAGTATTGAGTAACTTTTGTTATTGACCAAATACTTATTTTCCACCATAATTTGCAAATAAATTCATTAAAAATCCTACAATGTGATTTTCTGGGGGGAAAAAATTCTCATTTTGTCTGTCATAGTTGACGTGTACCTATGATGGAAATTACAGGCCTCTCATCTTTTTAAGTGGGAGAACTTGCACAATTGGTGGCTGACTAAATACTTTTTTCCCCCACTGTACACTGAGATCATGTGACACAGATTGCACACAGGTGGACTTTATTTAACTAATTATGTGACTTCTGAAGGTGTTGCACCAGATCTCATTTAGGGGCTTCATAGCAAAGGGGGTGAATACATATGCACGCACCACTTTTCAGTTATTTATTTTGTATAATTTTTTTCATTCCACTTCACCAATTTGGACTATTTTGTGTTTGTCCATTACATGAACTCCAAATAAAAATCCATTTAAATTACCGGTTGTAATGCAACAAAATAGGAAAAACTACTTTTGCAAGGCACTGTAGGCTACTGCTTTTGCTGTTCGTTAGGCCTACTCATCTTGTTGGCTGACGAAAAGTGAATGTGGACAGTTCTTCCAATATCTTCAATATGCGCCTCGGAATTGGATAAGGACGTGTGCAGTTGCGTCTCCGATGCGTCTGTCTTCACTTGTAGCCTGTGAGAAAGACCCGATCATGTGATAGTGAGAGGTGCTTTGGCATGCAGCCGGGAGAAGGGAATTATAATTATTATATTCAGCCCAAGGGCACAACGGCCAAAAAAGGCATGGATTTTTTGGGGGGGGCATTACGTCCACACAAAGGGGATGCCGCCGGGAATTGAGGTATTATCAAGTGCTTGTCAAATTGTGAATGAGAGACTGATGAAGTGTGTACAGTCTGCGCAAAAAACAAAGCAGAGCTCATGCCCTTCATGCAATTTTTTTCAAATCTTCATTAGGTCGCATCATGCAGCCTTAGAAGGTATTAAACATTGTAACATATAGCCCAACATTTGTATCACAAGTAAAGTACATGAATAACTCTAAATTAAGCATATAGGAGTATCTGTTTTTTTGTTAACCGCTCAACACAGAATAACTGCATGTGCGCACTCCCTCAAATCGTTTGGAGAAAATATCCTTTCCATTTAATTCAGCTATGTTCAATTGTATTCTTCATACTATAAAATAATGCCACGGAATTCTAAGCAAATCTTGTCTGTTAAATGAACTTCTGAAATAGACTACATTTTCTTCATACCATGTTTCTTTAGACCTGTCTAAAATAAATAATGGATTTATTGTGATGGTATAGGTTATATTAAATGGATTTAGACTTTTTTAAATGTAGATGTTCCAAAGGTCTGCATCAGTGGCTTGTAGGCTATGCGTGAAAGCCAGGATATGCTAAATGTGTTTATTACCGTGAGACTGGCAGTTATTTTCTTGACAATCACCGTCTGACAAAATGTCATGACCACCACAGCCCTAGCGATGACACAGCCAAGTATTGCGCCATGCGTGGGGTTAAAACTGTTATGGCTTTCATTATCCATGTCTTTTTTTATATTATTAACTGTTACTAAATTATCATCAGCAAAAACCACATGGCTGTGACAGCATTTACAGAGGAAGCAAATGACGGAACACGAAACAATCTAATTAAATAGAATGATAATGTAGGCTATACCAACTGAAGGGAACTAACAGTAAATTGGCAGTCGAATATGTGTTGTTATTAGGCCTACTGACGGTCGATACTGAAAGTGGCTAATATTTAACATGATAGAAATAGGAGACAGAAAGTCAGGGCAGTCTATAATTAAGACATTTGAGAGTGCCCATCCCTGCAAATTAAAAGGCAGTACAATTTAAATTCTGCATAATGACACAGCATTTCAAAAACGTTAAAAGACACTAACAGCTTACAGACGGTAGGCAATTATGGTCACAGTTATGAAAACTTAGGACACTAAAGAGGCCTTTCTACTGACTCTGAAAAACACCAAAAGAAAGATGCCCAGGGTCCCTGCTCATCTGTGTGAACGTGCCTTAGGCATGCTGCAAGGAGGCATGAGGACTGCAGATGTGGCCAGGGCAATAAATTGCAGTCTGTACTGTGAGACGCCTAAGACAGCGCTACAGGGAGACAGGACGGACAGCTGATCGTCCTCGCAGTGGCAGACCACGTGCAACAACACCTGCACAGGATCGGTACATCCGAACACCACACCTGCGGGACAGGTACAGGATGGCAACAACAACTGCCCGAGTTACACCAGGAACGCACAATCCCTCCATCAGTGCTCAGACTGTCCGCAAAAGGCTGAGAGAGGCTGGACTGAGGGCTTGTAGGCCTATTGTAAGGCAGGTCCTCACCAGAGTCGCAGTTTTGTCTCACCAGGGGTGATTGTCGGATTCGCGTTTATCGTCAAAGGAATGAGCGTTACACCGAGGCCTGTACTCTGGAGTGGGATCGATTTGGAGGTGGAGGGTCTGTCATGGTCTGGGGCGGTGTGTCACAGCATCATCGGACTGAGCTTGTTGTCATTGCAGGCAATCTCAACGCTGTGCGTTACAGGGAAGACATCTTCCTCCCTCATGTGGTACCCTTCCTGCAGGCTCATCCTGACATGACCCTCCAGCATGACAATGCCACCAGCCATACTGCTTGTTCTGTGCGTGATTTCCTGCAAGACAGGAATGTCAGTGTTCTGCCATGGCCAGCGAAGAGCCCGGATCACAATCCCATTGAGCACGTCTGGGACCTGTTGGATCGGAGGGTGAGGGCTAGGGCCATTCTCCCCAGAAATGTCCGGAAACTTAAAGGTGCCTTGGTGGAAGAGTGGGGTAACATCTCACAGCAACTGGCAAATCTGGTGCAGTCCATGAGGAGGAGCTGCACTGCAGTACTTAATGGAGCTGGTGGCCACACCAGATACTGACTGTTACTTTTGATTTTGACCCCCCCTTTGTTCAGGGACACATTATTCCAATTCTGTTAGTCACATGTCTGTGGAATTTGTTCAGTTTATGTCTCAGTTGTTGAATCTTGTTATGTTCATACAAATATTTACACGTTAAGTTTGCTGAAAATAAACGCAGTTGACAGTGAGAGGACGTTTCTTTTTTTGCTGAGTTTATATGTGTGTGTGTGTCTTTCGCAGCAATTTTGTAAACAGACCTTGTAGTGTTCGTCTTTTCCTTCTCTCTCTCGCTGTCCTTCTTCTGCTCATTGCCCTCTCCAGCAGGTTTTCCAAGGAACGGTTTCTGATGGTCATAAAGGGGAGTAGTGTTACAGAGGGGAAGAACCATTTTGCAAAAACATGGGGAAAATATAAAGAGATTTAGATATTTGTAAAGAATAAAGAGACTACAGTTTAAATCTCAGCTAACCTTGCTGTGTCTGGCTCCATCGATGGTCATGTCCTTCTCTTCCTCCTCCCCAGATCCTCGATTTTTGCGCTGGGGGGCTTTTGGGGCCTCAGTTGAATCCTCAGGTTGACTAACTGTCTCCTTATCCTGGGATATGGTGTTTGTCTGAGGTTTCTCAGGCTAAAGGATAGATAACAGGTCAATGAATTATGTATTGGGCAAAATATCATACATTTGAGCAGGCGAGTCACAGTTATAAGCACACATCTCTGTCATTTAACCAACATATTGTTACGATAAGAATTATGGGCGTTTGTGTTTTAGCATCATTAGGTCTCCTTAAGTTACGTCTCTGCTTGTCTACTAGGCTATTAAGTAAGACATACAGTACATGACAATGGACTTAATAATCATATAATCTTTTGTCACCATTGTTTTGTGGTAAATTGTTTCTTATGTTCATTGTGTGATATACAAGTGCAGCATGTAGACCTAAAGAGATCCCAGCAAAAGCACACCTAGGCCTATCCCACGTACTTTGTGACAACATATATTCACTGAAAAATCATTTTGCCTCCATCTTTCACTACTACAGAAAACCATGTTATTCATAAATCAGAAACCGTTCTTGTAAACATCTTGAACAGATTGATTTGATCATTTGGACAAGGTTCCCTTGAACATGAATGAAATAACATATTCTGATCTCCAATGTACCATTGATTGTCACTGCTTGGGTGGTCCTGTCAAACCTAGGCCCTGACAGAATAAAAAACAAAAACAACCAAAAGAGAAACCTAAAAAGAAAATCCCAAGTACTACATGGTTAATGAACATTACTTTCCCATATTGCTGTTGGGGTTTGATCATTGTTGTTTCACGGATTGAGTGAAAGAACACCTATAGACCACTCACCTTTCTACCACTGGGAGTGGTGCGGGTTTTGCCCTGGGAGGACGAAGATGAACCAGACGAATGTGAGGAGGATGACCCAGAGTCAGAATCTGAGGAGTCACTAGATGAGGAAGCCTGTCTTCCCCGCTTCTCATCTTTCTTTTGACTTCTCACCCTTCCCCGGTCTACATTGCCCTCTTCCGGTGGGGGTGAGGGAGGTACCACAGCTTCTGCTCGACCCGAGGGGACGTTTCCTGCACCCACCCCTTTTTCACCTCTGGCCATCTCTCCCACTTCCTGCTTGTCTGTCTCCTCCTTATCTGCTAGGACCTGCTCCTCTGACGCAATCTCCTTAGCCTTTTCTTCTTCAGGACTCTTGCCTAGCGTGGCAATCACTGGGGTCTCTGGCCCTGTCGTGTCTGCTGCAGGTGGTCCAGAAACAAGGACCCCCTGTCTTGCAGGCATCTGTGGTACTGCCTGTCCAGCAGAAGGATTGGGCCCCTGCAGAGTACCTTCCTGCTCTTGTTCCCCAGGTTTTCTTGGGGACTGGAGAGCTGAGGCCTGAGGATGGGGACTGTCAGAGAACGTACGGGGCCTCTTGATGACCAGGGATGCAGAGCAAGATTGGGATAGAACTGGGGGGTCTCTCAAGAAACGGAACTTCTTGAAGGAGGACTGGGGTGACAGAGGCGTTGCTATAGTTGGTGACAGGGGCGTACCAGATTCAGCTGGCTGGTTGTCTCTCGATGCTGTTTGGGGTAGGGATGGCACGTGGGACTTCCCACCCTCCTCTGTTGCCGCCATTCTACCTGCTCCTGTGGAGAGGGGAGGAGTGGGCAGGGGGGTAAGACCAATCTCACGACCACGTTTCCATGGAGGAAGATGACTCTCCCTCTCAGCCACCTTAGCCCTTTCCTTATCTTGTTCCAAAGTGCTCTCCCTCTCCACTTTTTCTCTCTGCAGGGCCTTCTGTTCTAAAACCCTCTCCTTCTCCTCTCTCTCACGTTCCAAAGCTTTTTCCCTCTCCACTCTTTCTTTCTCCATGGCTCTTTCTTTATCAAGGGCTTTCTCCCTTTCAATTCTTTCTTGCTCCAAAGCCCTTGCCCTCTCCTCCCGTTCCCGCTCTAAAGCTTTCTGCCTCTCTAGCTCTAAAGCTTTCTCCTTGTCAACTCGCTCTTGCTCCAAAGCCTTTTCCTTCTCTATACGCTCCAGCTCTAAAGCTTTCTCCTCCTGTTCCCGTTTCAAAGCTTTCTGCCTCTCTAGCTCCAAAGCTTTCTCCTTCTCAACTCGCTCTTGCTCCAAAGCCTTTTCCTTCTCTATACGCTCCAGCTCTAAAGCTTTCTCCTCCTGTTCCCGTTTCAAAGCTTTCTGCCTCTCTAGCTCCAAAGCTTTCTCCTTCTCAACTCGCTCTTGCTCCAAAGCCTTTTCCTTCTCTATACGCTCCAGCTCTAAAGCTTTCTCCCTCTCCTCCTGTTCCCGTTTCAAAGCTTTCTGCCTCTCTAGCTCCAAAGCTTTCTCCTTCTCAACTCGCTCTTGCTCCAAAGCCTTTTCCTTCTCTATACGCTCTAGCTCTAAAGCTTTCTCCCTCTCCTCCTGTTCCCGTTTCAAAGCTTTCTGCCTCTCTAGCTCCAAAGCTTTCTCCTTCTCAACTCGCTCTTGCTCCAAAGCCTTTTCCTTCTCTATACGCTCCAGCTCTAAAGCTTTCTCCCTCTCCTCCTGTTCCCGTTTCAAAACTTTCTGCCTCTCTAGCTCCAAAGCTTTCTCCCTCTCCAACCGTTCTTGATCCAAGGCTTTCTCCCTCTCCAGCCGTTCTCGCTGCAAAGCTCTCGCTGTCTCCACCCTTTCTCGTTCAAGAGCTTGCTCCCGCTCCCGCTCCAGAGCCCTTTCCCTCTCCTCCCGCTCAAAAGATTTAACTCTTTCTTTTTCTATTGCTCTTTCCCTCTCCTCTCTCTCTTGCTGCAAAGCTCGCTCTCGTTCCATGGCTCTCTGCCTTTCTAACTCCATAGCCTTCTCTTTCTCAAGCTCAAGGGCCCTCTCTCTTGCCATAGACTTCTCTCTCTCTTCCACCAAAGCTTTCTCTCTTTCCTCCCTCTCTCGTTCAAGAGCTTGCGCCCTCTCTCGCTCCAAAGCCCTTTCCCTCTCCTTCCTTTCTGCCTCCAAGGCTTTCTCCCTCTCCTCCCTCTCTTGCTCCAAAGCTCTTTCCCTCTCCTTCCTTTCTGCCTCCAATGCTTTCTCCCTCTCCTCCCTCTCTAATTTCAAAGCTCTTTCCCTCTCTTGCTCCATGGCACGCTGTTGCTCAAATATTCTCTGTCTTTCCAGCTCCACGGCTCTAAGTCTCTCTTGCTCAAGGGCTTTTTCTCTTTCCCTCTCTGCCTGCAGCTCCCTTTCCTTGTTTTCTTGTTGCCATGCAGCATCTCTCTCTTCCATTATAGTGGGCCTAAGCACACTCACAGGAACTTGACTGTGGGGGAGATGGCCTCCAAGTACACCCTGGTTGGTGACTGGAACCAGACTGGGGAAGGGCAAACTGGCTGCAGCATTGGCTGTGTGGGTGATGGCAGACACTGTGCCCTCTTGAGGACCTCTACCAGGAAATATTGTTGCAGTTGCAGCATTGTTGTCCTGCCTCTCTGCCTCCCCACGTCCATGCCACCCAACTCCAGAGAAAGCCCCTTCTGATGCCATCTTGCGTGCCAGCAGGGTCAGTGGGCCAGGCTTGCGCTCTGCGTTGCTTTGTGGTTCTGGACTGCTACTACGACTGCCACTGCTAGAAGAGCCAGAGCTGGATGTACTGGAAGTACGCTGCCTAGCCGGGAGCTCACCTGGACTAGGGGGGCTTTGTTTAGGGGTATCAGGCAGTGGGAATGATAACTCTGGGGGAGGGGAGGGAGGAGGGGTAGGCTGTCGAAGCTGCGGAGACAACAGGGGAGGGATGTGCTGTGGGGGTTGGCGGGATCCTTCAGACCTCTCTCTTGCCAGCTGGCCTCTTGGTGGCTCTCCTAGATTCCTCCTCCTGGCACCGCTATTCCAGTCCTCATCCTCACCATCCTCGTCACCTCCGTCGCTGTCATCATCGCTATCTGCTGGGACTTGGCTAGAGGTTGGGACTCTCTCCTGTCGCTGCCCACCACCAGCTACACGCACAGACAGAGAGGCCACGGCAGCAGGGGCAGAGGTAGGCGAGGTAGAGGCAGGTGGACCAGACACATGGCCGTCTTTGGCCCTGTGTCCCTCTCCCTCGCTTGCCGGGCCTGCTAGTCCCTCTCCCTCGGAGGGGCCAAGCGGCTTGTGTTGGTCAACCAACACGGGTGCGTCATCCTTATGAGGACGGAAAGGGAGATGAGATTGAGTTTGTTGCAAGGCTATGCCAGAGTATCTCCAATGCATGCAATTGTTCAGGCATACATTAAAATTGCATGCAAGATTGTGTTAATCATGCAAGATTCTCAGACATGCAAGCTTCTCTCAAACATGCATGTTGTACAACAGGGGTGTATTCATTACACAGATTCTGTTTGTAAAACATTTCTTAAACGGAAGCAAAAGGAAGGAAAACGGGGAGGGACCTAGATGAATTTGCCCAATAGAAACTCTCTTTATAGTTATAAAATGGAATGCAAACGGGAAAATGATTACCACCCTGGAGACTCTTAAAAACAGAAAGAATACAGCGATTAGTCTGCAACTAACCTGGTCTGGGGCAGCACAGGCAGAGCTGTTATTGCCCTGTGTGTGGTCCTCTTGGTCTGTATCTGGAAAAACATAGTAGTGATATGTAATGAGGCAAAGTACCCTGAGCAGGAGAGGAGTAGCTGACCTGATTTGATTTATAAAGGAAGCGTGCTCAGCACAGGCATGGAACTGACATGTAAACTACACAGGCTTAAACCCCAAGCCAACATGTAAAGGTGAGGGGGTGCACTGCCAACTTACCATCATCTTCGACTGCTTCCCGGGCCTCTCTCTCCAGACGCTGCCTCAAGAGCTCCTGCTGTTTTGCCAGATACTGCTTAATGAAGCTGTTCTGGCTCATCTCTTCACCAATCTGAAATAATCAGACAGACCATAAGACTTAAAAAGTCCTTGCCCATAACCATCATATTGGCTTTACACCCCATGCTATATTGTGGATAAAGAGTTACCTGTCTAACAGAACACAGAGGGTGTTCTTTAATGGAAGCCTCACCAACATAATCCAGGTAGAATCAGGAATTCCCCAGGACAGCTGTCTAGGCCCCTTACTTTTTTTAAATCTTTACTAATGACATGCCACTGGCTTTGAGTAAAGCCTGTGTGTCTATGTATGCAGATGACTCAACACTATACATGTCAGCTACTACAGTGACTGAAATGACTGCAACACTTAACAAAGAGCTGCAGTTAGTTTCAGAGTGGGTGGCAAGGAATAAGTTAGTCTTAAATATCTCTAAAACTAAAAGCATTGTATTTGGGCCAAATCATTCACTAAACCTCAACTAAATCAGTTCAGTCGTGTGGTCAGGTGCCACAAAAAGGGACTTAGGAAAATTGCAATTGGCTCAGAACAGGGCAGCACGGCTGGCCCTTTGATGTATACTGAGAGCTAATATTAATAATATGCATGTCAATCTCTCCTGGCTCAAAGTGGAGGAGAGATTGACTTCATCACTACTTGTATTTATGAGAGGTATTGACATGTTGAATGCGCCTAGTTGTCTGTTTGGACTACTGGCGCACAACTCGGACACCCATGCATACCCCACAAGACATGCCACAAGAGGTCTCTTCACAGTCCCCAAGTCCAGAACAGACTATGGGAGGCGCACAGTACTACATAGAGCCATGACTATCTAGTCCACATCAAGTAACTGATGCAAGCAGTAAAATTAGATTTAAACAACAGATAAGAATACACCTTATGGAACAGCGGGGACTGTGAAGTAACACAAACGTAAGCACAGACACATGCATACAAACACGATAACATAAGCACTATAAACACACACATGGATTTTGTACTGTAGATATGTGGTAGTGGGTGGAATAGGGGCCTGAGGGCACACAGTGTGCTGTGAAATCTGTGAATGTATTGTAATGTTTTTTAAATTGTATAAACTGCCTTAATTTTGCTGGACCCCAGGAAGAATAGCTGCTGCCTTGGCAACAGCTAATGGGGATCCATAAGAAATAAAAATATTGAAGAAGTAATTAGAGAAACTGCCAAATACCTACACAAGGAGCTGATTGAATTGTTATGGTTCATGCTAAAACATGCAACTTCTTCATACTGTAACTCTCACCTGGGAGTTTGGCTGCAGTCCTATGTGATGGTGTGAGGTTCTCTGGAGGTTCTCCAGCATGAGAGCCTGTCACAAACATAATGATCACACACACACACAAAACAGTAAACACAAATTGGAAACTGGCTAAATTATTATTAATTGTTGTATTTTGCATTGCATCTGATAATCATGTTGTTAAGTTAGCTACATGATGGACTCATTAGAAAGCATTCACATTAACAGGGCAGACAACCATGCAAGTTATTCCTTCAAAACAAAGTCAAGATAAAATATTCGTAGTAGCAGAAGCATATACTGGCCGATATCGACTAAATACAAATACTTTTATTTTCAACTGAGAGCTAACGCTAGCTAGTAGGATTGATTTAACTAGACTTGAAAACGACAATGGTTGCTAGCTAGCTGTTGCATTTCACGCTGCTTGCAATTCACTTGTATTGCTAACATTACATATTCTAATTATACAATGAAGTACTAATTCATCGAAGACCCGGGGCCCCAAAACATTTAGATTACTTTTATTCATTCATTAATTGTTTTGTTTACTACGCCTCCCAAAGCTTGCTAGCTTCTAGTACAGTAGATAGCGAGCTACTTTACAGGCGCGTCCACGTTGTATAACCTCCCCCCAACTCGTGCACACCAACAAAGCGCGGACCGTGCCGCCGCCGACAAAACTACCAGTAACTGTTAGCTGGCAGCTAACGTTAGCTACCAGCCGTGTCTCACATAAACAACACACGTCCATTTAAACTTTGGTTAACAACTTATTCAACGAACAAGCCATTTGAAATGGTACAACATAGCACAAAGCTTCCAACGACGACAAAACATGACCACACAAAGTAAACAGCACACTGTAGCTATTTTATTTTCTTTTATAAACTAGGCAAGCACTCCGGCCTGCAAGACAAGCATCGGCCAGTCTCTAGCAACACCGAGGTTTAGCGACTGCAGGTTATAAACGGTCTCAAATCCTTAACAAAACTCACCCCTTTGAGCCTCTTAATGAGAGCATTTTTCTGTCCGCTTTTAGGAAGCCCCCGCTCCTCTAAAGCAGCTTTCAAATCCGCCACCCGTAGAGATTGTAGCGGCCTCCCGTCCAGCGTAACGTCTTCGAGGTCCGCCATTTTCCCTTTCCTCAATAGTTCGCTTCAGCAACGCCTTCCTTCAACCAACGTCTGAGTAGTCAAAGTGTAAACTGAATTTAATTATTACATAGTTTGATTTTATTCATACATTCGATGGTGGAGTGTTACCCATAAACGCTATTCACTGTGAATTTGCATAAATAAGATACCTAAACATTATTTTGAAAATGTCCTTTCCCAGATTCTAATTTTATTTGTGCCAACAGGGGGCACTCTTTCACGTGTCAAAATCATCTCTGTTGGATCATGTCACAGTGCAAAATGCCTTGGTGCAGCAGTTGTAACAACAACTGTGGTTGTTCTTTGACTAATCTTTTGCGCTCAAGTCTTGCTCGACTGGGGTGCTTCCCTGGTGGTGTCCTGGCCAGACAGCCCTTTTGCCAGCCCTGGTCCCTTATTAGGGTAGTAGCATTTACATTTACGTCATTTAGCAGACGCTCTTATCCAGAGCGACTTACAAATAGGTCCATTCACCTTATAGCCAGTGGGGCTTTTTTTTTTGGTGGGGGGGGGGGGGGGGGGGGGTGGAGTAAGGGGGGGGGGGGGGGGGGGGGGTAGAAGGATTACTTTATCCTATCCCAGGTATTCCTTAAAGAGGTGGGGTTTCAAATGCAGTGGCGGCTCCTGAAAAAATTCTCAGGGGGGGCAATTTTTCTGATGATTTAGGTGACCTACACACATTTTAAAAAAGATATGTCCAGCAACAACATGAAGACAGGGGCATATAAGTCAATACCAGAAGCATTTATTGACTGATCTCAAAAGTGTTGGCTTACCAGGGTTGGTGGAGCCCTCAGTTTCATCTTTGCCTCGCAAAGCTAACTCAAACACTCCGCAAAACTTCACACACTGGATTAGCCGGCTGAGGATGTGGCGGTTCTTGCTAATGTCGTAGTAAATATATTTGTTATAGTGAATATGGAATATGATATGTTGAGTAAAATGTTGTGCTAAGATCTATTTAGGTCAGGAGCTGGTTATAAGTTCTGTTCCTATCCAATAACAATGGACAAAAGGGTCCTATCTTGTCAGCCTTGTCAGTTTCAGTTCTCCAGTAAACTTGTGATTATCAACACTAACCTCATCGTTGTGGCGGCGGACAGCTAGCCTGTATCCCTCATCCAGTTGAGTGGGAATGTTCACTCTCCCCAAAGCAGACAATCTCAAACAGCTATCCATGTGGGTCTTTGACAGCTCATGTTTCTTAATCTTTCCTGAAAGATGGTGCATGTCCGTTACACACCAGTCGCTGTCCAAGCGGTGCTGTCTGCCGTGCCGCCTTCAGGGTGAAAGAGTAAGCAGGGGGTAGCAGAAGACTGCATTAGCTACATCGCAGCCTGCTAGCCAGGTTTTTCGTTCGTACCAATTTTTGGAAAATCCTCGGGTGTAGGACTTCCCCCCTTTAGTAGAAACCTGTTGAATTATTAAATTTGGTCTGGGAGGTCCTAATTGTTTCGTTGCCAATTTATCTTCATTTGTTCGCCGACAAAAAGGAACTTCTTTCAAAGACACAATCGAGTTGCACTGAAGCCTAGCCATTTTGATTGTAGTAGTGAATTGATTGACGCTGCTACCCGCTCTTTTCTTAGTTACGTTCATGGTTATGTTACGTATGACGAAAGCGCGTAAGTGCAAGCCCTCAGAAACCCATAGAGATAGTATTGAAAGCTCTGATATTTGAAAAAAATAGATTTTACATGGGAGTCTATGACAGACTTCTGGGCGATTTTCAACCTGACTGAAATCGCCCCAAAAGGGGGGGGGGCCATTTGAAGCACGACTTTAGCCTGATTGGACATTTAGTGGCACTGTGGCAGATCAGACGTCTAGATTACAACACTGATAACTACTGTTGCCGTGATATAATTGATTAGAAAAAAAATCCCTTCCTTTTCCCGTTTGGCAGTGCGTCGCCCATATCGCCCTATTGAACACACCGCCCCTGTTCAAATGTCTCCGGAAGGTGGTGAGTGACTCCGCTGTCCTGGCGTCGTGAGGGAGCTTGTTCCACCATTGGGATGCCAGAGCAGCGAACAGTTTTGACTGGGCTGAGCGGGAACTATGCTTCCGCAGAGGTAGGGGAGCCAGCAGGCCAGAGGTGGATGAACGCAGTGCCCTCGTTTGGGTGTAGGGACTGATCAGAGCCTGAAGGTACGGAGGTGCCGTTCCCCTCACAGCTCCGTAGGAAGCCAGTGGAGTGTGCGGAGGAGCGGGGTGACGTGAGAGAACTTGGGAAGGTTGAACACCAGACGGGCTGCGGCATTCTGGATGAGTTGTAGGGGTTTAATGGCACAGGCAGGGAGCCCAGCCAACAGCGAGTTGCAGTAATCCAGACGGGAGATGACAAGTGCCTGGATTAGGACCTGTGCCGCTTCCTGTGTAAGGCAGGGTCGTACTCTCCGAATGTTGTAGAGCATGAACCTACAGGATCGGGTCACCGCCTTGATGTTAGCGGAGAACGACAGGGTGTTGTCCGGGGTCACGCCAAGGCTCTTCGCACTCTGGGAGGAGGACACAACGGAGTTGTCAACCGTGATGGCGAGATCATGGAACGGGCAGTCCTTCCCCGGGAGGAAGAGCAGCTCCGTCTTGCCGAGGTTCAGCTTGAGGTGGTGATCCGTCATCCATACTGATATGTCTGCCAGACATGCAGAGATGCGATTCGCCACCTGGTTATCAGAAGGGGGAAAGGAGAAGATTAGTTGTGTGTCGTCAGCGTAGCAATGATAGGAGAGGCCATGTGAGGATATGACAGAGCCAAGTGACTTGGTGTATAGCGAGAATATGAGAGGGCCTAGAACTGAGCCCTGGGGGACACCAGTGGTGAGAGGACGTGGTGCGGAGACAGCTTCTCGCCACGCCACTTGGTAGGAGCGACCGGTCAGGTAGGACGCAATCCAAGAGTGAGCCGCGCCGGAGATGCCCAGCTCGGAGAGGGTGGAGAGGAGGATCTGATGGTTCACAGTATCAAAGGCAGCAGACAGGTCTAGAAGGGCAATACCCCCAAAATGTTGAGATACCCCTACTCGAGGTATAACACAACCATGTTTTTCCATATCTCTAAGGTCCCATAAATGAAATGGAAGGTTGTGTATTGCTGGAGGTGGGGGTGGGCCACATAATCTCATGTAACCCAATATTGCAAGCTCTGATATTGCTAAAATTTGGAATACAAGTAGTCAATTGTCTGCCGTACATACATAATCACATTTTATTGGTCACATGCGCAGAATACAACAGGTGTAGACTTTACAATGAAATGCTCACTTACGAGCTCATTTCCAACAACGCAGAGTTAACAAGTAAGACAAATATTTGCTAAATAAAAAAGGAAATAGTAACACAATAAAAACAATAACGAGGCTATATACAAGGAGTACCAGTATCGAGTCAATGTGCAGGGGTACAAGGTAGTTGAGGTAATTGAGGTAATACAGTATGTACACGTGGGTAGGGGTAAAAGTGACTACGCAATCAGGATATATAATAAACAGAGTAGCAGCAGCGTATGTGAAGTGTGAAAGTGTGACTGTGTGTGGCGTCAATATGCATGTGTGATTTGTGTGTGTGAGCGTATGTAGTGTGTGTGTGTGTGTGTGTGTTGGAGTGTCAGTGTAGTATGTGTGAGTGTGTGGGTAGTATGTGTGAGTGTGTGGGTAGAATGTAGTGAGTGTGCATAGAGCCAGTTCAAGGGAGTCAGTGCAAAACAATAAAGATAAAGAATTAAATAATAAAAGGGCTAAATGTAAATTGTCTGGGTAGTCTTTGATAAACTGTTCAGCAGTCTTATGGCTTGGGGGTAGAAGCTGTTCAGGTGCCTTTTGGTCCCAGACTTGGTGCTCCGGTACCGCTTGCCATACAGTAGCAGAGAGAACAGTCCATGACTTGAGTGGCTGGAGTCTTTGACAATTTTTAGGGTGATGTACTGGGCCGTACGCACCACCCTCTGTTGCGCCTTGCGGTCGGATGCCAAGCAGTTGCCATACCAAGTGGTGATGCAGCTAGTCAAGATGCTTTCAATGGTGCAGCTGTATAACTTTTTGAGGATCTGAGGGCCCATGCCAAATCTTGTCAGCCTCCTGAGTGGGAGAGGCGTTGTCGTGCCCTCTTCACAACTGTGTTGGTGTGTTTGGACCATGATAGGACCTTAGTGATGTGGACACCGAGGAACTTGAAACTCACGACCTGTTCCTCTACAGCCCTGTCGATGTGAATGGGGGCGTGTTCGGCCCTCTTTCCTTTAATCCACGGTAAGCTCCTTTGTCTTACCCACGTTGAGGGAGAGGTTGTTGTCCTGGCACCACACTGCCAGGTCTCTGACCTCCTCCCTATAGGCTGTCTCATCGTTGTCAGTGATCAGGCCTACCACCGTCGTGTCGTCAGCAAACTTAATGATGGTGTTGGAGTCGTGCACAGCCACGCAATCGTGGGTGAACAGGGAGTACAGGAGGGAACTAAGCACGCACCTCTGAGGGGCCCTCGTGTTGAGGGTCAGATTGGCGGATGTGTTGTTGCCTACCCTCACTACCTGGGGGCGGCCCGTCAGGAAGTTCAGGATCCGGTTGCAGTGGAAGGTGTTCAGTCCCAAGGTCCTTAGCTTAGTGATAAGCTTGGAGGGAGCTATGGTGTTGAACGCTGAGCTGTAGTCAATGAACAGTATTCTCACGTAGGTGTTCCTTTTGTCCAGGTGGGAAAGAGCAGTGTGGAGTGCAATAGAGATAGCATCATCTGTGGATCTGTTGGGGCGGTATACGAATTGGAGTGGGTCCAGGGTGTCTGGGGGATGATTGTGTTGATGTGAGCCATGACCAGCCTTTCAAAGCATTTCATGGCTACAGATGAGTGCTACAGGTTACCTTGGTGTTCTTAGGCACACCGACTATGGTGGTTTGCTTGACACATGTAGGTATTGCAAACTGGGTCAGAGAGAGGTTGAAAATGTCATTGAAGACTCTTGCCAGCTGTTCAGCGCATGCTCTGAGTACGTGTCCTGGTAATCCGTCTGGCCCTGCGGCCTTGTGAATGATAACCTGTTTAAAGGTCTTACTCACATCGGCTACGGAGAGCGCGATCATACAGTCATCCGGAACAGCTGGTGCTCTCACGCATGGTTCAGTGTTGCTTGCCTCGAAGTGAGCATAGAAGGCATTTAGCTCATCTGGTAGGCTTGTGTCACTGGGCAGCTCTCAGTTGGGTTTCCCTTTGTAATCCATGATAGTTTGCAAGCCCTGCCACATCTGACGAGCTTCAGAGCCAGTGTAGTAGGATTCGATCTTAGTCCTGTATTGACGCTTTCTTTACCTGTTTGATGGTTTGTCGGAGGGCATAGCGGGATTTCTTATAAGCGTCCGGATTAGTGTCCTGTACCTTGTAAGCAGCAGCTCTAGCCTTTAGCTCAGTGCAGATTATCTATTTTCTTAAAACTGCATTGTTGGTTAAGTGCTTGTAATTAAGCATTTCACGGTAAGGTCTACTACACCTGTTGTATTCGGCGCATGTGACAAATAACATTTGATTTGAATTGATACTTATGGTCACTGTGGGGACAACGTTGTAGATGCACTTATTAATGAAGCCGGTGACTGATATGCTAAACTCCTCAATGCCATCGGATGAATCCCGGAACATATTCCAGTCTGTGCTAGCGAAACAGTCCTGTAGCTGTAATGTTTGTTTCATACAGAAACAAACATTAGGATATCTTAAAGCATTTTGGAAATATAGAACTGTAAATACACAGATACAAAAGGCAGAAATATCAACTATGAATATTTATGATGAATGTAAACTTCACTTTTTGGTAGCTATTCAATAGACAACTTTTCAAGTCAAATTTGCTCTCGTTCAGCTGTATGGTCCTGCATGACAAAAATGCATACAGTTAATAAAGAAAAAATGTTTGTAGCTATTGTAATCGGCTCTAAGGAAAACAAGTGGGCTCAGCCATCACAGATTATCTTTATATTTAGCCTTAAATCCGATATGGCATCCAAAATCCAATATGGATGCCATAATAACATTTGATGGAGGTTAAAGGAGATGTCCCTGTTTTTCTCCCACATTGTGGAAGCTTGGCGAATTACAACAACAGTTAGGCTATTTTGAAACAAATCTCCCCCTCCCCTCCCCCACCCCCTTTCTCAACAAGCCTAGAGTCACTTTCCCCTTTGCACGCTCTCTCCCTTTCATTCTAAAACGTGTGGATTTGTTTACATAGGCATAACTAGCTAGCTAGCTAGCCAGCCAGCCAGCCAGCCAGCCAGCCATTTCATACAGCTACAGCAGCAGTCTACTTGCTAACCACTGGACACACAGAATGTTGAGTGAGGAGGTGAAATAAAACGTTAAACTCCAAAAAGTATTTGTATTGTAATACCATATAGCAACGTTTTACAATTTGTCAAGTTTCCGTGATGTGTTCTGTCGGTTCTCTTGCTAGCCTTGCTAAAGTTTGCTAAAACGTTAAACTCCAAAAAGTATTTGGATTGTAATACCAAATAGCAACGTTGTACAATTTGTAACGTTTGCTAAACCAAAGCCAATAGTTTCAACCTTTTAAAATAGTTTTGTAAAAGCCAATGTATGTAGGAAAGTATTTCACATAGCAGGACATCTAATATCTAACGTCATTCATTGTATGCGCAGGTTGCGTTGGACAATGTTGATTGTAGTAGTCCGACTAGCAGGGCAAGAGGCAGGGGCAGAGGGAAAGCCAGGGGCAGAGGACGGACAAGCAGCGGCAGGCAGCAGAGAGACAGAAATTAGGATGAGGAGAGACTTTTGGCTCTCCGACGTGATAGAATGGCTGCCACACAGGTTTGTATTACAGTGCCTTGCAAAAGTATTCATCCCCCTTGGCATTTTTCCTATTTTGTTGCATTACAACGTGTAATTTAAATTGATTTTTATTTGGATTTCATGTAATGGACATACACAAAATAGTCCAAATTGGTGAAGTGAAGTGAAATGAAAAAAATAACTTGTTTCATAAAATTCAAAAAAATAAATAACGGAAAAGTTGTGCGTGCATATGTATTCACCCCCTTTGCTATTAAGCCCCTAAATAAGATCTGATGCAACCAATTACCTTCAGAAGTCACATAATTAGTTAAATAAAGTTAACCTGTGTGCAATCTAAGTGTAACATGATCTGTCACTTGATCTCAGTATATATGAATGGCCCCAGAGTCTGCAACACCACTAAGTAAGGGGCACCACCAAGCAAGCGGCATCAAGCAAGCGGCACCATGAAGACCAAGGAGTTCTCCAAACAGGTCAGGGACAAAGTTGTGGAGAAGTACAGATGCTTAAAGAAAAAAATAAGCAAACACGTTTGGTGTTCGCCAAAAGTCATGTGGGAGACTCCCCAAACATATGGAAGAAGGTACTCTGGTCAGATGAGTTTAAAATTGAGCATTTTGGCCATCAAGGAAAACGCTATGTCTGGTGCAAACCCAACACCTCTCTTCACCCTGAGAACACCATCCTGTGGGGATGTTTTTCATCGGCAGGGACTGGGAAACTGGTCAGAATTGAAGGAATGACGGATGGAGCTAAATACAAGGAAATTCTTGAGGGAAACCTGTTTCAGTCTTCCAGAGATTTGAGACTGGGACAGAGGGTCACCTTCGAGCAGGACTATGACCCTAAGCATACTGCTAAAGCAACACTCGAGTGGTTTAAGGGGAAACATTTAAATGTCTTGGAATGGCCTAGTCAAAGCCCAGACCTCAATCCAATTGAGAATCTGTGGTATGACTTAAAGATTGCTGTACACCAGCGGAACCCATCCAACTTGAAGGAGCTGGAGCAGTTTTGCCTTGAAGAATGGGCAAAAATCCCAGTGGCTAGATGTGCCAAGCTTGTAGAGACATACCCCAAGAGACTTGCAGCTGTAATTGCTGCAAAAGGTGGCTCTACGAAGTATTGACTTTGGAGGGTGAATAGTTATGCACGCTCAAGTTTTCTTTTTTTTCCTCATATTTCTAGTTTGTTTCACACAAAAAAATATTTAGCATGTTCAAAGTGGTAGGCATGTTGTGTAAATCAAATGATACAAACCCCCCAAAAATCCATTTTAATTCCAGGTTGTAAGGCAACAAAATAGGAAAAATGCCAAGGGGGGTGAATACTTTCGCAAGTCCACTCTATGTTGAAAATGCCAATAGATTTAACAAAAATAAAGTATTTTTTCTTGAATAGTTCATGTATGAACAGAATAATTGGTGGCTGAATACATTTAGGTTTTTGGTATTTCTCCACACATACACACAGACCTTCTAGGCAGAGTTGCAAAGAAAAAGCCATATCTCAGACTGGCCAATAAAAATAAAAGATTAAGAAGGGCAGTCTGAGATATGGCTTTTTCTTTGCAACTCTGCCTAGAAGGTCAGCATCCCTGAGTCGTCTCTTCACTGTTGACGTTGAGACTGGTGTTTTGCGGGTAGTATTTAATGAAGCTGCCAGTTGAGGACCTGTGAGACGCCTGTTTCTCAAACTAGACACTCTAATGTATTTGTCCTCTTGCTCAGTTGTGCACCGGGGCCTCCCACTCCTCTTTCTATTCTGGTTAGAGACATTTTGGGCTGTTCTGTGAAGGGAGTAGTATACAGTTTCAGTTATACTTCAGTTTCTTGGCAATTTCTTGCATGGAATAGCCTTCATTTCTCAGAATGAGAATAGACTGACGAGTTTCAGAAGAAGGTTATTTGTTTCTGGCCATTTTGAGCCTGTAATCGAACCCACAATTGCTGATGCTCCAGATACTCAACTAGTCTCAAGAAGGCCAGTTTTATTGCTTCTTTAATCAGCAAAACAGTTTTCAGCTGTGCTAACATAATTGCAAAAGGGTTTTCTAATGATCAATTAGCCTTTTAAAATTATATACTTGGATTAGCAAACATAATGTGCAAACATAATGTGCCATTGGAACACAGGACTGATGGTTGCTGATAATGGGCCTCTGTACTCCTATGTAGATATTCCATAAAAAATCAGCCGTTTCCAGCTACAATAGCCATTTACAACATTAACAATGTCTACACTGTATTTCTGATCAATTTGATGTTATTTTAATGGACATAAATTGGCTTTTCTTTCGAAAAAAATGACATTTCTAAGTGACCCCAAACTTTTGAACGGTAGTGTACATTCAAATAAACATGATCTAGTTTGATCAATTTGCAATATAAAGTATTGTTTGAATTGGCTTTGAATTAATCGTACACCTTGACTATACATATGAGAAATACCTTTTGTAGGGTGTGGAGAGAAATATCACATTCTGCCTTACTGATAATAGGCTGTGTGTGCATCTGTTCATTCAGGAATTCCTCCTAAGGGCAGATAACAGAGAGGTGGTAAGGCTGATGTTTCAGCGAGAGCCAGGGTTGGTTTTTGATGTCCTAGATATTTAGCGGCGGCGGAATGGTGAGACATCACCTGCACATGTACAAGGTGCACCTTGGTGCACCTGTGGCAACTGCAGGGAGATGCCTACAGACAGAGAGAGGAAGTGTTGCGGTCAGGGACCAGACCTCTGTGTAACCAGCTGCCACATTTCACCCATTACTGCCTAGACAACGGATATTTACGTATAGGGTTGACGTGTTGGCAGTGGCCTGGGAGTACCGGCATGCTGCCTACACACAGTTTGTGATGTGGCAGTATGGTGCCCTGGGTGCAGGAAACTGAGTTGTCATCCACAGTTGCTGTGTTTGGAGAATCAGGGACACTTTCCCTGATCCCATTCACAGTACATTGGGTCACACCCTGGGCACTAGGATTCTCAAAGTGTGTGGCAGGATGACATACTAGTGTTATGCCCAAAGAGTGTCCGTTGCCAGACACTTATTGGCATGACATTAGTATGGTATCATGTCACTTGCTGTGAACAGAACACAACCTCTCCCTCAGTTTGCATTCTCCACACACAAACACCTGCCAGGTGCATCTTCAGGACATCAAAAACCTTCTTACTGGCCACGCCATGTCATATCAAAGATTCTAAAGGTTGTTAGTTTATTTCTCACCCAAAAGTGTCATCACTGCACTTTCTCCCAGCACAACAAAGTTTAAATGGGAAAATGTCCGATTTTATTTATACATCTGAAAGTGTGCTTGAATAAATAATAATTTTACATTAATTTGTTTGCATATTTGTTTTTTTCTGGATATAAAGTCTCAAAGCTACAATTTTAACATTTTAGACAACGTTTGTCTATATTGAAAATTGGTTACCATTGGCATAATCATACGGTTCAAATGTCACCCTCACAACAACAGTTATTGCCAATGACTTGTGCCAGGTCTATGCAGGTAAATTATAACTTACTCCAAGCCTTGCTATTCAAGGGGACATGGTATGTCCAGTGAAATAAGACAGAGGTGTGAAATTATTAGGTTATGGTACTGATATTCCAGAGGAGTTTTCAACTGGGATATAAAACACATAACTACCCCTGGACAAATGAACTTAATGACATATTTAAAGTGGTAATCAACAAGTCGTCCATGACCCCAGGCTTCCCCCCGCTTCTTGCGTTGTTTATATATACAATCTAAGGTTGTGAGAGAGTGGGAGAGCGCATAGATGCGAGAGTGAGCGCTTGGGCATGAGGGAGCGCGCATGAGCATACACGAGAGAGCTAGAATGTAAACAGCAGAGTAGTCAGCTGCTAGCTAGTTGTAGATACAAAGTTGTGGTTGCAGGGAGAACGTTTAAAAAAAAAAAAAAAATTATACTGAACAAGCATCATCATTAGTATTGGATCTATATCAACTCGACCTGAAAAGAGATGTGAGAAAAAGAGGTAAATGTTGGGTTTCATTCAAAATGAAATAACAAAAGAAGAGGTGCGTCCTAGGGGTTGCAGACGACTAGCTGATTCCAGCTTTAAGGAGTTTAGATGCAATGTGAACATGATTAAGTGCAAGTTAACCCTTAGCTACCAAGAAAAATTGTCAACTGATAAGTGGCTAAAACAGAAACTCAGAATATAACCAGATCAAAAACACCTATAATCCAGAACCTTGTGTCACTTGTCACCTAACAAGAAATAAAATATTTGTGTGCCAGACCAGACCATAATATACACCCCTAGAGGCAGGTAAAGCCCCATGAACACAGGGATGGGAAGATCGAAGGAGGGTAAAGAGGCCAACAATATATTTTAATAGCGCTATAGCTGACAGGTGGTCCTGTCACGATCGTTTAATGACTGGTCGAACCAAGGCGCAGCGTGATAAGCGTACATATTTATTAAGTACTGAACACGACAAAACAACAAACAAACGATACGTGAAGTCTTAAGGTACAAACAACAAACCTATACAGAACAAGATCCCACAAACTAACTGGTGCCAACAGGCTGCCTAAGTATGGTCCCCAATCAGAGACAACGAGCTACAGCTGCCTCTGATTGGGAACCACCCTGGCCAACATAGATCTAAACGATCTAGAACTAAACATAGAAAAACACAACATAACACGGAATATACACACCCTGACTCAACAATGGATCTAGCTTTGTAAAGACCTCTATAGATTTAATCTGAACTAACTGTTTAAACCCCCACTGTCGTCACATGATCACCCCATTCAAATGACCTCACGTGTACACAACCGATCACAATCTAAATCAAAATAAGGTTCAGGTGTGCAGCAAGGGGTTTGGGGATGGTCTGCTCTGTGTGTTTCAATAGGCTAGAATCACGTTGTCACTCTTATTTTGTTGTCTAAACCAATGATTCGTTTGCAAGTTGGGATGTGTGACATCACTTTTTGAGAAGAGCCTTTTAGGAGGAGCTGCTTGGGGAATTGAATGGGGTGATCATGTGATGACGATGGGCCTTTAATGAAGTAAAGAGCAAAGTTTACAGAGCAAAGTAAACCTAAGAAAATGGTCTGGCACGGTAGGCCCTATGTACAGCATAAGGATATTTATGTCAACGCTAATTTCATCCCATTCCTTCACTATGCCAGCCAGCCATAGAGCATAAGCTGTCCATGTGTATGTTCCTGTCATCAGTCTGTGTGTGTGGCCAGGTACATGAAGAAAGTGCTGCATCAGTTTTGGGGTTGGGACTGGGAGGCAGGCAGGGAGGTCTCCCACTAGTTGCTTGATAGTGGAGGCTTCAGAGGGGTTGTTAGAGAGGTCCAGCAGCAGGGGTCATGGTCCATCAGGGCCTTTACTGTCAATCTTGAGATGTATTCCAACAGATAAGTCAGAAAAAATATAATTGTTACTATGAGGGGCAAAGAATTCTGTAGTGCAAAAACTCAATGAAACCGCTTCTTTCAAATTATGTCATTGTAATGTACTTGGTGTAAAATGGTTTGTATGTACACTACCAGTCAAAAGTTTGGCCACACCTACTCATTCAAGGGTTTTTCTTTATTTAAAAAAAATGTTTTACATTGTAGAATAATAGTGAAGACATCAAAACTATGAAATAACACATATGGAATCATATAGTAACCAAAAAAGTGTTAAACAAATCAAAATATATTTTATATTTGAGATTCTTCTCAAATAGCAAACCTTTGCCTTGATGACAGCTTTGCACACTCTTAGCATTATAAGATCTATATAAGATCTCTGTTTTTTCATTATTAGTTAAGCTCTTGGCACACACACTTCAGAGTGTGCGGTCAACCAGCTTCATTATTGCAATAATTAATCAATGTTAAACAAAGATTGATTGTTTGAATGGTTGTCCAAGTCTCTCTCAGTACTGACATTTCCACTACATTTTTGGCGACGAGGAGGTGATCTGCAACTTCACCTGTTGACCGCTCCTGAAGATCTGGGTAAACTGTGCACAGGGGATCTGAAATTGGGATCTCAGGGAAAACCACACTCATGATTGAGCAGCTGGACCCGCCTAAGATCTGAGAGGAAGTGGGTGCGGGTGGGTGCCTGATCCTGATGCCTGATCCCAAACATAGTGCTGAGAGAGGTGTGCTTGGACAAAAAATAAAGACAAAAAATAAGAAGCCCCTGTTGAGGGTATACTCAGAGCGAGGTCTTCCTTAAGAGGGCCACAACTGAGGTAACTAGCAGGACTGAGTTGAGTTGATGAGAGTGTTCTTAAGTGAGGTATCCTTGGACATAATTGTTAATTAGCCAGTTGCGGGCAACCAACAGTCCAAATCCGTGGTGCTAGGTTGATCACAGTAGGACTGGTGAGGATAATGTATTGGACGAATAACTGAAGTGCAGGTGACGCCTTGCGAGTGTATCTGGCTTGGTGAGGTTCAAATTATAACGTGTATGTACTTGATTAAATGTTTTATTGATGAAGTAAACAGGTATGCCCTGGGTTACTATTGTTAGGTGTTATTGTGAGTGTTTTGTTATTCCTGGCACGTAACCTGAGGTGGAGGTTAGATGATACATTTACATTTACATTTTAGTCATTTAGCAGACACTCTTATCCAGAGCGACTTACAGTTAGTGCATACATTATTTTTTTTTACCCCTGTGATACAAGGTAAGATTGGATTTTTGGGACCGTGTTACAAAGTTAGACAGGAGACATGGGTACTCTGTAGGTAGTTTTGCACATTTGGATAGACATAAGAGAATCTATACCATAGTAATAACAGTAGGCGATATCCCAGTGTGGATACAACACCACATTGTGAGACCACTAATTAGGCAATATTCTGATAATGGTATGGGTTACCCTGTTCATATAGACATGGTCTGAAATCTAAAAACAGCGCTAACCGGTTTTTCCTCTTGTCTGTCTCATTCCCCTGTCTGTCCTGTGTTTGTGAATGTGATATGAGAGTTGTGTGAGTGTGGAAATAAGTGTTAATCTAAAGTTTGGATAAAAATATATAGAAATGTGTATAATAAGATGATTTAAATTTGGATAATACGTTTCGATATGTAGTGTTATCTTGGGGTTCCGTTCATCACTGCCCATCATATAATATCACGGGGTGGTATTGAGCGCGGGATGTTATTTTAGACAATAGCAGCAAGTCTATAATTTCTGGAAGTCTAGAGAGCCGTTGAGGATACGTGTGGAGCATTATTCCCATGACCAGCTGGGCAGTGTCCGGGGTTCCGCTGAGAGTTTGGATGCACAGCTGAAACTGTGTGGTGATGGAGAGTTGTTGTAAACGCACATGGCGTGGTTAAATAATGTGAGTACCTAAGATTCTTACGTTATATATGGATTCTGTGAAGATATGAAAAAAATAATTGTATGTGTGTATAATCTATTACTAAAGATTTGATTAGGTAATGATGGAACTAATAATATTAATTTACCAACTTGCGCACCCAAACGTAGATGTACGTCAGGGGTGGAAAAAATATAAAAGTTATCTGAGTTGGTCCCGTTTATGGATAATTTGATAGACATAAGGTTAAAGCATTATATGACTGTCTACAGGATCTGGGAGATAGTCTCAGGAAAAGGTTGGCGTATGTCCACTTTTGCCCAATGAAACCATAAACGCTTATCGGATTTTCTCCATCCGGGTACTACATTTAAAATAAAACTGCCCATAAGGCATGAAATTCGTTTTTTTTCCGCAGTATGAGAGGAGTTGCTATATTTATCGAATAAACCCTTTTCCCATACAGTTAGAACGAATTAAGATGGAATCTCCATGTCATTTATAACGTAGTACAAAGCCTAACTTAGGGTTTTCCAGCAAGATAATTATCATTGCGCAGCTAATGTGATGTAGTAAAGTAATTTCAATATGCCGTAAAATGTTTAACTAGTCATTTGTTAGGCTAACAAGCTAGCAAGAGGCTGCATTAGCAACAGCATCAACTTCCGGTAGACATGCGAAGCATGACTGAAAAGGTTACCGTTTGTTTACAGTATACTAAAATGAAATAATAGTATATAGTATGAAGTATATACTCATTAAGTATGTAGTATACAGTATATTAGTATGGGTATTCGAACACAGCTTGGGTATGTGAGTATATTTGTGACGAGTACTGAGTATACGAAGAGGTAGGATGCAGACGCGGGAATTAACAAGGTCAAGGTTTACTTAACAATGACAAAGAGAAATAACAAAGATAGAGTAAACGACACGAAGCGAAACAATCACACACACAACATCATCCAGAACAGTCCAGGGCTAAATAGGGGTGGTGATGAGATGATGAGGTGCAGGTGCGCTGGAGGTGATTAGGGTGCGTTGGGTTTCCATTCCGGTGTTGCCGAGGTGGTGCGCTCAGACCGGTGGCTCAGTAGACCGGCAAATCAGAGCGCCGGAGGAGAGCAACGGGAGAAGACGTGACAATATTGATAAAATGTACGTATGTTTTGATGGATAATCCTTGCGAGAATCAAAGACAGGGGATTCTAAAAGGTGACATTAAAATTGCCAGTATATATGGGCGAGAGCACCAATGATGGTTACAAATAGTCAAATTTTGTATCACGCTGCATTTAAACAATCGCTAAAGGGTGTAGATTTGAGGGTTTTGTGTTGATACAATATGTAGTGAATTTGTTATTGGCGTCAAAAGACGAAGAAACTGATATGCCAGACATCACCACATTAGTAAACTATTTGGTAGAGAGGGGTCACAGGGCATCATGTGGGAAATTACAACCAGCGAAACAAGAGATAACATATTTAGGGGTTTCGATTTCAGAAGTAGGAACAATGCAACACAGGAAAACCCTAGGGGGTTTAATCTCGTGAGACACTTTATTCCGTTTGATTCTAAACTAGATTATAGAATTGACAAAAGAGAGGAGGGGTCACGAGTAATTTTGTTGAGGGCTTTCTGAGTTAAAGGAAACAGAGATGCAGACTAGTGAAGGTAACAAAGGAATGTAAGTTAATTCGAAAGTAAGAATTTCGAATTTGAATTGTTTGAACTGAATAAGAGTTAGCAAAATGTAAACTAACGAAATTTACACTTTCTTTTCCAGGAGAATGGGGATAGTAATTTTCTCTCTCTTTGAAATGTTTCCCGAGACTATTGTCTTAGGAGAGCGGTTTGTGAAATTAAGTATAAAGGTATCCGGATTGGCTGTAAAGGGAGCTACCAAATTAAATAAGGCCGTTTTTGTTTGTTTTTACCCTACATTATCAATATTTGTTAGTGTTTTTAATACCATGTCTGATTTATTGTGAGTGGTCTATTTCATTTGGTTTTAGTGGGTTTTTCATGGGTTAGACAGACTGCACCTTAAAGGGGCACACACATTTTTATTTTCTGAGTTTTAACGTGAATTATTTTGATAAGAAATGTACTGAAGAAACTTACTGTAACTCTTGGATACGAAATGTATGAGATGTTTGACTGTTTTAAATTATTAGTATAATATAGAAAGAAATACTTATTTGAAGGGTTTGACTGAATCCTGACCTCTGTCCTGACTTTCTAGTGTGGTTTGATCACCCTCCTTGGGAAGCCGAGAGATGGTTGGGTGATGATTTAAAGGTCATATGTAATACTGATTTGAAGGTCATTTGTAATACTCATTATTACGGAGAAGTTTATGATTAATAGTTATATGTGTGATTTGGACCACGAGAAGGATAGACCTGTCTCTAGTAAATTCTTCTATTCCTTGAGTGAACTCATAGGTAAAAAATAATAATCTTGATGGTGTTATTAAGGGTAGTAATTCTAATTTGATTTGCAGTGTTGTTGTTTTTTACACATTCATCATGATGTGAGTGTCACGATCGTCGGTGAGAGAGGAGGACTAAGGCGCAGCGTTGAATGCGAACATATTTATTTATATAATGATCACACGATCAAAACAACAAAACGAAAACGTGATGTCCCTGGTTACATACACAAACCAACACGGAACAAGAAACCACAATGAATTAATGCCTAACGGCTACCTAAGTATGACTTCCAATCAGAGACAACGAGCTACAGCCGTCTCCGATTGGGAGCCACCCTGGCCAACATAGATAATCAACAACCAGAACCAACACACATGAAAACTCACACCCTGGCTCAACATACTAGAGTCCCCAGAGCCAGGGCGTGACAGTACCCCCCCCTAAAGGCGCGGACTCCGACCGCGCCAACCAAATACCACAGGGGAGGGACCGGGTGGGCACTCCGCCTTGGCGGCGGATCCGGCTCCGGGCATGATCCCCACTCGCTCTCTAACCCCCCAAAGTACCCCTGTTCCGGTCTGGCCCTGCTGACCGGAGCTGGACTGCACACTGGTGGAGCGGATTGCTCTAGCTCCGGCGTGAAGCAGCTGACCCGTGCTGAACCAGGCACAAGTGGAACAGGCACGGGCTGTGCCGGACTGACGACGCACACCACTGGCTTGGTGTGGGGAGCATGAACGGCCCGAGCCGGGCTGACGAAACGCACCCCTGACTTGGTGCGGGGAGCAGGAGCGGGCCGAACCGGGCTGACGAAACGCACCACTGACTTGGTGCGGGGAGCAGGAACGGGCCGAGCCGGGCTGACGAAGCGCACCACTGACTTGGTGCGGGGAGCAGGAACGGGCCGAGCCGGGCTGACGAAGCGCACCACTGACTTGGTGCGGGGAGCAGGAACGGGCCGAGCCGGGCTGACGAAGCGCACCACTGACTTGGTGCGGGGAGCAGGAACGGGCCGAGCCGGGCTGACGAAGAGCACCACTGACTTGGTGCGGGGAGCAGGAACGGGCCGAGTCGGGCTGACGAAGCGCACCACTGACTTGGTGCGGGGAGCAGGAACGAGCCGGGCTGACGAAGCGCACCACTGACTTGGTGCGGGGAGCAGGAACTGGCCGAGCCGGGCTGACGACGCACACCATTGGCCTGGTACGGGGAGCAGGAACAGGCCGGACCGTACTGGGGACACACACCACTGGTCCTACGCAGGGATCTGGAATGGGCCGGACCGGACTGGTAACACACCCCAGTACCTCTCGCCGTGCCTCTACACCTTCCATCCCCTCTTCGACCAGTGGCCCCCGTAACCTGGCGGCCTCCTCTGCCAACCCGCTGGGCCGCTCTGCCGCGGTCTCCTGCTGGCCCGTCGTCCACGGCGTTAGCCCCCCCCTAAAAATTTTCTGGCCGTCTCTCCTACCCGTGGACCAGGTCTCCTTGTCCCTCGCCAGCCTTTCGCCCTTCTGCTTCCATGTCAAGCCCTTCTCTTCCTCACCCGGCTTGACCCAGTCGAGGAGGCGAAGGAGATCTGCTAGAGATCTCCCTGGCGATGGCTCCTGGACACGCTGCTTGGTCCAGTCTTGGTGGTTTCTTCTGTCACGATCGTCGGTGAGAGAGGATGACCAAGGCGCAGCGTTGAATGCGAACATATTTATTTATATAATGATCACACGATCAAAACAACAAAACGAAAACGTGACGTCCCTGGGTACATACACAAACCAACACGGAACAAGAAACCACAATGAATGAATGCCTAACGGCTACCTAAGTATGACTCCCAATCAGAGACAACGAGCTACAGCCGTCTCCGATTGGGAGCCACCCTGGCCAACATAGATAATCAACAACCAGAACCAACACACATGAAAACTCACACCCTGGCTCAACATACTAGAGTCCCCAGAGCCAGGGCGTGACAGTGAGTCATGTGTCAAAATGGGGGAATTACCAGTCCTCTGAAGGGTTTTGGATTGGGGTTTTACACACCTTGAGTGATATATAGAAGTGTATCGAGTGATATATGAAGGAGTGTATTGTTGTGTTGTTTGTTATGTTTTTGTTCGATACACATCTCACCAGATTGGGTCTGCTGGATGATCGGGATTTCTACCTAAGGATTAGCCCTCTAATTTCCTGACCCTGTGACTCTGCGGTGAGTATAAGCTAATTTGGAAAATGGTTTCAACAGAATGTGTTGTTATTCTCGTTGACATTTTGTCTTAGAAATTTGTATTGAGAATATTGGTAAAAGTGATAATTTGTCAAACAGTTAATGCTTGTCTGGATTTCCTGAATCAGAAATTAACTGAACTAAACTGTTGTTCTGATCTGTCCTCTCGAGGTTATGGCGAAGGTGAATGTATGGAAGGGACAATTTGACCAAACAGTGTGTGAACCTCAAAACCCTCCCTAACCGGCTGAAGAAAGAGAGAAATAGTGTTCAATATGGCCCTTTCCTGCACCACTTCTACCGAGAGACCTGAGTCCGAGCCAGCAACCTGTACACAGCATCTAGTCGAAGCTATCAACTGCTTTTCTTTCATGCCCTTTCTCTCACATGCGGCTATTCTGTGTTGAGTGGTTAACAAAGAAATAGGTTCTCCTATATGCTTAATTTAGAGTTATTAATATAACTTTAGTTGTTCTACAAACTTTGGGCTATATGTTTTGATTTGTAAAACATTCTGAGGCTGCATGATGCGACTAATGATGATTTGAAAAACGTCGCATGAAAGGCATGAGCTCTGCTTTGTTTTTTGTGCAGGCTGTACACACTTCATCAGTCTCTCATTCACAATTTGACACGCACTTGATAATGCCTCGAATTTCCCGGCGGCATCCCCTTTGTGTGGCTGTAATGCCCCCTAAGAAAATCCATGCCTTTTGCGGCCAGTGGCCGTTGTGCCCTTGGGCTAAATACAATAATTATAATTCCCTTCTCCCTGAGTGCTGCGTGCTCCGAAGCACCTGTCACTCACATGGCTCTTCATCACTCACATGGCTCTCCATCATGTGATCGGGTCTTTCTCACAGGCTACAAGTGAAGACAGACACATTGGGGATGCAACTGCGCACGTCCTTATCCAATTCCTTATCCAATTCCCATAGTACAAAAGTTGACCTATTCTATTCTGTGCGAGAAATAAATATTCCAAACATAGTCTGGGACAGTTGTGGGTTGCGATAGATCCCAAATTAATATAACCACTAGCTTAAAAAAAAACGTTTTTACGCAATGAGGCTGATGCAACAAATAAGAACGTTTAGTTTAAAATGTTGATCAACTATTAGGCATTTTCTTCACATTATAAGAGCAGCAATACGTACACGGCAGTAGGCTATAAGCATGAATATTCCATTAGCAGGAAAACACAATTCTCAAAAGTGACCGCAAATGCGATTATGCATGTAATGCTTTTATTATAAATGTGCATTTTTATGGTGAAAATTATCTTCCCCAAACTTGAAACTCACGCGCTGCTTATGTATTTCAGTTAGGCTCTACACCCCTTGCAAAACAGATTAATGTGCTTAATTTTAAGAAGTTATTTGGTCACTTTAGTTGTGATACAAACCTTATCAAAAAATGTAGGCCAATGGGCTAGGCTACGTGGGGTGTGAGATTATGATTCGAAAAAGTCGCAAATAAAAGGCATTGTTTCTTGCCTTTCACTGGGCATCATTCACAAGTGATAATATATCATTCACAAGTGATAGGCTAATATTGTCACCCATCGGACTATTCTTGATTTAATCTTGTCTTTAAATACAGTGTCTTCGGAAAGTATTCAGACCCCTTGACTTATTCCACAATTTGTTACGTTACAGCCTTATTCTAAAATGGATTAAATAAAAATTAAACCTCAGCAATCTACACACAATACCCCATAGTGACAAAGTGAAAACAGGTTTAAAAAATAATAATAATAAACAAATATTACCCTTTGCCATGAGACTCGAAAATTTAGCTCAGGTGCATCCTATTTCCATTGATCATCCTTGAGATGTTTCTACAACTTGATTGGAGTCAACCTGTGGTAAATTCAATTGATTGGACATGATTTGGAAAGGCACACACCTGTCTATATACTTGACAGTGCATGTCAGAGCAAAAACCAAGCCATGAGGTCAAAGGAATTGTCCGTAGAGCTCTGAGACAGGATTGTGTCGAGGCACAGATCTGGGGAAGGGTACGAAAACATTTCTGCAGCATTGAAGGTCCCCAAGAACAAAGTGGCCTCCATCATTCTTTTTTTATTTATTTATTTTTATTTATTTTTTATTTTTATTTTTTATTTTTTCATTCTTAGATGGAAGAAGTTTGGAACCACCAAGACTCTTCCTAGAGCTGGCTGCCTGGTCCAACTGAGCAATCGGGGGAGAAGGGCCTTGGTCAGGGAGTTGACCAAGAACCCGATGGTCACTCTGACAGAGCACCAGAGTTCCTCTGTGGAGATGGGAGAACCTTCCAGAAGGACAACCATCTCTGCATCACTCCACCAATCAGGCCTTTATGGTAGAGTGGCCAGACGGAAGCCACTCCTCAGTAAAAGGCACATGACAGCCCGCTTGGAGTTTGCCAAAAGGCACCTAAAGACTCTCAGACCATGAGAAACAAGATTCTCTGGTCTGATGAAACCAAGATTCAACTCTTTGGCCTGAATGCCAAGTGTCACATCTGGAGGAAACCTGGCAGCATCATGCTGTGGGGATGTTTTTCAGCAGCAGGGACTGGGAGACAAGTCAGGATCGAGACAAATATGAACGGAGCAAAGTACATAGAGATCCTTGATGAAAATCTGCTCCAGAGCTCTCAGGTCCTCAGACTGGTTCACCTTCCAACAGGACAACGACCCTAAGCACACAGCCAAGACAACGCAGGATTGGCTTCTGTTACGCTATGGTTAAATCCAGCACTCCGAGAAACAAAACACGACTAAGGGAGTGGAAGAAACAAAAATTATTTTAATAAAAGTTCAATTTGTCTTAGTCCAAAAACAACTGAAGAAAAGGAACAGAGTGGGCTAGTCGGCTCCGGAGGAAGGAGAGGCTGAGGCAGGCAGGCAGGCAGGTTGGGAGGTATGTCTGAACTGAAGACAAAACAAACGACAGGTTAAGGAGAGTAAAGAGCCAGGCTGAAGACAAAGACAATTCAACTCTACTGGTGAGCCAAGTTACCGCTCTAGTAAGAACAACGATCTGGCGCCGGTGGAGAGCCATGCCCAGGAATTAGTAGTGCAGGTTGATGAGAGAATAGGATGCAGCTGCGTAGGCAGGAATCACTGGAAACAACCCGCAGCTGCACAGGAGAGGCAGATCCTGAGCACGCCCCCCGATCCACTCCAGACACACCCACATAATTGGGACAAACACACATACAGATACAACAGACAAAGAGGGGACAAAACAAGGAGGAAGGGAAACAGAAAAGGGAGAGACAAGCTGCCCACATAACAGCTTCGGGACAAGGGTCTGAATGTACTTGAGTGGCCCAGCCAGAACCCGGACTTAAACCTGATCGAACATCTCTGGAGAGACCTGAAAATAGCTTTGCAGCAACGCTCCCCATCCAACCTGACAGAGCTTGAGATTATCTGCAGAGAAGAAGCTTGTAGCGTCATACCCAAGAAGACTCAAGGCTGTATTCGCTGCCAAAGGTGCTTCAACAAAGTACTGAGTAAAGTGTCTGAATACTTATGTAATTGTGATATTTCAGTTTTTTATTTTTAATAAATTAGCAAACATTTATAAAAACCTGTTTTTGCTTTGTCATTATGGGGTATTGTGTGTAGATTGATGAGGGAAAAAACTATTTTATCAATTTTAGAATACGGCTGTAACTTCACAAAATGTGGAAAAAGTACTTTCCGAAGGCACTGTATAGGGTGATAATGTCTGGGAATAGTTAATGAAAACATTTTTTTGTGTAGCCTGTTTTCGCCTTCTGTTGCCTCCATGGAGCTCCCATCTATCTCAACCACTCCAGGCTCCTCCAGAAACTCATCCCCCCTTTAGAAAAAGACAGTCGGTTATACTCCAAGAATATAGTATCTTCATTACTGGCAAACATTTAGAATACTAGAGAGAGACATGACAGTACCAGAGAGATACACCACCACATAGGCTACTCAAAGAAAGCAGGCACAAAGAGAGGGACTGTTCTCACTTATCTGACAGTGTGGTGCTGGATGCCACTCCAATGCTTGATAAAGCAGGCAGAGGTAACACTTTTCTTGGAGTGGATTGTGGTGAAGCCTTTTCATAACTAGAAGTTGAGAAAGTACTTGCTAATGTATGTCACAAAACCTAGCTAGTGAGCTTGCTTGTCAACTCTCTACCAAGCTACATAATGTTAGCTAGCTAGCTAACATTGTTTCAGTAATGTTCTGTAATAACGTTAGTCACTTGGAAGTCTCAAAAAGGCGAGGCAACTATACTGCCGAGCACCATTACAGCTGCTAACGTTACAGCCGAGCACCATTACAGTTCTATCACTCTCAAACAGAGAAATGCACATGAAACGTTAGCTAGCCGCCAATGCAAAATGTAAGTAGGTTCTAAATGATCATGACTCTCAAAATCACACATGCTTATGTCAATATCCTGACTGGTTTTAGATCATAAATACCATGTACACCTTAGTTATTTATCAAGACAGCCATTTAATAAAAAATATTTTGCATCTTCAAAGTGGTAGGCATGTTGGGTAAATCAAATGATACAAACCCCCAAAAAATCAATTTAAATCCAGGTTGTAAGGCAACAAAATAGGAAAAATGCCAAGGGGGTGAATACTTTCGCAAGCCACTGTAATTCTCTCCAGCGATTAAAATTGTTACCTATATTTACTCAGGTTTTTCCCCGAGCCTTATCATTTAGTCGCTTTGCAAAACTTTTTTTGGCACCTGTATCAGCAACCAGTGGGGCTGGACGCTTGCCTAAGAAATCTGCCATTGTTGATTGCGCTCGGAAGAAGATGACCACGCGTCCGAGTGACGCTGCTGAAAGAGGGCAATTTTGTAAGGGCCCAAAGCATCTTTTGTCACGCCCTGGCCTATATAACTCTAGCTAGTTTGGTCAGGGTGTGAATAATCTATGTTTGTATTTCTATGTTTGGCCGGGTGTGGTTCCCAATCAGAGGCAGCTGTCGCTCGTTGTCTCTGATTGGGGATCATACTTAGGCAGCCAGTTTTCCTGCCTGTGTTGTGGGTTTTTGTTTGTGTTCGGTTAGTGTGGCTTGTTAGTGTTAGCCTTCCGACGTCACGTTTCGTTGTTTTTGTATGTTTATTCAGTTCAATAAACATGGATGCATTTCACGCTGCGCCTTGGACTGACCCGTTCATCAACGAGCGTGACAGAAAAACCCACCACCAATGGACCAAGCAGCGTGCCCAGGAGGAGCAGAGAGGATGGACCTGGCGGGAGATAAGAGAGGATCTGGCAAGGCAGATGGAGGCCCTGAGAAGGATCAGGGCAGAGAGACTGCCACAATAAAAAAAAATTTGGGGGGCTAAAAGGGTGGTCGGGGAGCGACAGAGAGGAGCCCCGACCACTGCACTTGTGGGGGCTCAAGAAGGAGTCCTCACTGGAGGAGTGCGGGGCGCGGAGTGTAAAGGACGGAGACAGTCATAGACCTCCAGCGCCGGTTCCCAGTCCGGTACGCCCCGTACCTGCTCCTCGCACCAAGCCAGTGGTGCGTGTTCCCAGTCCGGCCCGGCCTGTTCCTGCTCCTCGCACCAAGCCGGTGGTGCGTGTTCCCAGTCCGGCCCGGCCTGTTCCTGCTCCTCGCACCAAGCCAGTGGTGCGTGTTCCCAGTCCGGCCCGGCCTGTTCCTGCTCTTTGCACCAAGCCGGTGGTGCGTGTTCCCAGTCCGGCCCAGCCTGTTCCTGCTCCTCGCACCAAGCCGGTGGTGCGTGTCGCCAGTCTGGCCCGGCCTGTTCCTGCTCCTCGCACCAAGCCGGTGGTGCGCGTCGCCAGTCCGGCCCGGCCTGTCCCTGCTCCTCGCACCAAGCCAGTGGTGCGCGTCGTCAGTCAGGCCCGGCCTGTTCCTGCTCCTCGCACCAAGCCAGGGGTGCGCGTTGCCAGTCCGGCACGGCCTGTCCCTGCTCCTCGCACCAAGCCAGTGGTGCGCGTCGTCAGGCCCGGCCTGTTCCTGCTCCTCGCACCAAGCCAGGGGGCCCGTGCCCGTTCCACCGGTGCCTGATCTGGCAGCAGTGGCTTCTTCCTTGCTGAGCGGCCTTTCAGGTTATGTTGATATAGGCCTTGTTTTACTGTGGATATAGATACTTTTGTACCAGTTTCCTCCAGCAAGGTCCTTTGCTGTTGTTCTGGGATTGATTTGCACTTTTCGCACCAAAGTACGTTCATCTCTAGGAGACAGAACGCGTCTCCTTCCTGAGCGATATGACGGATGCGTGGTCCCATGGTGTTTATACTTGCGTACTATTATTTGTACAGATGAACGTGGTACCTTCAGGCGTTTGGAAATTGCTCCCAAGGATGAACAATTTTTTTTTCTGAGGTCTTGGCTGATTTCTTTTGATTTTCTCATGATGTCAAGCAAAGAGGCACTGTCTTTGAAGGTAGGCCTTGAAATGCATCCACAGGTACACCCCCAATTGACTCAAATTACGTCAATTAGCCTATCAGAAGCTTCTAAAGCCATGACATCATTTTCTGGAATTTTCCAAGCTGTTTAAAGGCACAGTCAACATAGTGTATGTAAACTTCTGACCCACTGGAATTGTGATACAGTGAATTATAAGTGAAATAATCTGTCTGTAAACAATTGTTGGAAAAATTACTTGTGTCATGCGCAAAGTAAATGTCCTAACCGACTTGCCAAAACTATAGTTTGTTAACAAGAAATTGGTGGAGTGGTTGAAAAACGAGTTTTAATGACTAAGTGTATGTAAACTTCCAATTTCAACTGTATATATATATTTGCTTTATATATATATATATATATATATATATATATAAAGCAAATTGAGGTCAGAGCATTGGAAATGCTTTTGGCGGTTGACCTGCTTCTGTTTTGTGGGTGGCACTGTGTGCTGTTTTCGAAGGATGGGTCCTGGCTTCTCAGGGGGCCTAGGGATCCGGGGGGACGAGGGTGGTATGCCGATCACTGGGATGACAACCCAACTTGGGATGGGGAGGGGCTTTAGCGGGGGGAATAGTGGAGAACAATTGGAGGGTTACTTAGTAGCAATGCAAATATCATCGTACAGCTATATGGAAACTCAATTACGATGGTACTTTTTATTGGTACATTTACAAACATATATTATGATAAATAGATTTGAAACTTGTTTCTCATTATGGTAAGTGGTGAAATAAGTATAGTTGTAATGGCTTAGCAGATAATAACAAAAGAAGAACAATATTTACATGGCTCAAAGAGAAGGAATATAATATCTATTGTTTACAGGAAACTCATTCAACAATTCTAGATTAAGTTGTGTGGAAAATGGACTAGGGGGCCGAAATATACTTCTCCCATGGGCAAAGAAACTCAGAAGGGGTGATGATATTAACTTTTGTGAAACATCAAAGTCCAGTTGAAAAAGATTGATATGGCAAATAGAAATCCAATATGGATGGTGTTAAGAGATAGATGGGAGGTGTTGAATGGAGCTGAAGGATGGGACTAATAACAACTAACAACAACTAATAACAACAAGATAACTAATGTAAAGCATACTGTGTCCATAATAAGTATATAGGTTATAGGTTGAGAGCTTTTGTGAAAGAGCACAGTTAGAAAGATATGGCATATAGAAGCAAACCGGATGAACATCATGAAAATGATCGGAGAGGTTGAGGGTAGAGGATGTTTAGGAGTAAAAACAAACAAAATAGAATTATTGTAAAATTGACTGTGTCCATAAAATGTATATAGTCTACAATTCTGTTTCTGGTGTCCTTTGACAGCTCTTTGGTCTTGGCCATAGTGGAGTTTGGAGTGTGACTGTTTGAGGTTGTGGACAAGTGTCTTTTATACTGATAACAAGTTCAAACAGGTGCCATTAATACAGGTAACGAGTGGAGGACAGAGGAGCCTCTTAAAGAAGAAGTTACAGTTCTGTGAGAGCCAGAAATCTTGCTTGTTTGTAGGTGACCAAATACTTATTTTCCACCATAATTTGCAAATAAATTCATTAAAAATCCTACAATGTGATTTTCTGGAAAAAAATGCTCAATTTGTCTGTCATAGTTGACGTGTACCTATGATGAAAATTACAGGCCTCTCTCATCTTTTTAAGTGGGAGAACTTGCACAATTGGTGGCTGACTAAATACTTTTTTTCCCCACTGTATATATATATATATATTTGTGAGAGAAAAAAAACATATGGGGGATTGGAAGTGATGCAGACAATTACATTGATGGAAGTTACAATCTATCTGCAATATTAAAGCTGATCTACCCCCTAATATATATATATATATATATATATATATATATATATATATATATATATATATATATATATATACATATATATATATATATATATATATATATATATATATATATATATATATATAAGAATATGTTGCAGATCAACTTTAATTGGTGACTATGGAAACAAATACAAATGTAATGAACAATGTTTTCAATATCCAACTTTATCCTCTGCAATACTTTTTACAGTACACTCTTAGAAAAAAAGGTACTGTCTAGGACCTAATAATAATAATAATAATAATAATAATACGTCATTTAGCAGACGCTTTTATCCAAAGCGACTTACAGTCATGCCCTAAAAGGGTTATTCGGCTGTCCCCATAGGAGAACCCTTTGAAGAACCCTGTTTGGTTCCAGGTAGAACCCTTTTGGTTCCAGGTAGAACCCTTTTGGGTTCTATGTAGGACCCTTTCCACAGAGGGTTCTACATGGAAACCAAAAGGGTTCTATGTGGAACCAAAAAGTATTCTTCTATTGGGACAGCTGAAGAACCCTTTTGGAACCCTCTTTTCTAAGAGTGTAGGTAATAAGCTGTAGTCAGGTGATCATTACCATGTTATGATGAGGTCTTAACTATGGCCAGTAGGCTACATAATATAACACATAATATAGAGGTCTGAATTATGACCAGCTGGTCAGATAGAGGTCACAATTATGACCAACTGGTTGAATGGCGGTCAGAAAAAGGCGTAAAACATTGTCCTTTTTCAACCAGTTTGCGACTAGAATAAGACATCATAAAAATACGTATTTTCAACCAGTTTTTGCAGAATGGTCATATGGTAGTCAGATTATTTTATTTTTTTACGTCATTTTTCAACCAGTTTGAACCAGAATTAGACGTCATACTGATGTTTTTTCAACCAGGTTTTGCCCACTAGGTATGCAATGAGAGGGCCGAGAGATCAAATTCCCACCCCCCAAAAAATTGTCACATGCGCCGAATACAACAGGTATAGATAGACCTTACCGTGAAATGCTTACTTACAAGCCCTTAACCAACAATGCAATTCAAGAAATAGTTAAGAAAATATTTACTAAATAAACTAAAGTAAAAAATGAAATAAAAAGTAACACAATAATGAGGCTATATACAGGGGGTACCGGTACCGAGTCAATGTGTGGGGGTACAGGTTAGTCGAGGTAATTTGTACATAAGGGTAGGTAGGGGTAAAGTGACTATGCATAGATAATAAACAGCGAGTAAAAGCAGTGTAAAAATAAAGGGGGGGGGTCAATGTAAATAGTCTGGGTCGCTATTTGATTAATTGTTCAGCAGTCTTATGGCTTGGTGGTAGAAGCTGTTAAGGAGCCTTTTGGACCTAGACTTGGCGCTCCGGTACCGCCTGCCGTGCGGTAGCAGAGAGAAGAGTCTATGACTTGGGTGACTGGAATCTTTGACAATTTTTGGGGCCTTCCTCTGACACCGCCTAGTATATAATTTAGGTCCTGGATGGCAGGAAGCCCAGTGATGTACTGGGCCGTACGCACTACCCTCTGTAGCACCTTACCGTTGGATTCCGAGGAGTTGCCATACCAGGCGGTGATGCAACCGGTCAGGATACACTCGATAGTTCAGCTGTAGAACTTTTTGAGGATCTGGGGACCCATGCCATATCTTTTCAGTCTCCTGAGGGTGAAAAGGTGTTGTCGTGCCCTCTTCATGACTGTCTTGGTGTGTTTGGACCATGATAGTTTGTTGGTGATGTGGACACCAAGGAACTTGAAACTCTCGACCCGCTCCACTACAGCCCCTTCGATGTGAATGGGGGCGTGTTCGTCCCCCCTCCTTTTCCTGTAGTCCACGATCAGCTCCATTGTCTTGCTCACGTTGAGGGAGAGGTTGTTGTCCTGGCACCACACTGCCAGGTCTCTGACCTCCTCCCTAAAAGCTGTCTTGTCGGTGATCAGGCCTACCACTTGTGTCGTCAGCAAACGTAATGATGGTGTTGGAGTCGTGCTTGGCCACGCAGTCGTGGGTGAACAGGGAGTACAGGAGGGGACTAAGCATGCACCCCTGAGGGGCCCCCGTGTTGAGGATCAGCGTGGCAGATGTGTTGTTGCCTACCCTTACCACCTGGGGGCGGCCCGTCTGGTAGTCCAGGATCCAGTTGCAGAGGGAGATGTTTAGGCGCAGGGTCCTTAGCTTAGTGATGAGCTTTGTGGGCACTATGGTGTTGAACGCTGAGCTGTAGTCAATGAACAGCATTCTCACATAGGTGTTCCTTTTGTCAAGGTCGGGCAGTGTGGAGTGCGATTGAGATTGCGTCATCTGTGGATCTGTTGGGGCGGTACCCACTGGTACTTCCTGCTTTAGTTTTTGCTTGTAAGCAAGAATCAGGAGGATAGAATTATGGTCAGATTTGTCAAATGGAGGGCGAGGGAGAGCTTTTTATGCGGCTCTATGTGTGGAGTAAAGGTGGTCTAGAGTTATTTTCCCTCTGGTTGCACATGTGACATGCTGGTAGAAATGAGGTAAAACGGATTTGAGTTTGCCTGCATTAAAGTCCCCGGCCTCTAGGAGCGCCGCTTCTGGATGAGCATTTTCTTGTTTGCTTATGGCCTTATACAGCTCGTTGAGTGTGGTATTAGTGCCAGCATCGGTTTGTGGTTAAAAATAGACGGCTATGAAAAATGTAGATGAAAACTCTCTTGGTAGATAGTGTGGTCTACAACTTATCATGAGGTACTCTACCTCAGGTGAGCAATACCTTGAGACTTCCTTAATATTAGACATTGCACACCAGCTGTTATTGACAAATAGACACACACCCCCAACCATCGTCTTACCAGACGTAGCTGTTCTGTCCTGCCGATGCACTGAAAACTCAGCCAACTGTATATTATCCGTCTCATCGTTCAGCCAGGACTCGGTGAAACATAAGATATAACAGTTTTTAATGTCCCGTTGGTAGGATAGTCTCGAACGGAGATCATCCAGTTTATTCTCTAGTGATTGCACGTTGGCCAATAGAACGGATGGTAGAGGCGGGTTACCCACTCGCCGACGAATTCTCACAAGGCACCCTGATCTCCACCCCCTGTATTTCCGTCTTTTCTTCATGCGAATGATGGGGATTTGGGCCTGGTCTCGGAGAAGCAGTATATACTTTGTGTCAGACTCATTAAAGAAAACGTATTCGTCCAGTTCGAGGTGAGTAATCGCTGTTCTGATATCCAGAAGCTATTTTCGGTCATAAGAGACGGCAGCAGCAACATTATGTATAAAACAAGTTACAAACAATGAGAAAAAAACACACAAAATAGTACAGTTGGTCAGGAGCCCTCCAAACGGCAGCCATCCCCTCCAAACGGCGCCATTATTTCTAAGATGAGATGGGTTGATAGATAGGCTTCCTCTATGACTAAGACTCTTACTACGCCTGTAAAATGTTTGAATAACAATCGGCCATAACAATACCTACAGGCATAATAACATAAAATACCAGAGAGCAGCACATTATCTCAATGGTTTGTCTCTGTGGTTAAATCAAAAGCAAAGTACAAACTGATGAGACAACCAACAAAGTCCATTTTACATTCCAACAGACAGACCTTGAGGGCAGGTATAATTTGTTCACAGAACAGGGTGCCAATATTTATGTTTACATTTATCAGACACTCTTACAGTTAGTGAGTGCATACATGTTTTCATACTGGTCCCCCGTGGGAATCGAACCCACAACCCTGGCGTTGCAAGCGCCATGCTCTACCAACTGAGCGACACGGGAATGTTTATGATACTTCCCCTCTACCCCTGGGTGTGTGGTAGGGACAAATTACACAATAGTAGCCTAAGATATAAATATTGACTTGGTTTGACAGGTAACTTGAGTTTCCCACAAAGATCACATTTCCCAAAAACATAAAGACCATCTAACATTTACCATTTACGATTATATTTATGTTTTTGTGAAACTTAGCCCTACCCTTTCTCTTCTTGTCAGTTTGGGTTGGATGCACTTTTGTTGTACAGTACAATGAAATGTAGGTGCTCCTATTATAAACATTATGGTAGTTGAGGCGCGGTTACATAGGCTTATTTCCATATTAGTGCGTATACTTGGACATGTACCCATTCCAACAGTCCAACATATTATCGACTGACGATACAAGAGGAATCTCAAGCAACTGTTTACGCCAACGTTTTGAAACTGATAAGAGGTAAAACAACAATAGTACATAATTATTTTAGGACATGATTGCCAAAGGCTCTTTATCGGTGAAAATACTGCTACGTGTTTTTACATAAAGGGGCGTACTACAACAATAGTACATAATTATTTTAGGACATGATTGCCAAAGGCTCTTTATCGGTGAAAATACTGCTACGTGTTTTTACATAAAGGGTCTGAATGTGGCTTGTGTTACTTCACGTTTGCACTCCGCTCTTGATTTTCCATGTTTAGCAACCGATAACCTTAGTCACGGCGATATGTTAAGCGTGTTTTGGTCTTTCTCGCTCAACCGCTGGTTTACCAAATTATGCTCTTGTCATTATGTAACGTTAAGCGTAACCAAATACGTTATCACACTGAGATGCATAATGGTTATTCGTTAAGGACGTCATTCTTCAACGATACACGATATCGTTGAAGAATGACGTCCTTACCCACGCTACGTTGTCAGGTGGCGCAATCCCCCTATTATTTAACAGTAATTTCCTCCAGTGTAGGCTCAGTCAAGATTAATGTATGCTGTTTGCAAAAGTTTCAAACATCAAAACTTCAATTCAACATCCATTTTCATTTCCTTCACATATTGCCTCATCAGCTGATGGCCCTCTCAGGCTGGGTGTGTTTGGTGACAGGTGCCTCTCGAGGCATTGGAAGGGGCATTGCCCTGCAGCTGTCAGAGGCGGGAGCCACTGTCTACATCACTGGCCGCCAGGAGAAGACCCTGAAGGAAACTGCTGCTCAGGTGAACTGTCATACTTTCATGTGTACTAAATGTCCTTAGCACACATAAAAGCTTAACGGAGGTCCCGTGAGAAAGGTGACAAACAAGGGTGAAATATATTTCCACTGAATACTGTTTTTGGGGGGGCAGAGAGACAATTAGAATACATATTGGCCACTATGTTCTTTGGTCAAAGAGTCTAAGACTAATTAACCACTTTCCTTCTCCAATCTCAATGGCAGGTGAAGGAGAGGGGTGGGAACTGTGTGCCAGTTGTCTGTGATTCTTCAAGTGATGAAGACATAAAATATCTATTTGATCAAATCCAACGTGAGCAGAATGGCAGACTGGACATCCTAGTGAACAACGCCTATGCTGGTGTACAGGTCAGTGACATCGCTGCAGGGAAAACTGTCAATAGACTACATGACAATAAGTTATTGACAGGGTTTGTAAAAACGACATTGGTTGTTTGAAGTGACATTAGCGTATGGAGAGAGTGAATTTCAATCACTTCTCAAAAATGTGTAAAAAGTATTTATGACTGTAATGACGATGAGATTTGTAATGTTATTTCAGGCTATTTTCACTAACATGGGGAAGAAGTTCTGGGAAACAGATCCAACCATATGGGATTCCATAAACAACACTGGCCTTAGGTACTCTCATTTGTTCAGTAAGGTCTTCCTTTGAACCGCACCCTATTGCAGTGTTTCAGTTTCTTGGTTAATAATAAATAATAATTCTGATGGGCATTTAGCTTTCAGCTTCTGGCAGTCCTCCACATTATACTCACAAATCAGTAGCAGATGAGTAGATATCAGTGTGTTGATTATCTGTAAGTATTGACACTTTGCATTTATTTCTGGCAGGGGACACTATTTCTGCTCAGTGTATGCTTCACGGATGATGGTGGCACAGGGCAGGGGCTTGATTGTGGTCATCTCTTCTATGGGAGGGTTGAGGTATCTCTTCAATGTGTCATATGGGGTTGGTAAGGCTGCGGTGAGTTCTGCCATCTCTATGTTCCTAATTGTTAATTATCTGCTCACTTCAATGACATTTCCTATTTTAGTATAAATAACTGTAGTCATCCAAAGTAACATAGCTCTTGAACATATTACTCCCTCTACTACACTATCATCCCTCTTTAAGTTCAAGTTCATGTATTAGAGTTTGGTAAACTTTAAACAAGTGCATTTTATGCTTTATTTTATATCGGCTCTGATACTCTAATCCCTTTCCTCTCCAGTGTGACAGGCTAGCTGCAGACACAGCCGTTGAGCTGAGGAGCAGGGGAGTGGCCTCGATCAGCCTGTGGCCGGGAGCAGTTCAGACAGAGTTGGTGTCTCAACTCATCATTGAGAAGGATGCTCCACCGGGAGTTGATCCTAAGGTAGATGATAAACCATTAGAGTCAGGGCCTAAAATGTTATTTTTGGTCCAACAGCCACTGTAGCAGGTAGATGAAAGAAATCGACCAGCCACTCTGATTTCTTTACCAGGCAAAATATTTTTTCGCCATAATCAAACAACAACAAAAAATAAGACCAACCAGAATATCAAATCAAAATCAGATCAAATCAAATCAAATTGTATTTGTCACATACACGTGTTTAGCAGATGTTATTGCGGGTGTAGCGAAATGCTTGTGCTTCTAGCTCCGACAGTGCAGTAATATCTAACAAGTAATATCTAACAATTTCACAACATATACCAAATACACACAAATCTAGTAAGGAATGGAATTTAAGAATATATACATATGGACAAGCAATGACAGAGCGGCATGCACTAAGATACAGTAGAATATTATAGAATAGAATACAGTATATACATATGAAATGAGTAGTGTATCAGATGAGACAAAATGTTCAGCTGACCCTTTAAGGGTGGGGGTTACCGTTGTTGTGACGTGACTTACTTTAATGTATTACTTATTTATCGAATCACCTAACTATGTTTAATTGTCACTCGATTAAATTAATCATGTAACAATTAACTCATTAGGAATTTGGGGCACCACGGAAGAAGTTGTTTAACGAGTTACCATCTCCCGAATTAAACTCTTAGAAGATATATATGTTATATATCGATAACAGTCACTTATTAAATAATTACCTTTTATCAGTCTCATTCTGAACGTCGCATAATCCTTGAACCTGCAAGAACCCTAACCTGACTCAGTTACACCAGCTCTGTCAGGAGGAATGGGCCAAAATTCACCCAACTTATTGTGGGAAGCTTGTGGAAGGCTACCCGACACGTTTGACCCAAGTTAAACAATTTAAAGGCAATGCTACCAAATACTAATTGAGTGTATGTAAACTTCTGACCCACTGGGAATGTGATGAAAGAAATAAAAGCTGAAATAAATCATTCTCTCAACTATTATTCTGACATTTCACATTCTTAAAATAAAGTGGTGATCATAACTGACCTAAGAAAGGGAATTTTTACTAGGATTAAATGTCAGGAATTGTGAAAAACTGAGTTTAAATGTATTTGGCTAAGGTGTATGTAAACTTCCGACTTCAACTGTACATACCAGCTGCAGACTGAAATGATAAGGTCTAGTGCATTGTCTTCGTCTTCACCTCGTGTAGAGGTTGAGAGTTTCAGAGTTTCTCAATTTCAAACGTGTGGACTAACGTCTCACGTTTTCTGGTCTTCCTAGTCTAACCATTTTGTAACGTGTAGCTTCAGCTTCACGTTTCTTGGTCTTGTAGAGTGTCAACCATTTTAAGCCGTGGGGCTTACTGATCTGGTAGAAATTCAACCATTTGCAACGTTTGGCTCACGCTTCACGTCTGCTGGTCTAAAGGTTGATTTGTTTTTCAAGGCTTTTTATGCACTCGGGGTGAAAGGGGCGTTCCGTCATGTTTGTGCTCATCTAAGAACAAATCAATATGGAAAACGATCATCTCATCTGGAATGCTAAAATCACATTGTTATCTTCACAAAATTATTATTACACTTAATCATTCGTTTTATACAATAAATAGATGCAAACCTCATAACTGGGAAGTGTACCCCCCCCCAGAGATACAGTTATGTTGTTCCACCGTCTTTAATGACATCACAACATAGTAACGAATTTGACATGATTGTTCTTTAAGTCCCCACCAACCATTTCCCACATACTTTTAAGTAGGAATGTTGTTTCATTATCCACTTTTGGATGTTGGAGTTTTGGCGGGAAGACTTCCTTTGTTAACAACGGGGTCCTTTCTCCCAATACTTCATGGCAAGGAAGAGAAAGTCTCTGCAAGGAATTTATGACCGGTCATAAAACTGGCCCCCAGGAAAGGGGGTATTCAAACCTTTGCCTAGCAGGAATCTTTGATCCTCAGCCCATGAGGGCAAGCCATGACACCGTAGTAACGGGGCCACTCAAGTACTGTATGTGTGTGAGAATTGGGATCTGACTAGGGCGTCTCCGCTATCAGTTAAAGCAGCAGAGTTAAACTAACTTTTGAAAAACAACCGAGCTTGTGAACAAAACTATAAAAATAGCCAAGAAACACGACGACAAATCTCACTTTGTAGACTTTCGACTAAATTAGACCAACTTTTATTCCTGTGCGTGATGTAGAAAATTGTCCTTGACCTCAGTAAAACAAAAAGTACTTCCAGTGTTTTTGTAGAACTAAGATAGACTTTATTACATAAGCAATAGAGCCGAGCTGGTCTGCAGAGCAACTCATTTTCCACCTCTCAGTTTATATACAGTTTCATCCTTACTCATTTTACACAAATTTTAGCTTAATCCCTCTCTGTTTAGTTCCACCACCATTGTTTTCACCTTTTGACCGCTCCGCCCACTTCCTTATTTTATAATAGTGGCGCAATCTGACTTATTTTCCTTCTATTCAACCTGTTTTATGAAACAATGGTGGCGGGACCAAGCCCTGTCATATAAAAATAACAGAGCCATTTCCATTTTTCTGTTTTAAACCTTTTAATTGATTTTTAAACCTATTAAACATAGCATGTTCATTTTATGTCCATTTTCTGAGCTTCTGAGCCTTAATCAATAACATAAATTGTAGGTCAATTTCCTGAGCCATTTCCTGGCTCTGTTCCAGGCCCCTATCTTTTGCACCCTGACCGGCCTCTATCTGTTGCACCCTGCCTGACTATGTCACGTCGTGGTTAACTGTGCATTGTAAACTTGTCATGTTGTGATTAACTATGCTCAACTGAAAATGAACTATGCTCAACTGAACAATCTCCAATATGCGCACCGCCTCCAAAAATGAATCTGTCAGCACTTCACTCCTGCCAGGCAGTGTTGCTGCGTGAGGTGGGGTATAGGATCCGTATTTCTTTGTGTGACTAGCAGCTATGAAACAAAACAGCAGAAATACTTTGAAAACAGCTACTGCAGCATATTTCTACTATAAATCGCAACTCGCACGTGCTCATACTTGACTTTTGACTATTTTTATTAGCAAATGTAATGCTCATACTGTAGAGGCCTGAAAATTGACCACCCGCTAACGTGGCTGGTGAAATAGAAATTCTTACCCGCCTATACTTAAATCTACCCGCATTAAATAATGGTGCCGGAGGGGATGGCTGCCGTTTTACGGGCTCCTAACCAACTGTGCTATTTTGTGTGTTTTTTCTCATTGTTTGTAACTTATTTTGTACATAATGTTGCTGCTACCGTCTCTTATGACCGAAAAGAGCTTCTGGATATCAGAACAGCGATTACTCACCTCGAACTGAACAAATAATACTTTTTTAATGAGTCCGACACAAAGGATATACTGCTTCTCCGAGACCAGGCCCAAATCCCCGTTATTCGCATGAAGAAAAGACGGAAATACAGGGGGTGGAGATCGGGGTGCCTTGTGAGAATTTGTCGGCGAGTGGGTAACCCGTCTCTACCATCTGTTCTATCGGCCAACGTGCAATCACTAGAGAATAAACTGGATGATCTCCGTTCGAGACTATTCTACCAACGGGACATTAAAAACTGTAATATCTTATGTTTCACCGAGTCCTGGCTGAACGATGACACGGATAATATACAGTTGGCTGAGTTTTCCGTGCATCGGCAGGACAGAACAGCTACGTCTGGTAAGACAAGGGGTGGGGGTGTGTGTCTATTTGTCAATAACAGCTGGTGTGCAATGTCTAATATTAAGGAAGTCTCAAGGTATTGCTCGCCTGAGGTAGAGTACCTCATGATAAGTTGTAGACCACACTATCTACCAAGAGACTTTTCATCTACATTTTTCATAGCCGTCTATTTACCACCATAAACCGATGCTGGCACTAAGACCACACTCAACGAGCTGTATAAGGCCATAAGCAAACAAGAAAATGCTCATCCAGAAGCGGCGCTCCTAGTGGCAGGAGACTTTAATGCAGGCAAACTCAAATCCGTATTACCTCATTTCTACCAGCATGTCACATGTGCAACCAGAGGGAAAAAAAAACTCTAGACCACCTTTACTCCACACATAGAGACACATAGAAAGCTCTCCCTCGCCCTCCATTTGACAAATCTGACCATAATTCTATCCTCCTGATAGAGGAGTATACCACCTAGTCACCGGCTTCATCAATAAGTGCATCGACGACGTCGTCCCCACAGTGACCGTACGTACATATCCCAACCAGAAGCAATGGATTACAGGCAACATCCACACCGAGCTAAAGGCTAGAGCTGCCGCTTTCAAGGAGCCGGACCCTAATCTGGACGCTTATAAGAAATCCCGCTATGCCCTCAGACGAACCATCAAACAGGCAAAGCGTCAATACAGGACTAAGATTGAATCCTACTACACAGGCTCTGACGCTCGTCCGATGTGGCAGGGCTTGAAAACTATTATGGACTAGAAAGGGGAACTCAGCCGCGAGCTGCTCAGTGACGCGAGCCTACCAGACGAGCTAAATGCCTTTTATGCTCACTTCGAGGCAAGCAACACTGAAGAATGCATGAGAGCACCAGCTGTTTCAGACGACTGTGTGATCACGCTCTCCATAGCCGATGTGAGCAAGACCTTTAAACAGGTCAACATTCACAAGGCCGCGGGGCCAGACGGATTACCAGGACGTGTACTCAAAGCATGCACGGACCAACTGGCATATGTCTTCACTGACATTTTCAACGTCTCCCTGACCGAGTCTGTAATAACTACATGTTTCAAGCAGACCACCATAGTCCCTGTGCCAAAGAAAGCGAAGGAAACCTGCCTAAATGACTACGGCCCCGTAGCACTCACGTCAGTAGCCATGAAGTGCTTTGAAAGGCTGGTCATGGCTCACATCAACACCATCATCCCGGAAACACTAGACCCACTCCAATTCGCATACCGCCTCAACAGATCCACAGATGACGCAATCTCAATCGCACTCCACACTGCCCTTTCCCACCTGGACAAAAGGAACACCTATGTGAGAATGTTGTTCATTGACTACAGCTCAGTGTTTAACACCATAGTGCCCACAAAGCTCATCACTAAGCTAAGGACACTCGGACTAAACACTTCCATCTGCAACTGGATTCTGGACTTCCTGAAGGTCCGCCCCCAGGTGGTAAGGGTAGGCAACCACATCTGCCACGCTGATCCTCAACACTGGGGCCCCTCGGGTGCGTGCTTAGTCCCCTCCTGTACTCCCTGTTCACCCACGACTGCGTGGCCAAGCACGACTCCAATACCATCATTGAGTTTGCTGACGACACAACAGTGGTAGGCCTGATCACTGACAACGATTAGACAGCCTATAGGGAGGAGGTCAGAGACCTGGCAGTGTGGTGCCAGGACAACAACCTCTCCCACAGTGTGAGCAAGACAAAGGAGCTGATCGTGGACTACAGGAAAAGGAGGGCCGAACAGGCCCCCATTAACATCGACGAGGCTGTAGTGGAGCAGGTCGAGAGTTTGAAGTTCCTTGGTGTCCACATCACCAACGAACTACCATGGTCCAAACACACCAAGACAACAGCTTTTCCCACTCAGGAGACTGAAAATATTTGGCATGGGTCCCCAGATCCTCAAAATGTTATACAGCTGCACTATTGAGAGCCTCCTGACCGGTTGCATCACCGCCTGGTATGGTAACTGCTCGGCATCCGACCGTAAGGCGCTACAGAGGGTGCGTACGGCCCAGTACATCACTGAGGCCAAGCTTCCTGCCATCCAGGACCTATATACTAGGCGGTGTCAGAGGAAGGCCCAAAAAATTGTCAAAGACTCCAGTCACTCAAGTCATAGACTGTTTTCTCTGCTACCGCACAGCTTCTACCCCCTTAACAGCTTGTACATGTAGGTAGGGGTAAAGTGACTATGCATAGATAATAAACAGCGAGTAGCAGCAGTGTAAAAAAAATAAAAAGGGGGGGGGGGGGGGGCAATGTACATTTTTGTTTTGTTTGTTTTTACACTGCTGCTACTTGCTGTTTATTATCTGTGCATAGTCACTTTACCCCTACCTACATGTACAAACTACCTCGACTAACCTGTACCCCCGCACATTGACTCGGTACCGGTACCACCTGTATATAGCCCCGTTATTGTTATTTTATTGTGTTACTTTTCATTTAATTTTTAACTTTAGTTTATTTGGTCAATATTTTCTTAACTCTATTTCTTGAACTGCATTATTGGTTAAGGGCTTGTAAGTAAGCATTTCACGGTAAGGTCTACACCTGTTGTATTCGGCGCATGTGACAAATAACATTTGATATGATTTGATTTGGCAGGTGGCGGGTGTTAATTTTATGCCCTGATTAGAATATTGCCATTCAATATGGGTGGCATGTTGGGGTTTGACTGATGCAGTTTTTTCTACAAGTTCAGTAAACCGAAAATAAGGCTGTGCGGCCTGTGCCCAAGATATTTTGCTGAATTATAATTTTTCATAGGCTTTACAATTTCTTATTCTCTCACTGTGTAGTGAGTTTGTTGAAATTACATAACTCCCTGTTTCTCTCAGTTCAGAGACGTCTTTGCCAATGGAGAAACCACAGAGCTGAGTGGGAAGTGCATTGTTGAGCTGGCGAAAGGTACATTATGCTACAGCATGTACATGGTCATGCACCATTATATTTCTACAGTTGATAATAAAACCACATTTGAAGTTTTTTTATTAAAATGGTTAAAAAAAATAAAGAAAAGTAGCTTCTAAACAAAATACAATTTCTCAAGCAAGAATTTAGCTATGACTGTCTGGGAGTGGTCTGAGAGAGGGGCCTAATTGGATGAGCCTAATGGGAGGGATGTGTAACCTGAAAACTAGCTGTTATTGGCAGAGAGGAGGGCAAACTCTCTTTGTTATTGGTCTATTAACTTACACTGGGCGGTCCAAAAACCCCACCCAGCTTAACAAGCTGAAATTTCAGGCTGGGTTTTCATACAGTTCTTACACTAAAAGTGCATTATCATAATTTTCACAATGTTACAGTATTATTCCAATATATAGAACACAAGAAAATCAAATTTTTAACTGCACTGCCCCTTTAACAACAAAACAGACTGACTATCCTTTGAAGATGACATTGTTTTAGATCTGGGCTTTCGCCCTTACTATTTCGATTTGCAGATGAGTTTTTCCAAAGTTTTTAATTTGTATTTTGCGTTCTGTTTCTGATTTTAAGATAAAAACCTGATGTCGCTGTCAGGAAAAGTGTTGATGACCTGTGACCTGGCTAGGCGCTACGGGATACAAGATGTTGACGGTAAAATATCACTCATTTTAGTTAAGTGAACGGTGTTCATGCACATTTCCAATAGGCTAAATATGAAGGGTAGGCTGTTATTTGAATGCTGGTGACATGATGATCAGTGCTTGGCTGCCAATTATCAAATACAATGATCCTGCTCTTAAGCCATAGGCCATCATATAACCCCCTGCCCACTTAATCAGCAAACTCTTGTCTAGAGAGCATGCGCCAAAACCAGATTGGGCAAGTTTGCTATTTATTGCAACAGTTTTTGTAACAAAACCATCAGTAGAGTTGAAAATGCGATGGAAACCCATTTAACTTGTCTTTTATTCAGTACATTGGAACTTATGTGCACTACGTCATCACGCACAGCCTTTTATCAGCAACAAGTCAGTTTGATGGAAACACCTCTAGTGGGAGAATGCGCATATATTTTACAATATTCGCATGAAAATCTGTCGCCAATAGGATGGAAACCTAGCTATTGTAGTATTTTTTTTTGGGAGATAATCTATTTCCATGCAGAACTGTACATAGGCCTACACACCTTGCTCTCTGTCTTAATCTTTTAACTACTCCCTCTTTTTTTTTTTTTTTTTTTTAGGCCGCAGTGTGACTGACTACACCTCCCTTAAATTCCTCCTGACCCAGGTCCCATATCTTTCCTGGCTCTCCGTGATGGTACCCTCATTCTTCCGGGTTCCTCGGTTTGTTCTTACCCTCACTAACGGACGTTTCTGAGCCACCCCAAACTCCTCTGTGACACATGGATTACTGCAGTGTCAGTAATGTATATTAAATGGTATTCCTATACATAGAATACTAAATCATTTATCATTCTGTGTTCATATGCCTATGAAGGATCTGCACCAGTGTACTGAGTGTACAGTATTATGAGTATTACAAGAGTTTATAAGCTTGTATGTAATTAAACTTGCCTATTGCCTCTGACATACATAAATTGGGAAAACCCCATACAGTACATGTCAAAACCAATGAGGGGAATGGTATCAAATACATCAAACACATGGTTTCCATCTGTTTGATGCCATTCCATTTTCTCCGTTCCAGCCATTATTATGAGCTGTCCTCCCCTCAGCAGTCAAAACAAAAGGACTGATACCTTTCTTTTACAAAATGCAATTTTTGATGTGATCAAAATGAAGGTATACTGAATAAAAAAAGTGAAGGAAGGTGTAATGATTATAACGGAATATTGAATATTTCATTGTATGAAGAGAAATGCCAGCTATGATGTTTAGCTGCATTTGAAAACACTAAGCAAATGTGAATGTGTTTTGTAATACTGATAAATAAATACAATTCTCTACATTCCTATACCAACTTGGTACTAATTTGTTGTGTCTGTGAAGCAGGCTATGGATTACTTTTCACTCATCCAACAAACTGGGGCCATACCTGCGAACATTAGAAACAGTTTATCTGTCTCAAAATGCGCATCAGCCAATTTAAATCATTGATTTACTTGAACGTGATAGAAGGTTACATTGTAGCTGGTCCCATCAGATCAACTGGACAGATCAAATATGGTGGATAAATAAGATAGTTTACTCAGGCTGTTTACAATTGAAAAAAATGGTCAGGGTCCTGTCTGTAATTTAGTGGGCGTTTCCTCTCGGATCTCGCGTGAACATGCTTTTCCCGCGTGAGTTCACGGTTCCACCGTAATATCTAGCATGCTGCTTTGGTTGTCACCAATGATGTGTATAAACCGTGGATGACAGACATGGGGCACTGTATTAAAGCCACCGCACAGCCATTTTGGTACTCCTCAATTGTATATATATATTTTTTTTTTTGGGGGGGGGGGGGGGTGCTATAGAAATGCATTTATTAATGTCTACATTCGTTTTTGACACATGTATTCTATTACAGACACCTTAATGCATACTTTTTAATTATATGAGCTAAACATAAAAATAAAACAAATATTAAAACATTTTCCTTAAAAGTATAATTTTTTGAGAGTACTAATGTTACTGTCCCCACTACAACAACAACAATACTTAAATGCATGTAATTTTGTCCTTGAAACATTTAATTGAAATACTGTAGAATTCCATTCATTCTTACGGAGGACTGCTCCTACTAGGGAGTGCCAAAATGGCCGACCGGTGGCTTCAAAGCCTCTCAATGGCCAATACATAGCCTCAGCAATCCTGGGTTTATATATGTCATTGGTCGTCACTAGTTACCACAGCCACAAAGTCATACACCCCGCCTATTTCTACAATTTCTCTTCTCAACATTTTATTTTAACCCTAACCACACTGCTAATCTTATACTGAACCCCAACCTTAAATGAAGACCGAAAAGCTCATTTTTGTTTTCATGAAGTTCTGCGATATACCCCACCCGGCTGTTCTCAGTGCATCCGCCCCGACCCAAAAAAATGTGCCAGTGAGATCTGAGATGTCTCGCCCAAGGGGCCAGGCTTCCGGTCTTGAAGCACGCTTTCCACTGTGCTCAGAGGGCATTTTTCGGTACTGCAGTATAGCTGAAGTACGGTCTAGAAAGAAGATACACTATATATACAAAAGTATGTGTGCACCCCTTCAAATTTTGTGGATTCGGCTATTTCAGCCACACCCGTTGCTGACAGGTGTATAAAATCAAGCACACAGCCATGCAATCTCCATAGACAAACATTGGCAGTAGAATGGCCTTACAGAAGAGCTCAGTGACTTTCAAAGTGGCACTGTCATAGGATGCCACCTTTCCAACAAGTCAGTTTGTCAAATTTCTGCCTTGCTAGAGCTTCCCAGTCAACTGTAATGCTGTTATTGTGAAGTGGAAATGTCTAGGAGTAACGACGGCTCAGCCACGAAGTGGAAGGCCACACAAGTTCACAGAACGGGACCGGCGAGTGCTGAAGGGCGTAGCGCATAAAAATCTTCTGTCCTCGGTTGCAACACTCACTACCGAGTTCCAAACTGCCTCTGGAAGCAACATCAGCACAATAACTGTTTGTCAGGAGATTCATGAAATGGGTTTCCATGGCCGAGCAGCCACATACAAGCCTAAGATCACCATGCGCATTGCCAAGCGTTGGCTGGCGAGGTGTAAAGCTCGCCGCCATTGGACTCTGGAGCAGTGGAAACACGTCACCATCTGGCAGTCTGACGGACGAATCTGGGTTTGGCGAATGCCAGGAGAACGCTACCTGCCCCAATGCATAGTGCCAACTGTAAAGTTTGGAGGAGTAGGAATAATAGTCTGGGGCTGTTTTTCATGGTTCGGGCTAGGCCCCTTAGTTCCAGTGAAGGGAAATCTTAACGGTACAGCATACAATGACATTCTAGACGATTCTGTGTTTCCAACTTTTTGGCAACAGTTTGGGGAAGGCCCTTTCTTTTTTCAGCAAGACAATGCCCCTGTGCACAAAGTGAGGTCCATAAAGAAATGGTTTGTCGAGATCGGTGTGGAAGAACTTGACTGGCCTGCACAGAGCTCTGACCTCAACCCTATCAAACACCTTTGGGATGAATTGGAACGCCGACTGCGAGCCAGGCCTAATCGCCCAACATTAGTGCCTGACCTCACTAATGCTCTTGTGGCTGAATGGAAGCAAGTACCCGCAGCAATGTTCCCACATCTAGTGGAATGCCTTCCCAGAATAATGGAGGCTGTTATAGCAGCAAAGGGGGGACCAACTCCATATTAATGCCCATGATTTCAGAATGAGATGTTCGACGAGCAGGTGTCCACATACTTTTGGTCATGTACTATTGTCAGTAGGCGCTAAAGCAGTTAGCGTCTATGAATGGGGTAGGCTATAACTAGCTTGATTTACCAACTATCTATGCCATTTGCCAAACGTTAGTGATTTCCTATAGCTAGTAACATTAGCTATCTTGGTTAGCCCACATTGAATGTCATTGATTGAGGATAGCTAGTTAGTGTGTGTCAAATTTGCATAAATAGCGTTCACAAACATGTATTTATAGCTGGCTAGGTAAACACCATTACTATCTTGCTATCTAGCTTATAAATCTTAAGTAAAAATAGGGCAGAGTGTAGTTATATTGATCATTGTGTCTACATTGCTTGACAGCAATGTTATTTTAGAAGAATTACTGTTTACACTTGGCTAAGACCTAGCCTACTATTAAATACATCATATTTTTTTCCATTTCATGACAAGCCCAGGCTGCAGCAGTGGATAGCAAATGTCAGGCAGATGAATTGGAAACGAACCCAACACTCTCGTTTCTGTGGCCATCACTTTGAAGATGAGTGTTTATGGCATGATCACAAGGGAAAAGTCTGCCTCACCCCGACTGCTGTGCCCACTATTTTCTCCTTCCCTGATCGTCTTCAAAAGTGGTCACAATGCCCCAGGGAAAGAGGTAAGTGGACGGAATACGGTAGGTACAGAGGTAAGTGTCAATGTTGATCATGCGAAATCATCTGCTGCACATGATCACACTTAAAGGCGCTGACTGTTCATTCCGACGTCTGCATTGGCCGTGCAGCATTTACGGTGATATGGCCTCTGCGGAAGTCAGGGCATTCATACTTCTTACGCTTCGCCAAGCAGCGCAGAGCTGTTGTGAAGGAAGTTGTTAAGGAAGTGAGTTTGTGTTTATACAGGCCCTCCCACCCTCACCTACTGTCAGCCAAAGTGTCAATGCAGAACTATACGGAGGCCTCCGCATTGTTACAACATTTGAGAGGTGCACGGCGATGAGGTACGGAGCTCAATTTGGCCTCTGCGTGCCTCCAGAGGCTTCGCAATTGCGTCTCACCATCCATATGGCGCCTCCAACCACATTTTCGGATCAAGCATAAATTGGCTCTTACTGTGTAAGTAACATTGATGAAGCTGAGGTACTTATGTTATATTGAGCTGCCCTGACTCGGAAGCAGTGCGGCAGCCCTACCCACCTGGCGGCCTGGAATTGGCTGGTATCTGCATTGGCAGGACGCCGTCGAGGAGGAAGCCTGCAAAGAGGGACGATTTTGTCATTGGTGTGAGTGTCAGCCACAAAGTCACAACTTCTGGACTTGTCTCTGTGCTGCTGTGCTGTTTGTTGCTGCTTGGCTACTTGACCAACTTTTCAGTTTTTACTTTTACTAACCATTTAATCAAAATATGCATTTAACACATTTACCAATGTCATAGTTTTTCCTCGCTTTACTTTTTCATTCAACCTTTTCACCCCAGACGCTTTATCTGGACATGGTTGTACAGGACCTCCACCAGCCGAAAAAGCTAAGTAGTAACATTAACACTATGCCAACTAATTGCAGTCGCTGTACTCATAATATACAGGAGAACTATTGCCTTACGGTGAGGATAGCCGTGTTGCAAGCCCAGCTTCAGATGCAATTGTTAGGCAAGGGCAATTTAAGTGTAGGAAAGGATGAAACAGCGTCTGTGCCACCAGTAAGTACAGATAGTAATATAAATCCCCCTGCACAGTCCCCGCTGCCGGACAATTTTCTCAAGGCTTCTGGAAAGAAATGCTGTCGGCGTGCTCAACTGGTGTCGCTCATTCAGCCAACAGAAACTTTCAACCGGTTCTCCCCATTAAGCAACGAGCCGGAGGCCGAGTCTTCTCAGGTCTCTCCTCCACCCGTTACGGGGTCTGAGCCGCCGAAGCCTCCCACCATTAGCTCTGACAAATTGAAAACCCTAGTCATTGGCGACTCCATTACCTGCAATATTAGACTTAAAAATAATTATCCAGCGATCATACACTGTTTACCAGGGGGCAGGGCTACTGACGTAAAGGCTAATCTGAAGAGGGTGCTGGCTAAGGCTAAAACTGGCGAGCGTAGAGAGTATAGGGATGTTGTTATCCACATCGCCACCAACGATGTTAGGATGAAACAGTCAGAGATCACCAAGTGCAACATAGCTTCAGCGTGTAAATTAGCTAGAAAGATTGGCCCTCTTTTTGGGACTCACCAACAAACAGGACCAAGCCTGGCCTGCTGAGGAGTGACGAACTCCATCCTAGCTGGAGGGGTGCTCTCATCTTATCTATCAACATAGACAGGGCTCTAACTCCTCTAGTTCCACAATGAGATAGGGTGCAGGCCAGGCAGCAGGCTGTTAACCATCCTGCCAGCTTAGTGGAGTCTGCCACTAGCACAGTCAGTGTAGTCAGCTCAGCTATCCCCATTGAGACTGTGTCTGTGCCTCGATCTAGGTTGGGCAAAACTAAACATGGCGGTGTTCGTTTTAGCAATCTCACTGGAATAAAGACCTTCTCCATTCCTGTCATTATTGAAAGAGATTGTGATATCTCACACCTCAAAATAGGGCTACTTAATGGTAGATCCCTCACTTCCAAGGCAGTCAAAATCAATGAACTAATTCCTGATCATAATCTTGATGTGATCCAAGGGAGTCAAAATCAATGAACTAATCACTGATCATAATCTTGATATGATTGGCTTGACTGAAACATGGCTCAAGCCTGATGAATTTACTGTGTTCAATGAGGCCTCTCCTCCTGGTTACACCAGTGAACATATCCCCCGCGCATCCTGCAAAGGCGGTGTTGCTAACATTTACAACAGCAAATGTCTATTTACAAAAATAGAAAATGACTGTGTTTTCGTATTTCATCTAGTCATGAAATCTATGCAGCCTACTCAATCACTTTTTATAGCTACTGTTTACAGGTCTCCTGGGTCATATACAGTGTTCCTCACTGAGTTCCCTGAATTCCTATCAGACCTTGTAGTTATGGTATATAATATTCACATTTCTGGTGACTTCAATATTCACATGGAAAAGTCCACAGACCCACTCCAAAAGGCTTTTGGAGCCATCATCGACTCAGTGGGTTTTGTCCAACATGTCTCCGGACCTACTCATCTAAATGTTTTTCCTCATAATCCTGGACTATAGGACCACCATTTTATTACATTTGCAATCACAACAAATAATCTGTTCAGACCCCAACCAAGGATCATCAAAAGCTGTGCTATAAATCCCAGAAAGCCCCTCAATCCCTAACAGGTACCGTATATCCACACATGTATAAATCAGGTGTACAGCAAACTTGTACACATTGTAAAATATAAAAATAGAATGCAGTTTTCAGAACGTGACCTACCCTTGCATCGCATTTTCATACTGGGGAGACCTGACGTTCGCGATCTACCCCTATCCGCAAGTGGGGCCAATAACAACACGCCTTATTGTCATCTAAATCTAAATCTCACACATAGGGATGAATTATATTCTAATTACATTTGGTGTTAGGCAACCTTATGACTACTTTGTTGTTTCTTGTAGGTACTGTGGATGACATTTGCCATCTCATTTTGAGATTAGATTGAGATGGTGTGGACAACAATAGAGGGCTTGCAGTTGACGTACGATGCCACCTGGCGGCCATGTTGGAAGACCACTGCATTCATTATTCTGACAACAACAGCCGAGTGGCTACCCTAAACTGCATGATGACAGTGCCTAAAACTAGTTCATTTTCTGTGGAGTATTTGGCAGCTCTAACAAGGCAGGAAAGACAACGATGGAAACAATATGTTTACAGATTCCATGCAATCATGAAACATCATTGGTTGAGAGGATGCCAAGAGTGTGCAAAACTGTCATCAAGGCAAAGGGTGGCTACTTCGAAGAATCTCAAATCTAAAATATATTTTGATTTGTTTAACACGTTTTTGGTCACTACATGATTCCATATGTGTTATTTCATAGTTTTGATGTCTTAACTATTATTCTACAATGTAGAAAATAGTTAAAATAAAGAAAAACCCTTGAATGAGTAAGTGTTCTAAAACTTTTGACCGGTAGTGTACATTGTCTACTGGTGTCGTTTTAAAATTGAGAACGTACTGTATAGTTGAACAATATGTAAACAGTGTGAGTTAAGCTATTCTCTGCTTCAGATGCACAATGTCAAGGGGTGCATTGCAAATGCCCATAAGGCTAATGCCATTATACTGTAGGCCAGTGGTTCCCAACTCCGGTCCTAAAGTACCTCCAACAGTACAGTTTTAGTGTAGCCCCGGACAAACACACCTGATTCAACAGGCCCTGAATGAGTTGAATCAGGTATGTTTGTCCGGGGCTACAACAAAAATGTGTGCTGTTGGAGGTACTCAAGGACTGGAGTTAGGAACCTTTGCTGTAGGCCTATGGCTGCACTGGCATTGCATGCCATTATCAGCTGAAAAATGGGTTCACATGACTGATATCATGAAAAAATGGTGACAATCAAATACAACTAATTGGAGAGCTTATGACTGAACAAAAAGTTAACGTTCATTTGAGAATACAACACAGAAACACAGACAAATTAGAGACAGATTCCCTTTCCCTCTTTATTGCAGGATTGTGATCTGTGATTAATCAACACACTAGTTCATCTTGAATAATAGTTAAGTTATCAATTAAAACAAGTTTAAACACTTAACTTCAAAAAATCAACACTTTCATATAATTTCGATGTGTACAAGTAAGCTTTACAATGTAAAGGTTAGACATTTTAGTAACAAGTAGGCTATTATTACTAAAACAATTTCAGGTGAACAAAAATAAATGCAATACCAGAGATGGCCAACCTGGCTCCACTGACCCCTGATCTACTGGGTGAGCAGACTTCTGTTCCAGCCCAGCAATAGCACACTGGCTTATTAACGAATTACGTGTGATATATTTAATCAGGTGTGTTAGTGCTGGGCTGGAACAGATGCATGCACACCCAGCAAGGTTGGCCTGCTCCAGTTGTTATAGGTTTATACATTGTGTGACTTTTAAACTATTTGTTGTTCACAAAATGTGCTAACAAATGGTACACATGTAATCCATGGCATACAATGATGTACCCTTACTCTCTTCATCTGCTGACAGGGTTTGACAGCTCTCTGTATCTGAAGACAGAAAACAGGCTGCATTATACTCAAGTTAGACAGCCCTGAATATTATGTTGTTATATCGCTCTGTCCTCAGTTTTTCTCGCTAGGGACTGGAACTGGAGAATAGCTTCATAATATCCTCCCACAAAGGTACCTTCCCAATCCAGAGTAGCCTACTCTCCCTTCTCTGACAGCTGGAAGTGCTAACTAATCCTTTCACCCTCTTCCATGGCTGTTACTTAGCTACCTACCTAGCTACAAATCCATTTGGAGTTACAACGATAAATACATCAAGATAGTTAACTAGCTCATATGAAGTTAGCAAACTGGTGATATTTAATTCACATAGATAGCTATACAGTATGTAAAGTTAGCTAACTAGTGAACATTACATTAGCAGCTCATTTCAGTTAGCCTGCACACTAAATTTCTGTAGCAAGCTAGCTAATAATACATAGATTTTGATCACTGTTATGGTTACAGGTATCCTGTATGTGTTTTGTGTTTTTCCTCTCCTTTTGCCCTAATCACAGGTGTCCTTGGTGTTCCTGATTGGAGGTCGTTGGTGTGTCCCACCTGTCAGTCATCAGTTAATCTGTTGATTGCTGAGGTGGACCAATCAGTGGACATTTCTCCTGATTGCACCACCTGTTTCTGTTTTCTTACCCAATCATATCACACATCCCGTTGTGTTAAAAGCTAGTCAGTTGTGTTTGCTGACAGACTCTTTTTGTTTGTGAGTATGTATACGGTGGTGTCTTGTTTTTGTGTACTCACTTGTTAACTGTTTAGTCTGTAAGGTACCTATATTGTTTGTTTGTGCCTGGGGAAAAAGGGGATTTAGCAAGTCGCCCTTGGGCATACACTACCCGTAGGAAAACCTTGTCTAAACACACTAGTTAGACCTGAGCAGACCACCCGCTGTATTTTTGTATGGTTAGCAGTAAGCTTAGTAGTTCTTGAGGCAGGCATGATCAGTTTAGGGGTTTTTGACTTTGTTTCATTCCTTGGGACCAGCTCAGCCCCTTTTCCCCAAACCATTTACCGTGTGTTTTATAATAAACATTTTGTGTTTGACGGTAGCATTTGGTTGTAGGCGTATTTTGTTCTCGCTGTTCCTTGGCAATAGCCTAATTTGCATGAGTTATGTTACAGGCCTCTTTTCCATCCACCCTAGACTTTTTAAAGCCACGGAGTTCGTAACAATCGCTTTCAAAATATATTTACTTTAATAGGTTCTGCCTACGTTTTCTGGATCCTTAGAAAACTAAATAATGGGCAAACGCAGCCAGCCATGTGGACAACTGAAAGACTTTCAACAGTCTGAGTTTGGTCTTCTAACATGGCGGTTGCCAGGTAGGTGATTTGTGACGCAACTGCAAACCCGCTATTGTAGGTTTATAATTTGTTATCTACAAGTTTTGAAAATGCACACGAAACCTAAGTATGAATGTTTATTTTTATACACTATAGTTGTGGCTGCCCATAAGGTAATGGGATCACATTGTATTTATAAAACATGGTTTAGATATTGTTGTAATCAACCACAGTATATGGTTGTATAATCCAGTGGTTCCCAAACAGTGGGAACTCAGTACGACTTTAAATGTACTCTTAAAAGTTGTAATAATAGAATGCACAAGGTGAAATTTCCCCCAATGCTAGAAGGAGTGAAAAAGGTTGTGAATCCCTAGAAAATCCACTATTTTAGGCTGAGTCCTCCAAGGATTTCCATTGGGAATTGTTTATGCCGGTTTCCACCAGCAGGTGGCGTAAAGGAGCACGTGCACAGCGGTTTGCTTCTCCTCTCCCATCAACAACAATCAAAGAAGACGCCTGTGACAATTCTTAACTGTTTCTCCTCCTATTTCTTTGTTCTGTTGAACAGGTATGTACACATGTAACAATTTCAAAGATTTTACTGAGTTACAGTTCATATAAGGACATCAGTCAATTGAAAATGTAGTAGGCCCTAATCTATGGATTTCACATGACGGGGAATACAGGTATGCATCTGTTGGTCACAGATACCTTAAAAAGGTAGGGCCGTGGTTCAGAAAACCAGTCAGCATCTTATGCCTGCCCATACCATAACCTCACTGCCACCATGGGGCACTCTGTTAAACACGTTAACATCAGCAAACCGCTCACCCACACATGTGTGCCAGTGGCCATCGAAGGTGAGCAATTGACCACTGAAGTCGTTTACGTCACCGAACTGCAGTCAGATCAAGACCCTGGTGAGGACGACAAGCATGCAGATGAGCTTCCCTGAGACTGTTTCTGACAAATTCTTTGGTTGCACAAACCCACAGTTTTTCATCAGCGGTCCGGGTGGCTTGTCTCAGACAATCCCGCAGGTGAAGAAGACTGATGTGGAGGTCCTGGGCAGGTGTGGTTACACACAATCTGCGGTTGTGAGGCCGGTTGGACGTACTGCCAAATTCTCTAAAACGACTTTACGGCTTATGCTAGAGAAATGAACAATATATTCTCTGGCAACAGCTCTGGTGGACATTCCTGCAGTCAGCATGCCAAGTGCACACATCTGTGGCATTGTGTTGTCTGACAAAACTGCACGTTTTAGAGTGGCCTTTTATTGTCCCCAGCACAAGGTGCACCTGTTTAATGATCATGCTGTTTAATAATCAGCTTCTTGATATGCCACACCAGTCAGGTGGATGGATTATGTTGGCAAAGGAGAAATGCTCACTAACACGGATGTAAACAAATTTGTGCACATTTTAGAGAAATAAGATTTTAGTGCATATGGAACATTTCTGGGATATTTTATTTCAGCTCATGAAACATGGGACCAACACTTTTTATATGTTGCGTTTTATATTTTCGTTGAGTGTATAATACACAAGCACATTATCTATAAAAATGTTAGTCGAAATGGTTATTTGAGTGATGCTAACCTTTTATGTTGAAATTATAAAGTTTAAATGACATAGAGATGACTGGGTTTGCAGCTAAGCTAGGCTAGCTAGCCCGTAGAATAACACAAGACAAAATGCTAATATTCTGGTTTGAATTGATAGATTTATAGCTCCTCTGAGGTAATATTGTGGTTTCTTTGCTACTCTGTTTATATGGTCTAGGACCTGACATCTCCCCACCCAAGTGTTATATATTACAGAGCTGTATTTTAATGTTTTTCCCCATATACTCTAAGCTAACTGCTGTCAAGCCTATAGGGTTACTATTAGCTTGTTGGCTATCATTAGCTGGCTCAGTATTGCGATGGCTGTACTCGTCTGTGGTTCATTTAGCTATTTAATGGTTAAAACAGACTTCCTTAGGTGTTCATTTTTATTGAAACATAGTACATGAGGTTAAGATAAATACTGAGAAGGTATTAGCTAGTATGACAATTTTAAATACAGGGGATATATTATGTTACGGTACTTATAGTACTTTCTAGTCTTTTACAGCAGCTGACTGAATTATTCATGTTTTGCAGATCGAAATTCATCCAGGCTTGAAATGTACAGTCCCAAAGAACATCTAGAGGGCGGCCAGGCCAACAGTTCCACTGCGATGGCAAGAGCACTGTTGAGTGCTTTAGATGTTGACATGTTGCTGAAAAGCAACCTGGGAGGTACTGTATGTACAGAGATTGTATAGACCTTAGAATTACTAAAAGGGGCATAGACCCTTAGATCATGGCTAGGAGGGGCTTGGCCTTGTGGGTGAGGGAGGAGCTTTCTCAGGCTCAATAGAATTCCGTCTCCAAGTTCGAAGAAGATCCAATCAAATTGGGTAATTTTTTGGGGGGTCTCCATCTCAGAATGCACATATAAGTATAACATGCATTGTGTCGGAGATACATCGTCTGTGAAAAGAGGCTACTTGCTGTACACCCAAACCAACCCTGTTTCGGATGGGAATGTCCATTCTACTCATTCTAATTCTATGGGACAATGGCTGTGGTACAGTATGCATACTGTATGTACAGTATGTAATATTTGAAGCATTGTACAGATAAGCCAGAGTCATTATCTTCAGACCTAACTGAAATGTATATATCTGGCTGTCATTTATGACATATTGAACTTATTTCATTTGAACATTTCTAGGTGGCAAAGCTAAAAGGGAGAAGATGGGGAGAAAAAAGACAGATTGGATCCTGGAAAAGTGAACGCAATAACTGGTGACGTGAATTCATGGATGCCAAAGGAAGGCAGGCATTCCCCCAAAAATTGACCAATGAAAAAAAACATATAAAATAATGTAATATTCGTCTCACTGTGTTTCATTCTTTTCCTTTAATTCGCAAGAGGCTGAATGTATATCACCGGAGAAAGCATCCGAGCGAGTGAAACAGCGCCCCTGTCTCTGTATGTGTAGGCCATCTATCTGATGCTGTCTGGTCCAAAAGTGTATAACATTGTTACCGCCCGTAGCATTGAATGCAAGGGAAGCCTGCAGCATTTGGCCTCCCTTGATTCAAAAAAAGTATAAAATAATAGCCAATCAGCTTTGAGCTCAACTGTGAATGGTCCTGGCACACCAAAAAAAAGTGTCAAGGGAAGCAGTGTTGGAAAAAGTACCCAATTCTCATATTTGAGTACCGTATTTTCCGCACTATAAGGCGCACCGGAGTATAAGCCGCAGCAGCTAAATTGAATGATATTGAATGATGTGTACATATATAAGCCGCGCTGGACTATAAGCCGCAGGTGTTTAATGTTTAATTACCATATGTAAGGGTTCGTGTACAGAGGGGATTGTCGGGAAAGAGACAAACTGTCTCGCTCTCGTAATGTCTGTCTGTCTTGCTCTCGTTCAGTCTCTCGTTCTGTCTCTCGTACCACTCTCGGTTCCACTTTTACTTTTGCGCGCTACCTGTCTCACTCTTTTCCGGCCTCCAGCTTTTCCTGCTGGAGCCCGCCGCTTAAAGGTGGGGGGCGCGGACCGGTCATAGAGCCCATAGAGTTAAAGTAGGTGGACTGTAACCTGTAAAATCCATAGATTTAGGAGGTCTTCTAGTGGCCGTTAGCTGTAAAAATCCATAGATTAGCCGCACCGTTATATAAACCGCAGGGTCGAAAAATGGGAAAAAAAGGCACGGCTTTTGGTCCGAAAATTACGGTAAACGTTAAGATACCTTAATAGAAAATGAGTCAAGTAAAAGTGAAAGTCACCCAGTAAAAGTACTACTTGAGTAAAAGTTTTAAAGTATTTGGTTTTAAAAATACTTAAGTATCAAAAGTAAAACTATAAATAATTTCAAATTCCTTATATTAAGCAAACCAGACGGCACCATTTTCTAGTTTATTTATTTATTTACGGATAGCCAGGGATAGCCAGGGCCACACTCCAACACTCAGACATAATTTACAAACGAAGCATGTGTGCTTAATTAGTCTGCCAGATCAGAGACAGTAGGGATGACCAGGGATGTTCTCTTGATAAGTGCATGAATTGGACAATTTTCCTGTCCTGCTAAGCATTCGAACTGTAAGGAGTACTTTTGGGTGTCAGGGAAAATGTATGTACATTATTTTCTTTAGGAATGTAGTAAAGTAAAAGTTGTCAAAAATATAAATACTAAAGTAATGTACAGAAACCCCCCCAAAACTACTTAAGTAGTACTTAAAAGTATGTTTACTTAAGTACTTTACACCACTGAAGGGAAGCCAGTTTGGATTTAGTGTCACTCCTATCAAATTTCTTTGAGAGCATACGTCATTGACAGAAACAACTTGAATTGGTGCATCTCGTTGTGCTGTTGTCCTCCGGTGGCTAGCTAGCTAGCTAAAATTGCCAGTTTCCTAAATTAGCCATGGATGGCGATAGGGATTTGGACTTGTGGTTTTACTTAATTGTCCATACTGGCCAATGACTATAACGGCGATTCTGATCCAACCATTAATTCATACATTGTTGTGCCCCTGGCCTGAGAGGATGGAAGTTCAACATGTAGCTAGATGTAGAAGGCCAATTTTAACTAGCTAGCGTTGCCCATGAATGGAAGTTAGGCTAACGAGCAAGCATTTTAGCCAGGTAGCCTAGGACAACAAAACATAAAAGCATGTACTGTATGACAGAGTGATAGACTGTTTCATCAACATGAAAGAGAGGAGGATGGCATTGGCGTTTCTCTAGAAGTAGGTTGAGTCAACATATTTTTTCTACTTACACGAACACGCACGCACACACACTCACACGCACACAGAAATCAGAACCATGGACAGCCACATCATATTAAGCTTACATTGATTGGACTAAATTGTTTTTGGTATCTTTTAGTTGTCACTGTATTAGACTAAGCATAGGTGATTTGTTGATGTTGAAATGTTAAAGTTGAAATGGTGCTGGAATAGTGGAGGCAGTTCCTGTTTTCTTTGCCACTTGCGGTAACTCTCCATGATTTTAAATCAATAGTTGTTTAGTGGTCCGAAAATGTCAGAAACATTAACTTGCTTGACCATGCTGTAGGTCATGTAACTGTTTGTTACATGCAATATGCTTTGTGATTAAACAAATGCGTGGATGAATTTCTTCTGCCACTGTGTCTACTTCTTATAGGCCTTTAGGCCTATATATCACGGTCACAAGGCCTATATACACTGCATAACCAAAAGTATGTGGACACCTGCTCATCGAACATCTCATTCCAAAATCATGGGCATTAATATGGAGTTGGTCCTCCCTTTGCTACTATAACACTTTTCTGGGAAGGCTTTCCACTAGATGTTGGAACATTGCTGCTGGGACTTGCTTCCATTCAGCCACAAGAGCATTAGTGAGGTCGGGCACTGATGTTGGACGATTAGGCCTGGTTCGCAGTCAGCGTTCCAATTCATCACAAAGTTGTTCGATGGGGTTGAGCTCAGGGCTCTGGGCAGGCCAGTCAAATTCTCCCACACTGATCTCGACAAACCATTTCTGTATGGACCTCGCTTTGTGCACGGGGGCATTGTCATGTTGAAACAGGAAAGGGCCTTCCCCAAACTGTTGCCACAAAGTTGGAAGCACAGAATCATCTAGAATGTCATTGTATGCTGTAGCATTAAGATTTCCCTTCACTGGAACTAAGGGGCCTGGCCCGAACCATGAAAAACAGCCCCAGATCATTATTCCTCCTCCACCAAACTTTACAGTTGGCACTATGCATTGGGGCAGGTAGCGTTCTCCTGGCATCCGCCAAACCCAGATTCGTCCGTCGGACTGCCAGATGGTGAAGAGTGATTAATCACTTCAGAGAACACGTTTCCACCACTCCAGCCGACGCTTGACATTGCGCATGGTGATCTTTGGCTTGTGTGCGGCTGCTCGGATATGGAAATCCATTTCATGAAGCTCCCGATGAACAGTTCTTGTGCTGACGTTGCTTCCAGAGGCAGTTTGGAACTCGGTAGTGAGTGTTGCAACCGAGGACAGACAGTGCCACATTGAAAGTCACTGAGCTCTTCAGTAAGGCCATTCTACTGCCAATGTTTGTCTATGGAGATTGCATGGCTTTGTGCTTGATTTTATACACCTGTGAGCAATGGGTTTGGCTGAAATAGCCGAATCCACTAATTTGAAGGGGTGTCCACATACCTTTGTATATATACAGTGAGGGAAAAAAGTATTTGATCCCCTGCTGATTTTGTACGTTTGCCCACTGACAAAGAAATGATCAGTCTATAATTTTTATGGTAGGTTTATTTGAACAGTGAGACACAGAATAACAACAAAAAAATCCAGAAAAACACATTTTAATGAGGGAAATAAGTATTTGACCCCCTCTCAATCAGGAAGATTTCTGGCTCCCAGGTGTCTTTTATACAGGTAACAAGCTGAGATTAGGCGCACACTCTTAAAGGGAGTGCTCCTAATCTCAGCTTGTTACCTGTATAAAAGACACCTGTCCACAGAAGCAATCAATCAATCAGATTCCAAACTCTCCACCATGGCCAAGACCAAAGAGCTCTCCAAGGATGTCAGGGACAAGATTGTAGACCTACACAAGGCTGGAATGGGCTACAAGACCATCGCCAAGCAGCTTGGTGAGAAGGTGACAACAGTTGGTGCGATTATTCGCAAATGGAAGAAACACAAAATAATTGTCAATCTCCCTCGGCCTGGGGCTCCATGCAAGATCTCACCTCGTGGAGTAGCAATGATCATGAGAACGGTGACGAATCAGCCCAGAACTACACGGGAGGATCTTGTCAATGATTTCAAGGCAGCTGGGACCATAGTCACCAAGAAACCAATTGGTAACACACTACGCCGTGAAGGACTGAAATCCTGGAGCACCCGCAAGGTCCCCCTGCTCAAGAAAGCACATATACAGGCCCGTCTGAAGTTTGCCAATGAACAGCTGAATGATTCAGAGGAGAACTGGGTGAAAGTGTTGTGGTCAGATGAGACCAAAATCGAGCTCTTTGGCATCAACTCAACTCGCCGTGTTTGGAGGAGGAGGAATGCTGCCTATGACCCCAAGAACACCATCCCCACCGTCAAACATGGAGGTGGAAACATTATGCTTTGGGGGTGTTTTTCTGCTAAGGGGACAGGACAACTTCACCGCATCAAAGGGACGATGGATGGGGCCATGTACCGTCAAATCTTGGGTGAGAACCTCCTTCCCTCAGCCAGGGCATTGAAAATGGGTAGTGGATGGGTATTCCAGCATGACAATGACCCAAATCACACGGCCAAGGCAACAAAGGAGTGGCTCAAGAAGAAGCACATTAAGGTCCTGGAGTGGCCTAGCCAGTCTCCAGACCTTAATCCCATAGCAAATCTGTGGAGGGAGCTGAAGGTTCGAGTTGCCAAACGTCAGCCTCGAAACCTTAATGACTTGGAGAAGATCTGCAAAGAGGAGTGGAACAAAATCCCTCCTGAGATGTGTGCAAACCTGGTGGCCAACTACAAGAAACGTCTGACCTCTGTGATTGCCAACAAGGGTTTTGCCACCAAGTACTAAGTCATGTTTTGCAGAGGGGTCAAATACTTATTTCCCTCATTAAAATGCAAATCAATTTATAACATTTTTGACATGCGTTTTTCTGGATTTTATTTGTTGTTATTCTGTCTCTCACTGTTCAAATAAACCTACCATTAAAATTATAGACTGATCATGTCTTTGTCAGTGGGCAAACGTACAAAATCAGCAGGGGATCAACATTTTTTTCCCCTCACTGTAGTGTATCACGGTCGCAAGGCATATGAACTAACACTTTATAGAGCAAACAACGCAATTATCCCAACACATAGGTTGTAATATGGCCCCAAAATAATTGCCGGGCCCACAAATAAAGTGATTTTACCCACGCACCTCTACTGGCAATAACTGGTGAGTAGGTTTTTGTTCATCAATTGCAAATGAGCATTTGACAGTGTGAGAGTATCGTCATGATATTAAAAAAATAATATGACTTATAAATGACTAATGGCATGCTAACTTCAATAATCTCCAAACTGCACGCAGAGACATAAAAGTTCACCTGACTAGGTAAGTAGAAAAACTACCTAAATCTCGAAATCTCGCAGTATCCCTTTAAAAATGAATACCCCATAACAGGGTTGGGGTCAATTTCAATTAAGTAAATGTAAGATGTTAAAGCGATAGTTAACTTTTTTACACCTTATGGAAGCGTTTAACAAACTCGGCCCTGGGGACCCCAAGGGGTGCACGTTTAGATTTTTATCCTAGTACTACACAGCTGATTCAAATAATCAAAGCTTGATGATTAGTTGATTATTTGAATGAGCTTCGTAGTGCTATGGCAAAACCTTATGGTCCCGAGGACCGAGTTTGGGAAACGCTGCCTTATAGTCAAATGGCTAACAAAACAACTAGAATGTAATTGTATGCTGTAGCAATTAGACTAAGTTAAATATTTGTGGCCAAATCAAATCAAATCAAATCAAACGTTATTGGTCACATGCGCCGAATACAACAGGTGCAGACATTACAGTGAAATGCTTACTTACAGCCCTTAACCAACAGTGCATTTATTTTTTACAAAAAAAGTAAAAATAAAACAAGAACTAAAAAAGTGTTGAGAGAAAAAAGAGCAGAAGTAAAATAAAGTGACAGTAGGGAGGCTATATATACAGGGGGGTACCGTTGCAGAGTCAATGTGCGGGGGCACCGGCTAGTTGAGGTAGTTGAGGTAATATGTACATGTGGGTAGAGTTAAAGTGACTATGCATAAATAATTAACAGAGTAGCAGCAGCGTAAAAAGGATGGGGTGGGGGGGCAGTGCAAATAGTCCAGGTAGCCATGATTAGCTGTTCAGGAGTCTTATGGCTTGGGGGTAGAAGCTGTTGAGAAGTCTTTTGGACATAGACTTGGCACTCCGGTACCGCTTGCCGTGCGGTAGCAGAGAGAACAGTCTATGACTAGGGTGGCTGGAGTCTTTGACAATTTTGAGGGCCTTCCTCTGACACCGCCTGGTATAGAGGTCCTGGATGGCAGGAAGCTTGGCCCCAGTGATGTACTGGGCCGTACGCACTACCCTCTGTAGTGCCTTGCGGTCGGAGGCCAAGTAGTTGCCATACCAGGCGGTGATGCAACCAGTCAGGATGCTCTCGATGGTGCAGCTGTAGAGTTAATAGTGGCTATTTAAACAACTCTAAACCATGGAGATTACAGTTTCTCCGGGTCATAGACTACTTTTAGGGTAAGGAACCATCTGACTGACTATAAGGTGTAAAAAAGTAAAATATCCCTTAATGTAATGTACAAATCAATCATTGCAAATAGGGCATTAATGTTCAAGGATTCATGAGTTCATCTGACTGGTTAAGCAGAAAAACGACCTAAATCTCACAGTATCCCATTAAAAATAAAGATACCATAACAGCGCTGGGGTCCATTTCAATTCAATAAATTGAAGATGTTAAAGGGATAGTTCACTTTTTTACACCTTATAGTCAGATGGCTAACCCAAAAAATATGGGGGTAATGGGGGAAATTAGTCAAAACTCAAGTTTGTGGCCAAATCCCTTCAAGTTAATAGTGGCTAGCTATTTAAACAATTCTGAATCATGTATTACAGTTTCTCATGGCCCATGCACTACTTTCAGGGTAAGGAATCATCTGACTGACTATAAGGTGTAAAAAAGTATCACTTAATTGAATTTACAAATCAATCATTGCAAATAGGGCATTAATGGTCAATAATGTCTTATTAAACTGAATCTGATAAGCTTTTCACATAAAGGTTTTTCACCCAAAAAAAGTTATTGTATGAACCCAACACCTAACTGTTCTATGTGCTCTTTATCTTATATTTGTTGCTTTCCCTCCACAGATGCTGTCATGAAGTGCTTCCCGGGTGCAACAACCCGGGTGCAACAAAGGGACAAGTGGGAATGGCTTAAAACAGTAAAATGGCTGAATTGAGAAGCGATGGGAGAAAGCAATTAAATGAATAGGATTAAAATACGTTTTTTGTATTTCGTGTCGTTTGTTCTGTTTTATTACCATGACTACAGGTATCACTGAAATAATACTCACGTAACATACAGTGGGGAAAAAAAGTATTTAGTCAGCCACCAATTGTGCAAGCTCTCCCACTTAAAAAGATGAGAGAGGCCTGTAATTTTCATCATAGGTACGCGTCAACTATGACAGACAAATTGAGGAAAAAAAATCCAGAAAATCACATTGTAGGATTTTTTATGAATTTATTTGCAAATTATGGTGGAAAATAAGTATTTGCTCACCTACAAACAAGCAAGATTTCTGGCTTTCACAGACCTGTAACTTCTTCTTTAAGAGGCTCCTCTGTCCTCCACTCGTTACCTGTATTAATGGCACCTGTTTGAACTTGTTATCAGTATAAAAGACACCTGTCCACAACCTCAAACAGTCACACTCCAAACTCCACTATGGCGAAGACCAAAGTGCTGTCAAAGGACACCAGAAACAAAATTGTAGACCTGCACCAGGCTGGGAAGACTGAATCTGCAATAGGTAAGCAGCTTGGTTTGAAGAAATCAACTGTGGGAGCAATTATTAGGAAATGGAAGACATACAAGACCACTGATAATCTCCCTCGATCTGGGGCTCCACGCAAGATCTCACCCCGTGGGGTCAAAATGATCACAAGAGGATGAGCAAAAATCCCAGAACCACACGGGGGGACCTAGTGAATGACCTGCAGAGAGCTGGGACCAAAGTAACAAAGCCTACCATCAGTAACACACTACGCCGCCAGGGACTCAAATCCTGCAGTGCCAGACGTGTCCCCCTGCTTAAGCCAGTACATGTCCAGGCCCGTCTGAAGTTTGCTAGAGTGCATTTGGATGATCTAGAAGAGGATTGGGAGAATGTCATATGGTCAGATGAAACCAAAATATAACTTTTTGGTAAAAACTCAACTCGTCGTGTTTGGAGGACAAAGAATGCTGAGTTGCTTCCAAAGAACACCATACCTACTGTGAAGCATGGGGGTGGAAACATCATGCTTTGGGGCTGTTTTTCTGCAAAGGGACCAGGATGACTGATCCGTGTAAAGGAAAGAATGAATGGGGCCATGTATTGTGAGATTTTGAGTGAAAACCTCCTTCCATCAGCAAGGGCATTGAAGATGAAACGTGGCTGGGTCTTTCAGCATGACAATGATCCCAAACACACCGCCCGGGCAACGAAGGAGTGGCTTCGTAAGAAGCATTTCAAGGTCCTGGAGTGGCCTAGCCAGTCTCCAGATCTCAACCCCATAGAAAATCTTTGGAGGGAGTTGAAAGTCCGTGTTGCCCAGCAACAGCCCCAAAACATCACTACTCTAGATGAGATCTGCATGGAGGAATGGGCCAAAATACCAGCAACAGTGTGTGAAAACCTTGTGAAGACTTACAGAAAACGTTTGACCTGTGTCATTGCCAACAAAGGGTATATAACAAAGTATTGAGAAACTTTTGTTATTGACCAAATACTTATTTTCCACCATAATTTGCAAATAAATTCATTAAAGATCCTACAATGTGATTTTCTGGGAGAACTTGCACAATTGGTGGCTGACTAAATACTTTTTTCCCCCACTGTATATGTTAACACATATTGTTAAAATGTATTGTGAAATACAAGGGACATACATGTATATGTAATAAACATTTGAATACTATGTGTCACACATATGAGCATATAAGGTAACATATATTAGGACATATAAGGGACAAATATGTAATAAACATTTGACTACTGTAACGTAGACACAGGGAGTCAGAAAGCAGGTGCAGTTAGTGAGTTTAATGATAACGAACATGGAACGGTACAAAACAAGAGAAGCGTCTGACATGGAAACACAAACAATACTACCTGATCACTGACAAAACAGAGTGCTAGATAAATGGTAAGTAATGAAGATAGTAATGAAGTCCAGGTGTGACTGATGATAGGGTGAACGTGTGCGTAAAGATGGGTTGCTAGGACTGGTGGTTAGTCGACCGATGACCCCCACGACGACGGGAGTCCAGGAGGGATCTGACGACATAGGCGGGGCTCCCCTCGATGTCCAAGGGAGGCGGAGGGGTGTCGTGAGGGACGGCATCAGCCAGGAGACCAGGAACCACCGCCCTGAGGAGGGAAACATGAAAAGATGGTGAGTTCCGGTAGTTAGTGGGGAGTTGTAATCTGTAAGTTACCTCGTTGACCCTCCGGAGGACCTTGAATGGCCCCACAAACCGGGGACTCAGCTTCGGACCCATTCCCCCTGCCGGTCCTTGCAGTGGCTTCTCAAGAACCTCCCCATCTCCTGGTTCATCCTCTCCACATGCCCGTTAGACTGAGGCCGGTACCGGGAAGCGAGGCTGACCGTGACCCCCAGCTTCTCCATGAAGGCCTTCCACACATGTGATGTGAATTGGGGGCCATGATCGGAGATTATGTCCTCCGGAAGGCCATAGTGCTGGAAGACCTGCTGGAACATTGCCTCAGTGACCTGGATAGTGGTAGGGACACCAGGGATGAAACGGCATGATTTAGAGAATCTGTCCACTATCACAAAAATGGTGGTAAAACCATCAGAAGAGGTGTATTAGGAGCACCTGCTCTTTCCATGACATTGACTGACCTGGTGAATCCAGGTGAAAGCTATGATCCCATATTGATGTCACCTGTTAATCCACTTCAATCAGTGTAGATGAAGGGGAGGAGACAGGTTAAAGGAGGACTTTTAAGCCTTGAGACAATTGAGACATGGATTGTGTACAATATGTGTGCCATTCAGAGGGTGAATGGGCAAGACAAAATATTTAAGTGCCTTTGAACGGGGCATGGATGTAGGTGCCAGGCGCACCGGTTTGAGTGTGTCAAGAACTGCAACTCTGCTTTTTCACGCAAAAACAGTTTCCCGTGTTTATCAAGAATGGTCCACCTCCCAAAGGACATCCAGCCAACGGCAGGCCAGTGGTCGAAAATGGGTCATTGATGACAGAGGAAAAAGGAGGCTGACATGAATTGTACAGAACAACAGACGGGCTACAGTTAGTCAACTGACAGTCCAGTACAACATTGGTGCCCAAATTCCCATAAAATAATGCACAACTCATTGTACCGTGACATTAATTGGGTAACGCTGCCGACGACCTTACAGAGTTCCACTTCTTTTTGCAAAAAACAAGAATCTGCGGTTGCAGTGGGCTAAGGAACGAAAACACTAGACGCTGGAGAATTGGAAAAACATTACCTGGTCTGATAAATCCAGGTTCCTGCTGTTTCTTGCTGATGGGAGGTCTAGGGTACATTTACATTTACATCATTTAGCAGACGCTCTTATCCAGAGTGACTTACAAATTGGTGCATTCAACTTATGATAGTGGGACAACCACTTTTTTTATGGGGCGGGGGGGGGGGGGGGGGGGGGGGGGGGGGTGTTAGAAGGATTACTTTTATACTATTCCAGGTATTCCTTAAAGAGGTAGGGTTTCAAGTGTCTCCGGAAGGTGGTCAGTGACTCCGCTGTCCTGGCGTCGTGGGGGAGCTTGTTCCACCATTGGGGTGTCAGAGCAGCGAATAGCTTTGACTGGGCTGAGTGGGAACTGTGCTTCCGTAGAGGAGGTAGGGGGGCTAGCAGGCCAGAGGTGGATGAACATAGTGCCCTCGTTTGAGTGTAGGGTCTGATCAGAGCCTGAAGGTAAGGAGGTGCCGTTCCCCTCACAGCTCCGTCGGCAAGCACAATGGTCTTGTAGTAGATGCGAGCCTCAACTGGAAGCCAGTGGAGTGTGCGGAGGAGCGGGGTGACATGAGAGAACTTGGGAAGGTTGAACACCAGACAGGCTGCAGCGTTCTGGATAAGTTGTAGGGGTTTAATTACACAGGCAGGGAGCCCAGCCAACAGCGAGTTGCAGTAATCCAAACGGGAGATGACAATTGCCTGGATTAGGACCTGTGCCGCTTTCTGTGTGAGGTAGGGTCGTACTCTGAGAATGTTGTAGAGCATGAACCTGCAGGATCGGGTCACCACTTTGATGTTAGCGGAGAACGACAGGGTGTTGTCCAGGGTCACGCCAAGGTTCTTTGCACTCTGGGAGGAGGACACAATGGAGTTGTCAACTGTGATGGCGAGATCATGGAGCGGGCAGTCCTTACCCGGGAGGAAGAGCAGCACCGTCTTGCTGAGGTTCAGCTTGAGGTGGTGATCCGACATCCACACTGATATGTCTGCCAGACATGCAGAGATGCGATTCGCCACCTGGTTATCAGAAGGGGGAAAGGAGAAAATTAATTGTGTGTCGTCTGCGTAGCAATGATAGGAGAGACCATGTGAGGATATGACAGAGCCAAGTGACTTGGTGTATAGAGAGAATAGGAGAGGGCCTAGAACTGAGCCCTGGGGGACACCAGTGGTGAGAGCACGTGGTGCGGAGACAGATTCTCGCCACACCACCTGGTAGGAGCGACCTGTCAGGTAGGACACAATCCAAGAGTGAGCAGCGCCGGAGATGCCCAACTCGGAGAGGGTGGAGAGGAGGATCTGATGGTTCACAGTATCAAAGGCAACAGATAGGTCTAGAAGGATAAGAGCAGAGGAGAGAGAGTTAGCTTTAGCAGTGCGGAGAGCCTCCGTGACACAGAGAAGAGCAGTCTCAGTTGAATGACCAGTCCTGAAACCTGACTGGTTTGGATCAAGAAGGTCATTCTGAGAGAGATAGCAGGAGAGTTGGCTAGAGATGGCATGCTCAAGAGTTTTGGAGAGAAAAGAAAGAAGGGATCCTGGTCTGTAGTTGTTGACATCGGAGGGATCGAGTGTAGGTTTTTTGAGGAGGGGTGCAACTCTCGCTCTCTTGAAGACGGAAGGGACATGGCCAGCGGTCAAGGATGAATTGATGAGCGAGGTGAGGTAAGGGAGAAGGTCTCCGGAAATGGTCTGGAGAAGAGAGGAGGGGATAGGGTCAAGCGGGCAGGTTGTTGGGCGGCCGGCTGTCACAAGTCGCAAGATTTCATCTGAAGAGAGAGGGGAGAAAGAAGTCAATGCATAGGGTAGGGCAGTGTGAGCAGGACCAGCGGTGTCATTTGACTTAAAAAATGAGGATCGGATATCGTCAACCTTCTTTTCAAAATGGTTGATGAAGTCATCCACAGAGAGGGAGGAGGGAGGGGGAGGAGGAGGAGGATTCAGCAGGGAGGAGAAGGTGGCAAAGAGCTTCCTAGGGTTAGAGGCAAAGGCTTGAAATTTAGAGTGGTAAGAAAGTGGCTTTAGCAGGGGAAACAGAGGAAGAGAATGTAGAGAGGAGGGAGTGAAAAGATGACAGGTCCGCAGGGAGTCTAGTTTTCCTCCATTTCCGCTCGGCTGCCCGGAGCACTCTTCTGTGAGCTCGCAATGAGTCGTCAAGCCACGGAGCAGGAAAAGAGCATGAGTACATGCATTAGTCATGCCACGTGTCAACATTGCAGGCTGGTGGTGGTGGTGGTGGTGGTGGTGTGATGGTGTGGGGTGTGTTTTCATGGCACACATTGGTTCCCTTGATAAAAGTGGAGCAACATTTGAATGCCATAGGGCATCTGAACATCATTGCCAATCAGGTGCGTCCCTTCATGGCAGGCAGCAGTATATCCATCTGCAAATAGATTTTTTCGGCAGGATATTGCCCCATGCCACAAGGCTAGGATTGTCCATGAATGGTTCTAAGAACATGACAGTGAATTCAGCTTACTGCAGTGGCCTGCCCAGTCACCAGATCTCAATCCATTTGAGCATGTGTGGGATGAGATGGAACAAGTTATTCGAAGTAGAGATCCACTACCAGCCAACTTAACACAACTGTGAGAAGCATTGGAGTCAACATGGGCCAGCATCCCCGTGGAATGCTCTCGACACCTTGTAGAGTCCATGCCCCGACGAATTGAGGCTGTTCTGAGAGCAAAAGGGGGTACAACTTAATATTAGGAAGGTGTTCCTAATGTTTTGTACATTCAGTGTATATGAGCATATAACGTAACATATTATGACATATAAGGGACATATGTAATAAAAAAAAATTATACTACATGTCACACATGAGCATATAAGTAAGTATGCATATATGCACATACAAAGAGTGTACGAAACATTAGGAACACCTGCTCTTTCCGTGAAATAGACTGCTCAGGTGAATCCAGGTGAAAGCTATGTTCAATTATTGATGTCACCTGTTAAATCCATTTCAATCAGTGTAGATGAAGGGGAGGAGACGGGTTAAAGAACGATTCTTAAGAATGGAGACAATTGAGACATGGATTGTGTGCCATTCAAAGGGTGAATGAGCAAGACAAAAGATTGAAGGGCCATTGAAAAGGGTATGGTAGTAGGTGCCAGGCGCACCGGTTTGAGTGTGTCTAGAACTGCAACGCTGCTGGGTTTTTTACGCTCAACAGTTTCCTGTGTGTATCAAGAATGGTCCACATTTTGTTATGTTACAGCCTTATTCTAAAACGGATTAAATAAAATGTTTCTCTCAGCAATCTACACACAATACCCCATAATGAGAAAGAGAAAACTGGTTTTTATACATTTTTGAAAATGTATCAAAAAGAAAAAACAGAAATACCTTATTTACATAAGTATTCAGACCCTTTGCTTTGAGACTCAAAATTGAGCTCAGGTGCATCCTGTTTCAATTGATCATCCTTGATATGTTTCTACAACTTGATTGGAGTCCACCTGTGGTTAATTCAATTGATTGGACATGATTTGGAAAGGCACACACCTGTCTATATAAGGTCCCACAGTTGACAGTGCATGTCAGAACAAAAACCAAGCCATGAGGTCGAAGGAATTGTCTGTGGAGCTCTGAGACAGGATTGTGTCAAGGCACAAGAACACAGTGGCCTCCATCATTCTTAAACGGAAGACATTTGGAACCACCAGGACTCTTCCTAGAGCTGGCCGCCAGGCCAAACTGAGCAATCGGGGGAGAAGGGCCTTGGTCAGGGAGGTGAACAAGAACCCGATGGTCACTCTGACAGAGCTCTAGAGTTCCCCTGTGGAGATGGGAGAACCTTCTAGAAGGACAACCATCTCTGCAGCACTCCACTAATCAGGCCTTTATGGTAGAGTGACCAGACGGAAGCCACTCCTTAGTAAATGGCACATGACAGCCCGCTTAGAGTTTGCCAAAAGTTAGTTACAGACTCTCAGACCATGAGAAACAAGATTCTCTGCTCTGATGAAACCAATATTGAACTCTTTGGCCTGAATGCCAAGCGTCATGTCTGGAGGAAACCTGGCACCATCCCTATGGTGAAATATAAGCATATATGAATCCTACTACACCGGCGTTGACGCTCGTCGGATGTGGCAGGGCTTGCAAACTATTACGGACTACAAAGGGGAACCCAGCCGCAAGCTGCCCAGTGACACGAGCCTACCAGACGACCTAAATGCCTTTTATGCTCGCTTCGAGGCAAGCAACACTGAAGCATGCATGAGAGCACCAGCTGTTCCGGACGACTGTGTGATCACGCTCTCCGTAGCCGATGTGAGCAAGACCTGTAAACAGGTCAACATTCACAAGGCTGCGGGGCCAGACGGATTACCAGGACATATACTCAGAGCATGCGCCGACCAACTGGCAAGTGTCTTCACTGACATTTTCAGGCTCTCCCTGACCAAGTCTGTAATCCCTACATGTTTCAAGCAGACCACCATAGTCCCTGTACCCAAGAAAGTAGCACTCACGTTGGTAGCCATGAAGTGCTTTGAAAGGCTGGTCATGGCTCACATCAACACCATCATCCCGGAAACACTAGACCCACTCAAATTCGCATACCGCCCCAACAGACCCGCAGATGACGCAACCTCAATCGCACTCCACACTGCCCTTTCCCACCTGGACAAAAGGAACACCTACGTGAGAATGGTGTTCATTGACTACAACTCAGCGTTCAACACCATAGTGCCCACAAAGCTCATCACTAAGCTAAAGACACTGGGGCAAAACACCTCCCTCTGCAACTGGATCCTGGACTTCCTGACGGGCCACCCCCAGGTGGTAAGGGTAGGCAACAACACATCTGCCACGCTGATGCTCAACACAGGGCCCCCTCAGAGGTGTGTGCTTAGTTCCCTCCTGTACTCCCTGTTCACTCACGACTGTGTGGCCAAGCACGACTCCAACACCATCACTAAGTTTGCTGACGACACAACAGCGGGAGGCCTGATCACCGACAACGATGAGACAGCGTATTGGGAGGAGGTCAGAGACCTGGCAGTGTGCTGCCAGGACAACAACCTCTCCCTCAACGTGATCAAGACAAAGGAGATGATCGTGGACTACAGGAAAAGGAGGGCCGAACACGCCCCCATTCACATCGACTGGGCTGTAGTGGAGTGGGTCGAGAGTTTCAAGTTCCTTCGTGTCCACATCACCAACAAACTATCATGGTCCAAACACACCAAGACAGTCGTGAAGAGTGCACGACACACCTTTTCCCCCTCAGGAGACTGAAAAGATTTGGCATGGGTCCCCAGATCCTCAAAAAGTTATAGAGCTGCACCATCGAGAGCATCCTGATCGGTTGCATCACCGCCTGGTATGGCAACTGCTCGGCATCCGACCATAACGCGCTACAGAGGGTAATGTGTATGGTCCAGTACATCACTGGGGCCAAGCTTCCTGCCATCCAGGACCTATATACTAGGCGGTGGCAGAGGAATGCCCAAAAAATGGTTTAAGACTCCAGTCACCCAAGTCATGGACTGTTCTCTCTGCTACCGCACGGCAAGCGGTACCGGAGCGCCAAGTCTAGGTCCAAAAGGTTCCTGTCACGCCCTGGCTCTGGGGACTATGTTATGTTGAGCCAGGGTGTGTAAGTCTATGTTTGTATATCTATGTTGGCCTGAGTGACTCCCAATCAGAGGCAACGAGTGTCAGCTGGTTGTCTCTGATTGGGAGCCATATTTAACTATCGGTCTTTCCACTTTGTGTTGTGGTTTCTTGTTCCGTTAAGGTTTGTTGCTGTAACCAAGGACGTCACGTTTCGTTGTTTTGATCGTGTGATCATTCGTATAATAAAGATGTTTGCTTTCAACGCTGCGCCTTGGTCCTCCTCTCTCGTAGACGAACGTGACAGTTCCTTAACAGCTTCTACTACCAAGCCATAAGACTGCTATTAATCAAATGGCCACCTGGACTATTTACATTGACACCCTGTTTATTATCCATGCAGTCACTTTACCCCTACCTACATGTACAAATTATCTCGACTAACCTTTACACCCGCACATTGACTCGGTACTGCTCCCCTGTATATAGCCTCGGTATTGTTATTTTATTGTGTTAATTTAAAAAACGAAAATTTAGTTAATATTTTCTTAACTCTATTTCTTGAAATGCATTGTCGGTTAAGGGCTTGTAGTAAGCATTTCACGGTAAGGTCTACACCTGTTGTATTTGGCGCATGTGACAAATAAGATTGGATTTGATTTGATTTGATATATGGGCATATACACTACATGACCAAGAGTATGTGGACACCTGCTCGTCAAACATCTCATTCCAAAATCATGCATTAATATGGAGTTGGTTCCCCCTTTGCTGCTATAAAAGCAGTATTTCCACTAGATGTTGGAAAATTGCTGCAGGGACTTGCTTCCATTCAGCCACAAGAGCATTAGTGAGGTCAGGCACTGATGTTGGGCGATTAGACCTGGCGTTCCAATTCATCCCAAAGGTGTTCGATGGGGTTGAGGTCAGGGCTCTGAGCAGGCCTGTCAAGGTCTTATACATCGAGCTCGACAAACAATTTCTGTATGGACCTCGCTTTGTGTATGGGGGCGTTGTCATGCTGAAACAGGAAAGGGCCTTCCCCAAACCGTTGCCCCAAAGTTGGAAGCACAGAATCGTCTAGAATGCCATTGTATGTTGTACCGTTAAGGTTTCCCTTCACTGAAACTAAGGAGCCTAGCACGGACCACGAAAAACAGCCCCAGACCATTATTCCTCTTCCACCAAACTTTACAGTTGGCACTATGCATTGGGGCAGGTAGTGTTCTCCTGGCATCCGCCAAACCCAGATTCTTCCGTCGGAGTGCCAGATTGTGAATCGTGATTCATCACTCCAGAGAACGCGTTTCCACTGCTCCAGAGTCCAATGGAGGCGAGCTTTACACCACTCCAGCCGACACTTGGCATTGTGCATGGTGATCTTTGGCTTATGTGTGGCTGCTCGGCCATGGAAACACATTTCATTAAGCTCCCGGTGAACAGTTATTGTGCTTACGTTGCTTCCAGAGGCACTTTGGAACTCAGTAGTGAGTGTTGCAACCGAGGACAGATTATTTTTACGTGCTACGCCCTTCAGCCCTTGGCGGTCCCGTTCTGTGAGCTTGTGTGGCCTACCACTTCGCGGCCGAGCCGTTGTTGCTCCTAGACGTTTCCACTTCACAATAACAGCACTTACAGTTGACTCGGGCTGCTCTAGTAGCACAAATAATTTGACAAACTGACTTGTTGGAAAGGTGGCATACTATGAATGTGCCCCGTTGAAAGTGACTGCGCTCTTCAGTAAGGCCATTCTACTGCCAATGTTTGTCAATGGAGATTGCATGGCTGTGTGCTCGATATTATACACCTGTCAGCAACGGGTGTGGCTGAAATAGCCAAACCCACTAATTTGAAGGGGTGTCCACACATTTTTGTATATATAGTGTATGTTTCCACCATATATGTCCATATAAAACATATAAGTAATATACATCTATTACTTTTCATAAAGTACGATGGCCGCATCCCCCTAGGGCAAGGTTTTTATTTGAGGACAAAACGCTCCACTGTTGGTCATTGAGTCAAATAATGCTTATGTGACAAAGTAGATTATTATAAAACGTTGTATATGTAAATGTAGTCTGCACTCACTGGAGTCTGGAAACACTTTCTAAAAATATATATTTACATAACCTTACAAACATGGCGATTGCAGTTCCCATAAGTGTGTTTTGGCATCTGGAAGAGTTATTTTGCTGACCAGTCGTTTACAAGCGCCTCCTTTATCCAAGCCTAGTCCTGATTTGCATAGAATACCACACCCTCTCTACCGTCACTCAGGAGATGGTGGGCCTGTGAGAGTTTCTGGTCCTCGTCGCCTCGTTTTGGCAGGACAGGGGAACACTAGGATTTTCAGAACTAAAGCAACAACTGACCGAGAGGGGTACAGTAAGGAAACAGGTTCAACCAATTGATTATTCACTTCTAACGGTTTATCATATCAAGTATCAGTTTGGGTCTTAACTTGAGATATAACAAAGTTCTAGAATTGTTTCGCGTCATTGTATCTGAAACGAGAACCCGTTTGAGGTTCGACCGATAGATAAAGCGACAGGGTGAGACAGACTGTATTGTTTCCCGGTGTTGTCTCCAACTTCAGCCATTAACAGTGTTAACAAAAGCGAAGATTGGGATAATTTGTTTTTACTTTATCCAACGCCAGAGAACAAAGGGGGTAATACATGATTCCGGTAAGTTTGTTTTTTTGTTATTACTGAAGCGTGTCGGGGTGAGTGCGCCTGTGCAGTCTGACCATTTGAGCTAGTACGCCACAAAGGATCAAGATATCTATTGCAACTTGTGAGTTGTTCAGCATTGTATACTGTCTTGATGTTACATTTGTAACAATGTCAAAATGATGAGGGCTGGTTAGGCTACTATTAGCAAAGCGTCGGAGAGCTTTCTCTGTCGTTGGCAACATTAGTTTTTTGTCACGGGCTACTAGTTTGCTCGTTCACTGATTGGCCCACATCATTTTGGTGATATAAATGTATAATTTCCGAGATCCAAAGAGTTCCAAGCACAGTCATTGGTTGCAACAGAACGCAGCAGGATACATTTAGTTCCCTAATCTGGGTTCCGAGATTAGATAGCCCAGCCCCTGACCAGGGCCGGTGCCAGAACGAATCAGTTGGACGGGTATTTGATTTCAGTAGGCGGGCCCGTTTTTATCAATGGGTGTTATAGTAAATGGGTGTCACAATAAAGAACATAGGCAGCTCCTGAGTTTCAAATGTGTGCAAGCTTACAATGTATCCTTATATATTTGCGTGCCAGTTATGAGTATTTTTATATGCACATTTTAGTGGAAAAGTTCCATTTCAATAATAACCTTTTGGTTTCTCAAAAGTATTGTCATGTGGTTAATCATAGAAATCTGAATGAATTAAAATGATACAAATCAAAAAGTTAAAATTAAACTAATGCAAGAGCACCAGCCTTTGCCATATGGACACATTCATTGGCAGCTAAAGAAATTAGGCATGGAACTCTGAGATAGGCCTATTGCTGCATTGGCCTATAGGCTATCACTTCCATAGTGAACTAAGTAAAATACATAAGCCTAAAGTCAATAAATAATAACAGTAGAAAATATCCTGATACATTCAGGTTATTTTAATCACATGAATCTCTCTATTACGTCTGTCTGCCTCTCTTTCTTTGTCTTGATTTCTGGTCATTTAGCAGATGCTCTTATCCAGAGTGACTTACAGGAGCAATTAGGGTTAAGTGCATTGCTCAAGGGCACATCGACAGACTTTTCACCTAGTCGACTCAGGAATTCAAACCAGCGACCTTTCAGTTACTGGCCCTATGCTCTTAATCGCTAGGTTTCCTGCCATTAGTGCCAGGCTAGGACATCCACACTGTGGCCCTCCAGGACCAGGGGGAAAAAAGGATAGAGCTTTAGTATGGGACATTGGATTCAATCCAAACTTTGTAACTGTATTTGTCAGGGGGAAATTACCATGTCAAGCCAAGTGTATTTGTCATGTGCACATGATACACATGGTGTACACACCACAGTACAATGAAATGTTTACTTGCAGGTTCCCTCTCAATAATGCTACAACAAAAGGAATATAAGAAATACAAAATATGCACCTGTTGCATTCCATACAGTTTTCTCTGTGAATTGACAATTAACTTAATTTATGCTTTTGGTCAGATAAGGGCAAAAGTTGTACATAAATTCCTCCTCTAATAGCCAGTCTCAAGTTTGCCTTTTGAATAAAGTCAATTGTCCTCTGCCATAGCTGTTTTATTGCTGTTTTCAAATACAGATTATATTATAAAACATCTTCCTCTATGAATGACAATTTTTATATATTTTTATATTTTGTCATGTATGAATCACCTACACATTGAAAATGTCAAATGTTCAATCTCTTTTCTCTTTCCATAGGTGTTTCCGTTGTGACTCACTGCCTCTGTGGGGGGGGGTCTAACTTGATTCTCAGAGGACAGAGCTCTTTGAAAAGTTGATGTGATTATACTTTACTGTGGATATATTCTCACATTCCTACTGCCAAAAGGACCAACTGCACGGACAACCGGTAAAGTATGTTAAAATATATATTTTTTAACATTCTTGCTTGTAGAGGTCGTGAGAGGACACTTTCCTGATTCAAATGCTACTTTCTGCCCGACAGGCAAGCGATCTACCTGTTGGAGACCCCTGGACTAGACATTGGCAACCTCCAGTGTGATTTCTCAAATGTTTTATTAGTGTGATAATCAATTTGAGCACAATGTTATTGATATCTTTATTGTCTTATCTCTACTAGACTGGAGTGACGTGCAGTGACATCACCGATGGCAACACACGTTGACCGTAACAGAAGAATAGGCCTGGAGGTGAACATGAAGGAGTCATTCCAGGGTGATGTCACAAGGACAGTGCGTGAAGGAAAGCATGCCTCCCCGCGTTCCTCCAAGACTGCACACCACCAGATCACCAATGGAAAGAGCCATCTATCCTTTGACCACAATGCAACAAACAGTGATGCAGGCAAGGTCAGAGATGGTGGTGTTAGTTTCAGCACCAACCACAACTCTGTGGTGTGCCTGCCTTTAGTCTCTGAGGGCCTGAAGCTAGTATGGACACAGTCAAATCAGACATGTGAGCTTGACACCATCCAAGAGCTGGTCCAGGCATTCAATGTGTTCCCATACCCAACATCTCGTGAGGTGAATGCCTTGGCACGGCTCTGTGCCCTGCCTCTGGACAAAGTCAAGGTCTGGTTTATGGTGCAGAGAATCAAATACGGCATCAGCTGGGCCTCAGAGGAGATTGAGGAGACGCGTTGCAAGCTGGCCGGACCTGAGTGGACTAACGACTATGCAAATGAGAAGGAGGAGATAAAGATGAGGAATAAGAGGAAGGAGTGTGGGGAGATATTTGTGGAAGCAGAGGACAAAGATCAAATTAATAATGGTCTTCACTCTTCCCTGCTCCACTTAAGAAAACAAGCCAGACATGAGACTCCAGAACACTGCAAACCAGCCTCCACAATCCGACATTTCAGTTCCTCTCTCCCACCCCCTCAGGATTCATACTACTACCGCCCTCCTGTGGACATGCCAGAAACTACCGCAACAGATGCTTCCCTGAGCCTCTCTGAGACCTCACTTGGCTCCCCACAGCAACAACAACGCGGACGCTACAAAAAAACCAAAGCTCAGCTTGCAGTCCTTCGCAGCAGCTTCCTGCGGGAAAACTGGCCTGCAGAGACAGAGCTCCGATGCCTGCAGGAGGAAACGGGCCTGAGCCGCAATGACATCCGCAAGTGGTTCAGCGACAGCCGGTACCAGCTTAGAAATGGGCGCGGACTGCTTAGAACATCCATGGTCTACCCTCAGCTCACCATAGGAGAAGCAAAGAATGATTCTCAGCAACTTCAGTCCCTTCCACTTGTAGCTCACAGGCCTCGGGATCAGGAAAATGGTATTGAAGTGCAGGGAGGGGCTCAAGGGAAGGGAGCTCGCAGCAACGGGGTGAAAGAGTCACACTTCTTCCAGAACTTCCTGTCCAACAGCCTGGAGACATTTGGGGAGGGAGCAGTGGAGGCGGAGGAGGACGAGGTTGCGGAGGAAGCCTCTGTTCACACTGAGACTGTTGAGGCTGTGGTGAAAAAAGAAAGGCCCCTACAGTTGATTAGGGGCAGCAAAGACCCAGAGATTAAACAACCACCATCAGCCGTTACCATCTGCGCTTCCTCCTCCCCCTCTCATTCTACCACCCCTCCCCCTTCGACTGCTGCCCCCCCTATTAAGCGTAGTTCCACTAGCACCAGCAACCTGCAGAAGTCTGCTCGCTCAGCCAAAGCCTCACTCACAGCCCTGTCTCTCTCCAGTCCTCCCTCATCCTGGTCTCCTCTTACACCCGCTGGCCGACCACGGAAGACAAAGGAACAACTGGATATACTAAAGGAGCACTTCCTGCGCTGCCAGTGGCCTAAAAGTGAGGACTACACCCAGCTGGTAGAACTCACTGGCTTGCCCCGTGCAGACATCATCCAGTGGTTTGGGGATACGCGCTATGCTGTTAAAAATGGCCAGCTACGATGGGTGCAGGGGGTCCGTGACAAATTCCTGGCTGAACTAGCCACACAGCAAAATGGCAGTGGAGTAACTGGTGGAAACGGTTCCAGTGGGATCCCCCGGGTTATGGGTAGCCGCAAACGTAAGTCTCAAGTGAATGGCGCCACAGCAACATCCACTGCAGATTCCCCGGACATCAATCCGCTGGTGGTTTACCATCGCTTGACAGGGGTTCTTCATGAGAAAGACCTTGATGCCCTTTGCAAAAAGTCACGAATGAGCTACCAGCAGGTGCGAGACTGGTTTGCATCTCAGAAGAGCAAGGTAATTGACCCAGAGACCAATGTTACTGATTGAGATGAGGAACTTGTGGGCGGATAAGGGTTGGAAATCAGCAGTATGTCTGGTTTATAGAGGACAAGACTGATCATGTCTTACGCAGAACAATGAAGCTCATCAGTTACAAAAACCTTTCATATTGACTTTGCTTTAATGTGAGCAGGTGTGACTCTTAAATGCTTACAGTTGTCATAGTATAAGCACAGATCTGGTGACTGTGCTGAATTATTGCTGCATTCAGTTTTTTGTTTTCTCATAAGTTTGGTCTTGAAGGCCTGCTTGTGCTGCCTACCTGCTATAGATAGGACAGTACCTAGTGCACTGGTTCAATTCCCCCACCCCCCTTATTTTCCTTGTTTTGTTTGTTTGTGTTATGATAAAATGTGTAGTCCAGTATTGTAGCAACATATAATTAACTGGATATAAAGTATGTATTGGTTGGAGCTCCTTAGGTAGTGTAGTTCTGCATTTTTCAGAAGTGAAACTGCACTAGGGTAAAGACACTGACTAATTACTGAAAGTAGTAAACATTCCTTTACAACCTACAATTCCTTTTCACTAGATGAACAAACTGGACATTAACACTTTATCCTTCTAAATAGACATGTTGCACTTGAATTTTTTAACCCTGACATTTTAGCTGCCATAATGTTCATTAAATGTATTCCTTTTTATAAAAGTTTGAATTCCTATTAAAATTGTTACGTAGCTTGCACTGACCTGCAGATGTTTTAAAGTAAAGTTCAATGTCCACGCAGACCACACAAGTTTAAAACATATTTTGATCAACTGAATTGCACTATTTATCCTGTAAAATCCTGTATTTTATGGCCTCTGCTCACCTGTCTCAAAATGAATGATGTTCTGAAGGGCTGCAATGTAGGCTTATTTTATCACTGTGTGTGCAGTTTTTTCCCCCTTGTTGATGCCCCAGATTGGTGGGGGCAGAGTATTCTGCCTATATCAAGCATTTGTGTGAGCAGAATGATTAGGGGCACAGAAGTCACTGGAATTATGTAATCCAACCAAATTCAAAGTTCAGCAGAGAAGAGACTGAGGCATAGAAGTAATAGCTTGTCTTAATCCACTATAATCCAAAGCAATAACTAGTGTTTTGTGTAGGCCGTTTCCTATGCCTCAGAGATGGAAAAAACAACATGCAAATGTGTCAAATTCAAATAGGTATACTGTAAAGTATTTAATCAACGTTTTCTAGTGTAAACGTTTTTTCTGTTAGCTATGAGAAGATTACAATGAAAGTACAAGAATGCTAAAGGAGAAATGTTAATGTCTTGTTACACTAGTCTCTGTTGCAGCCTTCAGTTGTAGTTGTAAACTTACGTTTTTTTTTACATTTGTACTACACTGGACAGATGGCACTCATTTCATAAATTAATGTATGTTCAATTTCAAATTTGCGTCACTAGAAATACATTTTAAAAAAAAACATTTGCAATTGTGTGAATGTTTTCTTGTTTGTGTGAAAACTGGTTAGAGGGAGACCTTTAATTCCCAGAACTTTCTTAGATGGGGGTCAGCTTTTCCATCACAGATGCTGCAGAAAGACGTAAGAACTATGCCAAAATACTTAGTTGTCTTTTGGCTTAATGTTATGTTAGAACACATACTGAAATCGATCTGAATTTATAAATTGGATCTCTGTTTTGTCACTGGAATTGAAATTAAATTTAGTCAATGTGGATCACTTGCCATTTCTGAAAGGATTTGCAGTGATGACCCAGTCAAGAACTGGAATTGGATCATGTTAGTCAGATTCTCAGACCTGAGAATGGAGAAGAGAGGTCTGCTCAGTCGAACTACTACACTTTCAATGATGCACTGTGGAAATCAACTGATATTCATTAATTCTTACCGGATGGGAGTGTTGTTAATGGTGTGTGTCCCATGAGAGGAGAGATAAAAACGACATGCTGACTGCAGGAATGTCCACCAGAGCTGTTGGCAGGTAATTTAATGTTCATTTCTCTACCATAATCCGCCTCAAATGTCGTTTTATAGAATTTGGCAGTACGTCCAACTGGTCTCACAACCGCAGACCATGTGTATGGTGTCGTGTGGGCGAGCGGTTTGCTGATGTCAACATTGTGAACAGAGTGCCCCATGGTGGCGGTGGGGTTATGGTATGGGCAGGCATAAGCGACAGATAACGAACACAATTGCATTTTATCGATGGCAATTTGAATGCACAAAAATACCTTGAAGAGAACCTGAGGCCCATTGTGAGGCCAGTTTGTTTTTTAAGGTATCCGTAACCGACAGATGCATATCTGTATTCCCAGTCGTGAAATCCATAGATTAAGGCCTAATTTATTTATTTCAATTGACTGATTTCCTCATATGAACTGTAACTCAATAAAATCTTTGAAATTGTTGCATGTTGCGTTTATATTTTTGTTCAGTATACAATGGCACAGTTTGGTAATTTGTTTACGGTTAGAAATTATACAATTTGGACATGGCAATGTGTGAAAATAAAAATGGTTGTTGAAGACCATAAGAACCCCTTTCCCTCCCCTGATCCCAGGTCCCCATACAGTTGACCATCCCAACCCCTCCTAGCTGTCACTATGTAGACTGTTGAATTATTTCTGTGACGTCTTTAAAAAATGTTTGGCATGTAAATGTGGCCAAAATGTATTTTTTTTATGAGATCAAGTAATCTGGTGTGTACCACTCACTGAAGCTACCACACTTGTGTAGAGAGTTCAGGCTGGAGATTGATGTGGCAGAACCAGGCGGAGTCTGGGAGCAGGCGAGATTGAGACCATAAGCAAAGGCACTACTGGAGGAAAGAGTTAGTCAGCTGCAGAAGAATGTCAAGACAGAGGACGGACATGAAACCCGCTTCAGCAAAGAAGGAATGCAAACTCACTGCAAGGGTGAGTCTAGGGTTTCTGTCTCTGAACCTCCCCTGGGATTCAGCAGAGCCTGGGTGTCTGAAACAGTTATTGACGGGTGAAAACATCTCTGAATTGAATAAATTGAGACAATATAGGACATTGTTTGACAGACTGTTTTGTTAGTACACATACAGATATATGATCTTAATTGTAGCCAGTTTGCTACAGCATGAAAATAATCAACAGGAAATAGGAATGATATGGATTATAATTAATCAAGTCTGAAATTTGAAAGTGGAAAGTGTCAGATGTCAGAAGCCTTTTTAAACCTCAATTACACTACAAGTTTTACATTTCCTGCTTTGAAGAAAAGTTATCCTGCAACAGGGTGATCAAATTAAGATCCTACATCTGTACATGGCTGTCTGCAACCATATTAATATATTCTACCTAACAGGATGTGAATGAGGGGTGACTGTAAGAGTAAGGATAGATACAGAAAGTTACACACCGTTGCTCATCATCTGAGGTTTAAAATGGAATTTCCCCATGGGGATTCATTTCAATTGTATTGTCATGTTAAGATCTCTAAGATGCCTCTGACCACAACCCATCAGTGTTCATCATTACCTGGGGAGGTGACAGCCACTGGTAGAGACATACTTTGGCACTGCTGAGGAAACAGATCACAGTTGTCAGTAAACACTTTGAGCTCATGAGCTAATACGGACAGCATATTGAAAAGCAATATGTGATAAATAGTAGAGATGTATACCCATTTGTTTATAATTGTCCTGGTGATGCCTGTGAAAAGAGGGGAAAGTCTCAAATGAGTATTGTGACAGCTATAAAGCAGTGGCTCCCAAACGGAGCCCCCCCCCCCAAATATATATATATATATATATATATATATATATATATATATATATATCACTTGCCATTTCTGAAAGGATTTGCAGTGATGACCCAGTCAAGAACTGGTATTGGATCATGTTAGTCAGATTCTCAGACCTGAGAATGGAGGAGAGAGGTCTGCTCAGTCGAACTACTACACTTTCAATGATGCACTGTGGAAATCAACTGATAATCATTCATTCTTACCGGATGGGAGTGTTGTTAATGGTGTGTGTCCCATGAGAGGAGAGATAAAAACGACAAACATTTCAGTCCCACATTTGACAGTTTGATGTTCAAAGTGATTTACAGAAAAATAAAGTATTGTTCCTTGAATGAACAACCATGGCATGCTAAGACAATTTTGTGCCAATCTTTTACATGCACCTGTATGCAAATGTCACTGTTGTGTATTCTATTGCCCCCACGGTTGACCAGGCTCTTTCGGGAGCTTCAAAGCCTTTGTTGAACTGAAATTGGTACTTAATGCAGGTAAAACCAAGTATATGTTATTCTCCATAAAGATGTATCTAATGATTTATGCATTTGTACATTGGATGGTGCCCTCATTGATCGTGTCCCAGCTTATAAATATCTGTATATCTGGATTGACAAAAATATATCTTCAAAAAGCATGTTGATGAGTTAGTTAAGAAATTAAGAATTAAAATAGTATTATTTTATAGAAATAGGTCATGCCTTTCATTAAATAGCGGAAAACAAATCCAGTCGACATTCATACCAGTTATAGACTATGGCAATATTTTCTATATGAGTGCGATACGCTTAAATACAGGCGATAGGTTCAGTACACATCACTGCATTCTGTATTAGTTAAATCCAAAGTTAAATCTAGAATCGGCTTCCTATTTCGCAACAAAGCCTCCTTCACTCATGCTGCCAAACATGCCCTCGTAAAACTGACTATCCTACCGATCCTTGACTTCGGCGATGTCATTTACAAAATAGCCTCCAACACTCTACTCAGCAAATTGGATGTAGTCTATCACAGTGCCATCCGTTTTGTCTCCAAAGCCCCATACACTATCCACCACTGTGACCTGTACGCTCTTGTTGGCTGGTCCTCACTACATGTTCGTCGTCAAACCCACTGGCTCCAGGCCATCTATAAATCACTGCTAGGCAAATCCCCGCCTTATCTTAGCTCATTGGTCACCATAGCAGCACCCACCCGTAGTCTGCGCTCCAGCAGGTATATCTCACTGGTCATTCCCAAAGCCAACACCTCCTTTGGCCGCCATTCCTTCCAGTTCTCTGCTGCCAATGACTGGAACGAATTGCAAAAATCTCTGAAGCTGGAGACTCTTATCTCCCTCACTAACTTTAAGCATCAGTTGTCAGAGCACCTTACCGATCACTGCACCTGTACACAGCCCATCTGAAATTAGCCCACCCAACTACCTCATCCCTATATTGTTATTTATTTTGCTCTTTTGCACCCCAGTATCTCTATTTGCACATAATCTCTTGCACATCTAGCATTCCAGTGTTAATACTAATTGTAATTATTTTGCACTATAGCCTATTTATTGCCTTACCTCCATAACTTGCTACATTTGCACACACTGTATATATATTTTCTGTTGTATTTTTTGACTTTATGTTTTTTACCCCATATGTAACTCTGTGTTGTTGTTTTTATCGCACTGCTATGCTTTATCTTGGCCAGGTCGCAGTTGTAAATGAGAACTGGTTCTCAACTGGCTTACCTGGTTAAATAAAATAAAATAAAAATTAAAAAGTAGGCTGGCCCTCTTTTAAGTTTCGTAGATCGATGCATTGCACTCATTTTGTTAATATAGCCCTCCTGCATAAACTTGCTCCGTACCTTACTTCATTAACTTAGACGTACGAGATACCAGACCAGTGCCTGTATTCCCAATAGCGATGGAATTTAGGCTTACGAGTGTTAACGATGCATCTTTCCATCAACAGCCGAAGATGTAACATGCATTTCCCAAAACACCATGGAGAGAAAATGGTCGCTATGTGCGTAGTTGGAGCATGTGTCGATACTGATAGGATCGAAAGAAAGGAAACACTGCTCTCGGATTAGCTTCTCCATTAAAATATTTCCTTAACATTAGAATTGTTTCACAATACTGACGATGGATCAGTTCCTCGAGAGATATTACGGACGGCTGCAAATATTGAGGCGGCTTATTCGAATGCTTACGCAATAAAAATGCACTAAATCACAGATTTGGCACATCATTGGACGTCAGGCTACACATGAAATATGTTAAGACAGTAGCAAAATAGAACTCGATTGAACATGAAATGCATTTCAATATGATTGAAATAGGCGTATAGCGTACGGTTTATATTTTAATGCAGTCAGTGTTCATTTGAAGCATCTTTTTATGTATCAATTGCAAAGACAGGCAACTTCATATTTGTCGTCAACTTCGTTCTGAAGTTTTCGCAGTCACAGAGAGATGGATAAACTGATGTTATGTTTAGTGGAGATCTGTGTATAAAGTGACGCAGGAGGGCAAAAAAGCATTAACCACGCACGTCGCTGTTGGAGTGGTCTGAGGCAGCGGTTAGATGTGTTTAAGTGCAACAGCTCGGAGATTTAAAGATGCTCCTATGAAGGGTTCAACAATGAACTCCGTCTTAAGATGCTCTTGGGAAACCGGGCACAGAGCTGGCTAACTGGAGATCCTTTGATCCACTGAGTTGGGTAAATTTGCCTTCAGATTTTCGCACCTTACTTGTGGAATAATCTTCACGGCACTAAAATTGGCAATTCAAAAGGCTGATTGAGGACCTTTACTGAAGAACGTGTTGGTTTACTATGACTGTATATTGCGTATACAGGGCTCATCTACAGTATAAAAGAGACCTTGGTCAGTCAAGGTTAAATAACTGAAAGCCATAGGGCAGACTGAGCAAGTGAATGCCTAGAACTGGAGCTATGTTAGTTATTGTACCTTCAATCTGAGTGATGTGGCTCAGGCGTCCCTTGTTAGCAGCTTTGATTACAACTAAAAACTGATTAGTGAACATAGCTCTTAAGAAAAAGGTTGCCTTCTCTGTTGTGACAATGTAGGCCCCTCCAGATCATTTGTATAGCCACGTCAACTGCACAGTTTGTCATGCTTTTGCAAGCATCTTTGGGCCACTAGTTGGAGTCTACTTCTCTGTAAGCATAGTTGATTTGGCCAAGCGCTATCATGGTTTAATGAAACAGTGCATAAGTTACCTTCACTTGTATTGCATCCTCCATCCCACAATGTTAACCACTAACCTGATTGCAAAACCAAGTTCAACTCATGCCCAGTATAGCTTTAGATGCTTAATGAGACAAGCCAAGAGATCAGGACACCATTGTAAGTATTAAACATTTATTTCAAATCAAGTCAGCCACGCCAGAGTCAGGGCATGCGTGGTAGATGGCTGCCCACCTCCCAGGAATCACAGCTGGCCTCAGAGGTTCATACCTGAAACAAATACAAGAACTGGCTTACAGGGCAATGAAATAACGCATCGTCAACAATAAACTTTTAAATGCGCATGGGGAGGGGGTAAAAATCTAACCTAGTCAATCTTTTCAGGCCGGTGAGTTGTCAGTGATTGTAAGTGGTCCAATAAGAACAGCATTTTGAGTTAACCCATGTTCCCCTGAAAATATAAAGTTCAAACATTTAACCTGGTTGCTGGACACATCAGAAATTAAGGCATCCCATCTAGTGCCCAGAGACAATAGGTAAACACCATTTTAGTGGGTGCAGAAAGACTAGTAATACCTGAGCCATTTCCCCTCTTCCTCCGGGACTTGCAGCTGGAGTCACAGCAGCCACAGAGGGTACTATGGTAGGGGTCATCAAGGAGCTCCCAACTGGAGGGGAGGGGGGAATAAGCACATGAAACCAGAGTAGTACTCATCATTACCTTTGGCAAGTTAAAGTAGTACTTCTTTAAAATATTTAGTTTGTCTTCATAACATGTACACAATATTATTTTTACCCATGCTCTTTCACATAGTGGCAGGCTTTCTTGCTGGTGTCAAGGCCACTGGGATCCCAGGCCAAAAGGTTGCAGTGAATATACACCTGAGGATAGATAAGGGATATTAGAGCACATATTCAAGAGTGCCAAAATGTCAATCATGTAGATAAGTACACCCACTTCCTCGCCAACAGCGAACTTGAAGGCTTGCAGTGACAGATGGATTTCTGAGGTTTCTTGTCTTGGTTCGAACTTTGAGTTTGAAGTCTTGCTAGCGACAAGACATCTGATGGCAAAACATTTGACAATCACTAAAGATTAGTTGCAAGAAACTAAATTTACTTGGAGCAAAAGCGCTAATAGCATCCCGCTGTATTGCCCAGTGGTACATACCCCATGTTGGTAATGATGGGGTACACTGGGCCCTCAGACTGCAGCTCTGGGGTTGTGGTTGCCACACACTCCTCTAAGAGCAGCAGCAAGGGCTGATGGACCATCTGCTCCACTGCTGCAGAGATGTGGATGAAGGAGCCCAGGGGGTATTCCCTAGACAGATGTGGTCCAGAGAAGTCATCTGCAGGATACATATGGGATTAGTCTTACATCTACAGGAGTCAAGTTGTGTACTTCAGGTAGTCTCAAACCTACCCTTCATAAGTCCCATGCGGAAGACTAGATCTCCTTGACCATATGTATGAAACAGCACTGGGTCAAATATGCGAGGTGCCCAGTCTGCAGGCCTACATAGACCCAGGGAAATAGATTAAACATTTAGCCAAGAGTCAATGTTGTTTATGGTTAAGAGGACACCTGATGCAACATCAATAAACAGAAATTTATTCTTAAAGTACACAAACAGCCACAGGTCACCTTTCATAGGAACAAACCACTGGGTGAGAGAAAGACTTCAGTTGAGCTTTGGGAGCAGACGTATAGGTCAGCTCATTCATGTACATCAATGTGTCCCCAGTCACCTGTAGTGAGGTGGAAGGCATAGAGGTTAAACACCATTTCTGACAGCCAAATACACATGATACAACCTTAGCTAACCCCTACCATTCTTCTGAAGTTACAGTCACTGAGTTCCACTTGAAACATGGCCTCCCCAGCAGAGACACGGCCAGGATAACAGCCTCCCAGCCGGAGTAGTGAGGGGTCCATTTGTGACTGGGCCGCCCTCCATCTCAGGGTGACTGAGTCAAGGCCACAGTCTACCTTTAAATCTGCCAGGAGGAAAATAATAAAGTTAATCTATTTCTAATCTCAAATATAAAACTACTAATCTTCTGCAGCGTTGCCATGAGCTTTTTTAATGTCACTGCTCACTTTCCAAACAAAAACTGAATACACAAATATAATAATAAAACACATTACCTTCCTGTGCCACAATGGTAGCAACAGCCATGCCTAGGAGGACCGCACTGTGCCAAAAGTAAGCCTTCATGACTAAAGAGTATTCAGTGAATGCCAATGTTCAGTTGAAGTGGCTTATTTATACCTGCCAGCAAGCAATCAAGTTAATCACTGTCATCAGTGTGTTAGCTGTTAACAACCTCCAGCTGCAGGCAATCAATCACTGATTTGGAAATCGTTATGAACTCATCCCAGTCTCCTAACTTATTTATTATGAGATAGGCTGCGTTTACACAGGCAGCCATATACAGATCTTTTTTTTCACTAATTTGTCTTTTGACCAATAAAAACAGCTCTGAAAAAGATCTGCTGTGAAAAGATCTGTGATTGGTCAAAAGACCAATTACTTGAAAAAATATCTGAATTGGGCTGCCCATGTAAAGCAGCCATAGTTCCTAAAGCAAAATGATCAGTTGGTTTTCATTGCAACGCTATCGTTGAACGGTAACATCAAGCAAATGTAATCTTGTGCAGATAAAACTGAGATAGTGGTTTCTATCGGTAAAGAAACATTTTAAAAACTAAAACCTTTTATTATGGTGTAGTGCTTTCATTCAGTCATGTCAGATCAGTGATTAGCTCATGGAAAGAAGCAAACAATAATGCATTTCCAAAGTATTTGTACAGGGACAGAAAGATTAAAGGGGAACTGCCTCATAGAACCAAATGATCTGGTTATAAACGGCCTATGTGGCATTGATATGAGTCAGAAACATTCATTATAGTGTCAAAATTGACTACAAAGTGTAAATACGATAATTTTGGTCATAAAGTCAGTCTCGTCCAAAACGAGATTTGGAAGTGAGTGCGTCACGATGGGTTGGGTATGGATTACTTGCATGCCCACTTTTGCCAATGATGTCTAATTTCCCAGAGACAACAAGGTGTGGTCCGCCACCCAGCTGCCATGTGTTATGGACATGTTGTGGACATGAAACGTTAACAAAGGCTACTCTGCAAGCTTGGCTTCCTCTCATGCACAGGTTGTCACTATGAGTTGATCAACTTTTATTTTCTCCTCGATTTTAGGCATTGGGAGATATTAGTGTCACTGTTCAACTATTGCCTTTCTCTCTCTTTGAGTCTACTCACCACATTTTATTCACTGCAGTGCTAGCTAGCTGTAGTTATGCTTTCAGTACTAGATTCATTCTCTGATCTTTTGATTGGGTGGACAACATGTCAGTTTATGCTGCAAGAGCTCTGATAGGTTGGAGGACGTCCTCCGGAAATGATCATAATTACTGTGTAAGTCTATGGATGGGGTGAGAACCATGAGCCTCCTAGGTTTTGTATTGAAGTCAATGTACCCAGAGGAGGACAGAAGCTAGCTGTCCTCCGGCTACACCATGGTGCTACCCTATAGAGTGCTGCTGATGCTACTGTAGACATTCATTTAAAACAGTGTGTTTTAATCAGTTATTTGGTGATGTGAATATATTTAGCATAGTTTTATCTAAAAAGGATAACTTTTTTAATGTTTCACTATTTTTATTTTTATGAAATTCTGAGGAGCCTCCACTGGTGTGAGGTGTATACTTTTGTTTCAATGTAGATTTGTTTAAGACTACCAAGAAACACTGTGTGACCCTGATTTAGCCCACTGCAGTAAAATGTTTAATAATAGCCACACCAAACCTTCACAAAAGTTTCTAAACTTTATTAGGGTAATATCAAAAGTAAGCCATTGTTTACAGGGAAAATACGAGCAGGCTATTACATTGCAGCAAACACAGCATTACAGTTAGAACTTCATTTGGCCAAAGAAAATGGCTCAACAGAATGAAACAAAACAAGCTTTCCTGAATAACTGGGCCTGCCGGGAAGATATGTGGCCACATTATTATAGGACGACTTGGCAGAATGATGATCTGCAACAGACAGCGCATTCAGTATCAGAAGTAGAAATACAGCCAGACTGGCCTGCTACTGTGCTTTTCTAGACCTTATAAACTATCAAGAGTAGACCCACAACTGATCCAAATCTAATGAAACATTCAAATCACAGGGCTTTTGCGCCATTATTCAAATTACAATTTCACTGCAGCCTAGAATGTTGTACTCACTTGGAAACAATAATGCTATTATTAATTGCTGTTTAGGTAGGATAGTTGTAATGTCCCTAAACAAGATCAATAGGAGAGATTTTTGAGCTGTGTGTATCATGTCTTCACTGTTCTTTCATGCGCAATGATGCACCTAGCCTCTCCGCTGCCTATCTCCTATTTGTTCTTGTCTAAAAAATGTATGCAGCTTTGAATGTTTTTATGTTTGGTATGATTGCTAGTTAGCCAATTGCAGATCTGGACAAACGATCCACCTTCGACTATTGTCACTATGAATGTTGGATAGTGGGCAGGATAGACCGTTAGACTGGTAGACTATACTGACCTGTGGTATAGTAACAGTTAGCACACGGAAAAGCATAGCGCATAAGGGAAGTACCAAAACACCTTGATATAGAGGAGGTGCATGCAAGTAGATGAGGAAATTTGGCTAGGATGGAATAAATTATATAGTAAAACCTGCAAAAGAGCTAATGTAAACCAGGGAAAGAAAACGCACGACCCTCCCCTGTGCCCAATATTTTTTTTAAAAACACACAACCCTCCCCAAAGCAAAACAAAAAGTTTGACAATCCTCCCCTATTTTGGACCACCCCTCCCCCACAGTAAATTGTGATCTGTCCCTAACTGCAATACTACCCTCCGATCTCTAATGTATTGGCATGCCTTCTTTCCCTTATTAAAAACCTCAGAGTTCCATGCAACAAGCTTACAATGACTATACATACACCTGGGGTGAAATGAGAGGGGATAACAGTCAAGATCTACAGTAGGAACACTACCCATTCATTTCGAGAACTTGTGGTCCACTCACTTCCTCTCTGAGAGCTAACTTGAAGGACTGCATGTAAAGCAGGATAGCAGATGAATGGTACCTAGTCAGGAACCTGGAGTTCCCAGTCTTTCCACCTGCAAGGCAACTAAAGAAAATGCATCGTCCAATGATCATTCTAGACAGAAAGCTATAGAACTTGGATGATTGGATAAGTCTGTCTCCTACACATGGCCATAATAACCAGGTCTGCTACCGTCGGCTCTCAGGCTGCAGCACTGGTGTTGTGGCCGCCACACACTCCTCCAAGAGCAGCAGCAAAGGCTGATGGGCCTTCTGCTCCACTGCTGCCTAGATGGGGATGAAGGAGCCGACGGGAAACACGTGATCTTGGCTAGCTTTTAAAACGTCGCCTAGTCAGACCTTTACTACTGTTCCAGCTGGCTGATAGCCATTGTTACTTAGATTCCAACACCATAGCTAGACTGGATCAACACTAAACCCCATGGATAGTTACCTTTTGTAAACACACAATTGGGTGATTAATAGCAGCAGGTTTAGGCCTTAAGTCAGGTCTGTTAGTCAGGTTGGTTGAATAGATATGTTTATTTCCAGTCATCTGGGGAATAGGAGGAACAGTCTTCGAGGGATCCAAGATAGCATACATTGCCTTCTGAAAAAATTCAGACCCCTTTACTTTTTCCACATTTTGTTACAACCTTATTCTAAAATAGATTTTTCCCTCATCAATCTGCACACAATATCCCATAATGACAAAGCAAAAACTGTTTTTTTTAGAAATTTTAGAAAAATGAAATATAACATTTACATAAGTATTCAGACCCTTTACTCAGTACTTTGTTGAAGCACCTTTGGCAGCGATTACAGCCTCGAGTCTTCTTGGGTATGACGCTACAAGCTTAGCACAGCTGTATTTGGGGAGTTCTCCCATTCTTCTCTGCAGATCCTCTCAAGCTCTGTCAGGTTGGATGGGGAGCGTCACTGCACAGATATTTTCAGATCTCTCCAGAGATGTTTGATCGGGTTCAAGTCCGGGCTCTGGCTGGGCCACTCAAGGACATTCAGAGACTTGTCCCGAAGCCACTCCTGCGTTGTCATGGCTGTGTGATTAGGGTCATTGTCCTGTTGGAAGGTGAACCTTTGCCCCAGTCTGAGGTCCTGAGCGCTCTGGAGCAGGTTTTCATCAAGGATCTCTCTGTACTTTGCTCGGTTCATCTTTGCCTCAAACTTTGCCTCGAGTCTCCCAGTCCCTGCCGCTGAAAAACATCCCCACAGCATGATGCTGCCACCACCATGCTTCAACGTATGGATGGTGCCAGGTTTCCTCCAGACGTGACACTTGGCATTCAGGCCAAAGAGTTCAATCTTGGTTTCATCAGACCAGAGAATCTTGTTTCTCATGGTCTGAGAGTCTTTAGGTGCCTTTTGGCAAACTCATACCGGGCTGTCATGTGCCTTTTACTGAGGAGTGGCTTCCGTCTGGCCACTCTACCATAAAGGCCTAATTGGTGGAGTGCTGCAGAGATGGTTGTCCTTCTGGAAGGTTCTCCCATCTCCACAGAGGAACTCTAGAGCTCTGTCAGAGTGACCATCGGGTTCTTGGTCACCTATCTGACCAAGGCCCTTCTCCCCCGATTGCTCTGTTTGGCCAGACGGCCAGCTCTAGGAAGAGTCTTGGTGGTTCCAAACGTATTCCATTTAAGAATGATATAGGCCACTGTGTTCTTGGGGACCTTCAATGCTGCAAAAATGTTTTGGTACCCTTCCCCAGATCTGTGCCTCGACACCATCCTGTCTCGGAGCTCTACAGACAATTCCTTCGACCTCATGGCTTTTTGCTCTGACATGCGCTGTCAACTGTGGGACCTTATATAGACAGGTGTGTTCCTTTCCAAATCATGTCCAATCAATTGAATTTACCACAGGTGGACTCAAATCAAGTTGTAGAAACATCTCAAGGATTATCAATGGCAACAGGATGCACCTGAGCTCAATTTCGAGTCTCATAGCAAAGGGTCTGAATACTAATGTAAATAAGGTATTTATGTTTTATGTTTTCGATACATTTGCAAACATTTCCTAAAATCTGTTTTCGCTTTGTTTTTGTGTGGTATTGTGTGTAGATTGCTGAGGAAATTGTTTTATTTAATCAATTTTAGAATAAGGTTGTAACGTAACAAAATGTGGAAAAGTTCAAGGAGTCTGAATAGTTTCCGAAGACACTGTAGAGTTGGGTACACAAATTACCAGTTTCTGGATGGTGCGGTCATTGAGGTTGTAGTGGAATGTTGCCTCCCCTTCACCATTGGGCAGAACATTAAAGAGTAACTGAAGGCAATAAACAACTTATCTGGTAGAAAACGGCCTTTGTGGCATCGATATTAGTCAGAAACATTCTAGTGTTAAAATTGACTACAAAGTGTAAATACGATTATTTTGGTGATAAAGTCAGTCTCCTCCAGAATGGAGATTTGAGAGATAATTAGGGAAAAAAATGTAATGGAATGAAGGATACCATAACAGTTTTCCTTGGGTTGGGTTTATTTCAATCCTGCCCACAGCTGGCAGCACCCAAGTAATCATCAATTCAGAGCGCAGCTGCACATGACCCGATCATAATGCCAATGGTAAATTTGGTTTGACATTCGATATATCCCTATGGGGCTAGTTAGGGACCATTAGTAAATAACACAATGTACATGGGACAATATTTTAAAATGTAAATAGCTAAAAATGTCAATGGCTTAAAAACCTCAAATTATAAATTGTAGAAATTCATATACACATATTTAAAGTATTTAATGAGACAACAAAAAGATGTGTAACATGAAAATGTAGTCCCATTTACATTATATAATTTATTGACTGTCCCTAACTAGCATAGGCTGAGAGAAGTTGGCTAACTTGCTAGCTAGTCTAGGCTACTTCCAGACACAAGACCTGGTTAGACTGTTTTAAGTTATCTAGGAGGGTATGTGAATAACTGTGTACTGTTTTAGCAGAGTGAAAGTACAAACGCTTCCCACGTTCGAACACAAGCACAAGAGACACTCACATCAGAGCACAAGACCCAAATCTCGTTCTCAGTCCCATTTCCTAATGAGGAGAATTGAAACCGAAGATAAATCAGGAACTTCAGCCCCCCTTTAAATGTGGATGAAACACAGTTTCCAAGGAAGAGACGGCTGCGTTTTCAACCAACTCTGGACTGACCTTCCATGTCACTTTAATGGAGCGTGTCTCACAATGTACATTGAAATCTGAAAATGAAATTGTTACGTTGCTACGTTACAACCTTATTCTAAAATGGATTAAATACATTTTCCCCTACAATCTACACACAATACCCCATAATGACAAAGCGAAAACAGGTCTTTAGACATTTTTGCAAATGTATTAAAAATTAAAAAATTAAAAACCTTATTTACATAAGTATTCAGACCCTTTGGTATGAGACTCGAGGCTGTAATCACTGCCAAAGGTGCTCCAACAAAGTACTGAGTAAACAGTCTGAATACTTATGTAAATGTGATATTTCAGTTTTGTATTTTTAATACATTTACAAAAAAAAAACGGTTTTTGCTTTGTCATTATGGGGTATTGTGTGTAGATTGATAACAGGGAAAAAAACAATTTAATCAATTTTAGAACAAGGCTGTAATGTAATAAAATTTAAAGGGCAACTTCAACACTTTTCAACCTCATTTTCATAATCTCCAGCACAATACCAGTGTCAACATATGTGAAAATGGCTCATTTCTAAGTTTTGTCAAATAAATATAAACTTAAAAAGTTTTAACAGGTAACGTCATCAAAAATGGCTAAATGTTCTCTCCACCGCATGGCAAAATGTGTAGAACTGCAGAAAAGGTGCCTTAAAACTGCAAAAGTTTCTCCCTGCCCCATGGCAAAATGAGTAGAATTGCAAATTAACTTTAAAACATACATTTTTCTCTCCGCCACCAAGACGGGAGCCACAAATAATGTTTGCCTGCTTGGTGGGGGGGGGGGGGGGGGCGCTGTCCTCGGTTGCAACACTCACTACCGAGTTCCAAACAGCCTCTGGAAGCAACGTCAGCACAATAAATGTTCGCCGGGAGCTTCATGAAATGGTTTTCCATGGCCGAGCAGCCGCAGACAAGCCTAAGATCACCATGCGCAATGCCAGTGGTGTAAAGTTCACCGCCATTAGACTCTGGAGCAGTGGAAACGCGTTCTCTGGAGTGATGAATCACGCTTCACCATCCGGACCAACTCCCTATTATTGCCCATGATTTTGGAATAAGATGATCGACGAGCAGTAGTCCACATACTTTTGGTCATGTAGTGTGCTTGGGATATTGCTTTTCAACAGGAAAATGTTATTAAAATCGCTGGAGGATGGATAATGCTGAATGTCTGTGAGAGGTCAAGGAGAGATAATTATGGACCTAAAAATGAGCAACAACATAATCCGTTCATGGTATTTCTCGACCTCAACACATACTAGATTGTTTATGATTTTTAAAGTTAACTTTGTAACAGTCACATACAGTATTTCCCAGAAAGTAATTATCTGCAAAGCGGAACCTATGTCTCACAAAATACGATGGATGGACAACGGACGGAACAGTTACTTACACAGGAAGTAAAATTGAATCAGAAGGTTTGCTCAATTTGACAACAATACCACACTGTAAGTGTGGATTAGGTATTTAATCTTAAATCGATTTGAAACGTATTTTAGGTCAAAATGCTGATCAAGGTTAAGGTAAGACCAGCCATTTAATCTGTGGCCATGTCTGCTAGTGTACAGACTGTATGGTCATCTCATCGTCGTCGAGCTAGCTGGATAGTAATATTAGACGTAAATGTTAGTTATACGTATCTTTGGTAAATGTATTGATCTGAAAAGCGCTAGTTATATAGTGGACATTGCAGGCCATTGGATTTTTTGAATTGTCATCCCCGTATAGCTAGAATGTTGTAACAACAGCCATGTTAGCAAGTTCGCTAACGTTAGCCAACTAATTTAGCTACGTAACGTTAGTTAGCTAGCTAGTTAACGTTGTTTTTCTGTTACAGACTCTCACTGGCAAAGAAATAGAGATCGACATTGAGCCCACAGACAAGGTATGAAACATCATTACTCCGAAGGTTGAATTGAATATAATGCATTTGCTTTCTATGTGTAATATATGGATTGCTCATGTCAGTATACATTGGAGAGTCATGACCCTGTAATGATGTGTGCTTATATGCTCACTTGTACACATATGAAGGTGGAGAGAATTAAAGAAAGGGTGGAGGAGAAAGAGGGGATTCCACCTCAACAACAAAGACTCATCTACAGTGGAAAACAGATGTAAGTGATCAACCCTTCCATCACAATCTTGTCATGAAACATCTGCTCCCTTTAACACTAGAAGCCTGGCCTTTCAGCCTATAAGTACCCGCAAGAGAACGTTGGGAGTCCCCTTTTGCACACCCATCAGATGCATATCAACCTGCAAGGTACACAAACATAAGCACCAACGCTTGACAAATAGTGCATAAACAATTGTAAAGCATGAATTACATGAACAAATATTAATGGGAATACTGTGCATTCGGAAAGTATTCAGACCCCTTTACTTTTTCCACATTTTGTTCCGTTAAAGCCTTATTCTAAAATGGATTAAATAAATAAAAAATATCATCAATCTACACACAATACCCCATAATGACAAAGTGAAAACAGGTTTTTAGAAATGTTAGCAAATTTATAAAAGTAAAAAAAATATAAACCTTATTTACATCAGTGTTCAGACCCTTTGCTATGAGACTCGAAATTGAGCTCAGGTGCATCCTGTTTCCATTGATCATCCTTGAGATATTTCTATAACTTTATTGGCGTCCACCTGTGGTAAATTCAGTTGATTGGACATGATTTGGAAAGGCACACACCTGTCTATATAAGGTCCCAGAGTTGACAGTGCATGTCAGAGCAAAAGCCAAGCCATAAGGTCGAAGGAATTATCCGTAGAGCTCCGAGACAGGACTGTGTCGAGGCACAAATCTAGGGAAAGGTACCAAAAAAATTATGTTGCATTGAAGGTCCCCAAGAACACAGTGGCCTCCATCATTCTTAAATGGAAGAAGTTTAGAACCACCAAGACTCTTCCTAGAGCTGGCCGCCCGGCCAAACTGAGCAATCGGGGGATTGGTCAGGGAGGTGACCAAGAAACCCGATGGTCACTCTGACAGAGCTCCAGAGTTCCTCTGTGGAGATGGAAGAACCTTCCAGAAGGACAACCATCTCTGCAGCACTCCACCAATCAGGCCTTTATGGTAGAGTAGCCAGACGGAAGCCACTCCTCAGTAAAAGGCACATGACAGCCCGCTTGGAGTTTGCCAAAAGGCACCTAAAGGACTTATGACCATGAGAAACAAGATAATTTAGTTTGATAAAACCAAGATTGAACTCTTTGGCCTGAATGCCAAGTGTCACGTCTGGAGGAAACCTGGCACCATCCATACGTTGAAGCATGGTGGTGGCAGCATCATGCTGTGGGGATGTTTTTCAGCTGCAGGGACAGTTAGACTCGTCAGGATCGAGGCAAAGAAGAACGGAGCAAAGTACAGAGAGATCCTTGATGAAAACCTGCTCCAGAGCGCTCAGGATCTCAGACTGGGGCGAAGGTTCACCTTCCAACAGGACAACGACCCTAAGCACACAGCCAAGTCAATGCAAGTCTCAGAATGTCCTTGAGTGGCCCAGCCAGAGCCCGTACTTAAACCTGATCGAACATCTTTGGCGAGACCTGAAAATAGCTGTGCAGCAACGCTCCCCATCCAACCTGACAGAGCTTGAGTGGATCTGCAGAGAGGAATGGGAGAAACTCCTCAAATACAGGTGTGCCAAGCATCATACCCAAGAAGACTCTAGGCTGTAATTGCTGCCAAAGGTGCTTCAATAAAGTACAGAGTAAAGGGTCTGAGTACTTACGTAAATGTGATATTTCCTTTTTTCTTTTCTAACAAGATGTGGAAAAAAATCAAGGGGTCTGAATACTTTCCATGTAAAAATATAACATCTACTTATTTGTTTATATTATTCATTTTAGAATAATCATTTTTTAGAATAATCATTTGTGTTTATAAAGGTGTTAGGTATCATTAGAATATGAAAAAACTATTATTTCAACGAACATAATAGCATTTTCATTTGTTTGTTACTCTAGGCTACAAGTAAAAACAAAAAAACACTAGTTCAAGTCCATCACAAAGAAGTCCATTATAATTTCGTTTTGGCAGGTCTAAAGAAACATTGTGGAAATACGAAAATGTATTTAAACGAAAACAGAATACCATATTTTAAGTTGATTATGTTACAAATCTTTGCTTAGTAGCCAGAGAAATGCTGCCTGCGAGTGGTCATGTGCTGAGTGCATGGACAGTGCAGGTATTCTTGTGAAATTTGGAAATAGAGCTGCACCTCTTGAATTTTGAGTTATTTTACAAAGGTAAGTGTTATATCTAGCCTAGCTGTAGAAGAATGCACATCTGCACAGTTTCACATTGTACATCACTCTCTCGTTTAATTACATGTGCCACTTATTCTGACAACCCATTCATCCGTAAAGCAGCACACTGTTGTAAACCATAACAACGTACAGTATGACATACAGCATGTCGTACCATACATAACAGTAAGTGTCATAGAAACTGCAGAATATGATCTTTCTGATACTATATAGAAATCAATGTTTTACCTGCATGTGAGGATTTGATGAAGTGATGCTTGTTTCCCTGCATCTGTCAATTAGAAGATGTGCCCATCTCTTCATGTACAATCTGACAACTGATAATATTGTCACTCAGACTGTCAATTTCATCTTGTCTATAGGCTAAGTCTTATTATGTGTGAAATTAGTTTGGGTGTAGTTTCGATGGGCCTGCTGCGCAGGCAGACTGGCATCGTTTCTTTCCCCTCGCTCAACTTGGATAGAGTTAAGGATATGTTTTGCATTATTCTAAAGGCCTACTGCAACACATAGCATGTTTTAGTTTCCCTTACAATAAATGTGATTTTAATAATAGAGTTATAGTAACTAAAACAGTCCCGTAACAGCTTATTTTTACAAAGGAAAACGTAAAAGAGAATAGTATCAACCTGCAAATCACGCGGTCAAATTAGTAACATGAGTGCCAACGCTGATAAATATGCATAACACAAACTCATCATTACAGTATTGTTGTTCTAAATTAAATCAACCTCTTCACCCTCCTTATCGTTCAGTTAGGCTTATTTTAAATTCGATTTTGAAGTAATGTACAATTATCGCCCATTCATCCATTTGTCATTCATTCAGTGGGCTGGCATCGTTTGAGTCCCTTTGCTCAACAACTTGTAGCATGTTTTCGTTTCCCTTATAATAATTTTGATTAGTTCTAGTAAAAATAAAACAGTCCTGCAACAGCTTCTTACACTATTTTCTTATTAAATTAAATCAGCCTCTTCAATTGTGAAGCAACGTGCACAATTATCGCCAATTCATCCATTGGTCATTCATTCAGTGAGGAGAGAGACGCATCAGCACCTGGCTGGGTACCAGCGTCTTACAGCGCATTGTCTTGGCAGGTTAAGTTGGGAATAGGTGTGAAAAAACGTATGTTTGTGATAAAAAAAACTCAGACAAATGAGCAATGTAAAATACAACAGGAAAAGTCAGGGAAGGAGCAGGACTTAGCTTTTTTTTGTCTGATTTATTGTATTTACACAACCAAACACCTTTGGCCTATGGTGGTTCTAGTGTTAATCAAGTGGCAGCATTACATCTTGGATGCAACACTTGTTTTATCTGCTCCGACTTCATCCCATCCCTCTCAGGAACGATGAGAAGACCGCTGCAGACTACAAGATCCAGGGAGGCTCAGTGCTGCATCTGGTCCTGGCGCTAAGAGGAGGGCTTGTCTGCCACTGTTCCAGCATACACCTACTCTCCTAGTGGGCAGAAACTCTACAGTTGGGCCTTGTGCCAACCATAGAGTTTGCTGCTCTGTGTGACGATGACAATTTGGACTGCTATAATTCCTCTGTGTAGATTGTTTTTGTAACCACCCATGCTTAAATTCCAACCGTGTAAATGGGACACAGTGGGAGAGTGAGTTTGGACACTGGTTATTTTGCTTGTGAATAAAAGGTGAAATTGACAGTTTCTTTTGAAGTACATGTATGGCTGCTATTGCATGAGTGTGTAATTTAGCAGTGCATTGTAAAACGACTTTCCATATAGGCAGTTATGAACTCTGATGAAAATAATTCATTCATAATTCAATTTGATAATCTTTAATTACAAAAGACATGGGAGTCAAAGGCAATGCACACAACAAACTGAATTCTCTTTCCTCGTCTCTCCCTCTGGTTCCTTTACGAGGATAGTGGTCTGAAGGATGGATGTTTTGCTCAAATTGCACTGAACCCCATTTTCAAGAGTACATTTGTTTATATCCATGAACCAGTCAATGTTCTGTCAATGCAAGTTATAAAAAAAATGAGTGGGCAGCCAGTGATATGGCCCAGATGTTCGGTATATTAGCAAGTTACCAAATTAATTCTGTCAGGGATGTGGTACTACTTTTGTATCCTTGTGGAGGCACTTATCAGCCCCGTTGTGCACCCTCAAATATCCATTAGCGTGTGTGTGCATCTGTATCAACTATTTGGTATCATAACAAGATTTGCAGTCTCCTACAACCCAAGATTAGTCTAGTGTGTTGAGAACATAAGTCACCCATTGTGCCCCACCCAGGGGTCAGGACCAGTATTTTCCCTAGATCTATTTTCCTAGATGCATTAAAACAACTCAAGAGGCATAAGCTATGGAAGGGGAAACACTGGGCAGGACTGCCTGACTGGCACTGATGCTTCACAAAGATCAGTATTGGGGTAGTACACATAATTCACAGATAAAACAGCAACTCCCACCTCAAAATAAAGTCTATATACACATACATCATAATACCTCAGCTCCAAAGGAGGTTCTGAGTGACAGGCACAGGGGAAGAGAGAAGCAGATGGTAAAGAGAGGTAGGGAGGAGAAGAGGACACCAATGGAAGGCATGTACCGTAAGTATAGATAAGGCATAGTGTTAGGGGATGCTAATCATGTGGCTCAGATTGACAAGAGGGAACTGTAACAGTGAGCCACAACGGTAGGTAGGAAAGTAGTCCCGGAGTGAAAGAAAAGTGGTCAAGGTAGCATAGGCCAAGACTTCAAGCTACTCTCTTAAAAGATTATCCAGACAGACACCTTTCATGTGGACAGTCTTGATTGCACAGTTCTCAGGATAGATGGATCTCCTGATTGGACAAGTCCCACTGGCCCAGGCAGACAGCTGCATATTACTATTGTTGATTGAAGTGACAACAATGATGATGACCTGCAACTCTGGAAATACACACCAAAGGCAGTACCATGTTCAGTAGTGCCATTAATACTGTTGGTTATGCTATGGGAAATGTAATACCAGTAGTCCAAACAGAAGCTGAAAAGGTAGAATGGTGACAATGGCTTTTAGGGTGACAGTCTCAGTTTATCTACATAAATCCCTGCTAACTGTAGGGGGACATTTTCCACGGTTCTTGAGGGTCAGCCATTTAGAAAAATAAGAGAATTAAGTCATTTGGAAAAATATCAGGTTGTAGAATAGAATAGTTGAATGACAGAGAGGATCCCCTCTGTGTATGATTGACAGGCAGCTGTCGGGTAGAATGGATCCCCACTCCTGGGCCTGATCGGCTGTCAATCCTTCCATGGTCTGATGTCAGTGTTGATGGACAGGTTGATTTCAGCTGTCATTACCAGGCGGGGCTGGGAAATGAGTCGATCTGCACCGTGTCCTGGCAGACAGAGCCCTGGCTGGTGTAGCACACACGCACCCTCATTTTCAGACTCACCTGATTAGGAAGGAAGTGAATGTTTATTTCATTGTGGTGTGCCCGTGAGTGTGGGTGTGTGCATGTGTGTGGCAACCACTGACTGAAGACCCACCTTGTTAGGGTTGTTGAGGAGCACAGTCTGGGTCACCTGACCTAAGCCATGTGCCGGGATGACGTCACCACTCGGAGCCTTCATCTGTAACTGGACGCTCTGAGTTGGATGGTAGTGAGAGACAAAGGTCATGAATAGCCTATAACTAGGGCCCAGAGTTTTTCCTGGTCTGGTCACATGGTCTAGAGGGGCCTACTCACGCCGTACAAGTTTGGAATACCAAATACTAAGGTAGTCTGACAGACGGACCCAAAAACAGACGGACAGACCTTGGGTACTGCTGCTTGCAGGGTGATGCTGGTGATGTCCCCGTCAGTAGAGTTGGTGGCAGTGAGGGTAACAGTCATCCCTGTGTCTGTCTGTCTGTCAGTCTGTAGTTTCAGAGTCACACCGTTCTTCTCATACACTATAACACTAGGTGGCACTATGGAAACAAAGAAACACCTGTCACACTGGGGCTCATGAAATTCAGCACAAGAAACAGACCATCATTAAATACATTATGAAGACATGCTATATCTTTTGCATAAAGCTACTGATGTGTTCATTCTAAAATCCCAAACAGTACATCTTCATAATGTATTTCTGATGGCTTAATGATGGCATTGTCCATCTCTCTGAAACCCCCATCTCCATTTCTGTTTCATTCTCACTCAGCAGCTCAGTGTGTCTCACCAGGTGTGACATCCAGGCCTCCCAGCAGGTCCAGTAGGTCTCCCCCAGCCGTGCTGCTAACAGGGCCGAGCGGTGTGGTGGACAGGGCTGGGCTGGGCTGGAGAGGCTCCGCAGAACCACCTAGCAGGTCCAACAGATCACACACCTTGACAAGAGAAAATGAGGGAAAGATTCCATATTGAGTTACATTTGAGAGGCTTAGCTTGAGAAAGTGCACACACGGTATGCAATAGGTCAAGTATACTTCATATCCAGATAGCTGAACTACCAAAGTTTATTGGTCATTTTCATTCCTTACCTTGTTAGCAGGTTCCTGGGGCAATACTACTTCCTGTGTCAGTTTGGTTGGCTCCATCTCTTTCATAGTCCCCCCTGCTGATTCTCCATTGGTATGTCCCGGTGAGCTCTTGTCAATCACTGGCATTCTCTCCAGAACAGCAGCCCTGTGAGCACAGAGCTCTCTTAGCAGTGTATTGGGCAAAGCAAAAGTAGCTACCATGATGAAAAGAATAATTGAGTCACTGAGGTGCTGCCATTTCCCCTCAGTGTTGTATTCATAGATATAATAATATATTTATACATCATTGGCAATATACTGTATGTTATTACATAGACTACCTCATGTGGTCGTATTTCTTAAACAGAGCGTTATATTCCACTGCCCTCTGCTGGAGTTCCACGTCGATGCAGCTGCCGTAGATGCTGACGATGCTCCTAATGCGACTGCCGGACAGGGGTGAGGAGAGAAAAACACCAGGAAACGAGCTATTTTAGTATTCTCTGTATCAGCAATGAGAGTCACAAGTCCCAAGACCCCACGCAGTGGGCAAAACTGACAAAGCAGTTTTCAGTAGTTGCTGTATAGCGGTTGTAGCAGTGTTCTGAGGGGTGTGAGATAATTATGCTTACTCCACGTTATGTGTTATGCGTGTGCTGAGTTTCATGGTTGCTGTGAGCGCAAAGCCCCTGGTTGCCGGCGACGACATATGTGACTGTAGAACCATTTCCAAGGCGTCCAGGACATCATCCTCTGCCACCTAATGGCAGGACAGACAAACAAGAAGAACTGTCTCAGTTTAATTACAATTAATACTGTATTGTCAATGGGTATTAACAATGCCTGTGTTAAAACAACCAAAGCATCCTCCCTCATGTACCTGAACAGGTTCTGTCTCCTCACACTCTCCTCTCAGAAGCAGGTCTCCATATTCCCCAATACACCAGCATGCCACCTGTACCAGGGATTGCTGCACACACAAACAAACATTGCACAGTTCCACAGCTGAGAATAGAGGATAACCAGGGCATTGAGGTTTTCCTGACTGATAACACAATCACAATTCTACAGAGCATGGCACACAAACACATTCATACTAAAGCCATACCACTGAGATGTCTGTAATCAGGGCTCTGTACAGCTTGTGGACCGTGTAGCAGTGTAGTTCTGTTGCTGTGGTGATGAGCTGGATCAGGTTGGGAACTGTCTCATCCCTCACGTCGCCCCCTGCCTGAAAGAGATGGTACTACTGTCAAACACAGGAATGTCTAGACTAGTCTAGACAGGGCAAATAGTGGCAATGTGGGGAGGCCTAGCTTCCACCCAGACAGCTTGAAGTATAGTGGGGTGATATAAGTGGGATACATCATAGGGGTATTTACAATAGCTGGTCATAGTTAAAACAACTTGTACAGTAGCTCAGCTGGAAGAGCACAGCGCTTGTAGTGGCAAGGTAGTGGGTTCGATCCCCAGGACCACCCATACACAAAAACAAAAAACAATTATGCACGCATGACTGTAAGTCGCTTTGGATAAAAGCGTCTGCTAAATGGCATATTATTATTATTATTAAAACAAGTTGTACAATCATCAGGTGATTGTGGTGCAGTACAGTGTCAGTATTTACCGTGGTGAGGACATGCAGGATGGTGTCAATGTGCCAGCGCTGAGAGGGAGCATACCTGACAGAGACACAGAGACAGAGACTCAGTGGTGTTCAGTGCTGCGGCTCAGACACAAACACAGACAGACTGACAGTGACACACAGGGAGGGCAGGCTACTGGCTAGGCCTGTGTGTGTTCAGTGGTAGAACAGCCAGATAGCAGTGAGACATATACAGACAAAGAACGCAAGACAGAAACACAGTACCGCACCTGACACAGAGACAGGGAAACATTCATATAGACATAGATACAAAATGAGACATTCAGATAAAGAGACTACATGACATAGACATTTAAAGCCCATAGACAGGTGAGGGCCAGCCCTGTACCTCTCTGCAGCGTTGAAGATGCCTGAGGTGGTGTGTGCTCGGAGCTCTGGGGGACAGCTGGAGAGGAAGAGGAGCAGCTCCTTCATCAGAGAGCGGATGTTGACAGCTGACACCAGGGCCAGAGAAAGCTCCAATGCCCGGCTGAGGGATAAACATAAAGAAGATTATAACTATATACTGTTATTCTCTACAGTACTACGCCACCTTCCATTATAGCTCATGAATAGGTGACACGTGGCTAACCGGTAGTATAGGTTCAGCAATCAATACAGTACCGTTTGACAGAAGCATCCTGGTCCTTCAGGCAGTCCACTATGGTCCCCCTGTGACGCTGCACTGCATTGTGGTCTGTCTGAACAATCTTCTGAAGGGAAGTCATGGAGATGTACCTGTGCATGAATAAAAAGATTTTGACATAGAAAGAGAAAGACGTGTTATATTTGTGTGTTTCTGGTCATGTGCGAGGGCTGTGATAATTTATCAATTGGTGCATGGATACATTTCATGGAACAAACTCTGCTCAGCCAAGCAACATGTTTGTGATTTTCTTCAACAACTATCATTTCCAAGGTCTCCCATCTCATGCAAACATTTTAGCTGTGTGCTTTCTTCCCTGGTGGTGAGCATGACTGCTCTCCTCTAAGTTTAAGGTCTTTGAAATGTATATCTGGTGTAATGATCTGCGATCATTCTGCATGCTGAGAGAATGATCATATCTGCTCTGAGCCAGTCTAGCAGCTTTCCATCAGCTGTCCCACTGCCAGAGGGAGCGGCGATTAAGCCTGGGACCAGACCAGATTAACCTGCTGGGCCAGACAGACCCTAGGGGAACAATCCCAACAGGAAAATATGGATAAAAAGGAAATGTATATGTGATCGTTAGCCCACAACCCTGTCTGTCACTGTAAGGCCTCTAGCTAAATAATCACAGGAATAGACATTGCTGACTGTGTTTAGATGTATTAGAATCCACAGGTTTGTCTGCCTCAGGCAACAATAACCTTCTAGGCAATGGGCTAGAAACCATGAAGAAGGACCAGATGAGATAAATGAAAGAGAGAGATGGAAGGGGGAGGTGAGGGGACACTAACCGGATGTTCCTATCGTTGTTCAGAAGAAATCGCCCCAGGATATTCACAGCTAGGACCTGTCACACACAAAAAAACACAACCTAGATACGGCCTCTGTTGTACATAAATGTTAGCTACATTGGCCTCAACCACTTGTAGCACATTCAATGGATACAAACAAGAAATTACTTGATGGTATCACACGTGGCACTTACCCTCAAGCCACTTTCTGATTTGATGTCCATGACAGTGAGAACCGTTTCATACAACACAGCACTGCCGGCAGTCTTACTGCTGTCTGTGTTCGTGGCCACCTGTATAAAGAAACAGTGATAAAAATCGAATTATAAACTGGGTGGTTCGAGCCCTGAATGCTGATTGGCTGACAGCCGTGTTATATCAGATCGTATACCACGGGTATGACAAAACATGTATTTTTACTGCTCTAATTACGTTGGTAACCAGTTTATAATAGCAATAAGGCACCTCTGGGGTTTGTGGTATATGGCTAAGGGCTGTGTCCACTAAGAACAGCCCTTAGCCGAGGTATATTGGCCATATACCACACCTTCTCAGGCATTATTGCTTAAATAAATCATACAACAACAACCCTGCAAGACTATTTACTGGTGAAAATACTGCAGTGTGAATCCTTGCATGTGGTTTCATTACTGTACCTGGGCCAGCAGGTCATTCATGGCATCACTGGCTGTATCATTATTACGACCCAGGATCCTCAGCAACCTAAGAATGCGCACCTAATGATGGATAAACAGTGAGAGACAGAGAAAGAGAAATACACTATATATAAAAAAGTATGTGGACAGCCCTTCAAATTAGTGGATTCGGCTATTTCAGCCACACTCGTTGCTGACAGGTGTATAAAATCGAGCACACAACCATGCAATCTACATAGACAAACATTGGCAGTAGAATGGCCTTACCGAAGAGCTCAGTGACTTTCAACATGGCACAGTCATAGGATGCCACCTTTCCAACAAGTTAGTTTCGTCAAATTTCTGCCCTGCTAGAGCTGCCCCGGTCAACTGTAAGTGCTGTTATTGTGAAGTGGAAACGTCTAGGAGCAACAACGGCTCAGCCGCGAAGTGGTATGCCATAAAAGCTCACAGTATGGGACCGCCGAGTGCTGAAGCACGTAGCGCGTAAAAATCGCCTGTTCTCGGTTACAACACTCACTATCGAGTTCCAAACTGCCTCTGGAAGCAACGTCAGCACAAGAACTGCTCGTCGGGAGCTTCATGAAATGGGTTTTCATGGCCGAGCAGCCACACACAAGCCTAAGATCACCATGCGCAATGTCAAGCGTCGGATGGAGTGGTGTAAAGCTCGCCTCCATTGGACTCTGGAGCAGTGGAAACGCATTATCTGGAGTGATGAATCACGCTTAACCATCTTGCAGTCCGACAGATGAATCTGGGTTTGGCGGATGCCAGGAGAACGCTACCTGCCCGAATGCATAATGCCAACTGTAAAGTTTGGTGGCGGAGGAATAATGGTCTGGGCTGTTTTTCATGGTTCGGGTTAAGCCCCTTAATTCCAGTGAAGGGAAATCTTAATGCTACAGCATACAAAGACACTCTAGATGACTCTGTGCTTCCAACTTTGTGGCAAAGTGGAGGCTGTTATAGCAGCAAAGGGGGGACCAACTCCATATTAATGCCCATGATTTTGGAATTAGATGCTCGACGAGCAGGTGTCCACATACTTTGGTAATGTAGTGCTTTCGGAAAGTATTCAGAACCCTTGACTTTTTCCATATTTTGTTACGTTACAGCCTTATTCTAAAATTGATTAAAAAAATATATATATCCTCAGCAATCTACACACAATACCCCATAATGACAAAGCGAAAACAGGTTTAGATTTTTTTTGGCAAATTTATTTAAAAAAACAAACAGACATACCTTATTTACATAAGTAATCAGACCCTTTGCTATGAGACTCGAAATTGAGCTCAGGTGCATCCTGTTTCCATTGATCATCCTTGAGATGTTTCTACAACTTGATTGGAGTCCACCTGTGGTAAATTCAATTGATTGGACATGATTTGGAAAGGCACACACCTGTCTATATAAGGTCCCACAGTTGACAGTGCATGTCAGAGCAAAAACCAAGCCATGAGGTCGAAGGAATTGTCCGTAGAGCTCAGAGACAGGATTGTGTTGAGGCATGGATCTGGGGAAGGGTACCAAAAAAATTCTGCAGCATTGAAGGTCCCCAAGAACACAGTGGCCTCCATCATTCTTAAATGGAAGATGTTTGGAACCACCAAGACTCTTCCTAGAGCTGGCCGCCCAGCCAAACTGAGCAATCGTGGGAGAAGGGCCTTGGTCAGGGAGGTGACCAAGAACCCAATGGTCACACTGACAGAGCTCGAACGTTCCTCTGTGGAGATGGGAGAATCTTCCAGAAGGACAATCATCTCTGCAGCACTCCACCAATCAGTAAAAGTCACATGACAGCCTGCTTGGCGTTTGCCAAAAGGCACCTAAAGACTCTCAGACCATGAGAAACAAGATTCTCTGGTCTGATGAAACCTAGATTGAACTCTCTAGATTGAAGCATGGTGGTGGCAACATCATGCTGTGGGGATGTTTTTCAGCGGCAGGGACTGGGAGACTAGTCCGGATCGAGGCAAAGATGAACGGAGCAAAGTACAGAGAGATCCTTGATGAAAACCTGCTCCAGAGCGCTCAGGACCTCAGACTGAGGCGAAGGTTCACCTTCCAACAGGACAACGACCCTAAGCACACAGCCAAGACAACGCAGGAGTGGCTTCGCGACAAGTCTCTGAATGTCCTTGAGTGGCCCAGGCAGAGGCCGGACTTGAACCCGATCGAACATCTCTGGAGAGACCTGAAAATAGCTGTACAGCAACGCTCCCCATCCAACCTGACAGAGCTTGAGCGGATCTGCAGAGAGGAATGGGAGAAACTCCACAAATACAGCATCACACCCAAGAAGATTTGAGGCTGTAATCACTGCCAAAGGTGCTTCAACAAAGTACTGAGTAAAGGGTCTGAATACTTATGTAAATGTGATATTTCCTTTTTTAATAAATTAGCAAACATTTCTAAAAACCTGTTTTTGCTTGGTCATTATGGGGTATTGTGTGTAGATTGATGAGGGGAAAAAACTATTTAATCAATTTTAGAATAAGGCTGTAACGTAACAAACATTTTCAAAAGTCAAGGGGTCTAAATACTCTCCGAAGGCACTGTAGGTTCAGTCACAAATTGACTCCAATTCACCTGGTAAAATAAATGATTTAAAACACTGACCTGCAGGAAGGGGTCACTGATCCCAGCCACGTTGTGTTCTGGAGAGTAACCTGACATCACCAGGCCTTTCATTATCTGGACCAGCTCCGGCACCACCTAGACCAAACACAAACACACACCAGGAGTCAAAATCACAGATCATCATCTAGGGATGTGCAATCATGTGCCGTTTTCACAAGTATCGATTTGGCATTTAATGTTACAGTGTATAACCAAAGATATCATTTTCAAGGGACTGAAATTGAATGTCTCATCATGTTGAATGGCTGTACTGGAATGAATGGGGTGAGATGAGGTGGGTGAGTGTGTGTCTTACCTTACGAAACTGCTCTAGTGTGTCTGGGTTGCGCTCACACAGCTCAGTAATCAGAACCACAGCTCCATGTAACACCCCTGCAATCAGACCAAACCATGAGGAGGGGAATAATTGCCACACAGACACTATTTACTATGCTATAACATACATAGTAACAGCTAACAGTCAAAATGTAAGACTACATACTGTACTCAAATGTATCAGACTGTGAAACTGGTAGGCACAGAAAGATTGACAGAAAGGAGCAGACAGTGAACAGCTGGTAATATAAGAAAAACTAAACAAATGATGACAGACTCACCGTGGTTCTTTTCAGAGAGCAGGGATCGAGCTGCAGGGGTGAACAGCTCTCCTAGTTCTGGTACTTTCCTCACGATGTGCACCGCACAAAGAGCTGCCTGAAATGTAATTGTCATCATGATCAGCTTCATAACAAAATTAACCTTCAACATCAGTGCATCACTTTACATCTCACACTCAGTTCAGTCCACATGATGGTTTCCTTTAGTCTGTTGCAATGCAGTGTTTTACAGTAGTGCTCAAGATGGATTGGTTTGTGTTTCTGCATTAGCAAGGTCAGCCATGAAGGCGAGATGGAAGGAGTGGATTTGTGTGTGTGTGTGTGTGTGTTTGTGTTTACAGAGAGTGCTCACCTTCTTTTTGATGTAGGAGTTGGAGGCTCTGAGGAGGCGGTCGATCTCTGGGGCCAGGTCTCGACACATCTCAGCTGAGCCCATACAGCCCAGAGTACACAGAGCCAGAGACTGGACATACTGACTGCTGTGCGACAGGTCACTGAAACACACATAGGGAGAGAAGGAGATGGGGGTTTAACGACAATTGCTCAATTGATTTGTGCTGAAGTAGAGGTTACTAGACCACTAGTTCAATATTTATGTATGGTAACATTGATCGTACACAGCCTAGACATTATTATGGAACTCTAGACAGTTCTGGTTCCAGTCTGATTATCTTCTGTCTGTCTGAGAATTCTGTCTGACTGTCTCAGAGTTCCGTCTGTCTGACTGTCTCAGAGTTCCGTCTGTCTGACTTTCTCAGAGTCCCGTCTCTCTGATTGTCTTAGTTTTGTCTCTCTGTCTTATACAAGTTTCAAGTTTTATTGGCACGTGCACAACTACAGTGAAATGCCTTTCTTGCAAGCTCTTTCCCAACAATGCAGCAATCACTTCCAATTTTCATACTTCCAATTTCATGGTAAAATTGCTGATAAAATTGTCCTTACTTCTTGATGGAGTTTGTGATGAGAAGGCTAGCATCCTGCTTCTCGTCTAGAAGCATCATGGCACCCAGGTACCCAACACGCTTCTCATTGTACCGAGGGCTGGCAATCAGACGCACACACTCCATCTGAGACCAGAGAGGGAGTTGGCAAGTTTTTAGGATACAAATATAGCAAATATACCAACACTACAGACATCTTAAGAGGCACTGTTCATTACCTGACCGAAGTGGGCGGGGTAACCCAGCATGTGCACATACAGCAGCTTTGCCAGGTTGTGAGAGCGCGTCCCATTGTCAGCCTGTCTGAACTGCGCCCGGATGGCTGCACACTCCCTCTGGATCACACCACGCTCCTCTCCCTGTGTACGGGCTCCTCTGATCACCCTGATCATCTCCTGCAGACGCACAGACGGAGACATGGCTCTGTGTGTACGTGTTTGTGTGGGACAGAAAGGGGGGGGGGGGGGTTCAGGATGAGAGATGTTCAACAGTTCCAACAACAACAAAAGTCTGTATTACCTGCTTGGTTCACTGACACGTATGACAAATGACATAGACATACAAGAAGACCCAAACATAGTAATCTGAATAAGAAAATGCATTGACTATCGGTGCATGTAGGACAACAAAGCTGGTGAAACAACTAATAAGTTATTCAGGAGCGTCTGTAAAAGCACTAGCATTTCCTGTACAGTCATTTGAATAGGGAATACTTCCGAGGTGCAGGTGCTGTTAATGATACAGTATACCCGAGGTTGCTACTTCCTTTTTAAATAGAGCGGCCGTTCAGTTATTGAATTACAATGAAAAGTGAAATACGAAACAACCATGTACAACTACAAGCCTTACACGATATAGGCAGCCGTGGTGTCAATATTATCTTGATACAAGGTATCGAATTAATTTACCTAGCGTTGCTAGCCACAACACACCGCAGCTCTTGCCTAAAAATTCAGTTCGTTAGGCGATCTGCTTTCACAACATGTTTAGGATAAACCTTACAGAAGCGATGTCAACTATGCATTTATTTAGCCAGCTAATGCTCGAGGATAACCTCGGATTACATGGGAGCTCGATGCTAGTCTCTTACCTTCAGAAAGTAAAAACGCCCCTATAAAAATACCAAGCCGGTTTCTGCGCTCAATTAACGGCGATGTGTCAACATTAATTAAACTCTTGCCTCACAAATGAATGGGCAACTAAAACTACTCGGCGGCTATCTTGGATGGACGCCTACTGCACGGTCCCCTAAACTTCATGTGAAAATCATAATGGCAGCATCACTTCCGCCATCTGATCTAGGCTTGAACTCCGCCCCTTAGGAAAACTGTAGGCTACCTACGTGGAGGTCGGTGTCCTTGACAACAGGTGGAAGATGGATGAGGTGGGGGTGCAGTAACTGATGGTGCATGGTCAGAGATCACATTTAGATTTGAGTCATTTAGCAGACGCTCTCATCCAGAGCGATTTACAGTTTTAGTGAGTGCATATATATATATTTTTCAAACTGGCCCCCCGTGGGAAACGAACCCACAACCCTGGCGTTGCAAGCGCCATGCTCTACCAACTGAGCTACACGGGGGTTTTGGTGAAGGTCATGGTCAGTCTCCTTTAGCCTCCAATTATTTTCATACATAAAATGTTTGTGCCATGTGTATATAAGTGTATGCAAGAGCAGTGAGAAGATGATTTTATGATTTAAAAAATTGAAAAGTGTGCAAGCACGGACTTTTCCCTGTCTACTTCCCTGCCACTGCAGACATGTCAGAATAATATTCAATAAACACATTTATGTGGTGTTGGCCAAAAGCTGTATTACATCATGCTGTTACAAAACGGTGGTGACACATCAGATATTGCATAGTGTGATAACATGTTGAAAGTGGTGCTGAATATCCAGGGCCAGTACTGACGGTTCTGCCGCCCTAGGCAAGACAGAAAAATTGACTTCTATGATTGGTTCAGATTTTACGTCTATGGTTGGTTCAGATTTGGTCAAGACAGTGACAAAAACCAACATCTGTGGACGTGGAAATCAAGGCAAGTCCGGACAGGAACAAATAAAGATGTTCAAAAGGCGTCTGTGTCGGTGCTTACTGAGGTGTAGCCTACAGTGTCGCCTGAAATATAAATGTATGAATGCCCATCTATGTGGTAGGCCTACCAATTGTAAAACACCAAAAAAAAGACGGCCGGTCCGGGACAAAAAGATGTCCAAAAGATGTGGCCCAGCCCGCAAAGGAATTTTATTAATGCCCATCCTTGTAGTAGGGCCACCGTTTGCAAAACAAGAGGTTGCATTGGCTGTATTAGTCCTGATTCCTGTGACTAATCAATTTGGCTATTTAAGCTCTGAATATCAGCTACCCAACTTCATCAGTAGTTATCCTGAGCTTATTTGCAATGTGTACATAGTGGGAAATCAGAAGTATTTTCCTTTTTACCATGATCAGCTCATCAAAAATTGACAGACACAAACTTGAAACCACTGATCATGACAATTTACCCCACAGGGTGAAACTCCTGGACAGCAGTTGTGAGTAGCCTGATTGTCCATTCAATATTGTCCATTTTACTTTGACCTGTCCTGTTTTTCGGTTGTTTGTTAACATTTCAGCGCAATTTTTATTTGATTGGCCGCCATTTAGGTTAGTCTATTTGATCGGAGAAACCTGCATGATATAAAAAGTGTCTGTCTCATTACATTGTCATACATTTGATCTCCAGCCTGTAGACTACAGAAAAGGCCACATACTCTTTCTACCATATGCATATCCAGGGGTGAAAGTAGAATTCATTTCTTCCCGGTACAGAACCAAGCGCGTGCACCAACATTTTTTATGGGCCTAATCATAGAATTACATATACAATCCCTATTAATTCAATAGGATCTCTGTGGGCCTTGGTCATAATGATTTAAATGTGTTACCTTTTATTGTGGCATAAACACAACCAGTCAAGATGTTTTCATTTGATTGTCAAACAAACACTTCAAAGGGCTCCTTTATAGGCTACCCACACACATCCATCCATTCGCAACATACAGTTGAAGTCGGAAGTTTACATACACTTAGGTTGGAGTCATTAAAACTCGTTTTTCAACCACTCCACAACTTTCTTGTTAACAAACTATAGTTTTGGCAAGTCGGTTAGGACATCTACTTTGTGCATGACACAAGTATTTTTTCCAACAATTGTTTACAGACAGATTATTTCACTTATAATTCACTGTATCACAATTCCAGTGCGTCAGAAGTTTACCTACACTAAGAAAATGATGCCATGGCTGATGGCTAATTGACATAATTTGATTCAATTGGAGATGTACCTGTGGATGTATTTCAAGGCCTATCTTCAAACTCAATGCCTCTTTGCTTGACATCATGGGAAAATCAAAATAAATCAGCCAAGACCTCAGAAAAGAAATTGTAGACCTCCACAAGTCTGGTTCATCCTTGGGAGCAATTTCCAAATGCCTGAAGGTACCACGTTCATCTGTACAAACAATATTACTCAAGTATAAACACCATGGGACCATGCATATCGCTCAGGAAGGAGACACGTTCTGTCTCCTAGAGATGAACGTACTTTGGTGCGAAAAGTGCAAATCAATCCCAGAACAACAGCAAAGGACCCTGTGAAGATGCTGGAGGAAACAGGTACAAAAGTATCTATATCCACAGTAAAACGAGTCCTATATCGACATAACCTGAAAGGCCGCTCAGCAAGGAAGAAGCCACTGCCATAAAAAAGACAGACTACGGTTTGCAACTGCACATTGGGACAAAGATCTTACTTTTTTGAGAAATGTCCTCTGGTCTGATGAAACAAAAATAGAACTGTTTGGCCATAATGACCATCGTTATGTTTGGAGGAAAAAGGGGAAGCTTGCAAGCCGAAGAACACCATCCCAATCGTGAAGCACGTGGGTGGCAGCATCATGCTGTGGGGGTGCTTTGCTGCAGGAGGAACTGGTGCACTTCACAAAATAGATGGCATCATGAGGAAGGAAAATTATGTGGATATATTGAAGCAACATCTCAAGACATCAGTCAGGAAGTTAAAGCTTGGTCGCAAATGGGTCTTCCAAATGGACAATGACCCCAAGCATACTTCCAAAGTTGTGGCAAAATGGCTGAAGGACAACAAAGTCAAGGTATTGGAGTGGCCGTCACAAAGCCCTGACCTCAATCCTATAGATAATTTATTGTCCTTTTTGTCTAAGGTGTATGTAAACTTCCGACTTCAACTGTATGAGGTGAATGGAAAGAGACATCTGTTACACAAAACACCAAAAAGTGTAATGACAAATTTGGCTATTGTTTTAGGCCAGAATTGATGCATCCACTGGCGCGTTTCGGTGTCAGCCGCTCATCTCTGCCTTGGCAAAATTCGACTGTTCTCGTAGAACCACATCGCATTTGAGAGTAGTCTATACCACCTGTTTTCAAGTCCATTCGCTCATTTTTCATGACTCTGACATGTGGTAATGATAAAAAGTGATGTAATGGCTTGACGTTTCTTGACAGTCTGCTTGAATTATTGTGAATGGCTCATGTTTTACCCTGGCTATATCTGCTACATTTTTTTGACTCTCCAACATCACCCTGGAGAGGAGCGCTGGGAATGGACAAGCAAAATATTTTGCTCCCCTGCCTTTGACAAAGCGGGCACTGCTTATCACAGGGCGGCATCAGCGCTCACCTAAAAAGCCCATATGCCACTGGTTGAAAGAAATTGTAATTGTGTGAGGTTTTATGTGTTGTTGGAGGTGCATCTTGGTCAGTTTAGCTCAGAAAATGCTGCCTTTGTCAATCTGCCTCCACAGGCGCGTACCTAATCCTGCCTAATGAGCGGGCCGGCCCTGTGAATATCACATGGAAAGTTAAGTAATGGCCTCTGAAGCATACATCTGACTACATAAATGGAGCAAAGGTAATTGTGTTTGTGGGAGGCTTCTAATGTGAAATAAACTATCAGTATGGCACTTCCCAGCATTACAAGGAGACAGTGTGAGTGGGCATGTTAATTTTCAATTGTTTACATAATTATTACATTCAGTGCATGGGTCATGCTAGCTCTCAAAAACTAGGCAGCAAGCATTCTGCCTTCTCACTACAGTTCTCAGCCATTAGCTTCACCCACGATTGCCTCATGTGAACTACAATTCCGACACTGTGTTTTAATGTCTAGAAAGGTCAATAATCATCTCTTGCGCTACAGCTTTCGAAACATATGGCATTATCTTTCATCAGCGAGAAAGAATCCTTCAAAAAAAAGATACACTTATTGTTGCAGTTTTGCACAGATCCATACATCTATGGGTGCCTCCATCTAATGAGACTACACTTCTGCTACACTTCCCAAGTTACGCTTACACCGGTGTTCGGAGCATGCTAGATAGCTAATTACCACAGGTCGCCTCGTCTTCCATCTGTTTTCCGTAAACAAGCGCTGTAACATGGCTGTGTGGGAACATTAACCCTAACCCTATCAAGGTGTGTATCAATTTAACTTTTATTTATTTATTATTATTTCTCGCTGATATAAAAGATAAACGTCCTTATGCTTCCAAAACCGTACCGCAAGCGATGCATATTAATGTTCAGACCGAGCGTAGGGGATCTTAACAAAACTCCCCCCTACAGAAGACTCCTTCGTCCAATGACTCTTACATGTAATGTAATGGAACTGAGAGTCATGATCAAGGGCTCGGGTCTTGCTAGTTCTTTTGCAAGGATTAAAAATAAAATCCTGAACATCAATGCATAATGACAAGTTGTGAGAGAGAGAGATAACATCACTTTAAAGTGGCTTTATCATCACATAAAACGATCTGATCATTTAGGAGTTTTCCATACACCTGCCCTCTACAGTACAGTATGTTGAAGAATAGACTCCAGAAAATATATTACGCTCATGTATAACCATAACATAAGCCAATGAAAAGGGGTGATAACAAAAGAAATACAGTAAAACAAAAACATTTTGGGAATGACAATTGTTTTGGTGTCTTGTGGGAAACAATATATTTTAAGATAAATCTTAAACATAAAAACAACTTTGCCACAACCAAAACAGAAATAACACAACAGATACCAAAATAAAAATAAGACAATACAGTACAAAATTGACCCCCCCCCCAAAAAATTGATCCTACAGCAACGTTTCCCAAACTCAGTCCTCGGGACCCCAAGGGGTGCATGTTTTGGTTTTTGCCCTAACGCTACACAGCTGATTCAAATTATCAAAGCTTGATGATAAGTTGATTATTTGAATCAGCTGTGTAGTGCTTGGGCAAAAAACAAAACGTGCACCCCTTGGGTTCCCGAGGACTGTGTTTGGGAAACCTGTCCTACAGGAAATGATCGTTACATCTGAATATTAAAAAAAATACATTTATCCGTCCAATATATTGACATTGCACCTCAGATTCCTGGGAATGGGCAGTAGTATGCACTGAGGCAGATTTGTAAAGTCTTAAGGCCAGTCAACATTTAAGAGAGAACCCAGTGCTATAGCATATCTCCTTGAGTGTCTCTGTCCATCTTTTGAAGTCTCCCTCTCTCTCTCGGTACCCCCTTACTAAATGTCTTCATCTGTGTTTCTGTCTGTCCCATTGTTCATTCAGATGGGTTTAATGCCTTCCCCAGTTCTTCTTCTTCTTCTTCTTCTTCTTCTTCTTCTTCTTCTTCTTCTTCTTCTTCTTCTTCTTCTTCTTCTTTTTGTCCCTGTTCCGATCGCTCATTCCGTACGTTTCTGCTTTCGCCCATGTCTGGATATACCACCACACAGAACTTTTGGCACACGTGGGTCATCTTACCTGGGTGGGAGAAGGAAGTGAGGAGAGACAAAGAGAGTGAGAGCCCGGTGGCGTGTATTCATGGATGCCAAGGGAAGCCAGGCCCCCTTGATAGAAAAAAGTATAAAATAATTGAGTGAGCTCAACTGTGAATGGTCCTGGCGCACCAAAATAAGTGTAAAGGGAAGCCAGTTTGGATTTGGCGTCACTCTTATCAAATCGCATTGAGAGCATACGTCATTGACAGAAAGAACTTGAATTGTTGCATCTCGTTGTGTTGTTGTCCTTAAGGGGCTAGCTAGCTAGCTAAAATTGGCCCTTTCTTAAATTAGCCGATTATGGAGATAGGGATTTGGACTCATGGTTTTACTTCATTCTCCATACTGGCTAATGATTATAACGGCAATTCTGATCCAACCATTAAGTCATTCATTGTGCCTCTGGCCTGAGAGGATGGAAGTTCAATATGTAGCTAGATGTAGAAGCCTAATGTTAACTAGCTAACGTTGCCCATGAAAAGGAAGTTAGGCTAGCGGGCAAGCATTTTAGCCAGGTAGCCTAGGACAACAAAAAACGAAAAGTGTGTACTGTATGACAATCATAGACCGTTTCGGCAACATGAAAGAGAGGAGGATGGCATTGGCATTTCTCTACAAGTAGAGTGAGTCAACATGTTTTTTATACTTGCATGAAGGTGTATGCATACACACACACAGAAATCAGAATCATGGACAGCCACATCATATTTAGCTTACGTTGATTGGACTAAATTGTTTTTGGGATCTTTTAGTTGTCACTGTATTAGACTAAGCATAAGTGATTTGATGATGTTGAAGTTGAAATGGTGCTGGAATAGTGGAGGCAGCTTCTGTTTTCTTTGCGACTTGCGGTAACTCTCCGTGGTTCTAAATCAATAGTTGTTTAGTGGTCCGAAAATGTTCTAAACATTAACTTGCTTGACCATGCTGTAGGTCATGTAACTGTTTGTTACATGCAATATGCTTTGTGGACTTCACCAGACAGAGGTTGCGCTCCGGTTTTGTGACGAAACAAAGGGTGTAGTTGAATTTATTCTGCCACTGTGTCTTCTTATTGTCTCTGCCTTTAGGCCTATATATCGCGATCGCAAGGCATATGAACTAACAGGTTATAGAGCAAACAACGCAATTATCACAACACATAGGTTGTAATGTGGCTTTTGTTTTGCTTCCCCATTGATTTTACCCACGCACCGCCACTGTGAAAGAGCGACAAATAAAAGAGAGATTAAATATCAATATAATCGTAAGGGCTAAACATTTCACACAACTTTGCACTGCACTGTTATGAGCTACTTTACTAGGTCCCCAAGTTTGTCCTGACCACATATGAATGGTTGTCGTACCTATGAAGGTGTTGAAGCATTGGGGCTTGTTGTCCCAGTGGATACCCAGGAAGTAGACAGGGAGTCCAGTCAACATGATGGCCAGGCCGATACCACACACCACTAGCTCAGAGTACAGGGAGAAGATGAGCAGGAAGGCCCAGAACAGCAGGTAGATCACTGGCCACACCAGGCGCACATGATGACAGGACAGTCAACAATCTATACACAAGCAAACTATACACAAACTATACACCAGGATAGGCAAATAGATTCAGCCGCGGGCCGATTTTTGTCAGAGCGGATGGTCGGGGTCCGGAACATAATGATAATAATTTGTACACTGAAAACTGACCACAATTAAGCCCAAAAAGGGTTGTATTTTAAAAGAACAATCATTTCATACATTGGTTACATTGAGACACGATCACATCTCTTTTTAATATATACTTGGGAACAGATTTTCTAAATTAACAGATTTTAAACCTGAATTTCTGGTGATTTTATAGTCTCTGTTGACCAAAAACGAAAACAACAAAATAATCCCATACGTCATTTATGAATTAATGAGTCTATACATCTAACACACAAACATATAAATTAATTGTAATACAAACACAAAGTACAGAGTACAATTGAACAATGCACAGAGAACACAACACGTGCTTTGAACATGATGGCATTGTGCATATGTGTCAGCGTGTAACTTGTCATAAACAAGAGTAGACTCATTACTCAATACTGTCCTGACTGCAGTCAAGCATTCCTATCAAAATCATGCTCCTCACAAAATGTGCAAGCAAGCAATAACCTTGTCCAACAGGATTCAGTGCACATATATGGTGGGTTTAACTTGATAGGCCGTTACAGGTCTGGCTGTTTGATGCGCAGCACAATCTGCCCAGCGACAGTGACCCCATAGAAAAGGTAGTTTATGAAGCCCACATACAGTGTATATTTGATACACTGCCGATTTTGCAGGCTTTCCTACTTACAAAGCATGTAGAGGTCTGTAATTTTTATCATAGGTACACTTCAACTGTAAGAGACGGAATCTAAAATCCAGAAAATCACATTGTATGATTTTTAAGTAATTAATTTGCATTTTATTGCATGACATAAGTATTTGATCACCTACCAACCAGTAAGAATTCCGGCTCTCACAGACCTGTTAGTTTTTCTTTAAGAAGCCCTACTGTTCTCCACTCATTACCTGTATTAACTGCACCTGTTTGAACTCGTTACCTGTATAAAAGACACCTGTCCACACACTCAATCAAACAGACTCCAACCTCTCCACAATGGCCAAGACCAGAGAGCTGTGTAAGGACATCAGGGATAAAATTGTAGACCTGCACAAGGCTGGGATGGGCTACAGGACAATAGGCAAGCAGCTTGGTGAGAAGGCAACAACTGTTGGCGCAATTATTAGAAAATGGAAGAAGTTCAAGATGACGGTCAATCACCCTCGGTCTGGGGCTCCATGCAAGATCTCACCTCGTGGGGCATCAATGATCATGAGGAAGGTGAGGGATCAGCCCAGAACTACAGGGCAGGACCTGGTCAATGACCTGAAGAGAGCTGGGACCACAGTCTCAAAGAAAACCATAAGTAACACACTACGCCATCATGGATTAAAATCCTGCAGCGCACGCAAGGTCCCCCTGCTCAAGCCATTACATGTCCAGGCCCGTCTGAAGTTTGCCAATGACCATCTGGATGATCCAGAGGAGGAATGGGAGAAGGTCATGTGGTCTGATGAGACAAAAATATAGCTTTTTGGTCTAAACTCCACTCGCCGTGTTTGGAGGAAGAAGAAGGATGAGTACAACCCCAAGAACACCATCCCAACCGTGAAGCATGGAGGTGGAAACATCATTCTTTGGGGATGCTTTTCTGCAAAGGGGACAGGACGACTGCACCGTATTGAGGGGAGGATGGATGGGGCCATGTATCGCGAGATCTTGGCCAACAACCTCCTTCCTTCAGTAAGAGCATTGAAGATGGGTCATGGCTGGATCTTCCAGCATGACAACGACCCGAAACACACAGCCAGGGCAACTAAGGAGTGACTCCGTAAGAAGCATCTCAAGGTCCTGGAGTGGCCTAGCCAGTCTCCAGACCTGAACCCAATAGAAAATCTTTGGAGGGAGCTGAAATTCCGTATTGCCCAGCGACAGCCCCGAAACCTGAAGGATCTGGAGAAGGTCTGTATGGAGGAGTGGGCCAAAATCCCTGCTGCAGTGTGTGCAAACCTGGTCAAGACCTACAGGAAATGTATGATCTCTGTAATTGCAAACAAAGGTTTCTGTACCAAATATTAAGTTCTGCTTTTCTGATGTATCAAATACTTATGTCATGCAATAAAATGACAATTAATTACTTAAAAATCATACAATGTGATTTTCTGGATTGTAGATTCTGTCTCTCACAGTTGAAGTGTACCTATGATAAAAATTACAGACCTCTACATGCTTTGTAAGTAGGAAAACCTGCAAAATCGGCAGTGTATCAAATACTTGTTCTCCCCACTGTAGTTAATAAGGGTATACATGTCACTGGGACACAGCATCAGTATGGTGGATATACACTGAAAATAATGAAAAGTATACCCTTGAGAGATCAGAGTACATAGAAAGAGAGGCACAGCGTGAACTGGTATCATATGTTTGTAGGTGTGTAAGTATGTGTGAGAGACTGAGGAAGAGCGATGCGTTGTTGTCAGGTAGAGTAAGTAGGACTCACAGTGAATAGAATGGCTGGTATCGGGGGTGCAGCGTTTCACATGAATCATGGCCAGGAGTCGGGGGAGATGGCCTTCCCTCGCTCCAGCCTGAATGAGAGAGAGTGTGAAGAACAACATTAACACAAAGTCAGCACTGAGAAATTGGAAAAACAGTTCTCCTTGTTTTGATGCTTTTGGGCACACAATGAATGAGGAAACAGTACGTTGATACAATATACTGTACAACACAGGTGATGACAAATTGGACATTAAAGCAAGGCAGTAGGTTTCCATTCAATTGGCGACAGATTGTCATGCAAATATTCAAAAATCTGCATAAAAACAATATGCACGGGGCCTCCCGAGTGTCGCAGCAGTCTAAGGCGCTGCATCGCAGTGCTAGAGGCGTCACTACAGACCCGGATTCGTTCCTGGGCTGTATCACAACCTGCCGTGATCGGGAGTCCCATAGGGCGGCGCACAATTGGCCAAGTGTCGCCTGGGTTAGGGGAGGGTTTGGCCAGGGGGGCTTTACTTGGCTCATCGCACTCTAGCGACTCCTTGTGGTGGGCTGGGCGCCTGCAGGCTGACCTCAGTCGTCAGTTGAATGGTGTTTCCTCCGACACATTGGTGCGGCTGGCTTCCGGGTTAAGCGGGCGGGTGTTAAGAAGCGTGGTTTGGCGGGTGATGTTTCGGAGGATGCATGACTCGACCTTCGCCTCCCGAGCCCGTTGGGGAGTTGCAGCGATGAGACAAGATCGAAATTGGGGAGGAAAAAGGGGGTAATAATATTCACATTTTCCCATCAGAGATGTTTCCATCAAACTGACTTGTTGCGGATAAAGGTCTGTGCGTGATGACATAGAGCACATCAAATTAACTTTTGCTGTTAAATTCCCATGTACCGAATAAAAAGGACAAGTTAAATGGGTTTCCATCGCATTTTCAACTCTACTGATGGTTTTGTCACAAATAAAAATGTGTTATATAGCGAATGTCCCCGCTCTGGTCTTGGCACGTGCGCTCTAGCCAACAGCTTGCAGATACAGTGCAGGTAGGTTACCTACAAAATGTGATTATTATGGACAAAAGAGTGAGATTATTTGTATTTGTCAAACGGCAGCATCGATCATCATGTAACCAGAATAAGACCCTCGATATTTATTGGAATGGAGCATCAAGATCACTGTGCACATTCACCTCCCTGTGAAGTTCATTATAACTTATTTCATCTGTAGCCTAATAAACTGCATGCTTTCCTGAGTCGTAGTGGGAAGACCACACAACATATCATGTTGAAGTTTACTTAGATAGGATGGTTATTATATCAATATTTTCTCATAAAGGCATTTCCACAGCCATTTCTCACATAATACATTTTACAGACACAAAAAGATCCCACCTTGTCTAGCGTAATTTGTTTAGTCAACGTTTGGAAAGTTTACAGACAAATTTTCCGTTTTCATCAGGCCTGTCGTGACATCCATCCACTCGCAACATACAGTTGAAGTCGAAAGTTTACATACACCTTAGCCAAATACATTTAAACTCAATTTTTCACTATTCCTGACATTTAATCCTAGTAAAAATTCCCTGTCTTAGGTCAGTTAGGATCACCACTTTATTTTAAGAATGTGAAATGTCAGAATAATAGTAGAGAGAATGATTTATTTCAGCTTTTATGTCTTTCATCACATTCCCAGTGGGTCAGAAGTTTACATACACTCAATTAGTAGCAATTTTTTGGCTGATTTCTTTTGATTTTCCCATGATGTCAAGCAAAGAGGCACTGAGTTTGAAGGTAGGCCTTGAAATACATCCACAGGTACACCTCCAATTGACTCAAATTATGTCAATTAGCCTATCAGAAGCTTCTAAAGCCATGACATAATTTTCTGGAATTTTCCAAGCTGTTTAAAGGCACAGTCAACTTAGTGTATGTAAACTTCTGACCACTGGAATTGTGATACAGTGAATTATAAGTGAAATAATCTGTCTGTAAACAATTGTTGGAAAAGTTACTTGTGTCATGCACAAAGTAGTTGTCCTAACCGACTTGCCAAAACTATAGTTTGTTAACAAGACATTTGTGGAGTGGTTGAAAAACGAGTTTTAATGACTCCAACCTAAGTGTATGTAAACTTCCGACTTTAACTGTAGATAAAAAGGTTGGATGGAAACCTGGTTAATAATAGATATAGAGGCACGGAGAGATGAAAATACAGAAATTGAGAAAAGATTGGGTCAGGTATTCCCATAACACATGTATGAAAGACGCACTACAGACAGGAGGCAAGTATGGGGAATGTTAATTACAGACAGTGTGAGAGCAGCACACAAAAAGACGACGGACAGAGAGAGCAAGACGGATGGACTGACCGCGACGAGGTGAAGAGGAACCCCCCCCCCCCCCCCCCGAAGGCAGACAGAGCCACAGATGAGCAGGCATCAGACCAAGCTGCATGATCATTCTCAACAGCAACCATTCCCAACAGCTATACAGGGGCGGAGCTTCGCACCACGGCGACGGCGTTGGAGGCCAGCAGCTCCTGAGGACTCATGGCGGTGACGTAGGCGATGTTGGCGAACACGTAGACGAACGTCACCAGGGGGATGGAGATGAAGATGGCCCAAGGAAGGTTCCTGTCAAACAGAGAGAACAGGGTTTAAGATCTGGGGTTCTGGTGGTGGTGTCTGTGTGAACTACTGTACTATCAGATTTGATAACACAGGCCTAACAGGACACAGTCTCAACTGTAATACAGAGTTATAGGTAGAAATCATGGTTGACTAGGATAACCAGACATGAGACTGGAAGGATTGGGTGTGCATGTGATGCTACACTGTTGAGACAGTGTGCAATTTGTCACATTGATTTCGGTGAAGTTGGGGGTCTAACTCACCTTTAGGTGTCGACAAGCTCCTCTGTGACATAGTTGAGGAAGTTCCATCCCCTGTAGGCAAAGGAGCCCTGCAGGAAGGACAGGGCTATCTGGCCATTGTCGTACGGCTGGAACGTCTCAAACGCATGCGCCGGCTCCAGCCAGTTATACTTTCCTGGGTAGACACACAAAACACAACACAGAGTGGGTGGGTGGTGGAATCATATGAGTGTGTGTGTGTGTGTGTTAGGTTTGGCCGGATGTATGGAGCGTGGTCAGGGATTATGAGTGGGATGAAGAGGTATGTGGACTTTAATCCCCTCTCTCACATCGGGATAATGCAATCCCGCGGAAAGCAGGAGTTAACAGTATTGTGGCGTTCTGGCACTACTTTACATTTCTTTAGCCATATTTCCCCTCTCACATCTTGTGATTACTACTGAGTGTTTCAAATTTTCTGGGTGAATAACAGAGCAGACTAGCTGCTCAGTCTTAGTAGTGGCCTCAGATACACTTTGTCCAGCAGGGGGAGACAAAGATTAAGGCTGTGAAGTATGTCAGTGGGCCCAGTCGACATACATTTACATTTACATTTACGTCATTTAGCAGACGCTCTTATCCAGAGCGACTTACAAATAGGTGCATTCACCTTATAGCCAGTGGGATAACCACTTTACAATGGGGGGGGGGGGGGTAGAAGGATTACTTTATCCTATCCCAGGTATTCCTTAAAGAGGTGGGGTTTCAAATGTCTCCGGAAGGTGGTGAGTGACTCCGCTGTCCTGGCGTCATGAGGGAGCTTGTTCCACCATTGGGGTGCCAGAGCAGCGAACAGTTTTGACTGGGAAAAGAGTATGTAAATGTGAAGTGAGTGATAAAACAAATCAACAGTTACAGATACACAAAATGAATGAGTGAGACAGAGACAGGGACAGGGAGAGCCTACCTTTGCAGATCTGCACAAAGCCCATAATGATGATAAGCCCAGGGCCAGCAGCTTCCCAGTAGTGAAGACATCCTGAACACGTGTGGCCCAGCGCACACTGGAGCAGTCCACCCACGTCAGCAACACTGGGAGGAAGGGAGGAAGAGAGTCACATCTCACAACATAGCATTCAGCAACACATCATGTATACAGCAACACATCACATGTATACAACAACACATCACACGTGGCCTATAGTAACACTATACTAGATTTGGTAATATGGGAGTAATTCTGAGAAAGAGAGAACAAAAATGACAAAAAATACAATACAATACAACTTTATTGTCAACAACGGCTGTAACATGATGGGAGATCTTCTGGTAGATAATTGCAATAATGACCCCTGATGCTGTTCTCTGAGGGACTCACGTAGACAGACGGGGGGAAGGGGGGCTGCAGGACGTAGTTGGAGAAGGTGAGGGCGATTACAGCCTGGTTGGTGGGGTAGATCACCAACACCGCGATCCACAGACGCAGGAACCTGGGAGAGGCAGGGAGGGAGAGGGTGTCAGAATCACACACACAGAAACACGTGAAACATCTCATTCACACCTATGAACTTCTACATGTCTGATGTAGCCAAGCAAAACAAACAATTTAAGAATGCTTGAGATACTGTATATGAGGAATGTAAACACCAGTACTCATTGAATAGAAAAGTGGGAACACAAAGAACAAATTAGCAGACATGTATTGTGTCCAATAAATCTTTAAAGGCCCAGTACAATCAAAAATGTGATGGGTGACAAAAGGGTGGTACTTTGTGAGGGGTGTAAATGTGTATACTGTGTCTGAGAAAGAAGGGTGGCTAAAAAAATAACAGATTAAATATAGACCACATGGAAAATTCAGCAGATTTTTTTATATGAATAAAGATTACTACACTGCTGGAGCAAGGAACACAAGAATTTCACTACACCCACCATAACATCTGCTAAATACTGTATGTGTATGCGACCAATAAAATTTGATTTGATTTGACTTGCTAAGGTGCCAAAATTCAGCATTTTGACATGTCCCTTTGTGCACCATCTGTGACTTCTAGGAGGATTTTAACCCACTTCACCCCAACATTTCTCCTAGTTTTCACCATCATTGTAAAGCCCTAGTTATTTTCTTGTTTGACACAGTCATTTCTGAAGATTGTTATTTATTTAATGTGATTAGTGATTCATTTTAATGTTTTTAACCTGTCCCTTTTATGGTCAACCCTGTTACATGAACTGAACTGGTTTTAATATGGTAAACTATTCACACTAAAAAGATATATAGTGTTTTCAAAAGAAACATTGAACATCTAATTGTTAAATCAGTGTAAAAGCAGGTGAGCTGGTTGTACTCTTTTTGGCCATTTTCTGGTGTTCTGTGGTGGAAAACAGTGGAAAACAGTGGGTTGACATGCTTACATGTTTTAAGGTCATGTTTTAAGGTCATCCTATTTCCCAAGTAAAATGCTCACTAACAGGGATTTAAACACATTTGTGCACAACATTTAAGAGAAATAAGCTTTTTGTGCGTATGGAACATTTCTCAGATCTTTTATTTCAGCTCATGAAACCAACACTTTACATATTGCGTTTATATTTTTTTCAGTATAATTATATACAGGGAAAAAAGTATTTAGTCAGCCACCAATTGTGCAAGTTCTCCCACTTAAAAAGATGAGAGAGGCCTGTCATTTTCATCATAGGTACACGTCAACTATGACAGACAAAATGAGAAGAAAAAAATCCAGAAAATCACATTGTAGGATTTTTAATGAATTTATTTGCAAATTATGGTGGAAAATAAGTATTTGGTCAATAACAAAAGTTTCTCAATACTTTGTTATATACCCTTTGTTGGCAATGACACAGGTCAAACGTTTTCTGTAAGTCTTCACAAGGTTTTCACACACTGTTGCTGGTGTTTTGGCCCATTCCTCCATGCAGATCTCCTCTAGAGCAGTGATGTTTTCAGGCTGTCGCTGGGCAACACAGACTTTCAACTCCCTCCAAAGATTTTCTATGGATTCTACCTCCATAACTTGCTAAATTTGCACACACTGTATATATATGTATTTCTGTTGTATTTTTTTGACTTTGTTTTGTTTTACCCCATATGTAACTCTGTGTTGTTGTTTTTATCGCACTGCTTTGCTTTATCTTGGCCAGGTCGCAGTTGTAAATGAGAACTTGTTCTCAACTGGTTTACCTGGTTAAATAAAGGTGGAAAAAAAAAAAAAGAAAAAAAAAAAAAAGATTTTCTATGGGGTTGAGATCTGGAGACTGGCTAGGCCACTCCAGGACCTTGAAATGCTTCTTACGAAGCCACTCCTTCGTTGCCCGGGCGGTGTGTTTGGGATCATTGTCATGCTGAAAGACCCAGCCACGTTTCATCTTCAATGCCCTTGCTGATGGAAGGAGGTTTTCACTCAAAATCTCACGATACATGGCCCCATTCATTCTTTCCTTTACACGGATCAGTCGTCCTGGTCCCTTTGCAGAAAAACAGCCCCAAAGCATGATGTTTCCACCCCCATGCTTCACAGTAGGTATGGTGTTCTTTGGATGCAACTCAGCATTCTTTGTCCTCCAAACACGACGAGTTGAGTTTTTACCAAAAAGTTCTATTTTGGTTTCATCTGACCATATGACATTCTCCCAATCCTCTTCTGGATCATCCAAATGCACTCTAGCAAACTTCAGACGGGCCTGGACATGTACTGGCTTAAGCAGGGGGACACATCTGGCACTGCAGGATTTGAGTCCCTGGCGGCGTAGTGTGTTACTGATGGTAGGCTTTGTTACTTTGGTCCCAGCTCTCTGCAGGTCATTCACTAGGTCCCCCCGTGTGGTTCTGGGATTTTTGCTCACTGTTCTTGTGATCATTTTGACCCCACGGGGTGAGATCTTGCGTGGAGCCCCAGATCGAGGGAGATTATCAGTGGTCTTGTATGTCTTCCATTTCCTAATAATTGCTCCCACAGTTGATTTCTTCAAACCAAGCTGCTTACCTATTGCAGATTCAGTCTTCCCAGCCTGGTGCAGGTCTACAATTTTGTTTCTGGTGTCCTTTGACAGCTCTTTGGTCTTGGCCATTGTGGAGTTTGGAGTGTGACTGTTTGAGGTTGTGGACAGGTGTCTTTTATACTGATAACAAGTTCAAACAGGTGCCATTAATACAGGTAACGAGTGGAGGACAGAGGAGCCTCTTAAAGAAGTTGCAGGTTACGCAAAATCACCAACTAGCAGAAATAGTCTATGGAGCGGAAATAGGCCACTGTACACACTACTGTACACACTGGCTGGTGCACATCGAAAATAACAATAGTAGGCTGGCAATGGCAAGCAATTTACAGTATCAGTAAACGACTTATTTCCAAGAATGTATGTTGTACAAGATCAATAGAACTTGCCTATGACAAGTTTCTTTTCATTTGTCCCAAAGTGATTTTATTTGTTTAAAAAATGTATGCATTATATAGCCTAGCGATGAGGGCGATTCAGATTGGATGCAGACAATATAGCCTATGCCATTGCAATCTTTGACAGCCTCAAATTCAAGCAATCGACAATAGTGATCGACCCACATTCTCCGAGTTGCCGTGATTTTTAAAATGAGGAATCTCCAGCATCCTGTTGTCAGCACACTCGACAGCTATTTTTTCTGCCTAAATGAACAATTTAACACCATTTGCTTGAAATGCTAATATTGAACCAATTAACTTGGCCGCGGTGTCAATTTATTATTTTACTGTCAGAATGCTTCGTTATTAAATCAAATTCAATTGAATAATTTTTGTTTCTATTAGTTTGGGAAAATTCAAGAGGAAGTAGAATGATAGAAATTATTCCAATTAAATGAAATAGGAGGGGAATGAGTACCCATCACATTATACCACTAACACTGAATAATGCCAGTGTTATCTGTGAGCTGTCTGGAAACTAGACTGATCTGAGAGACAAAACAGGTTCCTCTAAAACAGACGACATGGGGTCAACCATGTCTTCGGGGTGGAGGCTACATGTTACTCAACTTGAACTCCTTCAAATCAAATCAAATTTTATTTGTCACAGGCTCCGAATACAACCTTACCTTGAAATGCTTACTAACAAGCCCTTAACCAGCAATGCAGTTCAAGAAATAGAGTTAAGAAAATATTGACTAAACAAAATAAAGTAAAAAATTAAATTAAAAAAGTAACACAATAAAATGCATAGATAATAAACAGTGAGTAGCAGCAGTGTACAAACAAAGGGGGGGGGATCAATGTAAATAGTCCAGGTGGCCATTTTATTAATTGTTCAGCAGTCTTATAGCTTGGGGGTAGAAGCTGTTAAGGAGCCTTTTGGACCTAGACTTGGTGCTCCGGTACCACTTGCCGTGCAAGTGGAAGCTGTGGAAAAGTACCAGGCCACAGCGGAGATGCTGAATGCTTCCCGAAAAGACCCCAGGAGTGCGGCCCCACCACAAATGGGAAGAACCCGTCCAAAGGACCCCAAGGTCTCGAACCCAGCCACGTCAGGACTTATCCCGGCTCCAGGGGGAGCCAGAAACCAGGCGGGTCCAAGAAGAGTACACCAGGAGGGGGAAACTCGACAGTGTTACCGGTGTGGGGAGATGGGACATATCTCCTGGCAGTGTGGGAAACCAGCCGATGAACCTATGCCCACTGCGGAGTCCTCCAGCTCAGCACCCACACACCGTTTTGCCTCGCTCTTGGGAGTCGTAGATGGCGGCCCAGATCGCCCCCCCAACTGCCCGGTAACTGTGAATCACCATGATGTGGAGGCCTTACTGGATTCTGGTAGCCGGGCCACCCTGGTGCGTAAGGATTTGGTGGGCCCAACGTGTCTGACCCCGGGGAAAGTCCTCCCAGTTTCCTGTGTCCATGGGGACACCAGGGAATACCCCATTACTGAACTTACAATGACCAGCACACGGGGAACCATACACACGACGGCGGGGGTGGTTGATTCCCTCCCCGTCCCTGTCCTAATTGGACGAGACTGCCCAGCCTTTTACCCACTCTGGAGAGAGTCTCAGGAGAGGATAACCCGAGTACCTCGGAAACGGAGAGGCAAGACTCATCCTGGGAAGGCTCCGGTGCAATCCTCCGAATTACTCACTCCCGCCCGGGCTCTGATAGGGATGGCAGGTGCCCAGACCGACACAGAGACGGAGCTACAGAATCTGGACAAAGAACTGTCTGGTCTGAAGGGGACCGCTGAGAGGTATCGTTTGTTAAAGCAACAGTTAGACATGAAGACAGAAGAGTTAGATATCCTCCAGGCTAAACTCCAACAGAGCTCCTTCCCTAAGCAACAGGAGGAGCTGGAGATGCTGCGCAGGACCATCGAGGAGTGTGAGGAGACCCTGCGCAGTAGTAAGGAGGTCCAGAAGAAGGCAGAGGAGAAGTACAAGGTGTTGGAGAACAAGATGAAGAATGCGGAGGCAGAGAGAGAGAAGGAACTGAAAGCTGCTCAACAGAAGCTAAACTCTGCTAAAACCAAGGCTGATGCGTTCAGTAAGAAACTCAAGGAGAGACAACAGGAGGCTGAGTCCCTGGTCCTAGAGTTGGAGGAGTTGAAGAGAGAGCAGGCTGGCAAGCACCACGGCAATGCGGACGCCCTCTCCCGGCGTGATGCCTTCTTCACTGCCTTTACCCCGACGAGGACGTCGGTCCCGAGGAGGGGGATGTGTGATGTCACGAGAGGCTGTGTCCTGGAGGGACGTTACATCCCCCTGAGATGGCTGCAAACCCAGACAGCTATGGCTCCATCTGCTGGTATGGTCGGGAACTCCACCCCTCTATGGCCAATCTTCCCACGCAGCTGAAACAAATCAGGAGCTGATGAGCTGAAGGTTTGGGAAGGGAAGAGACACACTGAGGGAGTGTGTGGGGGGTGAAGAAACACAGTCTCCAACCTGGGCTCTCTGGAGGACAAGAGTGCTGCACGTCCACTTCCATGAGGAATATAAGGATTTGGAGATACTTACCTTTGGGAAATACTCACCTTTGGATATATGCACCTGTGGAAATACGTGAGAGACATTTGGAAGGACTTTTTGCTGGGTTGGCCACTAGCTGCAACGTGGACTACAGTAAGGCTGGGGAAAAGTTATGTGAGCGAGTGAGAATTATGATTTTGGATGTGGAAGAGACATCCCTGAACTGTTAACCCTTAAAGAGCCACAAGAGAACAGAATTTTGTTATATTTTCGTTAATTTCCCAAGACCTATAATAAAATCCTTGTTTTGTTTGAACCTTGTCTCCTTGCACTACTTGAGCAATCCCGCTGAAAGCTGTGTAGCCTCTCGTGACGTCACAGTAGGTATTACAGACTCGGTCAGGGAGAGGTTGAAAATGTCAGAGAAGACACTTGCCAGTTGGTCCGCGCATGCTCTGAGTACACGCCCCGGTAATCCATCTGGCCCCGCGGCCTTGTGAATGTTGACCTGTTTAAAGGTCTTGCTTACATCGGCTACGGAGAGCGTGATCACACAGTCGTCCGGAACAGCTGGTGCTCTCATGCATGCTTCAGTGTTGCTTTCCTCCAAGCAGGCGTAAAAGGCATTTAGCTCGTCTGGTAGGCTCGCATCACTGGGCAGCTGGCGGCTGGGTTTCCCTTTGTATTCCGTAATAGTTTGCAAGCCCTGCCACATCCGACGAGCGTCAGAGCCGGTGTAATAGGAGCTATAGTCAATGAAAAGCATTCTGACGTTGGTATTCCTCTTGTCCAGATGGCGGTTTGTTTTTCTCATAACAGGAGCCACTCAGACATCACGGAACTCTTGCAAAAGACCTTACTAGGGTCACACAGACAGAAACACTGACTTTGAGTTGGTCAAAAAAACATGTATCTTATAGTTGTGTCATTCTGACTGACTGCCATAATGACAATTATCATGTATGCAACAGCACCTCTTCAACCTCAGGAGGCTGAAGAAATTCGACTTGGCCCCTAAGACCCTCAGAAACTTTTACAGATGCACAATTGAGAGCATCCTGTCGGGCTGTATCACCGCCTGGTACAGCAACTGCACCGCCCGCAACCGCAGGGCTCTCCAGAGGGTGGTGCGGTCTGCCCAACGCATCACCGGGGGGCACACTGCCTGCCCTCCAGGACACCTACAGCACCCGATGTCACAGGAAGGCCAAAAAGATCATCAAGGACATCAACCACCCGAGCCACGGCCTGTTCACCCCGCTATCATCCAGAAGGCGAGGTCAGTACAGGTGCATCAAAGCTGGGACCGAGAGACTGAAAAACAGCTTCTATCTCAAGTCCATCAGACTGTTAAATAGCCATCACTAGCCGGCTACCACCCGGTTACTCAACCCTGCACCTTAGAGGCTGCTGCCCTATATACATAGACATGGAATCACTGGACACTTTAATAATGGAACACTAGTCACTTTAATAATGTTTACATACTGCTTTACTCATCTCATATGTACAGTTGAAGTAGGAAGTTTACATACACTTAGGTTGGAGTCATTAAAACTAGTTTTTCAACCACTCCACAAATTTCTTGTTAACAAACTATAGTTTTGGCAAGTCGGTTAGGACATCTACTTTGTGCATGACACAAGTAATTTTCCAACAATTGTTTACAGACAGATTATTTCACTTATAATTCACTGTATCACAATTCCAGTGGGTCAGAAGTTTACATACACTAAGTTGACTGTGCCTTTAAACAGCTTGGAAAATTCCAGAAAATGATGTCATGGCTTTAGAAGCTTCTGATAGGCTAATTGACATCTTGCAGGTGTACCTGTGGATATATTTCAAGGCCTACCTTCAAACTCAGTGCCTCTTTGCTTGACATCATGAGAAAATCAAAAGAAAGACCTCAGAAAAGGAATTGTAGACCTCCCCAAGTCTGGTTCATCCTTGGGAGCAATTTCCAAACACCTGAAGGTACCACGTTTATCTGTACAAACAATAGTACGCAAGTATAAACACCATGGGACCACGCAGCCGTCATACCGCTCAGGAAGGAGACACGTTCTGTCTCCTGGAGATGAACGTGCTTTGGTGCGAAAAGTGCAAATCAATCCCAGAACAACAGCAAAAGACCTTGTGAAGATGCTGGAGGAAACAGGTACAAAAGTATCTATATCCACAGCAAAACGAGTCCTATATCGACATAACCTGAAAGGCCGCTCAGCAAAGAAGAAGCCACTGCTCCAAAACCGCCATTAAAAAGCCAGACTACGGTTTGCAACTGCACATGGGGACAAAGATCGTACTTTTTGGAGAAATGTCCTCTGGTCTGATGAAACAAAAATAGAACTGTTTGGCCATAATGACCATCGTAATGTTTGGAGGAAAAAGGGGGTTGCTTGCAAGCCGAAGAACACCATCCCAACCATGACGCACGGGGGTGGCAGCATCATGCTGTGGGGGTGCTTTGCTGCAGGAGGGACTGGTGCACTTCACAAAATAGATGGCATCATGAAGAAGGAAAATTATGTGGATATATTGAAGCAACATTTCAAGACATCAGTCAGAAAGTTAAAGCTTGGTCGCAAATGGGTCTTACAAATGGACAATGACCCCAAGCATACTTCCAAAGTTGTGGCAAAATGGCTTAAGGACAACAAAGTCAAGGTATTAGAGTGGCCATCACAAAGCCCTGACCTCAATCCTATAGAAAATGTGTGGGCAGAACTGAAAAAGTGTGTGCGAGCAAGGAGGCCTACAAACCTGACTCAGTTACACCAGCTCTGTCAGGAGGAATGGGCCAAAATTCACCCAACTTATTGTGGGAAGCTTGTGGAAGGCAACCCAAAACGTTTGACCCAAGTTAAACAATTTAAAGGCAATGCTACCAAATACTAATTGAGTGTATGTAAACTTCTGACCCAATGGGAATGTGATGAAAGAAATAAAAGCTGAAATAAATCATTCTCTCTACTATTATTCTGACATTTCACATTCTTAAAATAAAGTGGTGATTCTAACTGACCTAAGACAGGGAATATTTACTAGGATTAAATGTCAGGAATTGTGAAAAACTGAGTTTAAATGTATTTGGCTAAGGTGTATGTAAACTTCTGACTTCAACTGTATATACTGTATTCTATTCTACTGTATTTTAGTCAATGCCACTCCGACATTGCTTGTCCTAATATTTATATATTTCTTAATTCCATTCTTTAACTTTTAGATTTGTGTATTGTTGTGAATTGTTAGATAGTACTGTACTGTTGGAGCTAGGACCACAAACATTTTGCTACACCAGCAGTAACATCTGTTAAATATGTGTATGTGACCAATAAAATGGTATTTGATGTGGCTTGTTGATAAGACCGCAGCCAGTGAGTGTTGTGTTGCTGCTGTTCATCTCATGGCAAAACAGCATGGGTCAGAGACAGTAACACACTCACAGCATTTGAGAGTATGAAAACATCCATGGCAGTTAGTTAGCAATGTGGATTGTGATGTGGATTAATGTCAACATTTGAGAATATTTATGTACTTGTTTTGTATTATGGTGTTTGTGCCACCCTAAAATAGCCAGAGTTTATATCTAGAGCAGACATTAGTTACAGGAATATGACAGGGGCTAAGTGTTCTGGTCAAGAGAGGTCACTTGGTGCCTTGTTAATGTGGGAGAAGGTGGGAGTAATCCCTGACCACTAATACAAGATCCTTATTACAATTCTCTTACATTTAAATGTTTACATTTACGTCATTTAGCAGACGCTCTTATCCAGAGCGACTTACAAATGGGTGCATTCACCTTATGATAGCCAGTGGGACAACCACTTTATTTTTTATTTTTTATTATTATTATTATTATTATTATTTTTATATACAGTGGGGAAAAAAAGTATTTAGTCAGCCACCAATTGCGCAAGTTCTCCCACTTAAAAATATGACAGAGGCCTGTAATTTTCATCATAGGTACACGTCAACTATGACAGACAAATTGAGGAAAAAAATTTGAATGATTACTTTTATACTATCCCAGGTATTCCTTAAAGAGGTAGGGTTTCAAGTGTCTCCGGAAGGTGGTCAGTGACTCCGCTGTCCTGGCGTTGTGAGGGAGCTTGTTCCACCATTGGGGTGCCAGAGCAGCGAACAGTTTTGACTGGACTGAGTGGGAACTGTGCTTCTGCAGAGGTAGGTGGACCAGCAGGCCAGAGGTGGAAGAATGCAATGTCCTCGTTTGGGTGTAGGGACTGATCAGAGCCTGAAGGTAAGGAGGTGCCGTTCCCCTCACAGCTCCATAGGCAAGCACCATGGTCTTGTAGCAGATGCGAGCTTCAACTGGAAGCCAGTGGAGTGTGCGGAGGAGCGGGGTGACGTGAGAGAACTTGGGAAGGTTGAACGGGCTGCAGCGTTCTGGATGAGTTGTAGGGGTTTAATGGCACAGGCAGGGAGCCCAGCCAACAGCGAATTGCAGTAATCCAGACGGGAGATAACAAGTGGCTGGATTAGGACCTGTGCCGCTTCCTGTGTAAGGTAGGGTCGTACTCTGCGAATGTTGTAGAGCATGAACCTACAGGATCGGGTCACCGCTTTGATGTTAGCAGAGAACGACAGGGTGTTGTCCAGGGTCACGCCAAGGTTCTTTGCACTCTGGGAGGAGGACAAAATGGAGTTGTCAACCGTGATGGCGAGATCATGGAGCGGGCAGTCCTTCCCCGGGAGGAAGAGCAGCTCCGTCTTGCCGAGGTTCAGCTTGAGGTGGTGATCCGACATCCACACTGATATGTCTGCCAGACATGCAGAGATGCGATTCGCCACCTGGTTATCAGAAGGGGGAAAGGAAAAGATGAATTGTGTGTCGTCTGCGTAGCAATGATAGGAGAGACCATGTGAGGATATGACAGAGCCAAGTGACTTGGTGTATAGAGAGAATAGGAGAGGGCCTAGAACTGAGCCCTGGGGGACACCAGTGGTGAGAGAACGTGGTGCGGAGACAGATTCTCGCCACGCCACCTGGTAGGATCGACCTGTCAGGTAGGACGCAATCCAAGAGTGAGCCGCGCCGGAGATGCCCAACTCGGAGAGGGTGGAGAGGAGGATCTGATGGTTTACAGTATCAAAGGCAGCAGATAGGTCTAGAAGGATGAGAGCAGAGGAGAGAGAGTTAGCTTTAGCAGTGCGGAGAGCCTCCGTGACACAGAGAAGAGCAGTCTCAGTTGAATGACCAGTCTTGAAACCTGACTGGTTTGGATCAAGAAGGTCATTCTGAGAGAGATAGCAGGAGAGTTGGCTATAGACGGCACGCTCAAGAGTTTTGGAGAGAAAAGAAAGAAGGGATACTGGTCTGTAGTTGTTGATATCGGAGGGATCAAGTGTAGGTTTTTTGAGGAGGGGTGCAACTCTCGCTTTCTTGAAGATGGAAGGGACATAGCCAGAGGACAAGGATGAGTTGATGAGCGAGATGAGGTAAGGGAGAAGGTCTCCGGAAATGGTCTGGAGAAGAGAGGAGGGGATAGGGTGAAGCGGGCAGGTTGTTGGGCGGCTGGCCGTCACAAGTCGCAAGATTTCATCTGGAGACAGAGGGGAGAAAGAAGTCAAAGTATAGGGTAGGGCAGAGTGAGCAGGACCAGCGGTGTCATTTGACTTAATAAATGAGGATCGGATGTCGTCAATCTTTTCAAAATGGTTGACGAAGTCATCCACAGAGAGGGAGGAGGGAGGGGGAGGAGGAGGAGGATTCAGCAGGGAGGAGAAGGTGGCAAAGAGCTTCCTAGGGTTAGAGGCAAAGGCTTGAAATTTAGAGTGGTAGAAAGTGGCTTTAGCAGCAGAAACGGAGGAAGAGAATGTAGAGAGGAGGGAGTGGAAAGATGACAGGTCCGCAGGGAGTCTAGTTTTCTTCCATTTCCGCTCGGCTGCCCGGAGCCCTGTTCTGTGAGCTCGCAATGAATCGTCAAGCCACGGAGCAGGAGGGGAGGACCGAGCCGGCCGGGAGGATAGGGGACATAGAGAGTCAAAAGATTCAGAGAGGCAGGAGAAGGAGGGTTGAGGAGGCAGAATCAGGAGATTGGAGGGAGAAGGATTTAGCAGTGTTTTGTCTATTTCTCTTGGACCTGATCCCTACATGACATGTGCAGTTTAGCTACCAACTAAAAAAATTAAAATAAGATGTTTTATTGTCATGCACCGGATAGGTGCAGTGAAATGTGTTGTTTTACAGGGTCAGCCATTTAGTACGGCGCACCTGGAGCAAATTAGGGTTAAGTGCCTTGCTCAAGGGCACATACAGATTTTTCACCCTGTCGACTTGGGTATTCGAACTAGCACATTTTTGGTTACTGGCGCAATGCTCTAACTGCTAGGCTACCTACCGCCCTTTTGATAGGTTTACCTCTAATGCACATTACATTCAATGCCAATATGGCATCCTGCCCTCTCCTATGGTGACACCTACTGGACACTACACAAAACAGTAGTACATTCCATTTTTTAAAACATTTTAGTCATTTAGCAGACGCTCTTATCCAGAGCGACTTAAAGAAGCAATTAGGGTTAAGTGCCTTGCTCAAGGGCACATCGACATATTTTTTATCTAGTCTCCTCGGGGATTCGAACCAGCGACCTTTCAATTACTGGCCCAACGCTCTTAACCACTAAGCTACCTGCCTGCCACAGTCTGTTGAGAAGACACTTTAGGATGAGGAATACATATAATTTATTTTATAGACATACATTTCTTTGTGTACAAGCATGCATTCAAGTTTTAGATTCCAAATAGCTTTTGATATTTGCTTGGCAATGGAATAGGGACCTTGTCACATGCTAAAGTAAGTAAATGCAAGAAGCACATACACAAACGGTGCAGAGAACAGCAAGTATCTAGTAGTTTTGCCTTTATTGATAACATGGTTCAGACAGAAACAGTAACAAAACAAAGAAAATGAACAACTGAAAAACATACAACCTGAAAAGCCCATCTCCTACACCCTGCTGTATCGGAGTTGTAACCAGTTAAGTGTTGAGTGACAATTTAGAGCCATCTCATCCGAGTTGTAGCTTGGAACGTGTGCTCAGCAGATCTAGATCAAATAAATACTTGTACTCTTTCAGATACTTGCGGTTCGCTTGATTTAGTTTGCTCAGAATGCCAGAGTTCACATTTTTTAACTATTCAATTGGGTCGTGCACGTTAAATCAAGCGCACCTAAAGTATTTGAACGAAAACAAGTACGTTTGACCCAGGTGTGGTAGTCAGTAAGGCCGAGGTCCTGTTGGTGAATGTGTCTGTGTGACTACGATGCCAGGTGACTGACAAACAATATAAAAACAAAAAACAGAGATTCTCTTCAGAGGGAGGATGGATGACGACCCACATAAACAGAAAAGGCTGACATCTTTAGAGTGGATCTCAGAGGGTATCTTGACTGCCTGCTATATAAGTAACTTCAACTCAGTAAACATTGTATGTGAATGATAGTCCATGTCTGAAACTGACTCCTACCTATCCTGTAAAATAACAGAGTCAAAATCGGTCCCATCTAAACCATTGATTGGATTCTCATTTGCAGATCTAAAGCTTCACTGTGACTCTGGTCTGTATGTTTCATGGTATGAGCAGGCTCATTATTACAGGCCAATTGGTAAAATGCTGGACATTTTATGAGCAAGACTACCTCCACTTCATTAGCAACTAAGTGCCTGTTTAATTGTTTGTGTATATGCGAGTATGAGAGTGTGTGCGAGGTCTTCACAGGCCGATGGTGTAGGATCGTCCTGCTGGGTTGTGGATAGCGGAGCATGAGGGCTCTGTCACGGCCCACTCATACCACACCTTCTTCCCATTGTTACACCTCCAGAACCTCACCACGACATCATCATCCCGCATCACAGGGATTGGTTGCTGGGGGGGGGGGGGGGAGAAAAGGGTCAATACACTACATTATATTGGGTAATAAAATGTGCTAAATGTAAAGTATACATTTTACATGACTGTATGACAGTCAACTTACTTTGAGAGGGAACAGGATGGGGAACCAGGAGAACATTCCGGGAGAGTGGGTCTCTGGCTTGATACCTTGACCAAACAAACACACACATTGATGTTAATGATATCCATCCCATCCATGATATCCATTTCATATTTCAAACATCACCATCCCCATTCTTGGTACTTACTGAGTGTGACATCTCCGTAGAGTGTGGTCTCGAAGTATCCAGCAAAGCCGTGCAGCACTGTGTTACATCCCACAGAGAATCTAAGGCACTGATACCTGTTGTTGTTCATATCTAAAGGAAAGGAAAGATAAGTGCATTTATTACATATCTTGTGTGATTGTTAGCTGTGTTTGCTAGGGTGTGTGTATTACCTATGGTGGGATGTGTAAGCACTAGCCATGTAAGGGTGTTTGATGCGTGTATGTTACCTGTGGTGGGGTGTACGAAGGTGAAGCAGGCCTTGGGCTCAGCCAGCTGGTGGAAGTTGTGGAGTCTGACGACGTAGGGGGTCTCGAAGTGGCATTCAGGGTCCTTGTCCCGCTCCCTGCACCCCCTAACCTCATTATACAGCTTGGAGGAGGAGAGGGGGGCCAGGAAAGAGGTGTAGGAACAGGGGATGCTAACCCCACCATCTGAGAGAGGAACAAAATAATTGGGACAAGTTTGGATGAGCGAGGGTAGAGGCAAAAAAGGGCATTGAATGACAATTAAAATGATATACAGTACCAGTAAAAAGTTTGGACACACCTACTCATTCAAGGGTTTTTCTTTATTTTTTACTATTTTCTACATTGTAGAATAATGGTGAAGATATAAAACTATGAAATAACACATATGGAATCATGTAGTAACCAAAATTGTGTTAAACAAATCAAAATATATTTTATATTTGAGATTCTTTAAAGAACCCTCCCTTTGCCTTGATGACAGCTTTGCACACTCTTGGCATTCTCTCAACCAGCTTCATGAGGTAGTCACCTGGAATGCATTTCAATTAACAGGTGTGCCTTGTTAATTTGTGGAATTTCTTTCCTTCTTAATGCGTTTGAGCCAATCAGTTGTGTTGTGACAAGGTGGGGGGGGGGGGGGGGGGTGCTTTACAGAAGATAGCCCTATTTGGTAAAAGACCAAGTCCATATTATGGCAAGAACAGCTCAAATAAGCAAAGAGAAACGATAGTCCTTCATTACTTTAAGACATGAAGGTCAGTCAATACGGAAAATGTCAAGAACATTGAACATTTCTTCAAGTGAAGTCGCAAAAACCATCAAGCACTATGATGTAACTGGCTCTCATGAGGACCGCCACAGGAAAGGAAGACCCAGAGTTACCTCTGCTGCAGAAGATGAGTTCATTAGAGTTACCAGCCTCAGAAATTGCAGCCCAAATAAATGCTTCACAGAGTTCAAGTAACAGACACATCTCAACATCAACTGTTCAGAGGAGACAGCGTGAATCAGGCCTTCATGGTCGAATTGCTGCAAAGAAACCACTACTAAAGGACACCAATAAGAAGAAGAGACCTGCTTGGGCCAAGAAACACGAGCAATGGACATTAGACTGGTGGAAATGTGTCCTTTGGTCTGGACTCCAAGTGTTATGGTGTGGGGGTGCTTTGCTGGTGACACTGTCTGTGATTTATTTAGAATTCAAGGCACACTTAACAAGCATGGCTACCACAGCATTCTGCAGCGATACGCCATCCCATCTGGTTTGGGCTTAGTGAGACTATCATTTGTTTTTCAACAGGACAATGACCCAACACACCTCCAGGCTGTTTAAGGGCTATTTTACCAAGAAGGAGAGTGATGGAGTGCTGCATCAGATGACCTGGCCTCCACAATTCCCCGACCTTAACCCAATTGAGATGGTTTGGGATGAGTCGGATCGCAGAGTGAAGGAAAAGCAGCCAACAAGTGCTCAGCATATGTGGGAACTTTCCAAGACTGTTGGAAAAGCATTCCAGGTGAAGCTGGTTGAGAGAATGCCAAGAGTTTGCAAAGCTGTCATCAAGGCAACGGGTGGCTACTTTGAAGAATCTCAAATATATTTTGATTTGTTTAACACTCTTTTGGTTACTACATGATTCCATGTGTTATTTCATAGTTTTGATGTCTTCACTATTATTCTACGATATAGAAAATAGTAAAAATAAAGAAAAACCACGGAATGAGTAGGTGTGTCCAAACTTTGACTGGTACTGTATATCGTCACTGTCGGGTGAAAACCTCTCATCTCAAAAACAGAAACTTTTCAGTAAATGGAGAAAAAAAAAACAGTCACATTTTTCCATTAACGAACATACAATTATGACATTTCAGAAGCTATTTTTTAATTATTGTTCTTGGTCCTAGTAATGAAATGTTCAGAGTACATTGAGGGGAGTTACTGCTTCCGAGGTTTTCATCTGACAGCGACGATATGGCCCTTTCACAGCTTTAGTAAGTACAGTGTGACATTTCAATATCAACGAGGTACACTGCAGAGGTGCAATGAGTTTACCCCTACCTTTGAGAAAGTGCTGTGCTCCATCTAGACACTCTGGGGACAGTTCGTTGTCCCCGAAGGACCCGAGTAGCTCGCTGACGATGATGTCCGCCTTCTCAGGTGCTGCCCACTCCCTCATGTCACATGACACCACGGTCACCTGATCGCCCCACTCCTCAAATTTCCAGTTCTGAAGCCTGGGAGAGAATGGCAGGATCAGTCTCACAGACAGACAGAGGGTGGAGCTCAATGGAGATTAACGTTGCCAACCCTCCCATTATTGTCTTGTAATTTACCTGCCAGAAACTATTAAACCTAACCGGGGAGAATACTTGTAATACCTGAATTAAATGATTATATTAATGAAACTATGTTGAAGGAGTTCTATAATCTCCTGGAATGAGGTTGGTGAAAGTTAGAAACCCCATTAGAGATCAGAGTTTTCACTCACGTGACGACAGCGTTGGGGTTCTTTTCCACAGCGTAGATACGGAGCTTCCGGTCAGCCTGCTTGGCAGCACGCAGGGAGGCATTGACCAGAGGACCTCTCCCAGCCCCCAGCACCATCAAAACTCTAAGGTTACAGAGAATACATACTGTTACACACCAGATACAGAGGGGGAAGGTAATTGTCAGGAGAATAGATACTAACAGAGATGACAGACCGGTAGGTATTGGAGCTACTCACTGTGTATTGGTCTCCTTCTGCTCCTCCGGGACTCTGTCGAGCAGACACTTGTACACAGCCTGCAGAAAGATCAGGAGACCCCAATCAGTACTTAATTATACACTGCTCAAAAAAATAAAGGGAACACTTAAACAACACAATGTAACTCCAAGTCAATCACACTTCTGTGAAATCAAACTGTCCACTTAGGAAGCAACACTGATTGACAATAAATTGCACATGCTGTTGTGCAAATGGAATAGACAACAGGTGTAAATTATAGGCAATTAGCAAGACACCCCCAATAAAGAAGTGGTTCTGCAGGTAGTGACCACAGACCACTTCTCAGTTCCTATGCTTCCTGGCTGATGTTTTGGTCACTTTTGAATGCTGGCGGTGCTTTCACTCTAGTGGTAGCATGAGACGGAGTCTACAACCCACACAAGTGGCTCAGGTAGTGCAGCTCATCCAGGATGGCACATCAATGCGAGCTGTGGCAAGAAGGTTTGCTGTGTCTGTCAGCATAGTGTCCAGAGCATGGAGGCGCTACCAGGAGACAGGCCAGTACATCAGGAGATGTGGAGGAGGCCGTAGGAGGGCAACAACCCAGCAGCAGGACTGCTACCTCCGCCTTTGTGCAAGGAGGAGCAGGAGGAGCACTGCCAGAGCCCTGCAAAATGACCTCCAGCAGGCCACAAATGTGCATGTGTCTGCTCAAACGGTCAGAAACAGACTCCATGAGGGTGGTATGAGGGCCCGACGTCCACAGGTGGGGGTTGTGCTTACAGCCCAACACCGTGCAGGACGTTTGGCATTTGCCAGAGAACACCAAGATTGGCAAATTCGCCACTGGCGCCCTGTGCTCTTCACAGATGAAAGCAGGTTCACACTGAGCACGTGACAGACGTGACAGAGTCTGGAGATGCCGTGGAGAACGTTCTGCTGCTTGCAACATCCTCCAGCATGACCGGTTTGGCGGTGGGTCAGTCATGGTGTGGGGTGGCATTTCTTTGGGGGGCCGCACAGCCCTCCATGTGCTCGCCAGAGGTAGCCTGACTGCCATTAGGTACGGAGATGAGATCCTCAGACCCCTTGTGAGACCATATGCTGGTGCGGTTGGCCCTGGGTTCCTCCTAATGCAAGACCTCATGTGGCTGGAGTGTGTCAGCAGTTCCTGCAAGAGGAAGGCATTGATGCTATGGACTGGCCCGCCCGTTCCCCAGACCTAAATCCAATTGAGCACATCTGGGACATCATGTCTCGCTCCATCCACCAACGCCATGTTGCACCACAGACTGTCCAGGAGTTGGAGGATGCTTTAGTCCAGGTCTGGGAGGAGATCCCTCAGGAGACCATCCGCCACCTCATCAGGAGCATGCCCAGACGTTGTAGGGAGGTCATACAGGCACGTGGAGGCCACACACACACACTACTGAGCCTCATTTTGACTTGTTTTAAGGACATTACATCAAAGTTGGATCTGCCTGTAGTGTGGTTTTCCACTTTAATTTTGAGGGTGACTCCAAGTCCAGACCTCCATGGGTTGATACATTTGATTTCCATTGATAATTTTTGTGTGATTTTGTTGTCAGCACATTCAACTATGTAAAGAAAAAAGTATTTAATAAGATTATTTCATTCATTCAGATCTAGGATGTGTTATTTTAGTGTTCCCTTAATTTTTTTGAGCAGTGTATTACCCTACCAGCCACAGCACCAATGCTAGTTGTTACATGTATTATAATGGGAGTACATGTGTGTCAAAGGCAACTTACCTGCTGGTACTGGGAGTATTTGATGGGATCCTTCTCAAACACTTCATATGTCTGAGACTCCAGATTGTCCATGAGGGGCTAATGGGAAGAGAAGAGAACAATTAGAGACAAAGAATCCAATGCATACACACAAACAATATAATATGGCTGGGAATTGCCAGGGACCTCACGATACGATATTATCACGATACTTAGGTGCCGATATGATATGTATTGCGATTCGATACTGCAATTTTATTGTGATTTGATGTTACAAACATATCGCTCTCTATATGTCTGCTGCAGAGATGAGAGAGCATGAGAAAATGAGTTTTGATCAGTCATGGAAATTAAAGTGCTGAAAACATGTTGGCTCACTATTTAAAAAGACTGAGAACAAGCTATAGGATGAAAAATACCTAAGTTTTGGCGCAGGTACAGCCGACTAGCGCTAGCTAACGCTACCTAGCTACAAATAATTAAATTGACTTTTTATTTTGACAAATCGATACTTGGGAGTCAAAGTATCAATATAATATCGTCCAACTATCGATTCCCAGCCCATCACTACAATATACAGCTCTGGAAAAAATTAAGAGACCACTGCAAAATTATCAGTTTCTCTGGTTTTACTATTTATTGTTATGTGTTTGGGTAAAAAAAACTTTTTTGTTTCATTCTATAGACTACTGACAACATTTCTCCCAAATTCCAAATAAAAATATTGTAATTTAGAGCATTTATTTGCAGAAAATGACAACTGGTCAAAATATAGTCCCGTGTAGCTCAGTTGGTAGAGCATGGCGTTTGCAACGCCAGGGTTGTGGGTTCGATTCCCACGGGGGGCCAGTATGAAAAAGAAAAATGTATGCACTCACTAACTGTAAGTCGCTCTGGATAAGAGCGTCTGCTAAATGACTAAAATGTAAATAACAAAAAAGATGCAGTGTTGTCAGACCTCGAATAATGCAAAGAAAATAAGTTAATGTTCATTTCTAAAAACAACACAATACTAATGTTTTAACTTAGGAAGAGTTCAGAAATCAATATTTGGTGGAATAACCCTGATTTTCAATCACAGCTTTCATGCGTCTTGGCATGCTCTCCACCAGTCTTTCACATTGATGTTGGGTGACTTTATGCCACTCCTGGCGCAATAATTCAAGCAGCGCGGCTTTGTTTGATGGCTTGTGACCATCCATCTTCCTCTTGATTACATTCCAGAAGTTTTCAATGGGGTTCAGGTCTGGAGATTGGGCTGGCCATGACAGGGTCTTGATCTGGTGGTCCTCCATCCACACCTTGATTGACCTGGCTGTGTGGCATGGCGCATTGTCCTGCTGGAAAAACCAATCCTCAGAGTTGGGGAACAATGTCAGAGCAAAAGGAAGCAAGTTTCTTCCAGGACAACCTTGTACGTGGCTCGATTCATGCATCCTTCACAAAGACAAATCTGCCCGATTCCAGCCTTGCTGAAGCACCCCCAGATCATCACCGATCCTCCACCAAATTTCACAGTGGGTGCGAGACGCTGTGGCTTGTAGGCCTCTCCAGGTCTCCGTCTAACCATTAGACGACCAGGTGTTGGGCAAAGCTGAAAATTGGACTCATCAGAGAAGATTACCTTACTCCAGTCCTCTACGGTCCAATCCTTATGCTATTTTGCAAACCTCAGCCTGGCTCTTCTTTGCTTCTCATTGATGAAGGGCTTTTTTTCTAGCTTTGCACCACTTCAGCCCTGCCCCTAGGAGCCTGTTTCGAACCATCCTCGCTGTGCACTTCACCCCAGCTGCCGTTTGCCATTATTTTTGTAGGTCACTTGATGTCATCCTACAGTTGTTGAGTGACATTCGAATGAGTTGGCGGTCATCCCGGTCAGTAGAGTCGTTTTCGCCCTCTGCAGCTTTGTTGTCCCCAATGTCTGCTGCTTGACCTTGTTCTTATGAACCGCCGTCTTTAAAATGTTAAGGATGGAAGCAACCTGACGCTCACTGTATCCCTCTGCCAGTAAAGCCAGAATTGAACCCTTCTTTTCCTCACTCAAAACTTCCCTTTTCAACTCTTTTGGCATGGTCAATAGTTATTTTTTTATTAATATTACTTTTGAGGTACTATTAGCACTGTTTTTACCATCCAGCTGGTCCCATTGCAAGAGGATAGTGATGACCACAGCAGTGGTTTTTATACTTTTCCTCATTAAATAAGATTTGGTTCAGGTGAACACCTAATCAGTGCCTAATTCAGTAGAATGAGGTGTGCCTGTGCTGGAATTCAACAGACACTGGAATGGAATGGCTGTCATAACATGTAGAGATGCTGATTTAAGAAAAATCTGCAGTGGTCTCTTAATTTTTTCCACAGCTGTAGGTATGACTATTCGCAAACCTCAGTAACACACACACACACACACACACACACACACACACCTGGAGAGGAGACTGTAGGTAATCCTCGTAACCCTTGGCAAACAGTTCATAGGCATTGGGGACAGGGCGGTTCTGGTTGAGGTATTCAAGGTACTGCAGGTAGGAGCGGAAGTCCTTCTCACTGTGACGACTGGTGCCAGTGAAGATGAACTGGGCTTCAAGCTGGGAGAAGAGAAAATAATTTGTAAAATACACATTCAATGACAGAGTGAAGAAAAATAGTTTTATTTGCTATAACAATTGCCATAGCCTAGAATTTACAGTACCTTGAAGAGACGGAAGATGATTTTCTGGTGGGCTTTTGACAGGACTGGGAACCCTTTCTTATTGGTCAGAAAGATGCTGGTGGGAAGAACAGCTGCTTTGATAGGCTCCCCAAGCCACTTGTCAATCACAGCATCGGAGGGCATGTTTTCTCCAACCTCAATGGCTTCAGCGAAAGGAAGGGAAGACAAATCAGGAACAATTGTGACCAAAACAATTCCTTATCAGTTTGTCAACACTACCCCAACCATGTTTCCCTGCCCTTACCTAAACAGATTCTCTTGTTGTAGTCACAAAGAGTTCTGAATGAATGCCACCTGAAAAAGGAAAAACCGAAGGTAGCTTAGTGGTTAAGAGCGTTGTGCCAGTAACCGAAAGGTCGCTGGTTCTAATCCCCGAGCCAACTAGGTGAAAAATCTGTCGATGTGCCCTTGAGCAAGGCACTTAACCCTAATTGCTCCTGTAAGTCGCTCTGGATAAGAGCGTCTGCTAAATGACTAAAATGTAAATGTAAAAAAAACTAGCAAAATCTGCAGGCCCTGGGCACAACACAATACTTACCAGGCCCAGGTCTTCTCGTCATCACTGCCATCATCTGTGCGTTTCGTAGGCTCGTTCTCGATGATGTCATCCCGCATGTTGTCAGTGGAAATCAGGGGGACGCGGATCCAAAACTGATATGAAACGTAGTTTAAAGTTAACCGATTTACCTTAATATGGCTTGTATTGTGACTGGCTAAGAATTAGTTATAATTCTTATATGCTATAGATAGAGAATTCTTGTGTGCTGTAGTTACCATGCAGGAGTGGTGTCCCGTCTGGATGTGGTTGAGCAGCACGCGGGCCAGGTTGGCACAGTGAGGGCCCTTCAGAGGGACCATGAAGGCTGGCAGACCCAGATATGCTGAGAAGTTCAGCTCCTGGACAAGGGCCTGAGACAGGACAGAGGGATGGAAGGACAGAGCAACAATTCAACTTGTGGCGAAAAATTTTAAAACGTTCTGCTTGAGCGTTTCTTAGTTCACGAACAAGGCCAGGGGAGTATTTACTCAAACAAACAGAACAAAATGGGGAGGGATCTCCCAGAATTTTTCCAATAGAAACAGTCATTCTCATTGCAAAAAGTTATTTTGTGAAATGTTTTGGAACTGTTTGCTACGGTGGAAGTTAATGAACACACCCCAAGTCTGATCATGATGTCCAACTCACCGCTTCTGAATTCCTGCGTTCTGTCTCCACCTCTGAGTCGGTCTCGATCCATGGAGAAAGCTTTCCAACAACCAGAGTGTTCCAGTCTGGGTAAGGAGGAATTGAAATTCTTAATTAAATATACATACTGTAGAGCCATTAGATGGCCCTGTAAGTAGATGCTCCTTTGCTCAGTGGAACTGGGCATGTGCATGAACCGTCTACCATTGAGGCCACTAGGCCAGTATGAATACAGGTAGCCTCCTCACCTCTCCCACAGAGCAGAAGGTCAGAGCGTGTATGTGCTCCTGATCGGACTTTGGCGGGGTCCAACTCAAACTCCCTCCTGAACCTCGGGTGGAAGAGGGGCATGCACAGGAAGTCAAACCTGAAAGAGAAAGTCACAAGTGGGACACAGTTTGATCTAACATTAGTTTAGTTTATTAGGATCCCCATTAGCTACTGCATATGCAGCAGCTACTTTTCCTGGGGTCCACATAAAACGTACAAATACATGAAAAAGTACAGAACAGGCATAGACAAGAACATCAAAAGATATTACAATAAATTCAATAAAAATAAAACTTATGATGAAAAGACACGGAGACAACAAAAATTATATTTACACTATTCATATATACAGTACTGTTAAAGTAAAGAGGCACTGTGATACAATATGTTGTTTTAAAGCTAAACTTGTTTTTTTGCCTGAGTAACCTCTGGTGGCAGAGCATTCCATGATGACATGGCTCTATACATACAGTTGAAGTCGGAAACTTACACACACCCAGGTTGGAGTCATTAAAACTCGTTTTTCAACCACTATAGTTTTGGCAAGTCGGTTAGGACATCTACTTTGTGCATGACACAACCAGTATGAAAATGTATGCACTCACTAACTGTAAGTCGTCCTGGATAAGAGCGTCTGCTAAATGACTAAAATGTAAAAATGTAAGTAATTTTTCCAACAATTGTTTACAGACAGATTATTTCACTTATAATTCACTGTATCACAATTCCAGTGGGTCAGAAGTTTACATACACTAAGTTGACTGTGCCTTTAAACAGCTTGGGAAATTCCAGAAAATGATGTCAAGGCTATAGAAGCTTCTGATAGGCTAATTGACATAATTTGAGTCAATTGGTGGTGTACCTATGGATGTATTTCAAGGCCTACCTTCAAACTCAGTGCCTCTTTGCTTGACATCATGGGAAAATCTAAAGAAATCAGCCAAGACCTCAGAAAAAAAATGGTAGACATCCACAAGTCTGGTTCATCCTTGGGAGCAATTTCCAAACGCCTGAAGGTACCACGTTCATCTGTACAAACAATAGTACGCAAGTATAAACACCATGGGACCACGCAGCCATCATACCACTCAGGAAGGAGACGTGTTCTGTCTCCTAGAGATGAACGTGCTTTGGTGCGAAAAGTGCAAATCAATCCCAGAACAACAGCAAAGGACCTTGTGAAGATGCTGGAGGAAACAGGTACAAAAGTATCTATATCCATAGTAAAACAAGTCCTATATCGACATAACCTGAAAGGCCGCTCAGCAAGGAGGAAGCCACTGCTCCAAAACTGCCATAAAAAAGCCAGACTACGGTTTGCAACTGCACATGGGGACGAAGATCGTACTTTTTGGAGAAATGTCCTCTGGTCTGATTAAACAAAAATAGAACTGTTTGGCCATAATGACCATCATTATGTTTGGAGGAAAAAGGGGAACGCTTGCAAGCCGAAGAACACCATCCCAACCGTGAAGCACAGGGGTGGCAGAATCATGCTGTGGGGGTGCTTTGCTGCAGGAGGGACTGGTGCACTTCACAAAATAGATGGCATCATGAGGAAGGAAAATTATGTGGATATATTGAAGCAACATTTCAAGACATCAGTCAGGAAGTTAAAGCTTGGTCGCAAATGGGTCTTCCAAATGGACAATGACCCTAAGCATACTTCCAAAGTTGTGACAAAATGGCTTAAGGACAACAAAGTCAAGGTATTAGAGTGGTTATCAGAAAGCCCTGACCTCAATCCTATAGAAAATGTGTGGGCAGAACTGAGAAAGCTTGTGCGAGCAAGGAAACCTACCAACCAGCTCTGTCAGGAGGATTGGGCCAAAATTCACCCAACTTATTGTGGGAAGGTTGTGGAAGGCTTCCTAAAACGTTTGACCCAAGTTAAACAATTTAAAGGCAATGTTACCAAATACTAATTGAGTGTATGTAAACTTCTGACCCACTGGGAATGTGATGAAAGAAATAAAAGCTGAAATAAATCACTCTCTACTATTATTCTGACATTTCACATTCTTAAAATAAAGTGGTGATCCTAACTGACCTAAGACAGGGAATTTTTACTAGGATTTAATGTCAGGAATTGTGAAAAACTGAGTTTAATGTATTTGGCTAAAGTGTATGTAAACTTCCGACTTCAACTGTAACTGAACAAAGTATTACATTGGGTTTTGGTACAGTGAAGAAACCCATAGCGGCGTGTCTGCTGGGGTATGTATGTCTGTTTGAAGTGTATGCAAATAGATTATACAAGTTAAGCATTTATTTTCAACACACAAATGTTTCTTAAAAATACTAGAAGAGAAGTAGGGCGGCAGGTAGCTTAGTGGGTAAGAGCGTTGTGTCAGTAACCGAAAGGTCGCTGGTTCTAATCCCCAAGCTGACTAGGTGAAAAATATGTCGATGTGCCCTTAAGCAAGGCACTTAACCCTAATTGCTCCTGTAAGTCGCTCTTTAACCCTAATTGCTCCTGTAAGTCGCTCTGGATAAGAGCATCTGCTAAATGACAACAAAAAAAAGTCAATTTCCCCTCAACCATGAACTACTATCATGCATGTTGTTGATGTTAGTTATTTGTGTGCAGTTAAGGGCAAGGTGTGCTGCTTTGTTTTGAGCCTTTACAATATCTTTCTTTGCTGCACCTGACCATTACTGGACAGTAATCAAGATGAGACAAAATCAGAGCCTGAACAACTAGCACAGCTGATCTGTGTCCAAAAATATTTTTATAAACATACATACCTCGCCCCATCTTCACAACAACTTTGTCAATATGACTTGACCATGATAACCGGCCATTGAGATACAACTTGTTTGACGCTCTTGCACAAAGTTGACTGTAGCTAGTGTTGATGATCACAAGTTTTCTGAACATTGCTGAAGCTACAAAAATGTTAGGTTATTTAGTTGGATAATAAATTCAAGTAACGTCATGGCTCCACAGTCAAATGTATTCTCATCAAATCATATTGAGGTCGTGGTAAGGAGGAGCATTTAATTGTCAGCCATTGTGATGGTGCACGTGCTAATTCACCATCACCGGCAAATTCACCTAGCTAACCAGCTAGCGAGTTACTACTAGCAAAATAGGTAAAATACATAGCCAGTGACATTTTAGTCATTTAGCAGACGCTCTTATCCAGAGCGACTTACAGTTAGTGAGTGCATACATTTTCATATTGGCCCCCCGTGGGAAACTAACCCACAACCCTGGCGTTGCAAGCGCCATGCTCTACCAACTGAGCTACAGGCTACATCACATGCAGAAATGAAGCCGAAGGGTATATAGCCTTGTCGGCTCCTGTATTTACCTCCACCCAAATAACTGCTGGAGCGAAACAGTTTACTTACCCAAGTTTAGCCACTGCCGCAAGTGTGTCAGCAACCTCGGGCACACAATTCAAATCTCTCCCGCAGGACACCCTGCCTCCTGTGCTGTGGGACGCCATCATTAGCCGAGTGAATGGGAAAGAGGAGAGTTGCAGTTTAGTAAAAGGGAAACTGACGCCATTTTGGCTCTGGTCAAGTATTTGCTATCATTGGAGCTGAGACTCAAAATGACTTCCACTAGAATGCAGTTTCGAGAACTGTCGCGATACTTGCACGTCCAGTGAGATTATGGTAGTTTGAGGCCGTTGTTGGAAAATCATTTGGGATCATCTTGATCACCTATGCTGCGTTCAAACAACTGTGAGCTCGGAAATCTCCGAATTCATTGCGTTCAAGACAACGGAACACGGAAAAAAACGACCTCCGACTGGGAAAAATCGTTTTGAATGGTCATCCAACTCGGAATTCCAATTCGGTAACTCAGGCCTCTTTCTAGAGCTCAGACCAATGACTGTATATATGAGTTCCCATGACATGTTCAAAACAACTGGGAACACGGAAAAATACAAGGTCAAATCATGACGTCAGTGAAAGAGTTCTCGAGTTGGAATTCCGAGTTGGATGATCGTTCAAATCGATTTTTCCAGGTCGGAGTTGTTCCCAGTTGTTTTGAACGCACTGAAGATGGAAGTCTGAGATTTCCAAGTTCCCAGTTGTTTTGAACGTGGCACCAGTTGTCTTGAAAGCACCAATAGAGATGGTTGGCTGACAATGTCACGAAAACGATGGCAGGCTTCAATGGGGCAAAAGGCAGTGGCCGTGTTCGAGAGGATCAAAACTGCAATGTGTCATGGGTAAATTGTGACTGACTGACTGATCTACAAATAATAATGAGTCCTTATTTATGATGCAAGGTGATTTGTAGATCAGTCAGTCTGCAGTCGTTTTGATGCTCTCAAACACGGCCGGTGTGTTGTTGTGATTCTGGATGGCAATGTAGCTAGCAACAATGACAATAATTAGTTGATGTTGCTCTACGTGGTCCAACACGTTCATAAAAGCGTACTGAACAGAAGACCAACGGCACGCTCTGATAATCAAAGCAACTAGATCACATGCATTTGACTGACTGGTCATAATAGCTCACAGTGTAGAACACCTAGCTCCTCATAATTGTTGCAGATTGTGGCAAGGGTTTGAATCCCACATTCGTTTTTTTCCCCCTTTAAAATGTAGAATTACATTTATTGTGTTAGTGTGTTGAATGGATAAATGGCGCTGGAGGGAATAGCAGCCGTTTTACGGGCTCCTAACCATTTGTGACTGAAAAGAGCTTCTGGACATCAGTAAAGCAATCACTAACCTTGATTTGGATGAGGATTTGTACTTCAATGAGTCGGAGGCGGAAGATATACTGCTCATCCCGGACAAGGCCCAAATCCCTGACACTCGGAAAAGGAAGAGGCGGCATTATAGAGGCCGGCGTGCGGGATACCTGATGAGACTACGTCAGCGAGTGGATAAAACGCCTTTACCCTCCGTTCTATTGGCGAACGTGCAATCACTGGAGAATAAACTGGACGAACTCCGTTCGAGACAATCCTATCAACGTGATCTGAAGATATCTTATGTTTCTCCAATTCGTGGCTGAACAAGGACATGGAAAATATTTTTCTATACATCGGCAAGACAGAACGGCAGTGTCGGGTAAGTTCAGGGTTGGTGGTGTGTGTCTCTTTGCTAACAACAGCTGGTGCTCGATCTCTAATATTAAGGAAGTCTCAAGGTTCTGCTCGCCTGAGTTAGAATTCCTCCCGATAAGATGCAGACCATACTATTTACCAAGAGATATTTTCATATATATTTTTTGTAGCTGTCTATTTACCACCACAAACTGATGCTGGCACTAAGAACGTACTCAACGAGCTGTATAGGGCCTTAAGGAAACAAGATAATGCTCACCCAGAGGTGGCGCTCCTAGTGGCCGGTGATTTTAATGCATGAAAACTGAAATCCGTTTTACTTCATTTCTACCTGCATGTCACCTGTGCAACTACAAGCGAAAAAACTCTAGATCACCTTTACTCCACACACAGAGACACATACAAAGCCCTCCATTTTGGCAAATCTGACCATAATTCTATCCTCCTGATTCCTGCTTACAAGCAAGAACTTAAACAGGAGGTAACAGTGACGCGCTCAATACGAAAGTGGTCAGATGAAGCGGATGCTAAGCCACAGAACTGTTTCGCTAGGACAGACTGGGATATGTCCAATGACATTGAGGAGTTCACCACATCAGTCACCAGCTTCGTTAATAAGTGCATCGACGACGTTATCCCCACAGTGACCAACCAGAAGCCATAGATTACAGGCAACATCCGCACTGAGCTAAAGGCTAGAGCTGCCGCTTTCAAGGAGCAGGACACTAATCCGGACGCTTAGAAGAAATCCCGCTACATCCTCCAGCGAAACCATCAAACAGGCAAAGCGTCAGTACAGGACCTAGATCGAATCCTACTACACCGGCTCTGACGCTCGTCGGTGTGGTTGGGCTTTTAAACTATCACGGATTACAAAGGGAAACCCAGCTGTGAGCTGCCCAGTAACACGAGTCTACCAGACGAGCTAAATGCTTTCTGTGCTCGCGTCGAGGCAAGTAACACTGAACCATGCATGAGAGCACCAGCTGTTCTGGACGACTGTGTGAACATGCTCTCCGTAGCCGATGTGTGTAAGACTTAGAAACAGCTTAACATTCACAAGGCCGCAGGGCCAGTGGGGAAAAAAGTACCCAATTGTCATACTTGAGTAAAAGTAAAGATACCTTAAGAGAAAATGACTTAAATAAAAGTGAAAGTCACCAAGTAAATTACAACTTGAGTAAAAGTCTAAATGTATTTGGTTTTAAATATACTTAAGTATCAAAAGTAAATGTAATTGCTAAAATAAAAGTAAAAGTATAAATAATTTCAAATTCCTTATAGTAGAAACCAGACGGCACTATTTTCTTGTTTTATTAATTTACAGATAGTCAGGGACACATTCAAACACTCAGACACAATTTACAAATGAAGCATGTGTGTTTAGTGAGCCAAGATCAGAGGCAGTAGGGATGACCAGGGATGTTCTCTTGATAAGTGCATGAATTGGACCATTTTCCTGTCCTGCTAAGTATAAAAAAATGTACGAGTACATTTTGGTGTCAGGGAAAATGTATAGAGTAAAAAGTACATAATTTTAATTAGGAATGTAGTGAAGTAAAAGTAAAAGTAGTTAAAAATGCTGTTCATTGACTACAGCTCAGCGTTCAACACCATAGTGCCCTCCAAGCTCATCACTAAGCTAAGGACCCTGGGATTAAACACCTTCCTCTGCAACTGGATCCTGGACTTCCTGACGGGCCACCGCCAGGTGGTAAGGGTAGGCAACAACACATCCGCCACGCTGACCCTTAACATGGGGCCCCCTCAGGGGGGCATGCTTAGTCCCCTCCTGTACTCCTTGTTCACCCAAGACTGCGTGGCAGCACATCTCCAACACCATCATTAAGTTTGCTGATGACACAACGGTGGTAGGACTGATTACCGACGACAATGAGACACCCTACAGGGAGGAGGTCAGAGACCTGGCAGTGTGGTGCTAGGACAACAACCTCTCCCTCAACGTAAGAAAGACAAAGGACCTGACCGTGGACTACAGGAAACGGAGGGCTGAGCACGCCCCCATTCACATCATCGGGGCTGTAGTGGAGTGGATCGAGAGCTTCAAGTTCCTCAGTGTCCACATCACTAAGAACCTATCATGGTCCAAACACACCAACACAGTCGAAGAGCGCACGACAACACCTCTTCCCCCTATATATATATATTTATTATATTCTGGACTCTGACATTGTTCTTTCTGATATTTCTTAATTCCTTTATTTTTATTTTGGGGATTTGTGTGTATTGTTTTGTATAGGTATTACTGCAGTTGGAGTTAGAGCTAGAAACAGAAGCATTTCGCTGCTCTCATGCATGGTTCAGTGTTGCTTGCCTCGAAGCGAGCATAGAAGGCATTTAGCTAGCCTGGTAGGCTCGAGTAACTGGGCAGCACGCGGCTGGGTTTCGCTTTGTAATCCGTGATAGTTTGCAAACCCTGCCACATCCGACGAGCATCTGAGCTGGCGTAGTAGGATTCGATTTTAGCTCTGTATTGACACTTCTCCTATTTGATGGCTCGTCGGAGGTCGTAGCGGGATTTCTTATAAGCCTCCAGATTAGTGTCCCGCTCGTTGAAAGCGGCAGCTCTAGGCTTTATCTCAGTGCGGATGTTGTCTGTAATCCATGGCTTTTGGTTGGGATATGTACGTATGGTCACTGTGGGGATGAAGCCGGTTACTGATGTGGTAAACTCCTTAATGTTATCGAATGAATCCCGGAACATATTCCAGTCAGTTCTAGCGAAACAGCCCTGTAGCTTAGCATCCACTTCATCGGACCACTTCCGTATTAAGCGCGTCACTGGTACTTCCTGTTAGAGTATTTGCTTGTAAGCAGGAATAAGGAGAATAGAGTTATGGTCAGATTTGCCAAAGGGAGGGCGAGGGAGAGCCTTGTATGCGTTTCTGTGTGTGGAGTAAAGGTGATCAAGAGTTTTGTCGCCTCTAGTTGCACAGGTGACATGCTGGTAAATATGAGGTAAAACGGATTTCAGTTTCCCTGCATTAAAATCACCGGCCACGAGAAGTGCCGCCTCTACATGTGCATTTTCTTGTTTGCTTATGGCCCTATACAGCTGGTTGAGTGCAGTCTTGGTTTGTGGTGGTAAATAGACGGCCACAAAAAATAAATATTAATATTTCAATAAATATTATGGTCTGCAGCTTATCATGAGGTATTCTATCTCAGACAAACAAATCTCAAGACTTCCTTAACATTAGAGATCGCGCACCAGCTGTTAACAAAGAGACACACCCAGTGGTGTAATGCAATTTTTTTAGGTGTGGGAGTGCAAAAACCAATGTAAACGATGTCATCATTTTGCAATCAAAGTTTGTACAGACAGATGTAGCCTATTGAATATCATCAGGGGCGCAACTTTCACTGGGGACGGGGGGGTCCCCCCCCATCCCCCCACACACACACATTCTGAAATTGCATTCCCCCCCCCCCAGTTTTATTATTGCATTGTAATACAAAAAGTGTCATCAGTGTGCTTTAGGACCATGCGGACGCCTCAGAGCGGTCGGGTAGACTGTTTGGTGATTTCAGCTAGCTGAATGTCTTGAGTTAATAAGTATTAAACCCCTTTGTTATGGCAAGCCTAAATAAGTTCAGGAGTAAAAATTAGCATAACAAGCCACAAAATAAAGTTGCATGGACTCACTCATGATTTTTGAATGACTACCTCATCTCTGTACCCCACACAATTATCTGTAAGGCCCCTTAGTCAAGCAGTGAATCTCATACACAGATTCAACCATAAAGATCAGGGAGGTTTCCCAATGCCTTGCAAAGAAGGGCACCTATTGGTAGATGGGTATACATAAAAAAAAGCAGACATTGAATATCCCTTTGAACATCGTGAAGTTATTAATTACACTTTATTTCATACACCCAGTCACTACAAAGATACAGGTGTCCTTCCTAACTTAGTTGCCAGAGATTAAGGAAACCGCTCAGGGATTTCACCATGAGGTAAATTGTGACTTTAAAACAGTTACAGAGTTTAATGGCTGTGTTAGGAGAAAACTAAGGATGGATCAACAACATTGTAGTTACTTCACAATACTAACCTAATTAACAGAGTGAAAAGAAGTAAGCCTGTACATCATACAAATATTCCAAAACATGCATCCTGTTTACAATAAGACACTAAAGTAAAACGACAAAAAATGTGGCAAAGCAATTCACTTCATGTCCTGAATACAAAGCATTGTGTTTGGGGCAAATCCAACACAACACATCACTGAGTACCACTCTTCATATTTTCAAGCATGGTGGTGGCTGCATCATGTTATGGGTATGCTTGTCATCGGCAAGGACTAGAGAGTTTTTTAAATAATACGAATAAACTGAATATAGCTAAGCACAGGCAAAATTCTAGAGGAAAACCTGGTTCAGTCTGCTTTCCAACAGACACTGGTAGACAACTACACCTTTCAGCAGGACAATAACCTAAAACACAAGGCCAAATATACAGTGAAGTTGCCTACCAAGACGACATTGAATGTTCCTGAGTAGCCTAGTTACAGTTTTGAATTAAATCGGCTTGAAAATCTATGGCAAGACTTGAAAACGGCTGTCTAGCAATGATCAACAACCAACTTGGCAGAGCTTGAAGAATCTTTTAAAGAATAATCTGCAAATATTGTACAATCCAGGTGTGCAAAGCTCTTAGAGATTTACACAAAAAGACTCACAGCTGTAATCGCTGCCAAAGGTGATTGTAACATGTATTGACTCAAGGGGTTGAATACTTATCTAATGAAGATATACAGTGTATTTGTGTTTTATTTAAAAAAAATTTTTTTTTTTGCAAATGTTAGAATTCTTCTTCTACTTTGACATTAGAGTAATTTGTGTAGATCGTTGACAAAAAATGACAATGAAATCCATTTTAATCGCACTTTGTAACACAACAAAATGAGGACAAAGTCAAGGAGTGTGAATACTTTCTGAAGGCACTGTATATGCTATTATATGTGGTTCTGTTTTGTAAAATACAAATTAAACATTATATGATCTTGCTAGACATTGATTTGGCTTCAGAATACATTTTCCAGAAATATTTTTACCGGATCCATTATATTCTCAAATTGAAAAAAGTGAAGAAGCGCTGCTCCTTGACACACCCCTCCCCCCTTCATCTTAGCCGAGGCTGTCGTCCGGTCTAGACAATGCATGGAAAAACCAGCGAGATGTATACTGAACAAAAATATTAACGTTACAGTTCATACTGTATAAGGAAATCAGTCAATTGAAATAAATAAATGAGGCCCTAATCTATGGATTTCACATGACTGGGCAGGGGTGCAGCCATTGGTGGCAATACTCATACAAGGCCGTAATGGATTCCACTGGGAGAAAAATAGAACAATCCTAAGGACAGTTTCTCTGGATTTTGGGTTTCTCTGAGCTGTTAAATTTTACTGCCTCTCCTTGTTAAGAGATTGCACTGAGCATCAACCTTTTACTCAAACTCAAGGGACAGTGAATCTGTTTTGTAGGGACTGTCACGTATACTCCCCTTCTGGCCTCTAGGTGACCAGTCAACTCCTGATCCCTGGGATCGTCCCTTTGGTCGGTGTCCTGCGGCTGGAGCCGCGCGTCAGGGAGGGGGTACTGTCACGTATACTCCCCCTCTGGCCTCTAGGTCACTAGGCTACTCTTTATTATGCACACCTGTCACCATCGTTACGCGCACCAGCGCCTCATCAGACTCACCTGGACTCCATCACCTTCCTGATTACCTCCCTTATATATGTCACTCCCTTTGGTTCCTTCCCTAGGCGTTATTGATTCTGTTACTCTGTTCCTGTCTGTACGCTACTCTTGTTTTGTTCCATGTTTTACTTTATCATTAAACATTAAATGCACTCCCTGTACTTGCTTCCCGACTCTCAGCGTACATTGTTACAGGGACACTGAGTCTGTTTTGTGATCAACATTTATTGCATTGATGTCAACCACAATCCGTCCGCCAGATACAATCACAATGGCTTTACAAGACTTCTGTGGTTTTCAGGACACCCCAATGTCTCAAAGGTGGAACACTCCTGCCTCACTCTCTAGGCCTATGGGAGATATCACTCCTCTCCTGGAGATGGCTGATGAAAGGAACCTTGGTTGGGGTGGATTTAAATCATCTGAGAGAGATGGAGGGGTCCCTCTGCATTTTTTCATACCTACCCCTCAGAGCTCTGTTCCTTTCTGCTGTGACAACAGACACCGTCCCTTTCCTCCCTGTCCACCTCTCCATCACCGCCCACCCGCCGCCCATTCCCTTTGTCTCACGGAACCACTACCCTGGCCTTTGTGTTCCAAGGAGGTGTTATAGCAGCAGCAGACACACGTGCCAGCTGCTCAGGGCTTGTCTCCTGTCCCTCTGCCCAGAAGATACTGCCCATCCACTCCCATTTACTGGTCACCACTTCAGGCAGTGGTGCAGACTGCATGCTATGAGAGAGAATCCTGGCCAGAGATCCGCCTTTACCAGCTACGCCATGGCCGCCGCTTGTCAATCACTGGCTCTGCCAAGCTCGTCTCTCATATGCTGCACCCATTTAAGGGGACTGATGTGTGTGTGGCAGCCACTCTGTGTGGCTGGGATGTAGAGGAGATTAGGGTGGAGAAATTCAGGGGACAAAAAGTTGATAGGATGGGATCAGGCAGAGACAGCATCTCTCCAGCAAAAGTACCCCTTGAAGAGACAGGAATGTCTGCAAGTGATTATTGTAGTCAGGATGACTTGACTGGCAGTGCCAGTGACTGAACAAGACATGCAGTAACTGACGGGAACCTGACAATATCCCTTGTCAGCGATCGTTGTGGCTGAAAGCTGTTCTATGTGTGCAGTGATGGCACCCATCTGCAGGGAGAGCTCTTCTCAGTGGGCTCAGGTTCGCCCTATGCCTATGCTGTACTGGATGGAGGGGTCCAGTGGAGCCTGTGAGGAGGAGGCAATTTCATTGGCCAGAGAAGCTGTGTACAGGGCCACACACAGGGATGCATATTCAGGGAACTGTGTGGACCTCTTTCACATCACTGCCCAAGGATATAGCCGCAAAGACAGGGAGGATCTGAGAGAGGAGTACCAGAGAGAAAGGGAGACGGTGCTGAAGATGGTGAAAGAATGAATGAGAGAGGAGGAGAGGGAGGAATATAGGAAATTAGAATAGGGAAAGATACATGGGGAAAGGGAGGGATTAGGGCTGGGGAGAGGGTTGCCTGACAGACTGTGATACCTTTGGTTGTTGTTAGGAACATTTCCTCTCACAAGCTCTACAAGCCAGAATGTTGAATCAAATCTAATTTCAACTTACTCTACCAGTTGTCTGTGCGGTGGGTAGGAATTTGAGAAAAAATATCCATAGGAAAGTATTATTAAACCGACTTTCCAAATACTGGTACTGCCGTTGAGATTTCTATCACCTGGCACATGCGCAAAACAATTTAAACAGCTGCATTACTTTGGTTAGTACACGTGCATTGCTTGCATGTACTTCTATCTTGTGCGCGTGCCTTAGATGATGAGCAAACAAATCGTGATAGCCACACTCAGAGACCCGTGTCTTATAAGTCGGTTTAATAATACTTTCCTGTAGATATTTTGTCTCACATTTCTACCCACAAAAGGACAAAGTCAGCGTAGAGTAAGTTCAAATGGAATTTGAGTCAACATTCGGGACAGACAAGGGATGTCAATACAAATGACCTTGACTATGTTGTCCAAGGGACAGCATAGGAACGTCAGGGCTAGGGAAAGGGTAGGAGTAGATTAGAGAAAATAATGTGTGTCAAAAGAGGATCGAAAAGATGGATGACTGGCCACTTTATGGGGGAGAGAAAGTAAGACGCATGCATGCATGTCTGAGCACTTGAATCGTAATGTAATGCGTGTATCAAAAAACGTCATTTCTGTTATGTAATATTATGCATAAAAGTACCATGCATGTACATTTACATTTACTTGTAACAATTCAGTTTCACTTATTAGAAAAATGCTACATTCTCAGACTCCCCCCATCCTCACGTACGTCATGCCCCCTCTAAAATAATGGGTGCATGACGTACGTGAGGATGGGGGGAGTCTGAGAATGTAGCATTTTTCTAATAAGTGAAACAGATTTCTTATGAAATCTAGAACATAATCATTATGCTTAATTCTATGTAAAAAAAAAAAAAGAATTATGCGTAGGTTATCTAAGCATTCAATTGTCATTTTAATTTTTTAAAAACTTTTATGCTTTTTTGAATATTCGATGAGGTGTGTTGACGTCAACCACCTGTATTCAATGGCGTGAGATGCTTTGCTATGCTATGCTTAGAGCGTCTCGAATTTCAACAGGGACTACTCCAATATAAAGTGTTTTTTGCCGGGATGTCACGTGCATCACACTTATATCAGTACACTCGTAACAACCTAATCATTACCAATCTTCTACTCAATCAAACAATCCTCACGTATCAAACTAGCAATTCATTTTTATCTTGACTACATTCGAAACTCTCATTGCCCCCATTCAAAAACTCCTCACTTGGCGGTCTGCCAAGTTATTTTCATGTCGACAGATTTTGACGAGTAAACCAACTCTCGCTCTGCCTCTTCCTCTCTGGTAGAAAGGAGATGAGGGCTGCCACAGTTTGCCAGTGGCCGATCACTTCAATAAGAGTTTTGTGTGGGGAGGTGAACAGAGAGAGAGAGCTGAAGGTTTTCCCCCTCAACGGGAGGAGAACAGCTTTGAGTTTGGGGGTCGTTTTTCTGTGTGGCCACTGCTCATGCTCTCAAAATGTTGTCGCCCGGAGAAGACACGTTTCCGAGGTGAGAAGGACGTTCATGAGATGGAGTTACATCGGCATGCCACCGGCCCGCAAGCAAAGTTGGGAGAAGAGGAATATTGGGACAGGGACACAGAAGGGTAGATTTCTGACGAATGGAGGGGGAAAAAGAGGAAGAAGAGGTTGAAGAGAATGAGGAAAGCAGAGGTTGGATTAGAATTTGAGGAAGATGGCAATAAAAATGGAGATGGGGTGTCGAAGAAGAGTGGTGTCAAGTGCAAACAGAGTAAGCCGTGTGCCAGACCGAGATCTGGAGGTGAAATGGAAGTGAATGAGGGCAAGTTAAGTGAGGTGGAAGGTGTGGAGAAGAGCTCGGAACCCGAGCCTGGCATCAAAGAAGAATCTGGTCCAGTAGGAGCTAAATTTTTTGAGAAAGTGGATCCTTGACTTTTGGCGGATCCATTTGTGGTGTCTAGGGTGGATGGGAAAGGAGTTGGGTAAAGTTGAATCAGTGAAGGTAACCTGTAGTGGACTTGTGATGTTATTATTGTTATTATTACTATTATTTTTATTTTTGGGGGGGGTAGATCTGCTTTAATATTGCAGATAGATTGTAACTTCCATCAATGTAATTTTCTGATTCACAACCAATCCCCCATATGTTTTTTTTCTCTCTCGCAAATATATATATATATATAGTTGAAGTCGGAAGTTTACATACACTTAGGTTGGAGTCATTAAAACTTGTTTTTCAACCACTCCACACATTTCTTGTTAACAAACTATAGTTTTGGCAAGTCGGTTAGGACATCAACTTTGAGAATGACACAGGTAATTTTCCAACAATTGTTTACAGACAGATTATTTCACTTATAATTTACAATTCACAATTCCAGTGGGTCAGAAGTGTACATACACTAAGTTGACTGTGCCTTTAAACAGCTTGGAAAATTCCAGAAAATGATGTCATGGCTTTAGAAGCTTCTGATAGGCTAATTGACATCATTTGAGTCAATTGGAGGTGTACCTGTGGATGTATTTCAAGGCCTACCTTCAAACTCAATGCCTCTTTGCTTGAAATCATAGGAAAATCAAAAGAAATCAGCCAAGACCTCAGAAAAATTATTGTAGACCTCCACAAGTCTGGTTCATCCTTGGGAGCAATTTCCAAACGCCTGAAGGTACCACGTTCATCTGTACAAACAACAGTATGCAAGTATAAACACCATGGGACCACGCAGTCATCATACCGCTCAGGAAGGAGACGCGTTCTGTCTCCTAGAGATGAACGTACTTTGGTGCGAAAAGTGCAAATCAATCCCAGAACAACAGCAAAGGACCTTGTGAAGATGCTGGAGGAAACAGGTACAAAAGTATCTATATCCACAGTAAAACGAGTCCTATATATCGACATAACCTGAAAGGCCGCTCAGCAAGGAAGAAGCCACTGCTCCAAAATCGCCATAAAAAAGCCAGACTACAGTTTGCAACTGCACATTGACCATTGTTAAGTTTGGAGGAAAAAGGGGGTTGCTTGCAAGCCAAAGAACACCATCCCAACCGTGAAGCACGGGGGTGGCAGCATCATGCTGTGGGGGTGCTTTGCTGCAGGAGGGACTGGTGCACTTCACAAAATAGATGGCATCATGAGGAAGGAAAATTATGTGGATATATTGAAGCAACATCTCAAGACATCAGTCAGGAAGTTAAAGCTTGGTCGCAAATGGGTCTTCCAAATGGAGAGTGACCCCAAGCATACTTCCAAAGTTGTGGCAAAATGGCTTAAGGACAACAAAGTCAAGGTATTGGAGTGGCCATCACAAAGCCCTGACCTCAATCCTATAGAAAATTTGTGGGCAGAACTGAAAAAGCGTGTGCAAGCAAGGAGGCCTACAAACCTGACTCAGTTACAGCAGCTCTGTCAGGAGGATTTGGCCAAAATTCACCCAACTTATTGTGGGAAGCTTTTAGAAGGCTGCCCGAAACGTTTGACCAAAGTTAAACAATTTAAAGGCAATGCTTCCATATACTAATTGAGTGTATGTAAACTTCTGACCCACTGGGAATGTGATGAAAGAAATAAAATCTGAAATAAATATTTCTCTCTACTATTATTCTGACATTTCACATTCTTAAAATAAAGTGGTGATCCTAACTGACCTAAGACAGGGAATCTTTACTAGGATTAAATGTCAGGAATTGTGAAAAAAATGAGTTTAAATGTATTTGGCTAAGGTGTATGTAAACGTCTGACTTCAACTGTATATATATATATATATATATATATATATATATATATACATTGAGGGAAGAAAGTATTTGATCCCCTGCTGATTTTGTACGTTTGCCCACTGACAAAGAAATCAGTCTATAATTTTAATGGTAGGTTTATTTGAACAGTGAGAGACAGAATAACAACAAAAAAATCCAGAAAAACGCATGTCAAAAATGTTATAAATTGATTTGCATTTTAATGAGGGAAATAAGTATTTGACCCCCTCTCAATCAGAAAGATTTCTGGCTCCCAGGTCTCTTTTATACAGGTAACGAGCTGAGATTAGGAGAACACTCTTAAAGGGAGTGCTCCTAATCTCAGCTTGTTACCTCTATAAAATACACCTGTCCAAATAAGCAATCAATCAATCAGATTCCAAACTCTCCACCATGGCCAAGACCAAAGAGCTAGGATGTCAGGGACAAGATTGTAGACCTACACAAGGCTGGAATGGGCTACAAGACCATCGCCAAGCAGCTTGGTGAGAAGGTGACAACAGTTGGTGCGATTATTCGCAAATGGAAGAAACACAAAAGAACTGTCAATCTCCCTCGGCCTGGGCTCCATGCAAGATCTCACCTTGTGGAGTTGCAATGATAATGAGAACGGTGAGGAATCAGCCCAGAACTACACGGGAGGATCTTGTCAATGATCTCAAGGCAGCTGGGACCATAGTCACCAAGAAAACAATTGGTAACACACTACGCCGTGAAGGACTGAAATCCTGCAGCGCCCGCAAGGTCCCCCTGCTCAAGAAAGCACATATACTGGGCCGTCTGAAGTTTGCCAATGAACATCTGAATGATTCAGAGGAGAACTGGGTGAAAGTGTTGTGGTCAGATGAGACCAAAATCGAGCTCTTTGGCATCAACTCAACCCGCCGTGTTTGGAGGAGGAGGAATGCTGCCTATGACCGCAAGAACACCATCTCCACCGTCAAACATGGAGGTGGAAACATTATGCTTTGGGGGTGTTTTTCTGCTAAGGGAACAGGACAAATTCACCGCATCAAAGGGACGATGGACGGGCCATGTACTGTCAAATCTTGGGTGAGAACCTCCTTCCCTCAGCCAGGGCATTGAAAATGGGTCGTGGATGGGTATTCCAGCATGACAATGACCCAAAACACACGGCCAAGGCAACAAAGGAGTGGCTCAAGAAGAAGCACATTAAGGTCCTGGAGTGGCCTAGCCAGTCTCCAGACCTTAATCCCATAGAAAATCTGTGGAGGGAGCTGAAGGTTCGAGTTGCCAAACGTCCGCCTTGAAACCTTAATGACTTGGAGAAGATCTGCAAAGAGGAGTGGGACAAAATCGCTCCTGAGATGTGTGCAAACCTGGTGGCCAACTACAAGAAACGTCTGACCTCTGTGATTGCCAACAAGGGTTTTGTCACCAAGTACTAAGTCATGTTTTGCAGAGGGGTCAAATACTTATTTCCCTCATTAAAATGCAAATACATTTATAACATTTTTGACATGCGTTTTTCTGGATATTTTTGTTGTTATTCTGTCTCTCACTGTTCAAATAAACCTACCATTAAAATTATAGACTGATCATTTCTTTGTCTGTGGGCAAACGTACAAAATCAGCAGGGGATCAAATACTTTTTTTCCCTCACTGTATATATACATACATACACATACATATACACATACATACATATATGTACATATACAGTGCCTTGCAAAAGTATTCATCCCCCTTGGCGTTTTTCCTATTTTGTTCCGTTACATCCTGTAATTTAAATTGATTTTTATTTGGATTTCATGTAATGGACGTACACAAAATAGTCCAAATTGGTGAAGTGAAATGAAAAAAATTACTTGTTTAAAAAAATTCAAAAAAATAAATAACGGAAAAGTGGTGCGTGCATATGTATTCACCCCCTTTAATATGAAGCCCCTAAATAAGATCTGGTGCAACCAATTACCTTCAGAAGTCACATAATTAGTTAAATAAAGTCTACCTGTGTGCAATCTAAGTGTCACATGATCTGTCACATGATCTCAGTATATATACACCTGTTCTGAAAGGCCCCAGAGTCTGCAACACCACTAAGCAAGGGGCACCACCAAGCAAGCAGTACCATGAAGACCAAGGAGCTCTTCAAACAGGTCAGGGACAAAGTTGTGGAGAAGTACAGATCAGGGTTGGGTTATAAAAAAATATCAGAAACTTTGAACATCCCATGGAGCACCATTAAATCCGTTATTAGAAAATGGAAAGAATATGGCACCACAACAAACCTACCAAGAGAGGGCCGCCCACCAAAACTCACGGACTAGGCAAGGAGGGCATTAATCAGAGAGGCAACAAAGAGACCAAAGATAACCCCGAAGGAGCTGCAAAGTTCCAAAGCGGAGATTGGAGTATCTGCCCACAGAAACAGTACCCCATCCGGAGAGATGCCGAGATAGCTATAGGAGAGGATGTGGCAGTTTTGGTGGAGATAGGAGTTTTGGTGAAACAGGCAAGCTGCTGTAAAAGTCCTATGTTTCCTGTAGCGAAGGGTGAAGGATATAGGCTAACAGTTTACCTTAGGGGTGTGACCAATAGAGCTAAAAAAGTAGCACCCATAGTAGCTGACCCTTCCACCATTCTGTCTTCCATCCCACCATCTGCTAACATTTTCTCAGTAATTGATTTGAAGAACGGTTTTTGAACTCACAACATTAGTTTGCGTTCGTATGCAATAACGAGCAGTATTGTTTTCGCCGTTTGCCAACGGGGTATGCTTCTGCCCCTGCCCTGTTTCACAGTGCCGTTAAGAAAGCTCTGGAGAACTGTCAGTTCACGGGAGGTTCCACTATGGTTCAATATGTGGATGATTTGTTATTATGTTCAGATTCTCAGACAGCCCATGAAAAGGATCTTGACATCCTCTTGAGACACCTAACAAAAGTTGGTCTGAAGAAGTCCTGTGAAAAGGCACAAATTGCACTCCCAGAGGTAACATACCTGGGACACACTATCTTTCAGTGCAAGAAAACTCTGACGGTTGGCCGAAAAGACGCAATCCAACGACTGCCAATTCCAACAACAATTAGAGGGGTTAAGAAAACACTGGGACTATTCGGTTATGTCCGCAGTTTTATACCGTCATTCTCATTAATGGCTGCACCATTAAATGCTTTGACGTAGCGGGGAAACAGGGACATGACCCGGTATAGTGGACACCAGAGTGTGAAGAGGCATTTGAAAGATTGAAACAAGCGCTATGCAAAGCCCCAGCACTGGGAATTCCAGATGTAAGCACACTCACTACAGCCGGGAGACGAGGTGTACTTGAAGGTCCATCAACCGGGTACCTTTCAGCCCAGGTGGACCGGACCCCACACTGTCCTACTTGTGACTGACACAGCAGTGACGGTGTCAGGAAGGAAGGCCTGGATCCACGTGTCCCAGGTGAAAGCTGGCACCAACACCTACTGACTTGGGAGAGGCCAAGCAAGATGGAGAGGCTAGAGCAGGTTTTGAAAGAGGAGGTGATGATGGAAAAGAAGGAGTGTAGATCACACTGTAAAAGGGCAATAATGTGGGGCATAGGGACATTTTTAGTTGGGGTAGTGGTTGTGGCGGCTACTATAATCACTACCACTCCAAGGGGAGAAAATCAAATAACACTTGATATAGAGTGGATAGCTCGAAACAAAGATACTCGTGTTCATTGGGAGAGGGTAACATCAAAAGTTGGTGAAGCCGTGAGCGTAACTAATCATAAGGGCATGGTGATATGGGTGTCTCCATTAGAGTATAGGTCTAGGGTCCTAGATGTAGGATGTTCTGATAAAGGGATGGTTCTCTTACAAACAGGAATTTGGAAAGAACGCAATGGAACAGTGTCACACCCTGGCTCTGGGACTCTATATGTTGAGCCAGGGTGTGTTCATTCTATGTGATTATTTCTATGTTGGTAGTTCTGTTGTGTTTATTTCTAGGTTGGCCAGAGTGACTCCCAATCAGAGGCAACGAGTGTCAGCTGTCGTTGGTTGTCTCTGATTGGGAGCCATATTTAAACTGTCTGTTTTCCCTTTGTGTTTGTGGGTTCTTGTTCCGTGTTGGTCATTGTTACCGAGGACGTTACGAGTCGTTTCTTGTTTTGGTTATTGTTGTCTATTATCACTAAAGATAATAAAGTTTAAACATGTTCGTTCAACACGCTGCGCATTGGTCTCTCCCTGACGATCGTGACAGAAGAACCCACCATACCAGGACCAAGCAGCGTGTCCAGGAGCAGGCATCCTGGACATGGGAGGAGATATTGGACGGGAAAGGGTCCTGGACCTGGGAGGAAATCCTGGCCGGGATGGATCGCCGGCCATGGAGTGAGACTGTAGAGAGGCGACGGAGAGAGGAGCAGCGGCGCCAAACGGGTCAACGTCGGACAGGCGAGAGGCAACCCCAAGAAATTTTTAGGGGGGGGCACACGGCATGGACGACGGGGCTGACGGAGGCAGAAAAGGGGCGGATTCAGAAGGCCACCAGGTTACGGGGGCCACTGGTCAAAGCAGGGAAGGAAGGTGTAGAGGCACGGCGAGAGGTACTGGGGTGTGTTACCAGTCCGGTCCGGCCCGTTCCAGATCCCGAGGTAGAGCCAGTGGTGTGTGTCCCCAGTACGGTCCGGCCTGTTCCGGCCCCTCGCACCAAGTGTACGGTGCGCGTCGCCAGCCCGGTCCGGCCTGTCCCTGCTCCTCGCACCAAGCCTGCGGTGTGCGTCGCCAGCCCAGTCCGGCCTGTCCCTGCTCCACGCACCAAGCCTACGGTGTGCGTCGCCAGCCCAGTCCGGCCTGTCCCTGCTCCACGCACCAAGCCTACGGTGTGCGTCGCCAGCCCAGTCCGGCCTGTCCCTGCTCCACGCACCAAGCCTACGGTGTGCGTCGCCAGCCCAGTCCGGCCTGTCCCTGCTCCACGCACCAAGCCTACGGTGTGCGTCGCCAGCCCAGTCCGGCCTGTCCCTGCTCCACGCACCAAGCCTACGGTGTGCGTCGCCAGCCCAGTCCGGCCTGTCCCTGCTCCACGCACCAAGCCTACGGTGTGCGTCGCCAGCCCAGTCCGGCCTGTCCCTGCTCTACGCACCAAGCCTACGGTGTGCGTCGCCAGCCCGGTCCGGCCTGTCCCTGCTCCACGCACCAAGCCTACGGTGTGCGTCGCCAGCCCGGTCCGGCCTGTCCCTGCTCCACTCACCAAGCCTACGGTGTGCGTCGCCAGCCCAGCCCGGCCTGTCCCTGCTCCACGCACCAAGCCTACGGGGTGCGTCGCCAGCCCAGCCCGGCCTGTCCCTGCTCCACGCACCAAGCCTACGGTGTGCGTCGTCAGCCTGGTAAGGCCCGTTCCTCCTCCACGCACCAAGCCAGGGGTGCGAGTCGTCAGCCTGGTAAGGCCCGTTCCTCCTCCACGCACCAAGCCAGGGGTGCGCGTCGTCAGTCCAGCACAACCCGTGCCTGGGTCACCGGTGCCTGGTAAGGTACCGGTCAACTGCTCCACTACGGAGCTGAAGCTAACCGCTCCTGCTAAGTCCAGTTCAGCTCCAGCCAGCGGGGCCAGACTGGACCAGGGGCGCTCTGGGGGGTTTATTGGAGGGTGGTGGGCAAGGCCGGAGCCAGAACCGCCGCCGAGGAGGTATGCCCACCCAGCCCTCCCCTGTTTTGTTCAAGTTGAGGCGCGGTCGCAGTCCGCGCCTTTAGGGGGGGGTACTGTCACACCCTGGCTCTGGGACTCTATATGTTGAGCCAGGGTGTGTTCATTCTATGTGATTATTTCTATGTTGGTAGTTCTGTTGTGTTTATTTCTAGGTTGGCCAGAGTGACTCCCAATCAGAGGCAACGAGTGTCAGCTGTCGTTGGTTGTCTCTGATTGGGAGCCATATTTAAACTGTCTGTTTTCCCTTTGTGTTTGTGGGTTCTTGTTCCGTGTTGGTCATTGTTACCGAGGACGTTACGAGTCGTTTCTTGTTTTGGTTATTGTTGTCTATTATCACTAAAGATAATAAAGTTTAAACATGTTCGTTCAACACGCTGCGCATTGGTCTCTCCCTGACGATCGTGACAAACAGATAGTTTGAGGAATTAAACCAGATTCTCGTCCCTCTCTCAACTTGGCATTGTGTGCGATAGACTCCAGTTAAAAGAACAGCAGTTACTAACCTTCAAGTTAGTGTGGGCGGAGGACAAATCTTCTGAGAGTTCTACGACACCAGACGTCAAGCCAGGTGAAGCTACAGACACGAAGGAGAGGGGATTATATTGGAGCAAGAGGTTTTACTTACCTGTCACTCCGTATTACCCAACACCAATAGGAATGAAATGGTCTGGGAAGATTTTAGATAGTGAGAGACCGAGGACCTGAGGAGAAATAGCTTGTTGGGGAAATCAGACCCTGGACAATATTATGCGACAAGAGTATAATGACCAAATTGTCCTTGTCGTTAAACGGCATGGGGAAAGCGAGGGATATGAGCAGATTAAGGCTTATTTACAGGCTCGGTTAGGCCCTACTTTAGTTCATGAGACAAATATACACCAATGTCTGTGGCAGAGTGGGGGAAGTACAGGACATTCCTATGGAGTATTGGTGTCGGATTTGGGGGTGACACATGTAAGTCCTCTCCAGGGTATCCCGAAAACCAAGGCCATAGTCTTTACTGGGACAGGAAATATAGGAATAAATGTGACAAAGGTGGAGGGATGCCTCGCCTATAAATTAAGAAATGGGTGATAGACTCATTAGAGAATGATACCACTCCACTGTGTATGGGCCCCGTGTAGCTCAGTTGGTAGAGCATGGCGCTTGCAACGCCAGGGTTGTGGGTTTGATTCCCACGGGGGGCCAGTATGAAAAAAAAAGTATGCACTCACTAACTGTAAGTCGCTCTGGATAAGAGCGTCTGCTAAATGACTAAAATGTCAAATGTAGAGTTATACAGGGAATAGTGCGCAGTGTGGGAAAGACAGTGGTCTATGCAGAGTGGAAGGACTACTATGAGGATAAGCTCAACATGGAGGACTCTAGGAGGGCGATCGTAACCGTCGCTGAAAAGTCTTATCATTTCAGACTTTAATAGCCACATATGGAGAAGGTTTTACTGATGAGGGAACAACAATTGAGAGGGTTGCCACAGACCCATATATACAAGAAGCTGTATTCCCAGAGAAAAAGCTTGCAGTAGTGGTGGCAGCCCATCTGTTGAAGGGGACGATCAGGAAGCATGTGACCCAGAGATATGTTGAACTGAACACTCTCTCAACCCCACTGCTCTCTCCTCCATATCAAAGGGCAGATAATCAATTGACCTACCTCCCAGAGACCTGGGACCAAGCCACGGTAACAGGAATTTGTTGAGGGATTGCGGAAAAACAACCTTTAGTCCCTAAAACCTATGTCACATATAGGGTTTTCACAGGGGGGTGGGGGATGGGTATGCCGTGGGATGGGAGATGTGATCCAGATCTGAGTAATGGTAATTATTACCCGCCAGTCCCTACTGTAGCACAACAGAAGGAGGCAATAGATAAGCTGGTCAGGAAAACGTTAGGAGAGGACTGGGAAAAAGGTAGAGAATATGTTACAAACTCAATCATAGATCTAACGGTAAAGCCGGTGATGTAAGTCACTGAGAGTGACAGAGTTAAAACGGGAGCAATAATTACTGCTGTTACATTGGGGGTAATAACAAAAGAGACTTTTAAGGTTGTGGGAGGTGCTGTAGGAACAGCATGGTATTGGACTATTGATCAAATAAGGTGGATTTTGGAGTAGGCAGCATGGGCAGTGTTGGCAGTTACGGGGGTAGCTCTGGTGGCATTGTTAGGATTCCATATAGTAAAATCTTTGTTGTTGAAATGCATCTATAGTGCGGATTTGCCACATGAGGAGGTGAAATTGATTCAGGCTACGGCTCGTGTCTTTAGGGTAGCGTTAGGAGGTGAACGCAGTGAGGAGGGCTTGGCTGAAAAACATCTCTTGTGATCCTGTAGCCCTTGATGGAAGACTGGGGAAAAGCATTATGGGGATATTTAGAGCCCTACTTCTTGTGGACCTTAGCAGAAGAGCATGTCAGTGGGCATAGTGTCCAGGGGTAGCAGGAGATTGTGTCAGTCGGGTTCCTCAAGCTGTGTTCAGAGATTTACTTTATAAATGTATCTACATAGAAGCTTATGATAATCAATAGAATTTAGGATTGTTTTAACTCATGAGCGTTTTATTATTTTTTCTAGTATTTTCGATTTTCTCTATCTATCAAGTCTGTTTCTATTACACTCTCAGGTCTGGAGAAAACCAAAGAAGAAGGAAGTCTACAGCAGGCAGGTGAAATGATTGTTTAGTGTTTGTATTCTGTTTAGTGAATGATTACTGTGAGTATTAATGGAGTTTAGGCCATGAAACTGTGTGTATGCTAATTTGGAAAGGTTTACCTAATCAGATAAGACGAAATTGCCTCGGATCAGGGAGCAGGGTCAGGCCCAGGACAATGAAGATGGACGGGGTGTGATTCAGACATCTAGCTAACCAAAGAGAGGACCATGGACATTCCACAAGGGAGATAAGGGAAACTCATTGGAGTCATAAAATGTTTAGCTCGGGAGGTGACACCTACAAGAGGGTGGTGACCAAAAGGAGGGAAGAGTATAAGATGTGTTGTGAACTTTCTAAATGTATGCACTCAGCTGACGGCATCCTTGGTAATAAACACTTGAAACTTCTCGAGCTTTTGGTCTCAATTCCTTATTGCAAAGAGGTTGCAATAGCATTTCTCTTTTTAACAATGGTAAATGAAGCATACTCACAGATTTATTTTCAATAATCACAGATTTCTCAATAGTTTAACTATTTGTGACTCGTTTCAGGAAACTAGGCGTATGTTGCGGGTCAATGTAGCTAGCTGGACTATCTTACCCGCATACATCATGGATGGATACGTCACCCTGTCACGGATGCCACGGTTACCCTTAGTTTGAAGATGTAATCCGGAGACAGGTGTTTTCTCCATCTCTTTAGCTATCATACTCTAATTCCACTGATTTCAAAACTCGATCCTCCAGAAAGTGGAGAGCAACACTTATGCCGCTCCACTACACGATACATTTAAAAGAAAGCTGCGTTAGACAGGATTACCTACACATACTGACCAGCTCAAATAGACAGAAGCGTGCTATTTGGCAGACCAATCCAAACTCCTCTCTCGGCAATTCCAGCCCACTCATTATCTCAGCCAATCATGGCTAGTGGGAAGGTTGCTGTCTTTTTCTGTGGCTTAACCAACTAGGCTTGTAATTTAACAATTGTATTAGTATTTACAGATGGCATACAAGTTTGTTATTAAGGCACATGAGAGTTCACGTGTTCCAGAAGGCATTTCTGCCAAAAAAAAACGCATTTTGATTAAAAAAAACAAGTTTACGTTCAAATGGCTCTCCTGTGAAGTAGTGACCCGCGACATACGCCTAGTTACCAGAAACGAGTCACAAATGGTTAAACTAGTGAGGAATGTGATTATTGAAAAAATCTGAGTTTGCTTCATTTATTATCATCCTAAATTAAGATACACTGCTCAAAAAAATTAAGGGAACACTAAAATAACACATCCTAGATCTGAATGAATGAAATAATCTTATGAAATACTTTTTTCTTTACATAGTTGAATGTGCTGACAACAAAATCAAACAAAAATTATCAATGGAAATCAAATGTTTCAACCCATGGAGGTCTGGATTTGGAGTCACCCTCAAAATTAAAGTGGAAAACAACACTACAGGCTGATCCAACTTTGATGTAATGTCCTTAAAACAAGTCAAAATGAGGCTCAGTAGTGTGTATGGCCTCCACGTGCCTGTATGACCTCCCTACAATGCCTAGGCATGCTCCTGATGAGGTGGCGGATGGTCTCCTGAGGGATCTCCTCCCAGACCTGGACTAACGCATCCGCCAACTCCTGGACAGTCTGTGGTGCAACGTGGCGTTGGTGGATGGAGCGAGACATGATGTCCCAGATGTGCTCAATTGGATTCAGGTCTGGGGAACGGGCGGGCCAGTCCATAGCATCAATGCCTTCCTCTTGCAGGAACTGCTGACACACTCCAGCCACATGAGGTCTAGCATTGTCTTGCATTAGGAGGAACCCAGGGCCAACCGCACCAGCATATGGTCTCACAAGGGGTCTGAGGATCTCATCTCGGTACCTAATGGCAGTCAGGCTACCTCTGGCGAGCACATGGAGGGCTGTGCGGCCCCCCAAAGAAATGCCACCCCACACCATGACTGACCCACCGACAAACCGGTCATGCTGGAGGATGTTGCAGGCAGCAGAACGTTCTCCATGGCGTCTCCAGACTCTGTCACGTCTGTCACATGTGCTCAGTGTGAACCTGCTTTCATCTGTGAAGAGCACAGGGCGCCAGTGGCGAATTTGCCAATCTTGGTGTTCTCTGGCAAATGCCAAACGTCCTGCACGGTGTTGGGCTGTAAGCACAACCCCCACCTGTGGACGTCGGGCCCTCATACCACCCTCATGGAGTCTGTTTCTGACCGTTTGAGCAGACACATGCACATTTGTGGCCTGCTGGAGGTCATTTTGCAGGGCTCTGGCAGTGCTCCTCCTGCTCCTCCTTGCACAAAGGCAGAGGTAGCAGTCCTGCTGCTGGGTTGTTGCCATCCTATGGCCTCCTCCACGTCTCCTGATGTACTGGCCTGTCTCCTGGTAGCGCCTCCATGCTCTGGACACTACGCTGACAGACACAGCAAACCTTCTTGCCACAGCTCGCATTGATGGATGTGCCATCCTGGATGAGCTGCACTACCTGAGCCACTTGTGTGGGTTGTAGACTTCGTCTCATGCTACCACTAGAGTGAAAGCACCGCCAGCATTCAAAAGTGACCAAAACATCAGCCAGGAAGCATAGGAACTGAGAAGTGGTCTGTGGTCACCACCTGCAAAACCAGTCCTTTATTGGGGGTGTCTTGCTAATTGCCTATAATTTCCACCTGTTGTCTATTCCATTTGCATGTGAAATGTATTGTCAATCAGTATTGCTTCCTAAGTGGACAGTTTGATTTCACAGAAGTGTGATTGACTTGGAGTTACATTGTGTTGTTTAAGTGTTCCCTTAATTTTTTTGAGCAGTGTATTTAATGATTTTCCTATATCTCATTAATTTATATTACGCTACTCTCCATGATGTGGACAGTAAGTGTTACTATATAGGTATATATATATATATATATATATATATATATATATATATATACAGTGGGGAGAACAAGTATTTGATACACTGCCGATTTTGCAGGTTTTCCTACTTACAAAGCATGTAGAGGTCTGTAATCATAGGTACACTTCAACTGTGAGAGATGGAATCTAAAACAAAAATCCAGAAAATCACATTGTATGATTTTTAAGTAATTAATTTGCATTTTATTGCATGACATAAGTATTTGATACATCAGAAAAGCAGAACTTATTTGGGACAGAGACCTTTGTTTGCAATTACAGAGATCATACGTTTCCTGTAGGTCTTGACCAGGTTTGCACACACTGCAGCAGGGATTTTGGCCCACTCCTCCATACAGACCTTCTCCAGATCCTTCAGGTTTCGGGGCTGTCGTTGGGCAATTCGGACTTTCAGCTCCCTCCAAAGATTTTCTATTGGGTTCAGGTCTGGAGACTGGCTAGGCCACTCTAGTACCGTGAGATTAGTTGCCCTGGCTGTGTGTTTCGGTTCGTTGTCATGCTGGAAGACCCAGCAACGACCCATCTTCAATGCTCTTACTGAGGGAAGGAGGTTGTTGGCCAAGATCTCGCGATACATGGCCCCATCCATCCTCCCCTCAATACGGTGCAGTCGTCCTGTCCCCTTTGCAGAAAAGCATCCCCAAAGAATGATGTTTCCACCTCCATGCTTCACGGTTGGGATGGTGTTCTTGGGGTTGTACTCATCCTTCTTCTTCCTCCAAACACGGCGAGTGGAGTTTAGACCAAAAAGCTCTATTTTTGTCTCATCAGACCACATGACCTTCTCCCATTCCTCCTTTAGATCATCCAGATGGTCATTGGCAAACTTCAGACGGGCCTGGACATGCGCTGGCTTGAGCAGGGGGACCTTGCGTGCGCTGCAGGATTTTAATCCATGACGGCGTAGTGTGTTACTAATGGTTTTCTTTGAGACTGTGGACCCAGCTCTCTTCAGGTCATTGACCAGGTCCTGCCGTGTAGTTCTGGGCTGATCCCTCACCTTCCTCATGATCATTGATGCCCCACGAGGTGAGATCTTGCATGGAGCCCCAGACCGAGGGTGATTGACCGTCATCTTGAACTTCTTCCATTTTCTAATAATTGCGCCAACAGTTGTTGCCTTCTCACCAAGCTGCTTGCCTATTGTCCTGTAGCCCACCCCAGCCTTGTGCAGGTCTACCATTTTATCCCTGATGTCCTTACACAGCTCTCTGGTCTTGGCCATTGTGGAGAGGTTGGAGTCTGTTTGATTGAGTGTGTGGACAGGTGTCTTTTATACAGGTAACGAGTTCAAACAGGTGCAGTTCATCCAGGTAATGAGTGGAGAACAGGAGGGCTTCTTAAAGAAAAACTAACAGGTCTGTGATAGCCGGAATTCTTACTGGTTGGTAGGTGATCAAATACTTATGTCATGCAATAAAATGAAAATTAATTACTTAAAAATCATACAATGTGATTTTCTGGATTTTTGATAAAAATTACAGACCTCTACATGCTTTGTAAGTAGGAAAACCTGCAAAATCGGCAGTGTATCAAATACTTGTTCTCCCCACTGTATATATATACAGTGGGGAAAAAAGTATTTAGTCAGCCACCAATTGTGCATGTTCTCCCACTTAAAAAGATGAGATAGGCCTGTAATTTTCATCATAGGTACACGTCAACTATGACAGACAAATTGAGAAAACAAAAATCCAGAAAATCACATTGTAGGATTTTTAATGAATTTATTTGCAAATTATGGTGGAAAATAAGTATTTGGTCACCTACAAACAAGCAAGATTTCTGGCTCTCACAGACCTGTAATTTATTATTTAAGAGGCTCCTCTGTCCTCCACTCGTTACCTGTATTAATGGCACCTGTTTGAACATGTTATCAGTATTAAAGACACCTGTCCACAACCTCAAACAGTCACACTCCAAACTCCTGTCAAAGGACACCAGAAACAAAATTGTAGACCTGCACCAGGCTGGGAAGACTGAATCTGCAATAGATAAGCAGCTTGGTTTGAAGAAATCAACTGTGGGAGCAATTATTAGGAAATGGAAGACATACAAGACCACTGATAATCTCCCTCGATCCGGGGCTCTACGCAAGATCTCACCCCGTGGGGTCAAAATGATCACAAGAACGGTGAGCAAAAATCCCAGAACCACACGGGGGGACCTAGTGAATGACCTGCAGAGAGCTGGGACCAAAGTAACAAAGCCTACCATCAGTAACACACTACGCCGCCAGGGACTCAAATCCTGCAGTGCCAGACGTGTCCCCCTGCTTAAGCCAGTACATGTCCAGGCCCGTCTGAAGTTTGCTAGAGTGCATTTGGATGATCCAGAAGAGGATTGGGTGAATGTCATATGGTCAGATGAAACCAAAATAGAACTTTTTGGTAAAAACTCAACTCATCGTGTTTGGAGGACAAAGAATGCTGAGTTGCATCCAAAGAACACCATACCTACTGTGAAGCATGGGGGTGGAAACATCATGCTTTGGGGCTGTTTTTCTGCAAAGGGACCAGGACGACTGATCCGTGTAAAGGAAAGAATGAATGGGGCCATGTATCATGAGATTTTGAGTGAAAACCTCCTTCCATCAGCAAGGGCATTGAAGATGAAACGTGGCTGGGTCTTTCAGCATGACAATGATCCCAAACACACCGCCCGGGCAACGAAGGAGTGGCTTCGTAAGAAGCATTTCAAGGTCCTGGAGTGGCCTAGCCAGTCTCCAGATCTCAACCCCATAGAAAATCTTTGGAGGGAGTTGAAAGTCCGTGTTGCCCAGCGACAGCCCCAAAACATCACTGCTCTAGAGGAGATCTGCATGGACGAATGGGCCAAAATACCAGCAACAGTGTGTGAAAACCTTGTGAAGACTTACAGAAAAAGTTTGACCTGTGTCATAGCCAACAAAGGGTATATAACAAAGTATTGAGAAACTTTTGTTATTGACCAAATACTTATTTTCCACCATAATTTGCAAATAAATTCATTAAAAATCCTACAATGTGATTTTCTGGAGAAAAAAAAACTCATTTTGTCTGTTATAGTTGACGTGTACCTATGATGAAAATTACAGAACTTGCACAATTGGTAGCTGACTAAATACTTTTTTTCCCCACTGTATCACACTTGCGTAAAAAAATAAAGTGTAAAATAATGAACTTTGACTCATAGTAAAGCATTCATGGAAAATTAACTTGGGTTTGGCAAGTCCTTTGCCCTTCTCTGTCTCCTAATAACATTACTGGGGTGGCCCCTTGATTCTGAAGCGCTATGGCTATGAAGATGTTGTGTACGGATTGTAGAAGTGTTATACTTGACTCTTCTGCATTAAAATCCTTATTGGTTATACATAAAAGACCATGTAGTATTGGTATTTTTATTAGGATCCCCGTTAGCCATTGCAAAAGCAGCAGCTACTCTTTCTGGAGTCCAGTGAACATTATAATACAATCATAATAATAAGTGTACATGTTTTTTTCTGTAGGATTCCAGTTTTGAAGAGCCACAGACCGTCCAGGGGCACAGACAGGGCTGCAGAAAGAATTGGACAGGAAGACCTTGAAAGGCTGCCCGACTGCAAGAAGAGAGGCTGGCCGAGAGGAAGGTTAGTAAAAGTCTTTCACCTGTGGTACTGTTTACCTGTTTGACAACATTTATAATCCTATCACACAACATTTGGCTGCATTCTGTAATGTCATCTTGCAAGAGCTGTCCTTTGAAGAAAGGGAAGAGGTGCTGGAGCTGGCTGCTTCCCGTCTACCTGGAGTGATTTTTGACATGATTGAGTACCGGAGAGCTATCCCAGGGTCTCTGGACAACCTTGCTGGTGCACTTGCATGAATTGCAGGGAGACACCTGCACCTTACAACACACAACTGCTGCCATTTCGCTACTGCAATATTCCATTTATTACCAAAAATGTTTACATAACAGGTTAACACTTTCCACGACTACACTATACTTTATTCTTCATTTGGATCTGGGGATATCTTTGTAAGTCGTTTTGTGTGACTTTTACCATGGTCTGGGTGATAGTACTTTATCAGAATGTTTCCCTTACACTGTGCTTTTGTTATTCTGATGAAGGTTACAGAGAATACCTTGTATTCTTGTTTATCTCCCTTATAAAACTATTTGACCTGATCTGTGTAATCGGACTGAGTTGTTTAGTACTGTATTTACACCAGGGTAGTCCATCTGTCCTCTTGGATATCTACCCACCTGTAGGTCTGCTAATTTGAAGTGTAAACTGTCAAGAGCATAGATCTCCAGGAAAAAAAACAGTTTAGTAAATCATTCTAAAACCATTGCAAAAGTACAATGATGACCACAGCATGGTGGTGGCAGCATCATGCTGTGTGGATATTTTTCAGCAGCAAGGACTGGGAGACTAGTCAGGATCGAGGGAACGATGAACGGAACAAAGTACAGAGAGATCCTTGATGAAAACCTGCTCCAGAGCACTCAAGACCTTAGACTGGGGCGAAGGTTCACCTTCCAACAGGACAACGACACTAAGCACACAGCCAAGACAACGCAGGAGTGGCTTCGGGACTAATCTCTGAATGTCCTTGAGTGGCCCAACCAGAGCCCGGACTTGAACCCAATCGAACATCTCTGGAGAGACCTGGAAATAGCTGTGCAGCGACACTCCCCATCCAACCTGACAGAGCTTGAGAGGATCTGTAGAGAAGAATGGTAGAAACTCCCCAAATACAGGTGTGCCAAGCTTGTAGCGTCATACCCAAGAAGACTCGAGGCTGTATCTCTGCCAAAGGTGCTTCAACAAAGTACTGAGTAAAGCGTCTGAATACGTGATTTTTCAGTTTATTTTATTTTTAATACATTTGCAAAAATTTCGAAACCTGTTTTTGCTTTGTCATTATGGTGTATTGTGTGTAGATTGATGAAGGGCAACAATTGAATCCATTTTAGAATAAGGCTGTAACGTAACAACATGTGGAAAAAGTGAAAGGGTCTGAATACTTTCCGAATGCACTGTATATCTTACCTTTTCAGCAGAAAGAAAATCTAATTCTGGGTCGGTTTTGAATCCCTTCAACTCCCTTCGTTTTCTCCACTGTTTGAGCGCAAATCCAAGGTTAACTCTCGTCTTGGCCCGGGTCAGGTCGTTTGCCCCTCGCGTCTGCCATGTCTGTCAGCTAGCAATCTCCGCTAGCCATTAGCCAAGTTTTGGGCATGGGCTCAACTAACTAGCTATCACACCACCTCCTCACTAACAAAAAACACGTCTCTCATTGTGCGCGCCACAAAATCTGGCGGGAAAGTCTGACTCGACTGGGGAAAATGAATACCAGTGAATACAGTGGTTCTCAGGCAGGCTAGGGGCGCACTATTGTTACTGTTGCATCACATTGGATGACCACTAGCGACTTATTGGAGATTTTTAACATTTAAGAAAATACCAAAGGTTACATATTGCAGCTTTAAGTTTTAGGAATTTAAATTGACCTTTCAACATTCATTTCCAATGGTATTGTACTTAATCTGCTGAATGAGTCCAAAAACGTGCTGCAATTGATTTATTTTGATGATATACTAGAAATCACCAGATCGGGTTTGCCCTGCCTAGTTAGTTTAGCTAGTGTAAAGCTTCGGCAGCAATTTTTCAACTAACCTTTACATGGCGATAGTTTTACTTCCTCAACTTGGAAGTTATCGGTGTATTCTAATCTCCCATTGCTAGTTGCAAATGGAATGTAAGAATTTAGAACATTTTCCAACAATGTGTATGCTTCCATATTGTCAATTTCAGATATTTTCTCATTGTTCAAGACCGGTGAGTGTCATTCAAAGCGACGCTTGATTTCTAAGTCGCGCTCATGATGTGCATCACTTTGGGGTGTGACCCACCTGTCTCGAGCAATGAGAGAAGAAACAGACAATATGGCGGCGTAGACATTGTTGGATTACCTCATGGAGCAGAAATAGCTGCAGAGGCATTACACTCGCTAAGCTGTAATGGGTATGGAGCATTCACATATCACGTTAGAATTCTGTAGCCACTAGCTACATGGTCCTGTCCAGGGCTAACGTTACCTAAGTGTACATTACATACTGGCCTTCACTTTGTTAATGAGAATTTGTAACCTTCAAAAAGTGGATAAAACTCTCACTCTAGTAGAAACAAACCGTCAGCTAGTAAGGCCACCAATCTCAAGTCAAGTGCAGCTGGCCCTCCCTAACTAACCTCGAATCCCATTTGTCATCATTCCACAGTTCCAACATTGCGTCATCGTGGCAGTGGACTCTCGGGCCACAGCTGGCGCCTACATCGCCTCCCAGACAGTGAAGAAGGTGATAGAGATCAACCCCTTCTTGATGGGCACCATGGCTGGAGGTTGCAGCTGACTGCAGCTTCTGTGAGCGCTTGCTGGCCCGCCAGTGTCGCGTCTACGAGCTCCGCAACATGTTCCATATTGACTGACCTTCATGTCTTAAAGTAATGATGGACTGTCGTTTCTCTTTGCTTATTTGAGCTGTTCTTGCCATAATATGGACTTGGTCTTTTACCAAATAGGGCTATCTTCTATATACCCCCCCTACCTTGTCACAACACAACTGATTGGCTCAAACACATTAAGAAGGACAGAAATTCCACAAATTAACTTTTAAGAAGACACAGCTGTTAATTGAAATGCATTCCAGGTGACTAACTCATGAATCTGGTTGAGAGAATGCCAAGACTGTGCAAAGCTGTCATCAAGGCAAAGGGTGGCTACTTTGAAGAATCTCAAATATAAAATGCATTTTGATTTGTTTAACACTTTTGTGGTTACTACATGATTCCATATGTGTTTTTTCATAGTTTTGATGTCTTCAATATTATTATACAATGTAGAAAATAGTAAAAATTAAGAAAAACCCTTGAATGAGTAGGTGTGTCCAAATTTTTGACTGGTACTGTAGCTTCATACACCTGAGCACACATTTGTAACCCTAATAGACTGTGAAACTTGAACCCCATTCATGCATGTACATGTATTTGTTTAAACCACCGTCAGCTAAACTATGTAAACACTGTTTTTCACATACTCAGATCAAGGCTAGCATTATGAGCATGTTTTAGTAGCTGCTCAGAGCAGAGAATATCTTTTTTTGTATCATATTTCCTAATGGGAGTAGTTAGCAGTGATTGAGCGAACCTCCCCTGTCTCTGCTAAATACCGGATTAAGTACAGTTTGGTCATTTGCCACTAGATGGCATTGCTGCCACACTCTTGTTTACCTGTTGTGGATGTGACTTGTGTTTTTGGATACTGTGCGGTAAGAGGCAGTACATCACTCGAGGCACACCCGTCGCTATGGGCAGGCCATAGGGGGCCGGGCCCGCCCCCCAAAATGCTTGTGCCCCCCCACTTGAGGGAATTTATTATTAAATATATGTACTGTAGGCTAATAACAATTGTGCCCTGCCCTCCCATGCATTTCATATGCCCCCCTTAAGACAGGTCTGGCGACGGGTCTGACTCGAGGCATGCTTAAAGAGGGCTGCACAGTGACACTGTAATGGGAAATCGATAGGGCTGGGACTGTGGGCCAGGGAGTGCTGGCGCGGTGATGGACGCAGGGTCTCGGCCCTTACAATTGGGTCGCATGCATAATGTTGTTCTGCTTGATCGATGAGCTTTGTTCACATAGTGGGGAGTATATGTGGACAATAACAGGCCTCCAGACTGCCTGGGACCTAAGTGACGCGTGTTAAATCCTGCAGTCAATCAGGAGAATAATGATCCCAGTATTAGTTAAATAGGAACGGCGGCAGCTACAATGCCAGTGATTGAATGGAGAGGTAAATGTCATGTAAATTAAATCAATCTCGATTAAGAGAAGGCTCATTAGCGGCTACAATGATATCAAACAGTTATTCTGGTGATTAGGTGTCTTAAGCGGCACGTGAAATAAATCTAATAAAGTACTGTTAAGAGTTTGACAAATATGGCTGTAATAACATGTAATGCCATGTGTAGCTCAGTTGGTAGAGCATGGCGCTTGCAACGCCAGGGTTGTGGGTTCGTTTCCCACAGGGGGCCAGTATGAAAAATGTATGCACTCACTAACTGTAAGTCGCTCTGGATAAGAGCGTCTGCTAAATGACTAAAATGTAAAATGTAATACTCATATGGTGAAATGCTTAGTGCCTGGTTGCTAGGCGGTGTGAGTGCACAAACTCCACTCGTAACTAGAGAACGACCGATATGTTTTTTAGGGCCGATGCTGATACCGATTTTTGGGAGTCAAGGTTGTTTATTATTATAATATATTTTTTATTACATTTGAACATTTTGATGATACATTTTCCCAGAGACAACCATGTATGCATTAACAAATCATTTATACAACCATACAATAGATTGGACTTAGTTTTTAACAACATAATGGTAATAACTTATTTGAATGGTAAACTGGGTAAATCAAGATGGCGTAGGCCTACTCACAATACAGGTGAATTCATATTCAATAGGACTGTGTGCATGCCTTGAGTTATTGAGCTAATGTTGGCTGATTTCAGTGGTCTATGGGGCTACAGGTGACAAATAATCTGTTTCCCTTTTATTTGTGACCATGTTAGGCCTTTGTCTGGCTACCTATCCAAATCTCTCTGGCCAACTGATGTTTCTTTTCCACAATGGGTCTGGATTTGCCTCCCTCCCCGGCGATATCTAGAATGCGAACACATTCAGACCGTTCTGATTGGTCCCAGAAACCGATGGGTTGGGCCAGAGCCAGCCTACATGATGACGTTATCAACTTTGATACTCTAGTTAAATTTGTTAGATGATCCAATCGCTGATGAATTTGTTTTGTACAACGCCCCTCATTTTGAAGTCGCACAAATGACTTCTAGGATGGCAGTTTCAGACTGAATGTATGTAGCGATCACTAGACCAGCGGAATTAAATTCAGGGTGAGTCGTTAGGCAAGTTAGCCTACTGATCAACTACTTTCATAGAAGTAGCCTATGGTCTTCTAGAGAAAAGACACCACTCACAAGTAATGTAATAATATAATAATAATATGCCATTTAGCAGACACTTTTATCCAAAGCGTCTTACAGTCATGCGTGCATACATTTTTTTTTTGTGTATGGGTGGTCCCGGGGATCGAACCCACTACCTTGGCGTTACAAGCGCCGTGCTCTACCAGCTTGTAGCCAGGCAGTTCGGCTCAGCAAGGAAAAGACAAGTCATTTAGCTAACCCATACTAGTGAATTAACAACATTTATGTTGACAATCAGCTTTGAAATTAGAATATTTTGCATATTAGCTATCACAAATAAAGTTCTAGGGTAGAGAACTGACGTTACAGTGCCTTCAGAAAGTATTCAATCCTCTTGACTTATTCCACATTTTGTTGTTACATCCTGAATTCAAAATGGGTTAAATATATTTTTTTTCTCATCCATCTACAAACAATACCCCATAATGACAAAGTGAAAACATGTTTTTAATATTCACACCCCTTGGTATGACACTCCAAATTGAGTTCAAGTGCATCCAACTTCCGTTGATCATCATTGAGATGTCACTACAACTTGATTGGAGTTGACAGTGCATGTCAGAGCATAAACTATACCATGAAGTCCAAGGAACTGTCCGTAGATCTCTGAGATAGAATTGTGCTGAGGCATATATCTGGGGAAGGCTATAAAACTATTTCTAGAGTTTCCAAGAGCAGTGGTCTCCATAATTGGGAAAATGAAAAAATATGGAACCACCACTAGAGCTGGCCGTCCAACCAAACTGAGCAACCAGGCAAGAAGGACCTTGGTCAAGGAGGTGACCAAGAACACAATGACCACTCTGACAGAACTACAGAGTTCCTTGGCTGAGATGGAAGAACCTGCCAGAAGGACAGCAGTCTCTACAGCTCCACCAATCTGGGCTTTATGGGAGAGTGGCTAGACGGAAGACACTCCAGAGAAAAAGGCACATGACAGTACGCCTGGAGTTTGCAAAAAGGCATGTGAAAGACTCTGAGAGCATAAGGCAAAAATATTATGTGATCTGATGACACAAAAATGTAACTATTTGGTCCGAATGCAAAGCGCCATGTCCGGAGAAAAACGGGCACAGCTCATCACTATCCCAACTGTGAAGCATGGTGTTGGCAGCATCATGCTTTGGGGGATTATTTTCAGCGGCAGGGACTGGGAGACTGGTAAGGATCGAGGGAACAATGAATGGAGCCAAATATAGGCAAATCTTTGATGAGAACCTGCTTGAGAGTACAAATGACCTTAGACTGGGGTGAAGATTTATGTTCCAACACCTTTGGCAGTGATTACAGCCAAAGCAACGCTGGAATGGCTTCAGAACAATAATGTGAAAGTCCTTGAGTGGCCCAGCCAAAGCCCAGACTTGAATCCCTTTGAAAATCTGTGGAAAGCTTGAGAAAATCTGCAAGGAATAAGGGGAGAAAATCCCCAAATCCAGATGTGGAAAGCTGATAGACATACCCAAGACGACTCAAAGCTGTAATCGCTGCCAAAGTTGCTTCTACAAAGTATTGATTCGGGTATGAATACATATCTAAATTAGATTTATGTATTTAATTTTCAATACATTTGGTAACTTTTCTAAAAACAGGTTTTCACTGTCATTATCGGGTATTAGAGGGGTTCCCAAACTTTTTGGGCCCACGACCCCATTTTGATTTTAGAACATTCTCATGAGCCCAACCATGTGAAGAAAAAAAGTCATTAACAGCCAATGTTTCGTTTTTTAATTGGGCCTATGGCAGTCAGTTTAAAACATTCTAACAGTATTTCTGATTTGTGTTCTCAACTCACCATCATATACTTTTAATGTGGGGCTATGTTAGTCAATTGCTAATTAGTCTGACATAATTTATCTTATCTCACCACCACTAATGAGATGGGTGTGCTTGATGCTTCTCAAAGTCAGGGGGCGTAGTCGACAGTGCGCACCTCATCTCTCCTGACACACCCAACCTGGATCGATATTTGTTTTTAATGCAGACGAGGGCACTGAAACAGGACCATGAGTTGTAATGCTCGGAGGGAGACGGCACAGTATTCCCTTTGAGTCAGGAACCAAAACTCCACCGTAGTGACCCGTGAATGAGTTGTCTGCAGCATTCGGTCACGTGACAGCTCGATCAGCTGTTCGATTTCACTTATCTGTATCTCATCTGAGCCAGGATCACAGTCAAATGGATTTTCCCCTGAAAGTCAACAGTATGATTTTTACATCCATTGTGAATGACAACAGTTACTCTCTCAATTCGAAAAATCTTTCCAATACTCCTCGATAACCACCAAGCCTGAAATAGAACATTGTCATGCTCTGATCCCATTTCTCCACATAGTTTTGCGAACAGATGTGCGTGATGTAGTTTACAATCAAAGTTACTAGCTGCATATCTCCCGAGTTCTGCGCTCAGCTCTTTTGCCGCCAGTTGCTCTCGGTGTATCCATTATAGCTCAGTGGGTGTATCATACAATGCGTCCATATGGCAGAGGGAGACACATAACTACAGTGCAGAGGCCTGCCTGCCGTCCCGTGATAGCTGGAGCCCCATCTGTGCAAAAGCCCACCATTTGATCCCATGGAATCTGTTTTTCGTAAATTTAGCCACGCAGCACACTGAACATCCTATGTGCCATTTCATGCTCAGGAATCGTGAGATGAAACACTATGTCCTCGTGAATAGCATCCCCCCGACATGTAGCGAACAAAAGTCAACGCATCTCGGCCCTCACAGCTAACGTCCATTTAGAGAGCATAAGGTGGGGAGATTTTGAGTCGTTCCTCTTGATTGCTAGCTATAGCATCAATTCTTAGTTTCACAGTGTTATCTGACAAAGGTATTGAGGTGAGTTTCTGTGCCTCTGCCTCCCCCCACACTGTTTTCACTATCAATTGCAGCCGGTAATATCAAAGTCTCTGCAATAGTGTGTGGTTTCATAGCGTAGCCGGTTGAATTTGAACTTTTAGATTTGAATAATTTTCATTTTAGATTTTTAAGGTGTAAGCACATTACAATGATTCTGAGAGACAAATGCCAAAAGTATGTGGACACCTGCTCATCGAACATCTCATTCCAAAATCATGGGCATTAATATCGAGTTGGTCCCTCATTTGCTGCTATAACAGCCTACACTCTTCTTGGAAGGCTTTCCACTAGATGTTGGAACATTGCTGTGGGGACTTGCTTCCGTTCAGCCACGAGCATTAGTGAGGTTGGGCACTGATGTTGGGCGATTAGGCATGGCTCGCAGTCGGCATTCCAATTCATCACAAAGGTGTTCGATGGGGTTGAGGGCAGGTCTCTGGGCAGCCTAGTCAAGTTCTTTCACACCGATCTCGACAAACCATTTCTGTATGGATCTCGCTTTGTGCACGTGGGGCATTGTCATGCCGAAACAGGAAAAGGCCTTCCCCAACTATTGCCACAAAGTTGGAAGCACAGAACCATCCAGAATGTTATAGTGTGCTGTAGCGTTAAGATTTCCATTCACTGTAACTAAGGGTCCTAGCCCGAACAATGAGAAACAGCCCCAGACCATTATTCCTCATCCACCAAACTTTACAGTTGGCACTATGCATTCGGGCAGGTAGCGTTCTCCTGGCATCTGCCAAACCCAGATTTGTCCGTCTGACTGCCAAATGGTGAAGCGTGATTCATCACTCCAGAGAACACATTTCGAGTCCAATGGCGGCGAGCTTTACACCACACCAGCCGACGCTTGGCATTGCACATGAAGCTCCTGACGAACAGTTCTTGCGCTGACATTTCTTCCAGAGGCAGTTTTGAAACTCTGTAGTGAGTGTTGCAACCGAGGAAAGACATTTTTTACGCGCTACGCACTTCAGCACTCGGCGTTCCCGTTCTGTGAGTTTGTGTGGCCTACCACTTCGTGGCTGAGCCATCATTGCACCTATACGTTTCCACATCACTAATAACATAACTTACAGTTGACCGGGTCAGCTCTAGCAGGGCAGAAATTTGACATCCTATGACGGTGCCACGTTGAAAGTCATTGAGCTCTTCAGTAAGGCCATTCACCTGCCAATGTTTGTCTATGGAGATTGTATGGCGGTGTGCTCAATGTTATACACCTCTCAGTAATGGGTGTGGCTGAAATAGCCACATACTTTTGATGATGTGTGTGTGTGTGTATATATATATACTTTTTTTCTACCAGAATTTTGTACATTATTCCGCAACCCCATTTTCATATCTAGTTTGGGAACCGCTGGGGTATTGTGTGAGAAAATAAATATATTTAATCAATTTTGTATTCAGGCTGTTTAGGGCTGACCCCATTTAGTCGACTGGTCGATTGTTTGGTCGATAAGCTGTTGGTCGACCGAGATTTCTTTAGTCGAGCAGTAGCCAAAAAAATTAAATGTTCATGGTGTCTGATTCGCACCTGTCTGAGTGGAGTAATCCATTGTGGGGGCCGTGGGGATGGCACAGTCCATCACTCTAAGACGTGCTACTGAAATTGTATATGGTTACACTATGTAAGAACAATGGTGCAACACTAATACAAAAATATTATTTTATATCGATTTAGCTTTCTCCCCGTTGGATAGCGGTCGCTGTCCGCGGTTCTGAAACACATCAGTGCGCTGTTGAATTGGCGCCTTTTCCTAGACCATGTTGCTATGTGCATAATAGCAACGATAACCAGCATATTGGTGTTGAGAACAACGCGGCGGAGGCAGCAGCGGAGTTAGGAGACAAGAAAACAGTCCTTACCTTAACTGTCTAAGAAAAGTGAGGAGAGAGGAAACCAACTTGATTATGATCAATAGCCTAACTGTTAAATGTGCCTGGCTTTATAAATCATCCATATAAAGTGCATTCGGAAAGTGTTCAGAGCCATTGACTTTTTCCACATTTTGTTACGTTACAGCCTTATTCTAAAATTGATTAAATTGTTTTTGTTGCTCATCAATCTACACACAATACCCCATAATGACAAAGCAAAAACAGGTTTTTAGAAATGTTTGCAAATGTATTACAAATAAACTGATATCACATTTACATAAGTATTCCGACGATTTACTCAGTACTTTGTTGAAGCACCTTTGGCAGCGATTACAGCCTAGAGTTTTCTTGGGTATGACACTACAAGCTTGGCACACCAGTATTTGTGGAGTTTCTCCCATTATTTTCCACAGATCCTCTCAAGCTCTGTCAGGTTGGATGGGGAGCGTTGTTGCACAGCTATTTTCAGGTCTCTCCAGAGATGTTCGATCGGGTTCAAGTCCGGGCTCTGGCTGGGCCACTCAAGGACATTCAGAGACTTGTCCCGAAGCAACTCCTACATTGTCTTGGCTGTGTGCTTAGGGTCATTGTCCTGTTGGAAGGTGAACCTTCGCCCCAGTCTGAGGTCCTGAGCGCTCTGGGGCAGGTTTTCATCAAAGATCTCTGTACTTTGCTCCGTTCATCTTTCCCTTGATCTTGACTAGTCTCCCTGCTGCTGACAAACATCCCCACAGCATGATGCTGCCACCACCATGCTTCACCATAGGGATGGTGCCTGGTTTCCTCCAGACGTGATGCTTGGCCTTCAGACCAAAGAGTTCAATCTTGGTTTCATCAGAGCAGAGAATCTTGTTTCTCATGGTCTGAGAGTCCTTTAGGTGCCTTTTGGCAAACTCCAAGCGGGCTATCATGTGCCTTTTACTGAGGAGTGGCTTCCGTATGGCCACTCTAACATAAAGGCCTGATTGGTGGATTGCAGAGATGGTTGTCCTTCTGGAAGATTCTCCCATCTCCACAGAGGAACTCTGGAGCTCTGTCAGAGTGACCATCAGGTTCTTAGTCACCTCCCTGAACAAGGCCCTTCTCCCCCGATTGCTCAGTTTGGCCGGGCGGCCAGCACTAGGAAGAGTCTTGGTGGTTCCAAACTTCTTCCATTTAAGAATGATGGAGGCCACTATGTTCTTGGGGATCTTAAATGCAGCAGAAATGTTTTGGTACTCTTTCCCAGATCTGTGCCTCGACACAATCCTGTCTTGAAGCTCTATGGACAATTCCTTCGACCTCATGGCTTGGTTTTTGCTCTGACATGCACTGTCAACTGTGGTCCTTATACAGACAGGTGTGTGCCTTTCCAAATCATGTCCAATCAATTGAATTTACCACAGGTGGACTCCAATCAAGTTGTAGAAACATCTCAAGGATGATCAATGGAAACAGGATGCATATGAGCTCAATTTCGAGTCTCTTAGCAAAGGGTCTGAATACTTAAGTAAATAAGGTATTTTTGTTCTTTCTTTTTAATAAATTGGAACACATTTCCAAAAACCTATTTTCGCTTTGTCATTATGGGGTATATTGATGAGAAACAATAAATAAATAAAAATCATTTTTAGAATAAGGCTGTAACGTAACAAAATGTGGAAAAAGGGAAGGGGTCTGAATACTTTCTGAATGCACTATATATCTACAGAAATAAGACAGATCCTGCTTCTGTTGCTTGTTTAAGTGTTTGTTTAATAGCCTACTGATTCAGTGAGCACCAAGCCTCACGCATCCACGTCAAATAATGTTTAACAAATGTGCCTCTTTTTAATCTTTGCTATGCTGTAATAAAGGCTTTACATGTTTTTTTCTCTCATTAGAATAGCCTCTGGTATTATTTAATTTATTTAGTGTTTACACTTCCAAATGGTCAGAAAAATAATATTTATAATAATAATAACCCTTCATTTTCTTTATTTCCTTTTTATTGTTATTATTACTATCATTATTATGACCATCATTATAACAATAAGTGATATCATTATAATTAGAAGGCTTGGTATAGCAGCCTTGTATGTGTCACGGATACCCCCGGTACTGCAGCTTATTCCATTCACCAGCTCCAGCCTTCTAGGCGTCACTGACCTGGTTGATTACCACCAACCCCGGAATGTCTTGTCTCATTAGGCACACCTGGTTCCCATTCCCCCTGATTAGTATGTGTATATATGTGCCAACTGTTCCCCATTGTTGTTGTCAATTATTGTCTCATGTCCGTTGGTCTCGTGAGTACATAGTATTATAGTTTACATGCCAAGTAATTGTGCACTTGTTATTACGGGTCTCGTCCCGTAATAACAACAGACTCTTGTACGCTTATAATTTATTTAGTGTTTACATTGTTCCAAACGGTCAGAAATATTATATTGTAAACTAACAGCACTGGTTTGTCACACACAATATGCAGCACTTGCTCCTTACCTTCTTTTTCTTGATCTCCAACATTTTCCATAAATAGTCAAATTTATTCCACACATCTGACTTCCTCTTTACCTCCTGAGCAACCAGTTAACATTCCCCCGTTTTTAGTGTATTTGTCATGTCCTCTGCATCCATTTTGCTGTCATTGTGTTACGGTGTTCTGAGTTTATAACCAATTTATTGATGTGATTATGATAGGCTATAGGTCAGGCCCTATTGGTCATGTGCATGAGATGCATACATGTCACGTAAAGAGAGAAAGGGTTGAGGGAGTAGGGAATGTCTTTCCTAAACATTTGAGGGGATTTTGGTAACAGAACTTTTCAGTCAGAAATGGCTGTAATTATGTTGCAGCTTCAGCAACACGGACAGCACTATAAACACTGTTGATGCTCTGTGGTGGTTGCTGCAGCAGGGAGGAGAGAGACAACGGGTGCTAGTCACAGTCATTAGCTGTCTATATTTGTAAAAATATTTATCAGTACAGCCAGATCCTGCTTCTGTTGCTTGTTTGAGTGTGTCTTAATTATTTCATGCACTTAAAGCATCAGACAAGCTCAGTGCATATAGTTGATTTGATTAAAACACATAGGATGTCTATATATGGAAAAATACACTTAACATTTCGACCAATCAATTGGTCGAAAGAACAGACGACTCTCGGTCGACCAAGATTTGTTTTGGTCGGGGACAGCTCTAAGGCTGTTACACAACAAAATGTGGAATAAGTCAAAGGGTATGAATACTTTCTGAAGGCACTGTAGCTTCATAGCTACCTCTGAATGTTGTTGTTTACTAGGTAGCTAGCAAGCAAGCTACCGGTATGTTTCTTTGTGAAGTGCTTCAGCCTCAATGGACATTTAGATTTTATGTCTAACAGTGAATTAATTAACACTTTCAACATTTCTACATTCCGTGTGGCATTATTAAAGTGTGTTATTTGTATATGCAGCATGAGTGGATAGCTAGCAAGCAACCCAGAGGTTCCTTGAGGACAGGGTTTGCTCCTACCTATCTCTCCGATTTGGTCCTGCCGTACATACCTACACATATGCCACGGTCACAAGATGCAGGCCTCCTTATTGTCCCTAGAATTTCTAAGCAAACAGTCACTGGCTTGCTTTCCATGCCGTCCCTAGGAGGGGTGCATCACTTGAGTGGGTTGAGTCACTGACGTGATCTTCCTGTCTGGTTTGTCGCTCCCTCGGGCTCGTGCAGTGGAGAACTTCGTGGGCTATACTCAGCCTTGTCTCAGGGTAGTAGGTTGGTGGTCTGTTGATATCCCTCTGGTGGTGTGGGGGCTGTGCTTTGACAAGGTGGTTGGGGTTATACCTGCCTGGTTGGCCCTGTCCGGGGGTATTGTCGGACGGGGCCACAGTGTCTCCCGACCCCCCCGTCTCAGCCTCCAGTATCTATGCTGCAATAGTCTATGTGCCAGGGGGCTAGGGTCAGTCTGTTACAGTGCTATGAAAAAGTATTTGCACACTTTCTAATTTTCTCTACTTTTGCATATTTGTGATACTGAATGTTATCAGATCTTCAACCAAAACCTAATATTAGATAAAAGGAACATAAGTGAACAAATAACACAACAATTACATATTTATTTAATTTATTTCATAAACAAAGTTATGCAACACCCAATTCCCCTGTGTGAAAAAGTAATTGCCCCCTTACATCCAATAACTGGTTGTGCCACATTTAGCTGCAATGACTCCAACCAAATGCTTCCTGTAGTTGTTGATCAGTCTCTCACGTCGCTGTGGAGGAATTTTGGCCCATTCTTCCATGCAGAACTGCTTTAACTCAGTGACGTGTGGATTTTCAAGCATTAACTGCTCGTTTCAAGTCCTGCCACAACATCTCAATTGGGATTAGGTCTGGACTTTGACTAGGCCATTCCAAAACTTCCAATTTGTTGCTTTTTAGCAATTTTCATGTAGACTTGATTGGGTGTTTTGGATCATTGTCTTGCTGCATGACCCAGCTGCACTTCAGCTTCAGCTTACAGATGGATGGTCTGACATTCTCCTGTAGAATTCTCTGATACAGAGCAGAATTCATGGTTCCTTCTATTAAGGCAAGTCGTCCAGGTCCTGAGGCAGCAAAGCATCCCCAAACCATCACACCACCACCACCATGCTTGACCTTTGGCATGATGTTCTTACTGTGGAATGCAGTGTTTGATTTTCGCCAGGCATAATGGGACCTATCTCGTCCAAAAGGTTGACTCAAGTTTGCCAAAAAGCACCTGGATGATCATCAAGACCCTTGGAAGAACGTTCTATGGACAGATGATTCAAAAGTATAACTTTTTGGACCAAGCCGTGAGTTAAAGGAATTGTCCGTAGAGCTCCGAGCAGGGGCGGTGTGTTCAATAGGGCGATATGGGCGACGCACTGCCAAACGGGAAAAGGAAGGGATTTTTTTTCTAATCAATTATATCACGGCAACAGTAGTTATCAGTGTTGTAATCTAGACGTCTGGTGTGATCTGCCACTAATCTGTCCAATCAGGCTAAAGTCGTGCTTCAAATGGCCACCCCCCCTTTTGGGGCGATTTCAGTCAGGTTGAAAATCGCCCAGAAGTCTGTCATAGACTCCCATGTAAAATCTATTTTTTTCAAATATCAGAGCTTTCAATACAATCTCTATGGGTGTCTTGAGGGCTTGCACTTACGCGCTTTCGTCATACGTAACATAACCATGAACGTAACTAAGAAAAGAGCGGGTAGCCTCATCAATCAATGCACTATTACTGTCAAAATGGCAGTGCAACTCGATTGTCTCTTTGAAAGAAGTTCCTTTTTGTCGGCGAACAAATCAAGATAAATTGGCAACGAAACAATTAGGACCTCCCAGACCAAATTTAATAATTCAACAGGTTTCTACTAAAGGCGGAAAGTCCTACACCCGAGGATTTTCCAAAAATTGGTACGAACGAAAAAATAACATTGCCACTCAACTGGATGAGGGATACAGGCTAGCTGTCCGCCGCCACAACGATGAGGTTAGTGTTGATAATCACAAGTTTACTGGAGAACTGAGACCAAGTAGAGACTTTGGACAGGGTGGATATGGTATAATAAAGGCAGTTTATTCAGAGGTAAAGATATCTGGAATCGCGTGCACGGACCCGTTCGTCAAACTCTTAGGGAGCTATACATTAAGCCCCATTACTTACCATATCAGATAAGAGAAATTGCTGCAGCTACATATATTTTACATCCTGGCCCTACATAGTTCACTATTTGCATCACTTACCAAAATATTACATGTGGTCATATATGCTTGGAAAGTGGAGATGCCATAGAACGTCAAAAAAGTAAACATTGCTGGAGACACATTGCCGTTTTGGAGAAGACATCGCGTTTGCTAGCGAAGAGATTTGTTGTGGCAAATGAACTTGGGCTGGGAATTGCCAGGAACCTCACGATAAGATATATGCATTGCGAGTCTCATGATTCTATACGTATTGCGATTCGATACTGTGATTTTATTGCGCACCATATGTCTGTTGCAGAGGGATCAGAAAGCCATGAGAACGAGTTTTGATCAGTCATGGAAATAAAAGTGCTGAAAACAAATTGGCTCCCAATGTGAAAAGATTGAGAACAAGCTATGAAGGAACAATAATGGTGTTTTGGTGCAGGTACAGCCAACTAGCGCTAAAATATTGCGATATTGTCAATACAGTATATCGTAAAGTATCACTATGTAACTCGATTTCTTTCACCCCAATCCCTCAAATTAACGGTAAATAACTGAATTGTTTGCCCCACATTTAGCTAAGATGATTAGCTAGCCAGCTAAAATGTTTTATTTAGTTAGCAGTCGCATCTACAATAGTTTACTGTCAATAACATGTCTCCAAAAATGACGTGGTGTCTCCAATTGTGTTGACATTTTACAATTGCGATGCGCATCCATGAGTATCCACTTTCTGTAGCTCAGCTGGTAGAGCACGGCGCTTGTAACGCCAAGGTAGTGGGTTCGATCCCCGGGACCACCCATACACAAAAATGTATGCACGCATGACTGTAAGTCGCTTTGGATAAAAGCGTCTGCTAAATGGCATATTATTATTATTATTATTATTATTATTATTATTATTATCTGAAGAGAGCCCCGAAACATTGTGTGCAGACATTTTATGCAATAAATGAAGTAGGTTGAATCTAGTAGTTCTGATCTTCTGATTGGTCCTGATGAGTTGGGCGAGGTCCCCTCCAGGCTACTGTCACTGTTGCATTGGCTCTGAGTCGGGTTCTCTGTCTTCAAATGTTCAGCCTAAGAGAGGGGATTTTTGTGTGTGTGTGTGTGTGTGTGTGTTTAACAGTGATGATGTGTGTGTGTGTGTGTGTGTGTGTGTGTGTGTTTAACAGTGATGATGTGTGTGTGTGTGTGTTTGTGTGTGTGTGTGTGTGTGTCCTCAGAGCAAGAACTCGTGAGTTGGAAGAACTGAGAGGCCTATGGCGTGGGTGTTGTCCTTGGCCACCTGCTGACAAGGCTGACAAGATAGGACCCTTTTGTCCATTGTTATTGGATAGGAACAGAACTTATAACCAGCTCCTGACCTAAATAGATCTTAGCACAACATTTTACTCAACATATCATATTCCATATTCACTATAACAAATATATTTACTACGACATTAGCAAGAACCGCCACATCCTCAGCCGGCTAATCCAGTGTGTGAAGTTTTGCGGAGTGTTTGAGTTAGCTTTGCGAGGCAAAGATGAAACTGAGGGCTCCACCAACCCTGGTAAGCCAACACTTTTGAGATCAGTCAATAAATGCTTCTGGTATTGACTTATATGCTGCCCCTGTCTTCATGTTGTTGCTGGACATATCTTTTTTAAAATGTGTGTAGGTCACCTAAATCATCAGAAAAATTGCCCCCCCTGAGAATTTTTTCAGGAGCCGCCACTGGCTCCGAGTCTGGAGAGACCTGAAAATAGCTGTGCAGCGACGCTCCCCATCCAACCTGACAGAGCTTGAGAAGAATGGGAGAAACTCCCCAAATACAGGTGTGCCAAGCTTGTAGCGTCATACCCTGAAGACTCGAGGCTGTAATCGCTGCTTCAACAAAGTACTGAGTAAAGGGTCTGAATACTTATGTAAATGTGATATTTCTGTTTATTTTTTAATACATTTGTAAAATGTTTTTGCTTTGTCATTATGGGGTATTGTGTATAGATGAATGAGGGGGGGGGGGGAAACTATTATTTTATCAATGTATGCACTCACTAACTGTAAGTTGCTCTGGATAAGAGCGTCTGCTAAATGACTAAAATGTAAATGTATAATAAGGCTGTAACATAACAAAATGTGGAAGAAGTGAAGGGGTCTGAATACTTTCCGAATGCACTGTAAAATTAAGTGAGACGAGATAGTGTATTGATTGCCAAAATACTGCACTGTAATACCAAACCGCATATGATTCAGAAGTGAATGAGTCAGTGGATTTGCTGCACTACAGTGAAGGTAAGCCGCTGCTCCCTCATGTGTGAGGCTGAGTGTCTGTTTTTGAAGCATGTTATTTTTTTCACTTTATTTCCCCCCTCAGAGCGGAGCCAGTGATGTGTTCTAGTGAGAAGGACAGACAGACATATTCAGACAGAAAGAAACTGCTCATCTGTGATGCCATCCCCTGCTCATCTGAAGGCTGTCACTCTGACACTCCGCAGCATTGACGTGAAAAAGAGTTTAACCGCCTGCCACCTGGCTGGTGGAGTGGAAGGCGAGGCGCTACGCTGGAACGTTCCGTCGCTCACAGCCCACTGCCTTCCTGCAGGTATATGTGGGCTCATGAACTTAAACCCTTTTGTTCTGCCACGACAAGCATCACCCTCATCTCCCCTCCTTATCTTACATTTACATTTGACATTTTAGTCATTTAGCAGACACTCTTATTGAGAGCAACTTACAGTTAGTGAGTGCATACATTTTCATACATCTTCTGTGCCGCTTCTCAGTGACACACTCTCCCTCCCTCCCTTTTTCATCTGCTCCTACGTTCTCTATATAGATTCCAGGTGTGATGTGAAAGTGTTGATGCTTTTATCCCTGCCTGGCCCGAAGATCTGTCCTCCTCCTTCCTATGTGCCTCTTAGCATAAGTGATTGCCTTTAGAAAAGTCTCCCCTATTATATTTTTTACCAGTCCTCCTGTCTTCAGAGTCGTGGCTCCAAACATTGCAAATTATCCCAGGGCAAAGGTAGGAGCTCAGTGATTATCAAAGGGAGGAAGGGGCAATTTGCCAGTTGAAAGCAATTGTGACTTCCTAGAGCAGTTTCTTAAAGAAGTGTTCTCCAATAGACTGTCCTTAACTGTCCTGGGAACTGTGCTCTGACCTGCCAGGAGGATTTGCATGAGAGATATAATGCATAGTGTGGCGTACAGCAGGTCAGCCACCAGGGGGAGACTCGTCGAGGCCTGGTAAAAGATGGAGTATACATCACGAGGCGGTGGCTCCATCTGCTGGACGTGCCAGGTCTCGACGGGCTCCCCGGACAGGACTAATTGGGGCTGTTTGGGAGCTGGTGAGTAATTAAGGGCGGATTGCTTACCAGCTGTGCAAGGCCCATAAAGCTGCCAGAAGGGCAGCACATGAGAGAGGACTGGGGGAAGTAAGGTAACTTCCGTGTAGTTGGAGACGATATCCTGGAGAGGGTCTCATGGGGGAGACCTAACCTTTTCTTTTGATTATTTTATTAATAAACACCCTTGAAACCGAGCTAATCATACTCTGTCCGTGTCTGATCTGTGTAAATGTCTTGACCCAACCCCCTGATCTGCCACAAGTGGTGGAGAATGCAGGCACTTTGATAATGTGGTCAGATCAGGGTTGACGTTTACACAGCATCAGCATGGATGAGTTGATAGCTCAGTTCGTCCAGGCCCAACAAGCACAACAGGCGGTTCAGGAACGAACGCTGGAGGAACAGCGACTACACAACGTCCGCCTCGTGGAGGAGGTCAGGAAGCTGCAAGGAGGAGCGTCTCCTGAATCCCATCCCAACCAGTTTTTAATCAAGCTAACGGAAGACGATGACATTGAAACATACTTCTGTACGTTTGAACGGACAGCGCTACGGGAAGGATGGCCAAGGCCGAAGTGGGCAAGTCTGCTGGCCCCGTTCCTCTCTGGGAATGCCCAAAAGGCGTATTGGGACCTGAACGACGAACAGGCGGCTAACTACGACGGCCTCAAATGGGAGATACTCAGCCACTACGGGTACAGCCTGGCCCATCGGGCTCAACGGTTCCACGACTGGAGGTTCGTACCCAACGCATCCCCCCGAGCCCAGATGAGCGACCTTCTGCGCGTCACCAGGGCATGGCTCTGACGTATCCACCCTCTCCCTCCTTGACAAAGTGGTCCTGGATCGCTTCGTATGGGTGCTACCCCACGACATGAAGAGGGCAGCGAGCCTATGCACGCCCCAGACCTTGGAGGGCCTCCTGGAAGCAGTGGAGACGCATCAGAACACTCAGGCCCTACTGAGGGGGAGCTGGGACGAGTCGGCGACCTGGGCGAGGGGACGGAAGGACAACTCCACCGCGGTGTACCCCGAACCGACAGTCGGCAGGGCCAATGGACCGCAAACCCGTGGAGAGACGGCTGGGGCCGTCTCTCCACGGGTTTGCCGACCCGCCACTGACGACCCCAGGTAGATGGAGACCAACGGAGGTGTTTTGAGTGTGGCACCCGGGGGCACATTGCCTGGAATTGCCCTGCTCGAGAGGAGTCGATGCCATCCGCTGGCACCGGAGGCCAGGTGGGTCATGCCATGAACTATGTCACCTCCTGTTGGACGCACCATGAATCAACTGCACCCATGGTCCCGGTGAAGGTTGACAGACACAACACGGAAGTGCTATTAGACTCCGGAAGCATGGTTACGCTCGTAACCACGAGCCTGCTGAACCAGGAGACCGAACGGGGTAGGGAGATGTCAATTTCCTGTGTTCACGGTGACACAAAGCGGTATCCCGCTGTATGGACCAACATCGTGACACCACAAGGGAGCTGCCAGATGATGGTGGGTGCAGTACCAGAGCTGCCGGTACCTATCCTAGTGGGATGGGATTGTCCGCTGTTCGCGGCCCTATGGGGGCACGAGTTGAAAAAAAAAGATACGAGCCGGCCGAAGAAGAGAGCGGGGACGACCCCTCGCCTGTGCGGCCAGGACGCCACCGGTTAACTAACCTGACTTTATGGGTCCGGAGTCGGAGTCGGAGCCGGAGGGGGAGCCGGAACCCGAACCCCCTGGGGCACCACTGGAGGAGGAGCCCAGCCTCCCCCTTCTCGATTTCGAGGGGCCAGTCGAGACCCCCGTTGGGGTCTAACTGAGGGGACAATTCGGGACGGCCCAGTGGGAGGATCCGAATTTGAAAGCTGCCGCAGCCCAAGTGATAGCGATGGATGGACAGCTATTTCCGGGGGTGAGTGACTGGCGATACCCCCATTTCCAAATTAAGAATATCATTTTGTATCAGGTGTCGCGCCAACAGGGGGAACTTCGAGAGGTATTGTTGCTGCCCCGACGGTACGTAGGAACCGTTCTTCAGCTGGCCCACACCCACCTGTTGGGGGCGCACCTGGGAATGGAGAAGACCCGGGAACGGGTCGCCGCCCGGTTCCACTGGCCCGGGATGAGGAGGGCCGTGGAAGACTACTGTCGCAGCTGCCCGGAGTGTCAACTCACTGCCCTGAAAGCACACTTCCGAAACTCTCTGGTCCCCCTGCCGATCATCGGGGTTCCCTTTGAACGCATCGCCATGGACATAGTGGGACCCCTGGTAAAGACTGCACGAGGACACAGGTACATCTTGGTAATAGTAGACTATGCCACCCGGTATCCCAAGGCCATTCCCCTACGGGCGGCAGTATCCAAGGGAATCGTCCGGGAGCTGTTCCACCTCTTTAGCCGGGTGGGCATCCCGAACGAGATCCTGACAGACCAAGGTACAGAGTTTATGTAACGCCTCATGAAAGAGTTGTGTGCCCTCATGCAGATCAAGCAGATCCGGACCTCCGTTTTTCACCCGCAGACGGATGGGCTCGTCGAGACCTTTAACAAAACGCTCAAACAGATGCTGCGGAAGGTCATTGAGCAGGACGGGAAGAACTGGGACGAGCTGCTACCCCACCTAATGTTCTCAATCCGAGAAGTACCCCAATCCTCCACTGGGTTTTCCCCGTTTGAACTCCTCTATGGGAGGAGGCCACATGGCCTACTGGACCTCACCAAGGAGGTATGGGAAGCCCAACGACCCCCTTACGCAGCGTGGTAGAGCACGTGGAGACGATGCGGTTGCGGATGACAGCCATATGGCCAGTCGTGAGGGAACATATGGAGAAGGCCCAACGCGCCCAAGCCCAGGTCTACAATCAGGGAGCCCAGCCCCGAGAATTCCAGGTGGGAGACAGGGTGTTGGTGTTGATCCCTACGGCCGAAAGTAAGTTCCTGGCAACATGGCACGGACCATACGAGGTGGTCGAGAAACTGGGACCTGTCAACTACCGCATACGGCAACCGAGGAGACGGAAACCTCAAGAGATTTACCACGTGAACCTGTTGAAGAAGTGGCACGAGAGGACAGCCTTGGCCGTGTTATGGTCGGGACCCAGGACGCCAACGGTACCAGTGGTGGTCCCGAGCAGTGAGGACCTCCACCCGGCCCAGAAGCAAGAGCTCCGGGAGCTTGTCGATCGGAACATGGCGGTGTTCTCCGATAAGCCGGGCCGCACAACCCTCATTGAACACCACATCTGTACCCGGCCCGGGGAAATGGACGGACGAGACAGAAGCGGCGTTCAGCCGTCTGAAGGAAGCGCTGTGCTCCCATCCGATTCTCGTAACGCCTGATTTCCAGGTGCCGATGTGCATGTGATACGGGACTAGGGGCCGTTCTGTCCCAGATACACGGTGGGGAGGAGCACCCCATCATGTACATCAGCCGAAAGCTGATACAGAGAGAAAAAAAAGAATACATTGTTGAGAAAGAGTGTCTGGCGGTGAAGTGGGCGCTAGACACTCTCAAGTATTACCTGTTAGGTACCCACTTCACTATGGTCACGGACCATGCTACCCTGGTCTTGATGGCCAGGGGAAAAGACAGAAACGATCGGGTCACCAGGTGGTTCTTGTCCCTTCAACGCTTCTCTTTTTCTGTTGTGCACAGGTCAGGGGCGAAGCATGAAAACGTGGATACCCTATCAAGAAGGGAGACAGACGTTGCACTGATGACCATCCCCTCCTCGACAGAGCTAAGGGGGGGGGGGGGGGGCGTACAGCAGGTCAGCCACCAGGGGGAGACTCGTCGAGGCCTGGTAACAGATGGAGTATACATCACGAGGTGGTGGCTCCATCTGCTGGACGTGCCAGGTCTCGACGGGCTCCCCGGACAGGACTAATTGGGGCTGATTGGGAGCTGGTGAGTAATTAAGGGCGGATTGCTCACCAGCTGTGCAAGGCCCATAAAGCTGCCAGAAGGGCAGCACATGAGAGAGGACTGGGGGAAGTAAGATAACTTCCGTAGTTGGAGACGGTATCCTGGAGAGGGTCTCATGGGGGAGACCTAACCTTTTCTTTTGATTATTTTATTAATAAACACCCTTGAAACCGAGCTAATCATACTCTGTCCGTGTCTGATCTGTGTAAACGTCTTGACCCAACCCCCTGATCTGCCACAATAGACATAGGGTTGTTCTTTGAGATGTTTGTGTTAGTGTTGTCAAGATACCAGAATTTTGACTTCGATACCAGGTTTAGCAGTGATTTAGAGTTATATTTCGCTATATTATTTGTGGACGATATATCGATATTTGACTCAAAGTATCCACAAACAAAAAAAAGATTGACCTACTGTAGGTAGCATTAGCTGGCACTAGTTGGCTGTACCTGCGCCAAAACTCCGGTATGTTTCATCCTATAGCTTGTTCTCATCCTTTTCAGTAATGAGCCAACATGTTTTTAGCACTTCTATTTCACTGACTGATCAAAACTAATTTTCTCATGCTATCTTGTCTCTTTGCAGCAGACGTATGCTGAGTTTTCAGAACATTAGGAATACCTTTCTAATATTGAGTTGCACCCCCTTTTGTCCTCAGAACAGCCTCAATTCGTCTGGACATGGATTCTACAAGGTGTCAAAAGCGTTCCACAGGGATGCTGGCCCATGTTGACTCCAATGCTTTCCACAGTTGTCAAGTTGGCTGGATGTCCTTTGGGTGGTTGTCCATTCTTGATACACACAGGAAACTGTTGAGCATAAAAAAAAACACAGCGTTGCAATTCTTGACACACTCAAACCGGTGCACCTGGAACCTACAACCATACCCCGTTCAAAGGCACTCAAATATTTTGTCTTGCCCACCCTCTGAGTGGCACACATACACAATCCATGTCTCAATTGTCTCAAGGCTTAAAAATCCTTCTTTAACCTGTCTCTTCTCCTTCATCTACACTGATTTGAAGTGGATTTAACAAGTGACAACAATAAGGGATCATAGCGTTCACCTGGTCAGTCTGTCATGGAAAGAGCAGGCGTTCCTAATGTTTTGTACCCTCTGTGTATAGTGAGCAATACGTTTTGAACATCAAATCGCAATAAAATCGCAATATCAAATCGCAATACATATAGAATTGTGTGAATTGCAATACATATGGTATCGGCACATAAGTATCGTGATATCGCATCGTGAGGTCCCTGGCAATACTAAACCTGGCAATGGTTAATTTGTTTATTATCACGATACTCAATACCATCACGATACTCGATATATCACGGCAAAAAAAGGCATATTAGCCAAAGTCACAGAACGGCACATGATCCAGACAGAAATTCCGCTACTGCTCTGTTCAATCGGTGGGCATCTTTTGAGTTCCATACCATTAGCTGTGCTTGCTGAAGGCAAAACACAAAGATTTCTCATAAAGTCTTATTATTATTTGACTTTGTCCGCCCGCTCTAGAGCTTCAAACGACTTAAGCTATTAACACGAATCCACCTTCCAAATGTCCAAACTGCCCCACTTCGGATAGCTTGAGAAAATATTTTTTAAGCATTCGTAGTTTAACTGTAACAATATGAAGTGTATTGGGAGCTCATTTAAAATGGCATAGAAAAAGTCTCATAGAGTTGAATGGTAAAAAAAAAGAATAATCTTTCACCATTTAAGCTATCAACTCCAAACCGACGTGGAAATGTTCAGACTGCCCCTACCTAGATTTCTTGTCAAAATATTTTTTATACTATGTATATTTTTTAACTATAAAGATTATACTTTTTTTTTTTTTTTTTTTTTTTTAAATTAAAACCTTTATTTTAATAGGGAAGACATATTGAGACCTAGGTTTCTTTTCCAAATGCGCCCTGTATAATGCAATATATACACTATATATACAGTGGGGAGAACAAGTATTTGATACACTGCCGATTTTGCAGGTTTTCCTACTTACAAAGCATGTAGAGGTCTGCAATTTTTATCATAGGTAGTACACTTCAACTGTGAGAGCCGGAATCTAAAACAAAAATCTAGAAAATCACATTGTATGATTTTTAAGTAATTAATTTGCATTTTATTGCATGACATAAGTATTTGATCACTCTACCAACCAGTAAGAATTCCGGCTCTCACAGACCTGTTAGTTTTTCTTTAAGAAGCCCTCCTGTTCTCCACTCATTACCTGTATTAACTGCACCTGTTTGAACTCGTTACCTGTATAAAAGACACCTGTCCACACACTCAATCAAACAGACTCCAACCTCTCCACAATGGCCAAGACCAGAGAGCTGTGTAAGGACATCAGGGATAAAATTGTAGACCTGCACAAGGCTGGGATGGGCTACAGGACAATAGGCAAGCAGCTTGGTGAGAAGGCAACAACTGTTGGCGCAATTATTAGAAAATGGAAGAAATTCAAGATGACGGTCAATCACCCTCAGTCTGGGGCTCCATGCAAGATTTCACCTCGTGGGGCATCAATGATCATGAGGAAGGTGAGGGATCAGCCCAGGTCAATGACCTGAAGAGAGCTGGGACCACAGTCTCAAAGAAAACCATTAGAAACACACTACGCCGTCATGGATTAAAATCCTGCAGCGCACACAGGGTCCCCCTGCTCAAGCCAGCGCATGTCCAGGCCCGTCTGAAGTTTACCAATGACCATCTGGATGATCCAGAGGAGGAATGGGAGAAGGTCATGTGGTCTGATGAGACAAAAATAGAGCCTTTTGGTCTAAACTCCACTCGCCGTGTTTGGAGGAAGAAGAAGGATGAGTACAACCCCAAGAACACCATCCCAACCGTGAAGCATGGAGGTGGAAACATAATTCTTTGGGGATGCTTTTCTGCAAAGGGGACAGGACGACTGCACCGTATTGAGGGGAGGATGGATGTGGCCATGTATCGCAAGATCTTGGCCAACAACCTCCTTCCCTCAGTAAGAGCATTGAAGATGGGTCGTGGCTGGGTCTTCCAGCATGACAACGACCTGAAACACACTGCTAGGGCAACTAAGGATTGGCTCCGTAAGAAGCATCTCAAGGTCCTGGAGTGGCCTAGCCAGTCTCCAGACCTGAACCCAATAGAGAATCTTTGGAGGGATCTGAATGTCCGTATTGCCCAGCGACAGCCCCGAAACCTGAAGGATCTGGAGAAGGTCTGTATGGAGGAGTGGGCCAAAATCCCTGCTGCAGTGTGTGTGCAAAACTGGTCAAGACCTACAGGAAACGTATGATCTCTGTAATTGCAAACAAAGGTTTCTGTACCAAATATTAAGTTCTGCTTTTCTGATGTATCAAATACTTATGTCATGCAATAAAATGCAAATGATTTACTTAAAAATCATACAATGTGATTTTCTGGATTGATAAAAATGACAGACCTCTACATGCTTTGTAAGTAGGAAAACCTGCAAAATCGGCAGTGTATCAAATACTTGTTCTCCCCACTGTATTTATATATATATATACATACATACAGTGAGGGAAAAAAGTATTTGATCCCCTGCTGATTTTGTACGTTTGCCCACTGACAAAGAAATGATCAGTTTATAATTTTAATGGTAGGTTTATTTGAACAGTGAGAGACAGAATAACAACAAAAAAATCCAGAAAAACGCATGTGTCACGTTCGTTGAGTACAGGATTGGACCAAGGTGCAGCGTGGAATGCATACATGTTTATTAGTGAAGTTAACACACGACCATACAACAAAAGCAACGTAACATGAATCTCACAATGGCTACACACAAACAAGCCAAACAAGAGTCAAGATCCCACAACATAGGTAGGCAAAATGGCTGCCTCCCCGTTGCATCCCTGGTCCGGTCTGGACCTCGGCGCGATGCTTCCCCTCTCAGTCCTCCCACGATGCACCAAGACCTGTCTGGACCCTGGTGTGGGAGGCCCCGACCCTGGAGAGGGGCTGACGTCTGGGCCTGGACCGGCCATCCCCCCGCAATGCACCAAGCCCTGTCTGGACCCTGGTGTGGGAGGCCCCGACCCTGGAGAGGGGTTGACGTCTGGTTCTGGAGTGGAGCCGCTGACCGGCGCTGAACTGGACCCCGGTAGATCGGACTGCTCTGGCTCTGGACTGGAGCAGCCGAACGGGGCTGGACTAGGCACCGGTAGAGCGGACTGCTCTGGCACTGGAGAGTCCGAGTGCTATTTGATACACTGCCGATTTTGCAGGTTTTCCTACTTACAAAGCATGTAGAGGTCTGTAATTTTTATCATAGGTACACTTCAACTGTGAGAGACGGAATCTAAAACAAAATTCCAGAAAATCACATTAATTTGCATTTTATTGCATGACATAAGTATTTGATACATCAGAAAAGCAGAACTTAATATTTGGTACAGAAACCTTTGTTTGCAATTACAGAGATCATACGTTTCCTGTAGGTCTTGACCAGGTTTTTACACACTGCAGCAGGGATTTTGGCCCACTCCTCCATGCAGACCTTCTCCAGATCCTTCAGGTTTTGGGGCTGTCACTGTGCAATATGGACTTTCAGCTCCCTCCAAAGATTTTCTATTGGGTTCAGGTCTGGAGACTGGCTAGGCCACTCCAGGACCTTGAGGTGCTTCTTACGGAGCCACTCCTTAGTTGCCCTGGCTGTGTGTTTCGGGTCGTTGTCATGCTGGAAGACCCAGCCACGACCCATCTTCAATGCTCTTACTGAGGGAAGGAGGTTGTTGGCCAAGATCTCGCGATACATGGCCCCATCCATCCTCCCCTCAATATGGTGCAGTCGTCCTGTCCCCTTTGCAGAAAAGCATCCCCAAAGAAGGATGTTTCCACCTCCATGCTTCACGGTTGGGATGGTATCCTTGGGGTTGTACTCATCCATCTTCTTCCTCCAAACACGGCGAGTGGAGTTTAGACCAAAAAGCTCTATTTTTGTCTCATCAGACCACATGACCTTCTCCCATTCCTCCTCTGGATCATCCAGATGGTCATTGGCAAACTTCAGACGGGCCTGGACATGCGCTGGCTTGAGCAGGGGGACCTTGCGTGCGCTGCAGGATTTTAATCCATGACGGCGTAGTATGTTACTAATGGTTTTCTTTGAGACTGTGGTCCCAGCTCTCTACAGGTAATTGACCAGGTCCTGCCTTGTAGTTCTGGGCTGATCCCTCACCTTCCTCATGATCATTGATGTCCCACGAGGTGAGATCTTGCATGGAGCCACAGACCGAGGGTGATTGACCGTCATCTTGAACTTCTTCCATTTTCTAATAATTGCGTCAACAGTTGTTGCCTTCTCACCAAGCTGCTTGCCTATTGTCCTGTAGCCCATCCCAGCCTTGTGCAGGTCTACAATTTTATCCCTGATGTCCTTACACAGCTCTCTGGTCTTGGCCATTGTGGAGAGGTTGGAGTCTGTTTGATTGAGTGTGTGGACAGGTGTCTTTTGTACAGGTAACGAGTTCAAACAGGTGCAGTTAATACAGGTAATGAGTGGAGAACAGGAGGGCTTCTTAAAGAACAACTAACACGTCTGTGAGAGCCGGAATTCTTACTGGTTGGTAGGTGATCAAATACTTATGTCATGCAATATAATGCAAATTAATTACTTAAAAATCATACAATGTGATTTTTGTTTTAGATTCAGTCTCTCACAGTTGAAGTGTACCTATGATAAAAATTACAGACCTCTACATGCTTTGTAAGTAGGAAAACCTGCAAAATCGGCAGTGTATCAAATACTTGTTCTCCCCACTACACATACAGTGAGAGAAAAAAGTATTTGATCCCCTGCTGATTTTGTATGTTTGCCCACTGACAAAGAAATGATCAGTCTATAATTTTAATGGTAGGTTTATTTGAACAGTGAGAGACAGAATAACAAAAAAAATCCAGAGAAACGCATGTCCGAAAATGTTATAAATTGATTTGCATTTTAATGAGGGAAATAAGTATTTGACCTCCTCTCAATCAGAAAGATTTCTGTCTCCCAGGTATATTTTATACAGGTAACGAGCTCTTAAAGGGAGTGCTCCTAATCTCAGTTTGTTACCTGTATAAAAGACACCTGTCCACAGAAGCAATCAATCAATCATATTCGAAACTCTCCACCATGGCCAAGACCAAAGAGCTCTCCAAGGATGTCAGGGACAAGATTGTAGACCTACACACGGCTGGAATGGGCGACAAGACCATCGCCAGGCAGCTTGGTGAGAAGGTGACAACAGTTGGTGCGATTATTCGCAAATGGAAGAAACACATAATAACTGTCAATCTCCCTCGGCCTGGGGCTCCATGCAAGATCTCACCTCGTGGAGTTGCAATGATCATGAGAACGGTGAGGAATCAGCCCAGAACTACACGGGAGGATCTTGTCAATGATCTCAAGGCAGCTGGGACCATAGTCACCAAGAAAACAATTGGTTACACACTTCGCCGTGAAGGACTGAAATCCTGCAGCGCCCGCAAGGTCCCCCTGCTCAAGAAAGCACATATACAGGTCCGTCTGAAGTTTGCCAATGAACATCTGAATGAGTCAGAGGAGAACTGGGTGAAAGTGTTGTGGTCAGATGAGACCAAAATCGAGCTCTTTGGCATCAACTCAACTCGCCGTGTTTGGAGGAGGAGGAATGCTGCCTATGACCCCAAGAACACCATCCCCACCGTCAAACATGGAGGTGGAAACATTATGCTTTGGGGGAGTTTTTCTGCTAAGGGGACAGGACAACTTCACCGCATCAAAGGGACATGTACCGTCAAATCTTGGGTGAGAACCTCCTTCCCTCAGCCAGGGCATTGAAAATGGGTCGTGGATGGGTATTCCAGCATGAAAATGACCCAAAACACACGGCCCAGGCAACAAAGGATTGGCTCAAGAAGAAGCACATTAAGGTCCTGGAGTGGCCTAGCCAGTCTCCAGACCTTAATCGCATAGAAAATCTGTGGAGGGAGCTGAAGGTTCGAGTTGCCAAACGTCAGCCTCGAAACCTTAATGACTTGGAGAAGATCTGCAAAGGGGAGTGGAACAAAATCCCTCCTGAGATGTGTGCAAACCTGGTGGCCAACTACAAGAAACGTATGACCTCTGTGCCAACAAGGGTTTTGCCACCAAGTACTAAGTCATGTTTTGCAGAGGGGTCAAATACTTATTTCCCTCATTAAAATGCAAATCAATATATAACATTTTTGACATGGGTTTTTCTGGATTTGTTTTGTTGTTATTCTGTCTCTCACTGTTCAGATAAACCTACCATTAAAATGATAGACTGATCATGTCTTTGTCAGTGGGCAAACGTACAAAATCAGCAGGGGATCAAATACTTTTTTATTTCACTGTACATACAGTACCAGTCAAATGTGTGGACAAACCTACTCATTCAAGCGTTTTTCTTTATTTTTACTATTTTCTACAGTGTAGAATAATAGCGAAGACATCAAATCTATAAAATAACACATATGGAATCATGTAGTAACCAAAAAAGTGTTAAACAAATCAAAATATATGTAATATTTGAGTTTCTTCAAAGTAGCCACCCTTTGCCTTGATGACAGCTTTGCACACTCTTCGCATTCTCTCAACCAGCTTCATGAGGTAGTCACCTGGAATGCATTTCAATTAACAGGTGTGCCTTCTTAAAAGTTAATTTGTGGAATTTCTTTCCTTCTTAATGCGTTTGAGCCAATCAGTTGTGTTGTGACAAGGTAGGGGTGGTATACAGAAGATAGCCCTATTTGGTAAAAGAGCAAGTCCATATTATGGCAAGAACAGCTAAAATAAGCAAAGAGAAACAACAGTCCATCATTACTTTAAGACATGAAGGTCAGTCAATCCAGAAAATGTCAAGAACTTTGGAAGTTTCTTCAAGTGCAGTCGCAATAACCATCAAGCTATGATGAAACTGGCTCTCATGTTGACCACCACAGGAAAGGAAGACCCAGAGTTATCTCTGCTGCAGAGGATAAGTTCATTAGAGTTAACTGCACCTCAGATTGCAGCCCAAATAAATGCTTCACAGAGTTCAAGTAACAGACACATCTCAACATCAACTGTTCAGAGGAGACTGCGTGCATCAGGCCTTCATGGTCGAATTGCTGCAAAGAAACCACTACTAAATGACACCAATAATAAGAAGAGACTTGCTTGGGCCAAGAAACACGAGCAATGGACATTAGACCGGTGGAGACTTTTGGTTCCAACTGCATTGTATTTGTGAGAAACAGAGTAAGTGCACGGATGATCTCCGCATGTGTGGTTCCCACCGTGAAGCTTGGAGGAGGTGTGATGGTGTGGGGGTGCTTTGCTGGTAACACTGTCAGTGATTTATTTAGAATTCAAGGCACACTTAACCAGCATGGCTACCACAGCATTCGGCAGCGATACGCCATCCCATCTGGTTTGTGCTTAATGGGACTATCATTTGTTTTTCAACAGGACAATGACCCAAAACACACCTCCAGGCTGTTTAAGGGCTATTTGACCAAGAAGGAGAGTGATGGAGTGCTGCATCAGATGACCTGGCCTCCACTATCACCCGACCTTAACCCAATTGAGATGGTTTGGGATGAGTTGGACAGCAGAGTGAAGGAAAAGCAGCCAACGAATGCTCAGTATTTGTGGGAACTCCTTCAAGATTGTTGGAAAAGCATTCCTCATGAAGCTGATTGAGAGAATGCCAAGAGTGTCAGCGAGGCAAAGGGTGGCCACTTTGAAGAATCTTTTTGTTTAACACTTTTTTGGTTACTACATGATTCCATATGTGTTATTTCATAGTTTTGACGTCTTCACTATTATTCTACAATGTAGAAAATAGTAAAAATAAAGAAAAACCCTTGAATGAGTAGGTGTGTCCAAACTTTTGACTGGTACTGTACATAAAATAACTCAACAGTAACTGTTGAACTGTTCAAACTAGACACCAAACCAACTTTCACATGTTCCGGCTATCCTAACTTCTAATTCTTAAACTTTGATCAACTATAAGTATATAAATTATGTAACTTTGCTAAATTAGCATAAGTTAACCCACCAACAGTAACTCCTGAACCGTTCAAGCTAGAGACACCAAACCAACGTTCACATGTTCGTGCTATCCTGACTTCTCATTATTCAACGTATATCAACTATAACTATATACATTTGCATTATTATCTTAAAATAGCCCACCAACAGTAACTTTTGAACCGTTCAAGCTAGAGACATCAAACCAACTTTTACATGTTCAGGCTATCCAATCAATCAGCCAATTAATCAATACATTTTTACACCTACCTACTTTTTCCAACTATAACCAGATACTACCATTACTATAACTTATTTCAAAACCATTAATATTTTTAAACAATGTAGCAAGCATTTTCTTCAGGAAATGTACTTTGGGAGGAAAAGGTCCCATGAGGTAAATTTCCAGCATTTCAATGGGATGGTTCACCGCGGTCTGCTGCAGTTTCCCAGGCCGGTCGGCCAATGTGTGGTTTGTATTTCTGGCAGACTTCACACTGCTGTACAAACGTCTTGGTATCAACCCACATGCCTGGCCAGTAAGCCACCTCCTGTAATCTTCGGTAGGTCTTGAAAACGCCAAGATGGCCACTCATGGGGTTGGCATGATAAACTAGGATCATCTGGTCAGTCAATGTAGAGGGGATGAAGATGCGGTAATGGGTGGTATGTGTTCCATCTCCTCTTGGAGTTTTTTTTTGATACACTTTATCCTGAATTATGCTGAACTTCTCATTGAAGCGACTCTTCGAGTCTTCTTCAGACAGACTCTTGTGGATCGCCATCATGGCGGCATCATTCTGCTGTGCTCTCCACACACACTCATCATGCGGAGGGAAGGAATCATCCAGACACTTAGCGGTAGTGTAAGTGCTGCACATTGGAGGACAAACATTGTAATCCAAGAAAGGGCATCTGGTACAACATTCAGTTTTCCTTTGCGATACTCAATGATGAAGTCAAACCTCTGAAGTCTGATAGACCAGCGAATAAGAAGGCTGTTGGTCTTGCCTGATGCCAGAACCCACTGCAGAGCAGCGTGGTCTGTGACAACGGTGAAGACCTTCGCCTCCAAGTAGTAGCTCCATTTCTCCAAAGCCCAGACCACAGCGAGGCACTCCCTTTCAGTCGTTGAATAATTGCTCTCGGTTGAATTAAGGGTGAGACTTGCATAGGTAAGAACTTCTTCTGTTCCAAGTCCTGTTTGACTTGCATCCGTGTACACTATGAAATGAGCATTCAGGTTAGGATGTCCAAGCACTGGAGGAGTGATGAGACAGTTTTTGAGTGCTTCAAATTAGCTTTGGCATGCAGAGGTCCATTGGAATTTCACCCCCTTCTTCTTAAGGTGGTTGAGTGGTCGGCGACCTTTGAAAAGTCAGGCACAAACCTGTGGTACCATCCAGCCATACCCAGGAATCGCTGAACAGCCTTGAGGGATGTGGGAATTGGGAACTCCTGCAACTTCGGCTGGATCTGCATGGATACTTTCAGCATTAACCACAGGAACTTGTGTTCTGGCAAGCAGAAATGACACTTCTTCAAACCCAATTGAGCAACTGTTCTGTTTTATTTTAGTCCCATTTTTCCATTTGATAAAGTGCCCATCATACAATTTGTTTGATTTTAAATTTAACCTTACACATTTTGGGGGGATAATTTGGCCTATTTACTTAATTTTACTGTTTTAATAAAATACTTAATTTGAAGAACAAACATACTGTAATTGTGGCAATTCATATCTTGCAGTAAAATACTTTAATCTCAACAGAAGACAGCTTAAATGTAAAAAAAAAAAATGCTCTCTTACTTATATAAAAAAATATCCATGATCATATATAGGCCTAGATGATATCCCCTAAAACTAACAATACACTGAATTTATACATTTTCAGTCATTTAAATTGTAAACACAATACCACAACAAATGTTTTCAATCTGGGAGGTAAACTCAATAATTTCAGTGTGTATTTTGGATGGAATCAAGGCATTAGAATGTAACCTAAATAAAGCTTGTTTGGCTAAAAAAACTTACATTTTGTTATTTTTCTTTTTCAGAGGGGGGTTACAGGTACAAAAACAATCAAATAAATGCATGTGTTTATAGCATGAGCGGTCGTGAGTAGATGTGCTTGTTTTGATATTAAAGCGAGAGCTGCATGTAGCCACCTGTGCACATTTGTTCATATTCTTTGGTAGTTAGTGAGTTATTAGCTCAGTTATAGCTAATTTCTAGTCAACAATGGGGGAGTGATTGCTTCCTACAAGAGCACAAAATGTGTGCATTTCTAGCCATCTTTGAAAAGCAAGCCAGGTAAAGTGATTTTTTATGTCTTAAAGGGGCAGTGTTGTATTTTGAGACTGTCTTGAGTAAGCTAAGCAGACAATAGGCAGAGGGTAGTGTAATTTGTCTGTTTCCCTCTAATAGTGGTATGGGAATAATAATGCATTTTATTTTGTAAAGTGTTTTCTTGCATCAAACACAACATTTTCAGTCACCTTGTCTGAATGACAGGTTAATGTCAAACCCGGCATGTTTTTTTTCTTCTCAAAAGTCTCATGGAATGTAAGCCTACATTGAACACCACACATTGGCTGCTACTAACAGAACATCTATTTCAATGTTAAAATTGATGCATTTTTCTCCATTGCTTTTGACGGTAGGCTGCTCTGGTAGTCCTACATTATGATCAAAAAGCCACAGCAGCCTACTTGGCCACTGTTAAAACTAACTTAAAGCAGGTACAGCCTCAGTGTTACTCTATCAATTAGTAAGTGGAGCAGCCAAAAAGGCATGCATGGTGCGCTCGTGCTATAAAGCCAAAGGGGACATCGGCTGCGCTCATAGACAGACTTGATCCTCTCAATCAGTATACGACATGAGACACATTTGACAGAAGTACTGAAAAATAACAAAACTCCTAGTACCGAACCGTTGTTCTAGTTTCGGTATACCGTGCAACACTAGCCTGTGTGTGCGATTCACAATTCTCACAGGTTCACGTTGTGATGGTGTTGAGATAAACAGCCCTTTTCCCTCCCTGATTCATCATCTGTAGGTTGGCTCTCTGCTGGAGGAACACAGGTGGTGGTTCTAGTCACTCTGCCACTGCGTCACTGTGATCAAGCCCTCTGCGTGTCACGTTGGGGAACAAACTGTCTCATAAGTCATCCTTGTAAATACACCAGCCTGCATTATGACTGTGTGTGTGCGCGCTTGCATTATCAAGTGTAGCTTATGTGAGTGGGCGAGTGTGTACATGAATATGGTTGTTATTGTGTGGATGTTCTTTGAGCATCTCTTTTTTCATCTTTCCTCTGAGGTCTGAGGTCAGGTCACCTGCTTGGCCCAGGTACGGGTCGATAATTAATTTGGATGTGTTGGGAGGGATCAATGAGGCCTGGAGCAGCGTCCCGGGGAGGGAGGGAGGACAGGGAGTTCCTCTGTCAAAATAGCTTTTTAAGAATTGTAAAATCAGGGAAGGTTGATAAGGATATGGCACCAATGTTTCACGAACAGTTTGCTGCAGTTCCCACACACAATGTGTTTCATAAAGGGGGTGCCGTTTCCTAGTGAAGAGGCTGATGAGTCAAATCCGGCTCACTCAGTGTAGGAATAGTCTGCATCTCTTACACTGTTACAGATCTCCCTTATAACCAAAACTGGGAAAGCAAATCTTTTCTCAATAAACCATTTTTCAACTTGGAATGTTTTTATTATTCTTTTTTAGGTCCTCTTGTTATTCCTCATGTGTTTACTGTAGATGTGTATTTTATTCCTACACGCAACACATTCTCACCTCTGTCGTTTGATCTTTTTGCTCTCTTCTCCATCCCTTGATATAGCTCCTTTCCCTGTTTTCTGTTGATATTTTGTCATCTGCTCCTGCATCTGTTGAGATCCTGATGTATTCTGTTCCCCTACCTCAGCTATAGATCTAACCCTGCTCTGTGATCATTGGGAAGTAGCTGCAGTGTTTACATTTAAACTATAGGAGTTGCTAATTAGATACCTATCACTAATTGTGCTTCCTGTGTGGAAAACCGTATATTTTCCCCCTCACTTAACTTCCCCTCCAATGGTTTATATATATTTTCTTTCATTAATTGAAGGGGAAATGTATTTTTTTATTTCTCTCCAACACACTTAGCTTCTCAATGTCAATGTTATATGCGGCTCTGTCACTGTGCTTTACAATGTAATGATCTGCGCGGGGCTGTGTGAGCCCCTTCAGTGGTTTTATGGCAGGAAATAAACACTAATAAAGGCGATTGGTAGCCGTCTAAGCCCCAGCACCTTCCAGCCATGGTTAAAAACTAGTTTCACAGGTGGAGAGTTAGCAGATGGAATATAAATGGGATTTCAATAAATGTAAATGGGCCTTCCTTTCCAGCGCTCTGCGCTGAGTAAATGAAGAGATGATAATTACACCATGGTGGACCCACACAATCCCAATGGCAAGCTGGAATCATACAGAGCACTTAACTTACTGGTAAGTAGACCACTTTGATATGACACCGCAAGGCAATGTGGATATAGACTACTTATAAGCGCAGGATTTATAATACATGATTAATATATTCAACTAATCTTGGTCTTCTCTTTCGAGCATGATGAACTTTCTTGTTTGGAAGAACTGGAATGGAACGCTTGTGCAACCTGCAGCCAACCATGACCGGAGGTCTCCACCCATGGTATAGGGCTATTTGGCTCTCAATGTGTGACATTTTTCAGTGTCACTACCTCCATTAGGATTTGCTCCCTCCACTCTCACAATGCTTTAAAATCGACTACTGGATGGTGACACCGGGGGACGGCGTGACAAATGGTGAAAATAACATTGTTTGAACCTAAATGAGAGCGAGCATTTAGAAAAAGACCAGCTGGCGATAATGAAAGGTGCCAGCGTGATGATTTTCAGTGTCAGAAAATAACCTCTGTGCCCACGTTATGCCATCTGTCAGGTGGTCATATGTGATATTGGTCTCAGCCTACTAGATCTGATTAAGACCGAGGCTCCTGGGGGAGGTGAGTCTTGGATGAACACAGATCTACTCCACACTTCATGTTTATCTAAAACTGTTATCTCATTGAAGGTGTGAGCTCAGAGATCAAAGAGAAAAACACAAAGATACAAGTGTGTGCGTTTGGTGATGATTAAGTGTACCAGAGTAATAACTATTTATTTATCTCTCATCCTGGATGCTGTACCCGAATCAACAAAACAAATGAGAAGTCTTATTTGGCTGAGGTAATGATTCTGGGTGCGCTGTCTCATGTCCACCCCGAAGGCTCTTGGGGCGTTGTGTAATCAGCGTGCTCGAGTCCTTAAACGCGCGCCAGTTTCGAGGGATAATTGTGTTTGTGCTTTTTGCGTATCCCTATCATCGGTTGCGCAAGAGTCTGCTGCTCTCGCCTCATTTGAAAGGTGCCGTTTTTCATCCCTCTGGGATCGGCGGCGGCTGCTGCTCGGTCTCCTCCAGCCTGTTTTTCCTCTCCCCAACATTGTATTTGGCAATGGCTTTCCCGTCAATTAATTCGGCTGCACGAATGAATAAAACATCACTGAGAAAACATTGGCGGCCTCTAAGTGTAGTCTAACAGGTCTGGTCCTTTTCAGAGGCAGGATTGCTGCCACACTGCTGCTGCATGTTGTTCTTGATGATGGTGATGGTGATAATGATAGCCCCACTATTAGCACAGTGTGTCCCAGAGGAGCCCCGGGGCTCAGGGCTGTTTACCCCTTGTCATGACACCTGACTGTATAAATGTGGCATGTCTGTTTGTTTTATCGTCAGCAGCACAGGGGCCTCCCAGGCAAACAGACACGGGGTCAAAAGAAGCGGCTAAAGACATGGCAGTAAGAGCGATGGTCTCTGCCATGGCCAGTCCACTTACTCCCATTTGGCGCTTGTTTTTATTGCTGTGTCCTTTAATATGTGTCGACCATCATGCCCTGTAGGACTGGAGAGTGGATTGCTCCTCGATGGTGGTTGTTTTTTCAGGGTTTCAAGAGGATTATGAGAATCTGCTGGTTTTAGTGCTTGGTGTTGTTTGTATGTACTAACATTTGTCAGGATGACACACCATTTCAGTTGTTGTGTGTCTGACCTTGTATGTGGGGGTGTGCACCAAATGCGAATCTCTTTTTAGAATTTTGTAGAAGCTACATGGCAGTGTGGTGGACGGAGCACCAAATTCATGTATCCAACATCAAACTACTAGTTTATGACATACACGGTTAAATGATTTCAGTTTAGATTCATCACATTATCGGCTGTACTCGCTATGGAAATAGGCTAGCTCTCTGCCTGCCTGCATGTATCTGGGGGAAGTGAAGTACAGTGTTTTTGGAGGTTTGAAGTGTCTCGAAGGACTGCAGGGTTTTTGACATTCATCGCCAGGCCTCTGCAGGCCCATCTCAGCCAGGGCCAGACTCTGCAGCGAGGCGTGAAGTCCTCTCTCTTCTCCTAGATTTCCACTTAATCTCCCCCCGGGCGACCACGGCCCGTCGCCCACCTCCCCGTCCACCACCCCCACAGGTCCATCCAGGCCCAGCCCGATCAATGCCATCTCCCTCTGGCCTGAACACCTGCCAAGTCCACCGGTGGAAGGGGAGGCATTAATTAAACACCTCAGAGCTCATTACTCAGGCCCAGCCCCTCGGCTTCCTGCCTGTTTACTGACTCTGCAATTGTAATTCAGGCTGGAATGTGATGTGAGGGTAATGAGAGAGGAGAGTAGGATGCCATTGACAGATTATCCGAAGTGATGGACGTGGCGATGGCACTGCTGACTAACACGGGCTCTAGTGGCTCGGACGGCGTGATTGACAGATGTTCTAGGGTTCTGTGTAAGTACCCACAGAAAGTAATGTATAATAATGTATGGCACCCTACTCCCTATGTAGTGCACTACTTCTGGTCAAAGGTAGTGCACTATACAATATAGTGAATAGGGTGCCATTTGAGATGCAGTCTATGACTGTTCTCCGAGGTGGACATCAGGAAACTTATAGAAGGACCAAGTCAGCAGATCTTGAGAGCTTCAATTGCAGTGTGTGTGTCATACATTGACTCTGTGTCTGACACTGTAATGATACTAAACAGCAATGAAGGAATAATGACAGACTCCATGGCTATTCTAAATAATATAAAGTTCCCATAGAGGAGTCGAATAATGGAACACCCAATACTATCCATGGTAGGATTGTAATAAAAAACAACAACAGGAAAACAATAAAATACAACAATTAATAAAGAAATAAACTACAAATACACTATATCATTCAAGACTGGGAATGTTGTAAAATAATTAGTATTCAACTTTCTATTTATAGTATTTATAAATAGATAAAAGACATCATTAGAAGAAAGGATCATTTTTGAAATAATACATCTTCAAATATAAGGAACTGGAACACAAAAGTACTCAAAAGCCTGAAATGAGGTAGGAATCAACATGGTATGGATAAAAACACAGCAAACAGAGGACATAGAAGGCACAGCATGTGTGTATGTGCAGGTGTATTGTGATAGAAGGTGGTGTGTGTGTTTTTGTGTTTGGAAAAGTGTGGAGTTAAGTGAGTGAAAAAGGAAAATGGTTGCAAATGCCAGAGCCCATGTGTGTCTGCGAGGGAGAGTTGTGACAGAGAGAGCTTTCAATTTTGTGCAGATATGGGATATACATGTTTTTATTTATTATAAAAATATGTTATTTGTTTATTGTCCTATCATGATGGAATGGTCCCCAAAGCTATACCCTAGACACCCACCTGAGCGACCCATACACTGAGGAGAAGTCCTTATCTGCAAATAGCCAAGACAGAAAGATAAATGCGGTCAGAGACCCACTAAAGCAGCTCCGCCCCCTCAAGCATCTGTGCCTGCCTGGCAAGGTTTTTCCTACAAAGCCAAAGCACCCGGATGGGTGAGCATAATACACAGTACAAGGAATTTCTCAAAGCTGCTGATTAGAACCTTGACGACCTTGTACATAGCCGGTGGGAATTCCGGTTGGGTGCCCCCACCCAGGTAGTGGCAGTGCTGGCAATACTAGCTGCAGTAACCCATGGGGAGGGGGTCACACTCGGACAATCAGAGCGGGGGGCAAATTATTGTGGCCCTGGTGGCACAGAGATGCTTGGGAAAATGGTCACAACGGGGGACCAGCATGTGTGTGTTTCAGGGGAAGGGGGTGTATCTGAGCTCCATCAGCTTGGACTTGACATTGGTTAATCAAATCTCCCCATTTCTGCCCAATGTTGCATGCCTTCTCAAACAGCTACAACTGTATATGCATTCGCTTGGGCTTGGGGATGAAACAACTGTTGAACATCTAAGCTTGTGGTTGTGTGTATGTATCCCACATATGTTTCTATGGGGTAATGATGTTAGGGACAATATAGGATGAATCACAATAATTGTTTGCTAAAATAATAATTGCTTGCCAAAATGAAATGTTTATCCTGGTTATAGGTAATAATCCTTTGCATGAACTGCCTACATTATTACGCCTATTATTAGGTAATTGTGGAAATAAATTAAGATATGCAAGATTTTTTAATATATATATTTTTAATATAATACAATCGAGGTGAGGGCGTTGGAAATGCTTTTGGTGGTTGATCTGCTTCTGTTCTGTTGGTGTCACTGTGTGCTCTTTTTACATTTACATTTTACATTTTAGTCATTTAGCAGACGCTCTTATCCAGAGCGACTTACAGTTAGAAAGGATGGGTCCCAATTTCTCAAAGGCCCTAGGATCCAGGGGGACAGGGATGGTCTGCCAGTCACTGGGATGACAACCCAACTTGGAATGGGGGGAGGTTTTAGCGGGTGGAAAAGTGGAGAACAAATTGGACACTCAATCATTATGTACTTTTTAATGGTACGTTTACAAACATATGTTATGACAAATAGAATTGAAACTTGTATCTCATTATGGTAAATGGTGAAATAAGTATAGCAAGTTATAATTGTAATGGCTTAGCAGATAATAAGAAAAGACTATCAGTATTTACCAGGCTAAAAGAGAATAAATACATTATCTATTTACAGGAAACTCATTCAACAATTTTAGATGAAGTTATGTGGAGAAAGGACGGGGACGGGGGGACGGGGTGAAATATAATTCTCCCATGGACAAAGAAACTCAAAAGGGGTGATGAATGAACATTCATTTTGATCCGAATCTGCAAGTTGTCCAAACAGATCTGGATTACATGGATTATTTTAAATATGTTATTGGACCATAAACAGATTTGGCTCATTAATGTATACTGTCCAAATGATGATGATCCATGCTTCTTTTAAAATATATACACTACCGGTCAAAAGTTTTAGAACACCTACTCATTCAAGGGTTTTTCTTAATTTTTTTACTATTTTCTACATTGTAAAATTGTCACGTTGTAAAATTGTCACGGATCCCCCCGGTACTGCTGCTCATTCCGTTCACCAGCTCTTGAGGTCTACGTCACCGGCCTTCTAGGCATCACTGACCTGGTTGATTACCACCAACCCCGGACTGTCTTGTCTCATTATGCACACCTGGTTCCCATTCCCCCTGATTAGTATGTGTATATATGTGCCCTCTGTTGCCAATTGTCCTTGTCGATTATTGTCCCATGTCCGTTGGTCTCGTGTGTACTGTGTATTGTGCTCATGTTATTACTGATCTCGTCCCGTGTAGAGGTTACACCTCACTCTTTTGTTGGGTGGAGTAAATAAAACCCCTGATACATATTCCTGCGACTGTCTTCTAATCATTATACAATGTGACAAAAAAAGTGAAAACATCAAAACTATGAAATATCACATATGGAGTCATATAGTAACCAAAAAAGTGTTAAACAAATTAAAATATATTTTATATTTGAGATTCTTCAAATAGCCACCCTTTGCCTTGATGACAGCTTTGCACACTCTTGGCATTCTCTCAACCAACTTCATGAGGTAGTCACCTGGAATGCATTTCAATTAACAGGTGTGCCTTCTTAAAAGTTAATTTGTGGAATTTCTTTCCTTCTTAATGCATTTGAGCCAATCAGTTGTGTTGTGACAAGGTATACAGAAGATAGCCCTACTTATAAAATATGTTTTGATGTCTTCACTATTATTCTACAATGTAGAAAATAGTAAAAATAAAGGAAAACCGTTGAATGAGTAGGTGTGTCCAAACCTTTGACTGGAATATTATGTTTAAGCATCAAGGCACGAGTGGGTTTGGACACACTTACTCATTCAAGGGTTTTTATTAATTTTTACTATTTTCTACATTTGTGATGAGTACTGATGATATGAAGAGGCAGGAGGCAGACACAGGAATCAACAAGGTAAAGGTTTACTTAACAATGAGAAAGAGAATAACAAAGAGCGCGTAAACGACACGACGCTAACAATTACACACAACAATGACTGAACAGTCCAGGGCTATATAGTGGTGGTGATGAGATGATGAGGTGCAGGTGCGCTGGAGGTGATTAGGGTGCGTTGGGTTTCCATTCCTGTGTTGCCGAGGTGGTGCGCTCATACCGGTGGCTCAGTAGACCGGCGAATCAGAGCGCCGGAAGGGAGCAACGGGAGGGAGGAGACGTGACAACGTTGTAGAATAATAGTGAAGACATCAAAACTATGAAATAACACATGGAATTATGTAGTAACCAAAAAAGTATAAAACAAATCAAAATATATTTTATATTTGAAATTCTTCAAAAAGCCACCCTTTGCCTTGATGACAGCTTTGCACACTCTAGGCATTCTCTCAACCAGCTTCACCTGGAATGCTTTCCCAACAGTCTTGAAGGAGTTCCCACATATGCTGAGCACTTGTTGGCTGCTTTTCCTTCACTTTGCGGTCCGACTAATCCCAAACCATCTCAATTGGGTTGAGGTTGGGGGATTGTGTAGGCCAGATCATCTGATGCAGCACTCCATCACTCTCCTTCTTGGTAAAATTGCCCTTACACAGCCTGGAGGTGTGTTGGGTCATTGTCCTGTTGAAAAACAAATGATAGTCCCACTAAGCCCAAACCAGATGGGATGGCGTATCGTTGCAGAATGCTGTGGTAGACATGCTGGTTAAGTGTGCCTTGAATTCTAAATAAATCACAGACAGTGTCACCAGCAAAGCACCCCCACACCATAACACCTCTTCATCCATGCTTTACGGTGGGAAATTCACATGCGGAGATCATCCGTTCACCCACACCGCGTCTCACAAAGACACGATGGTTGGAACCAAAAATCTCCAATTTGGACTCCAGACCAAAGGACACATTTCCACCGGTCTAATGTCCATTGCTCGTGTTTCTTGGCCCAAGCAGGTCTCTTCTTCTTATTGGTGTCCTTTAGTAGTGGTTTCTTTACAGCAATTCAACCATGAATGCCTGATTCACACAGTCCCCTCTGAACAGTTGATGTTGAGATGTGTCTGTGACTTGAACTCTGTGAAGCATTTATGTGGGCTGCAATTTCTGAGGCTGGTAACTCTAATGAACGTATCCTCTGCAGCAGAGGTAACTCTGGGTCTTCCATTCCTGTGGCGGTCCTCATGATAGCCAGTTTCATCATAGCGCTTGATGGTTTTTGCGACTGCACTTGAAGAAACTGTCAAAGTTCTTGAACTGTTCCGTATTGACTGACCTTCATGGCTTAAAGTAATGATGGACTGTTTATCTTTGCTTATCTGAACTGTTCTTGCCATAATATGGACTAGTTTTTTTTTTACCAGATAGGGCTATCTTCTGTATACCCCCACTAACTTGTCACAACACAACTGATTGGCTCAAACGCATTAAGAAGGAAAGAAATTCCACAAATTAACTTTTAAGAAGGCACACCTGTTAATTGAAATGCATTCCAGGTGACTACCTCATGATGCTTGTTGAGAGAATGTCAAGAGTGTGCAAAGCTGTCATCAAGGCAAAGGGTGGCTACTTTGAAGAATCTCAAATATAACATATATTTTGATTTGTTTAACACTTTTTTGGTTATACATGAGTCCATATGTGTTAGATTTGATGTCTACAATGTAAAAAATTGTAAAAAGAAAAAAAATATGGGGGATTGGAAATTATGCAGACAATTACAGTGATGGAAGCCACAATCTATCTGCAATATTAAAGCTGATCTACCACCTTAAAAAAGTAATAATTATAATAATAATGACAGTTACTGCAAAGACTATTATGGAAATGATTGAAGAGGGCGATATGGATTATGAGACAGAGTGGGTATTGAATGGAATGTGCCCCAGGGCCCCAAATGCGGTAGTCCGGCCCTGCTTGGCCCTTTGCTCTCTGTTCTTGTCTAATCCTTTTGACAGTTGGAGTGCCATAACCTCGAACACCCAGCAGTCTGGCCCTTCAGTGGTATCCAGCCTCTGCTCCCTCGTCAGAACTGCAGCAGAAAGCCATACAAATATTTATCCGCTGTCTCACTTTTCATTTCTGTCACAGTATCCCTCTTATTCTTTATCCCCTCTCTCAGCTCTTTCTGTCTTTCTTCGCTCCCCCACACACTCTCTGAATCCCTCTTCCCTCTCTCCATTTCCCTCCCTCTTTCTCTCCCTATCCCTCTCTCAATCCCTTTCCCATCCCGATTTCTCTACCCCCCCTTCTCTGCCCTTCTATCTCTCTCTCCCTCACCTCTCTCTCCCTCCTCTCCCTTACTTTCTCTCTCCCTCCCTCTCTTTCAATTCCGATCTCCCCCTCCCTCTCTCTCTCTCTCCCCCTCTCTCCTCTGGCTCAGGACAGATCTCCTCTCATTACGTTGATGGTGGTGATGATTCAGTTCACTGGTGCTCTCTCTCGCTCTCTCTCTCTCTCTCTCTCTCTCTCTCTCTCTCTCTCTCTCTCTCTCTCTCTCTCTCTCTCTCTCTCTCTCTCTCTCTCTCTCTCTCTCTCTCTCTCTCTCTCTCTCTCTCTCTCTCTCTCTCTCTCTCTCTCTCTCTCTCTCTCTCTCTCTCTCTCTCTCTCTCTCTCTCTCTCTCTCTCTCTCTCTCTCTCTCTCTCTCTCTCTCTCTCTCTCTCTCTCTCTCTCCTCACCACCTCTCCAAGGCCTTTTTTCAGCAGTCTGCTTATGCAGCCCTTTTCTCTTCAAGGGCACAGGGGCAGCATGGCGCCTGGTCCTCTGCCCCTCTGTCCTGTGGATCCAACGTTGGCACCACATAGCACTTGACCATTAACCCTGGTAAGCAAAGCTCCCTATCCACCTAGAACCACATTCAATACATTTACAGTTTTTCTCGATTGCTAAGACACATTTCTTGAAAGCTGCTCTCCTTTTCTCTTAACTGTGAACACAAAACCCAATTTTCAAGCTACATTCACAAAACCTCAGACTCTTCTTGCAAAACCAAACTTTCACCTCAAAACAGTTCAATCTGTGCTCAAAACTGAACTATGTTGTCAAATCGTGCCCCGAGTCAATCAAAATTAAAAACACTACTGAACAGTCACTAAACACTACGTAGAAAAATAGAAAACACAATGCTCAGGACATGAAGCTGGAGAAATAAATGTTTATTGTTCACTGTAGGCTAAATGCATGTTGCAAAACAAAAAAAAACCTGTGCATTTAGCACTTGTACAAAAAGACAAAACAGAAATCTTGTGCATTTACATGTAGCACTTGTAAAAACAAACAGAAATCTTATGCATTTGCCACTTGTGTACAGTAAGCCCATGTAAAAATAAAGTACAAAAATATACAAATAAGTGCATTACTCAGCCACAGCATCATGTCTCCGTACTGGGTCAAGCCACAGGACTTCATCCACATCACAGGCCACATTTTGTCTGGCCAGGCAACGGGGGAAAAAAAACCTGGCATGCCGTATCCAGGCTTGGCATGCCTCCACACCTATGTCACCACAGGCAAGTCCCATGGCTTGCAGGAGATTTACCCTGGTGTAAGGTTGGCGTTCATATACCTTCCACCGCCATGAGGAGAATAATTCCTCAATGGGGTTTAGGAAAGGGGAGTACGGTGGAAGGCAAAGATTGATAAAACCTTGGTTCATATTGTACCACTCTCTAACCTGGAGGGCTCTGTGAAAACTCACATTGTCCCAAACAACAACATAGATGGGATGCTCATCCTGCTGCCCTAACAAAGCATCTCGCATGTGATTGAGGAAAATGAGGAGCTGGTGAGTGTTGTAGGGCCCCAGGTTGGCATGATGGTGGACAACCCCATGATTGCTGATGGCAGCACATAATGTGACATTGCCACCACGCTGCCCAGGAACACCAACAATGGCCCGATGGCCAATCACATTACGGCCTATCCTTCTCCTTTTGGTGAGATTAAACCCAGCTTCATCCATGTAGATGTATTGATGGGGTCTTTCCATTGCATCCAGTTGAAAAACCCTCTGAAGAAATAGATATCGTTTTGTAAGTGATACGGAAAAAGTGATTTAGGCCACTACAGTAAATCACTACTTAGAGTAATCAACATTGAATGTGTCTGGATATATGCCAACCTGTACATACTGGAATCTTTGCTCTTTGACTCTGTCTGAGTTGCGATCAAAGGGCACTCTGTATAGCTGTTTCATGCGCAGTCTGTTGCGCTTGAGGACACGATCAACAGTAGAGAGGCTGACACTGTTGATACCCTCAAAATTTTAATGGTCCTCAATGATCTTCTGCTGAATTTCGCTCAGTTTAATGGCATTGTTCTCACGGACCATATCAACAATTAGGTTCTCTTGGTGTGGGGAGAACATACCTGTCCTCCCACCCCCATGTGGCAGTCTTTCAATTCTACAAAAAGAGAACATGGAGTTACAAAAAATATACATGGAATACTAGGCCTACAAACAGTTAGACCAACCCTCCATTACAATACTACAGTACATTGGTACAGTGATGTACTGAAACATATATTTACTTACAGTATACTGTGGTACAGTATATAGTATGTCATACAGTAATTGCTGTCAACATTTACATACTGTACTATAATGTCAAAAAAAGGTAATTACCTGTTCTCTTCTCTAAATCTTCGGATTATGGTGGACACAGTGAATCTACTGATGTTTGGTTGTACCCTTTGTCCAGCCTCCCTCATGCTCATACCATGGACAAGAACATGGTCAATCACAGTAGCTCTGATTTCATCAGATATTACTGTTCTTTGTCTTCGCTGACCACCTCGACCACCTCGACCTCCTCTCACACGAACTCTTCCTCTCAGATTTCTATCCATTGTAGGGCCTCACAAACCAGTGCTCTCTGAACTGGCTTACTGTATATGTTCCCTCACATCATTAGCCACAAGTGTGATCAATTTTGAGTTGTTGTGTTCAAGTGGTGACACCTGTGCTCTAATTGTGTTTGACTTTTGTCACCTGTGCTCACCATTATGCAGCACGGGTGCATCATAATGAAAATGTGTTGGCAAGTTATGTCTAAACAGGTGAAAAGTGCTTATGGTTTTGCCAAAAGAGTGATTGATTCAATCAGTGGGTTCAGGCAACTGAGCATTTGGTTCAGACAATAGGGTTTAGTGTTTTAGCAATTGAGAAAAACTGTAAATGAAATTATTTTTACTCTAATCTCTGTGAACTATAACAAATGCAATATGTGCTGTGTCTTACCTGTGATCCTCATGGCTGCTCATTACCGATGTTCCCTTGATCTAACGGCTCTGAATGGCTGATCCTTATGTGAGCCTTATTATGGCCCCTGGTTTCTGATCTTTACTGAGTAGAGTACTGCCTCTCTGCCTCTGGCTGGCTGCTGTCCCTCTCTCTCTGTTGTTCTTAAGCACTGCCTTGTAAAGCTGCTCTGCTCTGGTGTTTTTACTGCGGCTCCAGTCCTTCACCAGCGTCGTACCCTAACATGAAACATTAAAGGCTTTTTCTCACCTCCAAGCAGAATTGCTCCTCCTGTTCTTTTTGTCTCGTTTGCTGCTTTCATCTGTTCATCTGTTTACTGCAATCAGTTCCAGTACCTCTCATACTACTCCCACAACGACCCTTAGACACAGACACTATGCACACAGACTTTCAACCTCTTTCTCTGTGTGTGTGTCGCTTACACACATGCAAACACATACACACACATCATTTGTTCTCCATCTATCTCTCCCTTTTCACACACACACATACACACAAACGGTTGATTGTTGGGATTCATTAATTTGTTTGTTTGTTTCACCTGAGTCTTGTAATGCCTGGCTCTGATCCGGCTGATATAGCCTTGGTTTTCATCTCACTAATTGGCAGATCTGAGCTCAGCTGGGATCCCACCAGAGGGCCCTGTGAGGCAGGCAGGGCTCAGCCAGTGAGGGGTTAAACGCTGAGTGAGTTTAATGAAGGGTTAAAGCAGCAGATGAGAGGACGGGGCTGGAGGTCCTCGACTCTACACTCCTCGTCCGTCTGCTCCGAGAGAATAAGGTGGAGCCGGGCTGCCCAGGGCGATGTGGGCAAGGTGGTGTGTGGGGTGTGGCAGGCTGCTCTTGGTTGCAAGGATATTGTCCTTGTATCTCTTTTGTAATGTTTTATTTGATTAAGACACAGTCACACAGGGTTTTGGATGGTTTTGTTTATTCCACATGAATACAGCCGACCCTGTACCCACGTTGACCTCTCCATCTTTCCTCTGGAAATAGGTCTGCTTTAGCCACATCTGAGGTCTCAGGTCACACGCTGCTCTGTCCAGGTGTGTCCCTGGTAGCAGCTGTGACACATACACATGGACACACACAAATGGACACACAGACACACGCTTACACACCATCAGTGTATTTTATTTTTCTACAGAAACAGTACACCGCCTTTTTCTTCATTCAATATTTCAAGAACAACTGTAGCATCGGAAAAGCATTCCTGTCAGAGATTTCTCCCCTTGTAATTCTCTTAAGAGTAGTCTGCGCTTTAGCAAAACTTCTCAATCCCTTCAAATCTCTCTTTTTCACTGAAGCTATGCTATTTACTGGTGTGAGTGTGTGTGGGTGTGTGTGCTGAGTGGTTTTATAATTATGTGTCTGTCTGGTTGTGTATTGATGTCTGTGTTTGGGAATATGTGTATGTTCTCTGCGTGCCAGCCCGTCTCTCTGTCTGTCTGTCTATGTTCTCGTTGACTCTCACTGCATGTGTCAGAAATGATCAGTATCCTGTACCTCCCTTCACCTTGGGCTAATTGTGTGTGTATGTCTGTATCTGAGTGTGTCTCTCTATCTGTGTGTGTGTGTGTACTTGCTCATCTCTGTAAGTGTATCTGGTGCCGTCTGCTCACCTGTCAGTCAGAAGCCTCTCTCAGCAGGGCTTTAGCTATCTATAAAAGGAAGGTCACAGAGCCTCAAAGAGAGATGAGCTAGGACTCCACTGCCTTATGATTACAGCACAATACCCCTGCACTCGCTCAGGGAAACATCTGAGCACATGGCAAGGATTAAGAGATGGGGTGAACCAGGGGATAGCCGGACGCAGGCGCACACACACACAGGTACACACACACAGGTACACACACACACTGGTCCAAGATAAGCCAACCCCACTGGTCCAAGATAAGCCAAGGTGGATGCTAGGTTTGATAATAAGGAGAGAGTAAATTACTACCCACATATGTTGATAGAGGATCTTGTGTACAGGAGAGCTTGGATTTCTACCATATGAAACATGGGAAAAAGAGATGGAGGTGGAGAGAGAGCGAAAGAGAGAGGGAGCAGATGGGTCAGCCATCTGGTGGATGGCAAAAAAGCGAGGGAGATGAAAAGAAGAGGGAGGGAGCGCGGGAGAGAAGGAGATAAGGGAGAGATGCATGGGAAATATCCATGTGTACAAGTGTGAGTGTGTTGGTGCGCGCATGTGTGTGTGTGTCTGTGTTTATTTAGTCAAAGGAGATTCAGGTGTGAGCATGCAGCTGAGTTCATACCGCACACTGTTGAGAGCACTAACATACACACATTAACTACAACACGCTACAGCAGCGTTTCCCAAACTCGGTCCTCGGGACCCCAATGGGTGCACGTTTTGGTTTTGATCTGATTCAAATGATCAAAGCTTGATGATTAGTTGATTATTTGAATCAGCTGTGTAGTAATAGGGCAAAAACCAAAACGTGCACCCCTTGGGGTCACGAGGACCGAGTTTGGGAAACCCTGCGCTAGAGGCAGGAGGACCCACCCCACACACATGGGCACACATACAGGTAACTGCCAAAATAATGGAAACACTTGAGTAAATGAGGGATACAAAGTATATTGAAACCAGGTGCTTCCACACAGGTGTGGTTCCTGAGTTAATTAAGCAATTAACATACCATCATGCTTAGGGTCATGTATACAAATTCCGGAGAAGCCATTATTTTGGCTACCATAGCTATGCCCCCATAGGATGACAATGCCCCCATCCACAGGGCATGAGTGGTCACTGAATGGTTTGATGCGCATGAAAATTATGTTAACCATATGCCATGGCCGTCTCAGTCACCAGATCTCAACCCAAATAAACACTTATGGGAGATTCTGGAGTGGGCCTGAGACAACGTTATCCCACCACCATCAACAAAACACCAAATTATGGTATTTCTTGTGGAAGAATGATGTTGCATCCCTCCAATGGAGTTCGAGACACTTCTAGAATCTATGCCAAGATGGATTGAAGCTGTTCTGGCTCGTGGTGGCCCAATGCCCTATTTCTTTTATTTTGGCATTACCTGTAGGTCCACACTAAAACAGACATGGGCAAACCACACAGTCAGAAACCTTACATTTACAGCAACAAGGACAGCCATGTTAGCCATGCTTTATGCACTGTCTGTATGGAACTCAGAGACTTAGCCCAGGGCCTAGACAAGCTACATTACAGACCAGCACAGCTAATTCACTGAGACACAAGGAAAGAGAGGGGGAGAGGGAAAGAGAAGAGACCGGCAGATAAAAAGAAAATAAAGGGGGACAGGCAGAGAAAGAGAGATGATGATGATGAAAGAGTAAGAGAGGGGGACAGACAGGGAAGAACATGGGGAGAGAGACGAAGATGAGGATGGATGAGCAGACAGACTAAAATAACTAAGTAATGGTAAACCTGAAAGAGATCAAATAAATTATCTTTGTAAAAGACCAGATGTCAGGGAAATAGATACTAATTTATTTGTGGTGGCAGGAGCCTTGAATATCCCCTAAATTGCACCATCCCTGTGGTGATGTGAGAGAGCATTAGTGAACTGATGCAACTGACAGGATGATGCAGCTCTGGGAGACGACTTCAAATCGCTAACATGGTGGATGGTGAAAGGAAGGTTATGAATGTACTTTCACACCACACTTACTGTAAATACATAACGACATGACTTAATGATCTATAATATAGTACAACAGAGTGATGATAATATGTAGACAGCCATGTTAGTCATAAAATGGTGAACACAGATCATAAAATTCACATTCACTGCACATATAATGATACAATTATTTTTTATTCAATTACAGGTACAAAACATTTGTATCGGTGTAAATACACGCACAGCATCGCCAACTCAGTGCTCTGCATGTGGTGGACACAAAATTGGCAAATAAAGCCACCACATAATTTGTCTAAACTTTGTTATTTGTTTCTCTGCTTGGATGATAATGATGATTATCGTCATTACTGTTCTGGTAATAATCATTAATTTGGCTGTTGTTTTTGTCGTTAGCACTTTGTTCTTCGCTTGGCACACATCTGTGTCCCAAGTGACCTACTTGTGTGAATTTTCCTGTACATATTATCTATTTGTGTAAAGGATAATGTGCCAGCGTATGTATTTATATTTTTGGTGTCTAAGCAGTTCCGCTGCGGTGGAGTACCTTTGGGGAAAGCAGCGCAGTCTCTTTACCTGAGGGAAGTGGGCTAGAAACCTTACGCTTTAAAGTCACATAAGACCTGGTCTCAGGTGAGTGAGGCAAAACCAGGTGAATCTGTGTTTTCTGAGTGACTGGATGGGGGTTGTTGAGTGGTCGAGGTGTAATTTCATGCCTAAAGAGACATGAGCTTAGCTGAGCTGTGCAGGATGTGAGCAGCTTTCTCATCCACTCCTATCATCCTCCTCTCTCCATCCATTCTTTCTCTGACCATGCAGGAGCAAAAGGCTGAAAGAGATTAGCAAAAGAAGCTATGACATTGGGATGACTGTCGGAGTGAGGGATGCAGAAAAGGAAAAACAAAAGGAAGGACCCATATATGACCGCCCGAGTGGCGCAGTGGTCTAAGGCACTGCATTGCAGTGCTAGCTGTGCCACTAGAGATCCTTGTTCGAATCCAGGCTCTGTCGTAGCCGGCCGCGACCGGGAGACCCATGGGGCGGCGCGCAAGTTGTCCAGGGTAGGGGAGGGAATGGCCGGCAGGGATGTAGCTCAGTTGGTAGAGCAGTGTGTTTGCAACGCCAGGGTTGTGGGTTCGATTCCCACGGGGGGCCAGTATGAAAAAAATAAATAATAATGTGTCTGCTAAATGACTAAAATGTAAAATATATGGATATATTTAAATCCAAACAATCGCACACACTCACGCTGACACACCACACACACCCTGTCACGTTTCCCCCACTCTCCATCACATACTCTTGATCTCACACATATGCAGACACATGCAAACCCCCCTCTGCGACATGCACATATGACGCACACACGTCCCAGTATTTGTACTGCTGTCTGCCGTCCTGTGAAAGGGAGGTCAGAACAGGACTGCAAATGAGCAGACAGGTGGAGAGGACATCTGTCTGTCTGAGTGTGTGTATCATGTGACTGTCTGAGTCTTTATGTCTGTCTGTGTATCATATTACCTGTTAATGCCTGTGACTCTGTGTATAATGCCTGACGCTGTTTATTTGTCTGGCCCGTGTAGCTCCTTGTAGCTCCTTGTCCTTGCTATTAGGAGAGGCAGAGATATACGAGAGCCACACCCTCACTGGAGGAAAGACTCCTCCCACATCCATCTCGCTTGCTGATGGTGTCCTTTATATACAGGTATGCACACACACACACACACACACACACACACAGTCTGGAAGGATTGAGATTAGCTAGTGGATAAATCATTTGAAGGCGTTTCAGTGATAAGGAGGTGCATGGGGTGGGTGTGTGTGTCTGTATGCGTGTGTGTCCTTGTGTGTGTGTGTGTGTGTGTGTGTGTTCGTGCTTGCGTGCGTGCGTGCGTGCGTGCGGTTACACCTCATAAATCCTAGGGGGATAGAAGTGACCTGGGTCATTGGGGAGGAAGGGTATTACGGAGGCGTTCAAAGCCACGCTATACCCGTCAATGCCGGAGGGACTCACACACTCTCACAAAGGGATCGCACCCACGTCCATAAAGAGAGCAGAGTACACACATACACATACACACACACACACACACACACACACACACACACACACACCCCAGTGGATAAATCAGTCTTTTCATGCTCTGTCATCTGGCTGGCCCTGTTCTGACCGTGTTTATGTAATGGAGGAGGAACAGTCTCTCTTACTATTCTAATGGGCATGCAGAACCAGGGCTCTCTCTTCCTTCAACAGGAACTGTGGGCTAGTTATTCAATATGAACATAAAAAGACAACAATGATGAAAAAGAAAATAAGTTGATTATATTTTTATTTTATTGATGATGATGCTCAGTTGATGGACATGCTACCACGACGATGATGATGATGATGACTTGAAAAATAGAGGTGAACTGTTAGTAGGCTAAGAAGGAGGAGATGGACAGAGAGAGAGAGCGAGTGTACATGATGAGAGATTAAGACAGTGGTGTTATTATTGGAGCGAGAGAAAGAGATGCGACAACAGTGTTTGCCCTGTTCACATTTGACTCAGTTTGACTCTTGCCACTAGAGACGGGCAGATACAACGAGAGGCAAGAAACTTCAGACAATCTTCAAAGATAGACCTCTGAAGGTAAATTAATCCTTAACATCAACAAAAGATAATCAAGCATGGCGCGCGGTGAGTCAGAATAATATTTTTAAACCTGGATATTATAGCAGCAAATGAAGATAAAATCGTATTTTTAATGGTTGATATAGTCTATCAAATGCATTATTTCTTTGTCAGTCCGAATGAATTAGGCTATATTAGACACTTGCATATTGTAGACGAAATTAAAATAATGCAACACAAGTGATAGCCTAAACATTGATCGGTTTTCTTGAAAAACGTGTCTTCGAGATGAATTGCATAGTGGTTTTATAGTGAACCTTGTTTGTGCATAATTGCGGGGCTGAAAGAGACAACAGATTTTCTTTAATTTTATGTTGAAATGTCAAAAAGTGTGTTGGCTACTCCACGATATTTTGGGCGATTTCATGCAACAACAGCCAATGTCTACAACGTCTCTTAAACAGACTTGACAAACCCACACGTTATTATTTTTGACAGTGGGCTAGGCTACGAGTGCACTGAATTTAGACTTTGAAGCACATCTTTGTGGGTATTTTATCCTTATCTATTACAACCGCATAACTCCGTTAAGTGAACAAGCACGCGCACGTCTCCGGGTCACTTGGGAGCGATGGACCGGTGCAGATTTCACGTGACTGAACCGAGTCTGAGCGGATGGTGCGCGCACTTCTGTCTGCCACGGTTAAAAGATCCGCGGGGTAGCGGCAGACACGTAGCCTACCAAAAACCGACAGTGACACCCCAGTGTGTGCGAGGCAAATATTTTACCTGCCGCATGCGCAATGTCTACAAGGATCAACGCGTCCCTAATGAAGGTGATCGGCTCAGTTTCGCTTCATAATAACGGCTTAACTGTATCCATTTATTATTTGTACCAAATTAGTTATAACAAGTGTTTGGCTTGATATTGAGGGGTGTCGGTGTGAGCGCGCACTGACAAGACGGGGCTGTGTTCGTGTCTCTCGGATATGGTAATGTTACGAGTGTTCAATCAGCAGTGTGTGTGTGTGTGTGTGTGTGTGTGTGAGTGTGTGTGCGCGCGTGTTTCACTGTCCTGTGCCAAACATTTTCTGACATTTATGATTGCCCTTTAGCAGTAGGCTGCTATCAACAATTTTGTCCATGTTTGAATGTGAATGTGTTTTATTTGCGGTGTTTTACCATTGCGTGTACAGTAGCCTAAAGTGGGGTGCATGTCTGTGGGTTGAATGGTATGCTATGTATTTGATGTTGTATAGCCATGCCTGCTTTTAATATAAGCCTCTGTACCTGGCATTTTTCTCTGTGGGAAAATTATGTATGTCCCCTGGATTTGTACATCAAAACTACAGCCCCCTTTCCCCCCCACCACCCATACATGCATATTTATTTTAAAAAAATCTTTTTTTACATGTGTTTCTGTGTTTGGTGCACAGTTTTTCCTGTGCTTACACATTCCATTTCGACCTGGCTTTGCCTTGGCAGTGAAAGGTCTTGTGAGAATATGTCAAGGGAGATCGGACATCAGACAAATGCTCTCCGCTAATTTGGTTAAAACAGAGTAAAACAATCTGTGTCAGCATTAAGCTCATAATTGCTTATACCAAAGAGCTCTTGTATTTACCCTGAGTGAGACAGGAGAGGGAGGGAGGGAGAGAGGGAGGGAGAGAACTGAGAGGAAGGGCAGCTGTGTGGGTATAGACAAGACACATTGACTCAGTGACTTATGTCAGCTATAAAGCGGCTTGGCGAGGGGAGGCTGAAAAAGAGGTGCTGCTGTTGTGACAGGGAGGACTCACCACCTCCCATTACTGGACATTACTGTTTATTACAACAGACATTGAATGGAGGGAGGAGAGAGAGAGAGATTGAGGGAGAGAGATGGAAGGACACCAATAGGGAGATAGAAGGGCCAAGGCCATAAAAAGAAGATGAGAGTGAGGGAAAGAGACAGAGAGAGCAAGTGTTCGAGAGCGGTGATATCGTGCAGGCCCGGCCCGGGCAAATCAGAAATCTCCCTGGCTGTTATTCCAGAGCATTGCTCTTATGTAAGAACACTGCAACCGTTATCTCAAGTGTAGCTAAAGTGTTTTGCTGTCCAGATAAATGAAGTTCTTCTCTCTAAAAGAGCCACGCCACCATTGGCAGCCATAGTAGACAATGGAGGGGCCGGGGACTCTCTTGAATGACGCATCCTCTCCTCAGGCTACTCTCTGTAGACGTTTAAGAGAGCGTTTAAGACACACAGCACCCCAAGGCTCTTATTCAGCAAAATTACTGTTAAAGACATGCAGCCGAGCTGGGAAAGCACTGTTAACAGGGGGGATGATCAATTGCTTGTATTCCCTTTCTGATACCAAACTAATGAGTATTGAAGACCTACAGTCTACCGCCCTTGGGTTTTGTAGTTCAGGGAAGGGAAGTGACTGCTGTTACAGTGAGGGAAAAAAGTATTTGATCCCCTGCTGATTTTGTACGTTTGCCCACTGACAAAGAAATGATCAGTCTATAATTTTAATGGCAGGTTTATTTGAACAGTGAGAGACAGAATAACAAAAAAAAAATCCAGAAAAACGCATGTCAAAAATGTTTTAAATTGATTAGCATTTTAATGAGGGAAATAAGTATTTGACCCCCTCTCAATCAGAAAGATTTCTGGCTCGCAGGTGTCTTTTATACAGGTAACGAGCTGAGATTAGGAACACACTCTTAAAGGGAGTGCTCCTAATCTCAGCTTGTTACCTGTATAAAAGTCACCTGTCCACAGAAGCAATCAATCAATCAGATTCAAAACTCTCCACCATGGCCAAGACCAAAGAGCTCTCCAAGGATGTCAGGGACAAGATTGTAGACCTACACAAGGCTGGAATGGGCTACAAGACCATTGGCAAGCAGCTTGGTGAGAAGGTGACAACAGTTGGTGCAGTTATTCGCAAATGGAAGAAACACAAAATAACTGTCAATCTCCCTCGGCCTGGGGCTCCATGCAAGATGTCACCTCGTGGAGTTGCAATGATCATGAGAACGGTGAGGAATCAGCCCAGAACTACACGGGAGGATCTTGTCAATGATCTCAAGGCAGCTGGGACCATAGTCACCAAGAAAACAATTGGTAACACACTACGCCCTGAAGGACTGAAATCCTGCAGCGCCCGCAAGGTCCCCCTGCTCAAGAAAGCACATATACAGGTCCGTCTGAAGTTTGCCAATGAACATCTGAATGATTCAGAGGAGAACTGGGTGAAAGTGTTGTGGTCAGATGAGACCAAAATCGAGCTCTTTGGCATCAACTCAACTCGCCGTGTTTGGAGGAGGAGGAATGCTGCCTATGACCCCAAGAACACCATCCCATCCATCAAACATGGAGGTGGAAACATTATGCTTTGGGGGTGTTTTTCTGCTAAGGGGACAGGACAACTTCACCGCATCAAAGGGACCATGTACCGTCAAATCTTGGGTGAGAACCTCCTTCCCTCAGCCAGGGCATTGAAAATGGGTCGTGGATGGGTATTCCAGCATGACAATGACCCAAAACACACGGCCAAGGCAACAAAGGAGTGGCTCAAGAAGAAGCACATTAAGGTCATGGAGTGGCCTAGCCAGTCTCCAGACCTTAATCCCATAGAAAATCTGTGGAGGGAGCTGAAGGTTCGAGTTGCCAAACTATTATAGACTGATCATGTCTTTGTTAGTGGGCAAACGTACAAAATCAGCAGGGGATCAAATACTTTTTGCCCTCACTGTATAGACATCTACCAGTTCAGTAGCGTTCAATTCAGCTAAACGAATTAGATGCCTAGCCTTTTGCCGGGACCCTCCATTGGAATAGCAACTGTTGAAGACGCGGAGTGTTTCCTGGAGTCATCTCAGAGAGAGGGATAATTTAATGCTTGTATTCCCACTCCGATTGTTGTGTGGGAAATGGGGCTTCTGAGTCCCACATTGCCAGGGATACCCACACTCATGCTGTTCAGTCAGAAAATGGAATTAGCTCCTCCACATTCTACCTCCCTGGTGGCACCTTATAGAACGCTAACTGATAAAGAAACATAGCAGCCTTTGACTCTTCTGCCTTCACAAATGTGATTCAACCAGACAGACAGAGATCTTCCCAATGTCTCTACATATAGAGGTGATGGTTAAAGACATGCAGTATAACACCTGGTGACTCCCCTCTCAATCAGGGGGACATATTTCTTCCCTGGGGGTCCCCATTTAGAGAAATGGTTGTGGAGGAGCCGTGTTCGTCTCATGGATGGATGCTGCTGCTGGAGCTTGTCACGGTCTGATTGTACACAGGCGACTGTGGCTGTTCTGCCTTCTCCTGAACACAGTGTGGGAGGATGCAGCTGGCCCACTGTGCCAAGCCCAGGGAGGAGGTCTCTTTTGTGTCTGGAGCATGTAGGGATGTGGGGCTGGAGTGTGGCAGGCACGTGAGGCGCCAAGCCTCTTCCTGCCTTCAGAGATTGACGTGAACCACCTTTCTCGCTGGCCACTCGGATTAAGGAGGATTTCCTCATGAAAATGTACAGAGGTCCGCTCTGCTGGAGACGTTATTGTAAAGGGAGAGAGGGAGCATTCATTAAAGGAAGAGAGGGAGGATTCATCACGGTGGGGGCTCACCCAGGAGTGTGTATGATGCAAGTGTGGGTGTGTGTGTGTGTTCGTATCGGGTAGGCGTGCGGCTGTGTGTGTGGCCATTTGAAAGTGACCCAACCTCTGACATGGGAGTCTGGAAGGAATCGGGGGAAATCCTATTGTAAATTTGTGTACTCCACAAAGATAATTGGCTTATTCCTGTGTTAAATTGGCCTGTCCTACAGGACATTGAGTGGGCTTAACATACTCGGTGCAGACACTGCCTGCTCCTCTGATTCGTGGGGACTTAGACGGGTATTACACACTGAATTACTGTATGACAATGATGAACCGATAGCTGCAGTGCACTGAGCAGTGCAGAGCCCTAGCCATTTAAAGTATCGTTCACACACACATAGACCGAAATGTTTGCTTACACAGAGCTTCTTTCATTATAATGTAGGCTAACTAACTATCGAAATGAACCCTTTGACACGTACGAACACACAGGAGTGATCATTCTGCAGTGGTCCCTGCAGCGTACGCTCAAACCGGTGTGATTAGAACACTTACTGTATTTAGAACGTCCAGTTATGATTGATGCAACAGTCAGCGTTTGAGCCGGCCACACAGTTTTTTTCACAGAAACATTTTGCACAAACACAAACACTAACAGTTTTTACAATGTTATGTCCTCAATGTGAGCAGTTTATTTTTGGATGCAATGTTCAAACATTCACAGAAGTAGCGACAGCATAACACAGTTCTCATCCAAACCGGAAAATGTAGGCTACATTACTTGTAGCGCAAACTGAGGAAAGATTAACCTAACAAGCGGTCGGTCATATTTAGCTAACTCTCGGCTGACAGAAACCATAATATGAATTAGCTAATACCAATTACTATTTACATTGTATCACATCATGGGTGACCTCACCAGTGATTGAAATAATTAAGTGAAACACTTTCTAAAAATCGAAAGTAATCCGACGATGGGTAGTTGTGTGTGCCGCCAAGTTAGTTTTTTCGCGTCAACCAAAAATAAGAGGTTACAAGCGGATTATTATGTTCAGATGGTGACGAAAACAAATATATACAAAAATGAAAACTAAAAACAAGTATGCCTAAACTAAAGATTTAAAACAAAAAATAAATGCCTCATGGCCACTAAACAAACCAGCAGCCTCACGGCTTGCAAGCTGGGACACTGACTGACAATCACCTTAATTGGCAGCACCTGTCCTTATCAAGGCTTGGCAGCACAGCACTTGGACATGGTTGCTGCTGCCCCCTGGGTGAATGGTGTGTGAAAGTGGTAATGTGCTGTCTTAACTACCTAACCTTCCCCTAACTACCTAACCTTCCCCGTATATCATAACAATCAATCAATCAATCAAATGTATTTATAAAGCCCTTTTTACATCAGCAAATGTCACAAAGTGCTATACAGAAACTCAGCCTAAAACCCCAAACAGCAAGCAATGAACACCAACCAAATGCCATCAAACTTCACTCTCAGAACTACTTTGTTCAGACCTCCGAGCAGCAAATCTCATGCTTGTAAAATTCATTAGACCCTCCAAATTTCTGGTTTCCATCTCACAGCCCTAAATGAGGGTTTCCAAGCCCATTCAGGTTGGCATGGAAATGTCTCTTTCTCAGGCAGCAGCATACCTAAATCATTATCCTCACATCAAACACCAGCCTGGCTTCGCTTTGCCACTTTGAAGATTTTTCTCATCAATCCAGCGCCTGAAGGAGACACCAGATAAGTGTGTGTGTGAGTGCGTCTTTATGTGTCTTCATGCTTATTTAACCCATTAAATGCCTTTAGTGTAACCCTTAATAACAGCTCCGGCCAAGTCCTGGCCCAGGGCAGCTGCTTAGCAGCTAACACAGCAAATCCGGAGGCGCAGGGTTCAGTGGAAATGCTAAAACCAGAAAATGAGAGCAGAAGAGACGGATGAATTGTCAGTGGATGCAGCCGCTCGTGTGGGAAAAATTAGACAGGCAGCATGCATAATTCTGGGGAAGTGACCGAAAACTGTGTTGTTAGAGTGCATGCATCAGTAAAATGGATGAAAGCAAGAATTCCCAAAACATGAGAAAAACGCTAAAATGCCTGTAAGTGTCTTGAAGCCTTGTAATGGAAGAGAACAAAATGAATGAACCAGTTTCATTCCTGTTTCAAAAACCAACGTTGTTGTTTATGTGGCATGCTCTGCAGGGAATTGGCTGAAAACATCCTTAGAGGCCGTGCATTTTAAGCTTATATAAAGTGGCTGGACTGAGATGGTGAGGTTTAGGATTTCTTTGTGACTGTGTGTTTATACACGCTTCTTTAAGCATGGCATATATTTGATTACTACAGTATATGACGATGTATGGCATTGTACTGTATGATAAAGTACATAATGTTTTGTAAAACAGTGAGCCTGCCTCCATTTGTTTGTATTTGACAGCATCATGTTCTTTTAAGTGATTGTCTCTGTAAACATTTGTATAAATTATGTATATATTTGATTGTTTGTTTGTTGGAGTGTGTGTGAGTGTGTCAGTGTGTGAAAAACAATTTGTCCACTCCTGAGTGTGTGTGTGTGTATGTGTGTGTAATATGAGTTTAATAGTGAGCCAGCAGGAGAGTGTGTGTATGTGAGGTTCATCAGTAGCGTTATTAATGTGTGGTTCAGTTGGTTCATGCCTGATATTTCAGCGCTGGATCTACTTGAGGAACCCTTTTGATGAATGGGCAATTAGAGGCAGCCTCCTCATGCCTGGTGGTTGACTGATCTCTTTTTAATGGCACTCCTGTTTCTTTGATAAAACACAAAATGAATCATCAATACCCTGGTCCAAGGAGAGCTGAGCTTGTGATTTTAAGTGTAATAGAGTGTAGTACGCTTGTGTGTGTGTGTCTCCTGTGGATATAGTGGTCAGTCTATTTTCCCAGCTCCGGTGCACATTACTGTTTTTGCAATGCATTATATAACAGTGGCTCCTCATTCAAAATGTTCTATCCGAGCCTTAATCCACTCAATGCATCCCATACAATAAAACAAAAAGTGTGGAATACGTGTGAGTGAATGTGTGTGTTTGTTTCTATTTGTGTTTGTGTTTGTATGGCTGTTTGAATGTGTGTGTGAATGTTTGTGTGTGTTTTTGTTTTTGTGTGACAGTTTAGCTGTTATCACTAATCGTGCCAAGTGATGAGTCAAAGTATCAGTAATAAGAATTGAAAAACTTTGTTTTTTGTTTCCTTTTTAATCCTATCACATCATCTCTAATTTCTTTGTTTGATTTTTATTAAAGCGCGTCGTCTCTCACTTCAATTAGCGAGAAAAGTGTCGCCTCCAGAAGCATGCTCGAATCATGTTGCTTTGTTTTTGATGCTTAAATCAAAAAGTCTCATTTTATACATAATTAATGATACAGCTCAGAAATTGAAAAATATAAAAACACCCTAAACGTTAAAAGAAACAGAAATCTGTTTTGCTTTCCACATTTCCTGTTCCATGGGAGATTGCTGATGTGCTCACTGATTCTTAGAGGGAAAACAAAAGATACGTTTGAACTGAAATGGTGGAACAAACACTGCATAACAATCGAACAAGCTGGTACCACCTCGAACTAAACCGCCCACCAGGAGACATGGACCTCCTGATGTGCATTCTTTAGTCAGAAGTCAGTCCATGTGTCTCTCTTTCATTGTGTCATGTGCTTAACGCCAGATAGGTACTGCCTCTAACTAAATGGAACATTTGGAATTAGATGATTAATGCTTTCAACTGCCAATGGAATACCTGCTAGTTGGTTGAATGGATGGTTGATGGCATTTTTTGAATTCCACAGTAACAGCCATAGAGCTTCTGCAATGGAGGTGGTTTGTTGAACTAAATGCCCGCGTGATGAGTAACCTTTTCAGAGACCTGGGTCTTGTGTTAGCTCCTGGAGATGGGCTACCATGCTCTTCAGCTGCTCTAAATGACCTGGTTTGGATTCTTGGTGGATCTGCTGTATAAATAATTACAGAGTGGGCTGCTTCATTGTGTAAGCATCTTTGTGTTCTTGAACCTAGCCCTGTTTCTTTGTGTTCTTGAATGTAGCCCTGTCTTTCATTTTTGTTCATTGATTTCACCTGTGCTAGTTACTCAACTGGTCTCATCAGCTCCTTATTTAGTTCAGTTCATTCTGTTTGTGCCTTGTGAGGTATTGTTCATTTGACTCTACTAAGCCTTTTCCTAGCTTGTTTGTGAGAACCAGTTATAGCCTTCAGGCCTAGTTTTTTATTCTCCTGCCTGTTTGCCTACCTGTGTATGAACATTGACTGCCTGTGACCATGATTCCTGCCTTCTGCGAAGGCCAAATAAACACCTGCCGCGCTCTGCGCGTGAATCTACACCTTTCTTCTCCCTGAGTATTCAGTACAGAATACCTCACCAAAAAACGGAATGGATTCAGCGGAGCTACAGCGGCGCCTAACCCAGCAAGAGGAGTGTATGGAGGAAATCTGCCATCTTCTCCGCCAGCCTATCCCTACTCCTCCTATGCCAGGTATCGTAACCCATAGCCCTTCTTCATTCATATCCATGCCTGGAAAATATGAGGGTTCACCTGGGAAATTTCAGGGATTTCTGATGCAATGCAGCAAATACTAACTTCGCCACCGACAAGAGCAGGGTGGATTTTGTTGTGTCTCTACTCACAGGCAAAGCCCTGGATTGGGCCACCAACATATGGACTGCCAGCAGCACAGAACTCGGATCCGAGACCCATTTCCACACCCTCTTCAAAGAGGTATTCCGGTCGTCCTATAGGAGACATCCTCATAGAACTTCAACAAGGATGGAATTCAGCTGCCGAGTATGCTCTCGAGTTCCGCACCATGGCTGCAGGGAGTGGATGGAGTGTGGCTGCTTTACTTACCGTCTACCGAAGAGGGCTCAACAGGGAACTTCAGGCTGAGCTGGCCTGTAGAGGGGACCTTCAGGATTTAAATCAATACATTCGTATGTCCATCTCCATCGACCACCTCATCGCCGACCGTCAAAAAACTCTGCCACCCAGGGACCTGAAACCTTCTCTTTCCATGATTCCGTCATCCCGTCCGAGTCTTCCAGAGCCCATGCAGTTGGGTCATGCTCCTCTCCCGTGTATCGAACGTCAAAGGCGGGTCCAAGAAGTGCTCTGCCTATACTGTGGAGGGAAAGATCATGTACTCAGCCATTGCCCTGTTCGCCCCCCACGGAGAGATGAGAAGGGTCCCTCCGCTGCCATGCAGGTAGGTGTTTTCTTATTTCGAAATATCTCCCAGAAGCAATTCTCCATCCCAGGAATGATAACCGCGAAGGGGGTTACTAAGTATGTTCCTTAAAGATTAACGCCCTGGATGGGCAGCCATTGGGCACGGGCTTCATAACGCACCTGACACAGAGCGTCACCCTCCAGATTGGAGTCTTCCACACCGAAACCATTCAACTCATGGAACTCTCATCCCCCAAACAGCCACTCATCCTCGGACACCCCTGGCTTTGTCGTCACAATCCTGCCATCTCGTGGCGACAAGGTGAACTACTGTCCTGGTCTTCTACCTGCTTCGCCAGTTGTCTCAGCCTACCCTGCAGAGCCACCACCATTGAGGACTCTGCCTCTGCAGTGCCACCCACCATACCATCTGAATATGCCCAGTACAGCAAAATCAAGGCATCCACTCTGCCACCACATTGCCCAGGGGACTGTGCTATTGACTTACTCCCTGGAGTGTCCCCACTTAAGGGCCGTGTTTACCCCCTATCTATCCCGGAAAATGAGGCAATGGAGAACTACATTGATGAAGCAGTCAAATGGTTTCATTCGTCCTTCTTATTCCCCGGCTGCATCCAGCTTCTTCTTCGTTGGTAAAAAGGAGGGTGGTCTCCGTCCATGTATTGATTACCGTTCCCTGAATGACATTACGGTCAAGAACCGTTTCCCTCTTCCTATGATCCCAGCGATCCTTGAACAAGTGGGCCGCGCCAACATCTATACAACACTCGACCTGCGAAGTGCATATAACCTTGTCCGTATACGTGAGGGCGACGAATGGAAGACTGCATTTATCACCGGACGAGGGCACTACGAATACCTGGTCATGTGTTACTAACGCCCCCGCCGTCTTCCAATCCTTTATGAACAAGGTTTTCCAGGATATAATAAACCGCTTTCTCATCGTCTACATTGATGACATCCTGAAGGAACACATAGAGCATGTACAAAAGGTTCTTCAACGGCTCCTTGACCATAACCTTTATGTGAAGACTGAAAAGAGCACCTTCCATGTAACCTCGGTAAACTTCCTCGGTTTTGTACTGATACCTGGAGGGGTCAGCATGGATGAGAACAAAGTCACCGCCGTCAGTAGCTGGCCGAAACCCACCACCGTTAAGGAACTCCAATGTTTCATTGGGTTCTCCAACTTCTATCACCGGTTCATTCAGAACTTCAGTTCTTCCGCCGCTCCCCTCACTGCCCTTACCAGCCAAAAGACCCAGACCCTTCAATGGACTGATACCGCCGTGACTGCTTTCAACAACTTGAAACGCCTCTTCATCTCAGCTCCTGTCCTTCGCCAACCTGATCCGACCCTTCCTTTCACCCTGGAGGTGGATGCCTCCGAAGTAGGAGTAGGAGCCATACTCTCTCAGCGGGTGGGAACACCTCCAGAATCACATCCCTGTGCCTTCATCTCCAGGAAGTTATCGGACGCTGAGAAGAATTACGATGTGGGGAACAGAGAACTCCTCGCCATCAAGCTGGCCCTCGAGGAGTGGCGCAAAACATCCCCTTCTCGTCCTAACAGATCATCGTAATCTGGAATATATCAGAGGGGCCAAGAGGTTAAACTCCAGACAAGCCCGCTGGGCTCTCTTCACACGCTTCCATTTTCATGTTACTTACATCCCTGGAAAGAAAAACGTAAAAGCTGATTCTCTCTCCCGCCAGTTTGACCTTCCGACCAGTAACTCAGACCCTACACCCATTATGGGACCTGTACAGTGGGAGGTTCACTCTGCCATACAAGAAGCGCTAACCTCCGACCCGGCTCCTCCTGAGACACCAGCTGGGAAGAGTTACGTACCAGCAGCTGTTAGACCCCAACTGATCCAATGGTGTCACACGTCCTTGGGGTCAGGACATCTGGGCATTAAACGAACCACCAAACTTCTAGCCCGTAAGTTCTCCGGTCCAGTCTGCGCCCAAACCAAAAGCCCTCGTCATCTCCCTTCCGGTAAGCTTCACCCTTTGCCAATCCCTCACAGACCCTAGTCCCACATAGCTGTTGACTTCATTACAAACCTTCCTGAATCCTCTGGTAACATCACTATCCTTGTCATAGTAGACCGTTTTTCAAAAATGTGTCATCTGGTTCCTCTTCCTCATTTACCTAACGCCATGGAATTGGCTGAGTGTATGTTCCAGCAGGTGTTCCGTCTGTATGGGATTCCAGAGGACATCGTCTCTGACCCCGGGCCTCAGTTTGTCTCCCGGGTGTGGCGAGCCTTCTGTGACCGACTTGGGGTCGCCCTCAGCCTCTCCTCCGGGTACCATCCCCAGACCAACGGCAGACAGAATGCCTGAACCAAGAAATAGGGAAGTATCTCCGCCAACAATGTTCTGTCTCTCCACACGACTGGAGTCGGTATATGGCCTGGGCCGAATACGCTCAGAACTCACTCATGCATTCATCCCTCCGCCTAACTCCGTTTCAGTGTGTCCTTGGTTACCAACCCCCCATGTTTCCCTGGGAGGCGGAGCCTGGTACTGTCCCAGATGTCGACGACTGGTTTCGGCATAGTGAGCGGGTATGGGAGACCGCTCACCGGCATCTGCAGGAAGCCTCTAAAACCCAGAAACGCTTTGCTGACAGACGCTTGAGAGGTCGCGTCCACTATCTAGTGGACTGGGAAGGTTATGGGCCTGAAGACCGGTCCTGGGTCCCCGACCAGGACATACTCGACCCAGAGATGATTCAGGCATTCCACCGTAACCGTCTGGATCGTCCTGCTCCCTGACCTCTGGGTTGACCCACTGGACATCAGCCTCGATGCAGAACGTCAGGTCAGTCCCCGACCTTGTCAAACCAGCCTGCCAGACCTCGCCGGCTCCACCCTCCGGTGCCGTTTGGTCATCAGTAGGCTCCCTGGGGGAGCTACGTTCTTTGTGTTCTTTAAAGTAGCCCTGTCTTTCATTTTTGTTCATTGATTTCACCTGTGTTAGTTACTCACCTGGTCTCATCAGCTCCTTATTTAGTTCAGTTCATTCTGTTTGTGCCTTGTGAGGTATTGTTTGTTTTGACTCTACTAAGCCTTTTCCTAGCTCAGTTGTGAGAACCAGTTATAGCCTTCAGGCCTAGTTTTGATTCACCTGCCGTGCTGTGTGCTTGAATCTACACCTTTCTTCTCCCTGAGTATTCATTACACATTGTCTGGATTTTGGGTTTTCATCCTCATTGACCTTGAGGTTAGAGCTGATCAGTTGTGACCACAATCTATCAGGAGTCTTCTGTTTGAAGTACCGCCACGTCTCTCTCTGGCAATGATCAAATCTGCCCGACGTTTCTGAATTAATGTGTGTATACAGAAGTGTGTTTGTCTGAGTGTGTTGGTTGGCATGTTTATATGTGTGTGTGTCTCTGTCTCAGTATTAGGGGCTTGCTGACTCAGTAATTTTAGCAGCCCGCTAGCACAGTCAGCATCTTTCTCAAATAAAGTTTCTTGACTGTGCTACTGCCAGATTTAAACTTTGTCGAACATTAGTGTAACAGCCCAGGCTGTTAGAATACAGATTGGCTGTTGAATCCGGGCCAAATGGCCTGTATGAGACTTCCGCCCCCACTCACTGCATTCTCTTTAGACTAATTATCTTTGTCACACTTTACACAATGGCTCATTTATTACACCATCATGATCGGACATCTGTATTGGCTTCATGGACATGACAATAGCTTGAGAGTGCCACTAAGTAAATGTCATACTTAATAGAGGGAAAGAATGGACCCTTATTAAATATTCAATAGCATAGTACATGATCGTCCTGAGCAAAAAGGTAATATATTTAGTAAGTCCATTAATCAACTAATCTTGATCTTCAGTTTAGAATGCAATTAGTTTAATCAGCTGTGTTCGCTAGGGATGGGGGAAAAGTGTGACACCAGTCTGGCCCCCGAGGACTGTAGTTGCCCATCCCTGTTCTAGAGTGACTGTGGTCATGATTTCATTTCTAGTCTTCTTAGTTGTGGTTTTCTTACCCTAATTCTGGTCCTATCTTCTAGACCAGGGTTATTCAACTCTTACCCTACGAGTCCCTGATTAGAGGGAAACGATAAAAAAAGCAGTGGAACTGGCTTCGAGGTCTAGAGTTGAGTTTTAAGGTTTTAGACTGACCCTTGTTCTGGTGTCGTCTCAACACAGAAGCTGTTTAGATTAATTTGATATGTTTACCTATTCCACGACTCACACATATATGGATGTTGTTATAGCTACACACAGGCAGCACACTATTCACATGCACAGATAGAGCTTGCAAACATAAGGGAATCCAGACACACACGCACGTGCAGACACACACACAATTCCCTGGACAGCTGGAGATAAAAGGAGAGGTGTTTGTGACACATCTGGGTAAATACAGAGGTGTTCCTGACAGATGTGGGTAAAGAGAGAGCTGTTCCTGTCGGGTTCTGTCACTGAGGTTCTTCCACATGCCTGCTGCTACATTTACAGCTGCACTGTTAAAAGCACTAGTGACATATGGCCACGGCTGTCATCACCACGAGATGAGCATGAATCTCAGCACGAGTCTCCGTAGAAAGAGGGAAAGAGATGGAGGGAGAGTGGAAGAGGGAAAGAAGAGAAATGGAGAGTGAGAGAAGGCAAGATATAGCATACGGTGGAAATGCTGATGACAGTTTGTGTGATTTGAGGAGAAAGTGCTGTTGATGAGAGTGTGTGTGTGTCTATTCTAGAATCTATGACACTGAGTGACTGTGTGCTCCTCGGCTTTGTGGTAATGTGTATATGCTGTTTATGACAGTGTGTAGTATGTGTGTATTTTTGTGTGTTGTGCCAGTGTGTGTGAATGAGTGTATGAGGGATCCCTGTGGGGATTGTATTTCGGTCGGTCAGGCACGTCTGATAACAGCCCACCAGACTCGTCACATCTATTATTGAGGGACGGGAAATTGATCGGCACTAACAGTGCCTGTTACCCTGTCTCTCATATGCCGCTGGGCTTCTCCTGCTCTCTATTCCTCCTCTCACCGCTTCACTCCTTCTCTCATTTGTCCTCCGTCCCTCCTTTCTCACTGTCTGTCTCCCCCGCTTATTTGTTCCTCCATGCCTTCTGTTTCTTTTGTCTCTATCTATAATTTTCACACATATAGCCCAACTCTCTAATCCCCTTCCCTCACTCTCTCTCTCTCCACCCTCCCGCTGTCATTTACTCTCTAGCTTTCTCTGACTCTTTTTTTCACTCTGTTTCTGTCTCTCTCGCGCTCATACATTGCCGAGTCCTCTATCCTTGTAATCCTCCCTTTGTATCTCCCCTCATACCGCATTTCTCATCATAAAACGTATTCTACTTCCATACTGATACGTATTGTGTGTTTCCTAGTGTAGTTTGTAATTTTCACGCCCTCACGTTTCTCACTTGTCTTTTAGCCCTGCCTCAACTCTCTCCCCCCCCCATTCCCCCCATCTAAACATTCAGTTAGAGCACATCTCAATCACTCTATTCCCTGTGTCTTTCTTCACCAATTTAATACTCTCTTCTCTCTCTTCATCAGTCATCATCAGTGTTCTAGCTCACCTTTGATATCTCTTCACATTGAGTCTGTTTCATCGTTCGCTGTGGAGTGTTTTATTTCCGTTGCGTGACGGCTCTACACGACAACTCACTCCAACACTGTGCTGCCAACACGTCTTTGGAAGGAGGAGAGAAGAAGAAGAAAAGCTAATTTGAGCTCGATTCATCGTGCAAAGATTGCCCTACATTTATTGAAAATGGCTTTTTCCGTTTAAAGAGACGCTGTTAAAACGTCAATCGTGTAAAGTCAGAGAAATGCAGCTGTCGTCGCAATTAACTTCTCGCTTTCCCTAATGAAATAATTAATCCACCAGCAAATCTCCCCGGTCTTTAAGCAGATCTATTCAATGTGCTGTCAGTAGAATAAAAGCAACCCGTGTCGAGAAAAATACGAACATAACCTGAGCCAAAAGCCACATTCATCCGCGCCGCTTGGCGTCCCCTCAGCCTTGGCCTGAATCATTGTAATGAGAGACCCTTAAACTCTGCTGTTTGATCCCAGCTTCCTTAGAGCTGCTGAGAGGAGAGCTCATCTAAGTGTGTTTTCAACCCGCTTTCCAAAACATCCTTGTCTTGCCTTCCTGCTCGCCTTTTCTCCCTCGCTGTGGTGGCATCTTATTTTGGGGATCATATAAAAAAAACAGCGCAAATCTCAAATATCTATTCCCCGTAGTGTGCTACTTTAGGCCAAAGCCGCAGAGGCCTTTTAGTGTTCTGGCCAAATGTACTGCATTATACAGGGTAGGGCTGCGCGATTAATCGAATTCAGATCAAAATCGCGATTATTGACATGTGCAATATCAATATCGCAATAGGCTGCAATTTTCTCATTTCTTTGACAAAAACTAGACTACGGTACCTCCTCCAATGAGATGCGCTAGACTCAGTTCATTCACTCTCTACATCCACAGAGGATGTCTACCAATCACAAGCGGGCTCTCTCACTCTCTGCATGGCATGCACATGCTGGCCAATCACAAGCGTCCCCGCTAGATGCTGGTGAGGCGAGAAAGGGCTTCACCTCACCGTAGCTCCATCGTAGGAAGAGTGTGTGTCGGAAACACGAGTGCTGCTAGTGCTAACGAGAACGTTGATTTTGTGCCAAAGAAGGGTACAGGCAAACAGACGTCAGTCAACCAAATGCAAGTGTTGTGCAAAAAGTGCCTCAGACTTGTGGCGACAACAAGAGCCAACACAACAAATGTATTCAATTATTTGAAGAAGAACCAGCAAAGCCACTAACTTAAACAGGGATTGATTGCTGATGCACTTTCAAATATAACGCCCTACAAAAAAATGTCCCGCAGACAGGAGATACAAGATTCCATCTCGCATATATTTCTCAGAAGTCGCCATACCAACACTGTATAACATAATTATGGGAGAAGTTGAAACAGAGTTCACACATGTGGATTATTACCTGGCTACAACAGACATTTGTTCTAGTAGAACATTTGGTTTTGTATTCAGTTAGCACAGTATGTATTCATTCATATGATCTAATTTTAGAAGTGATGTTCGCTACCCTGACACTTGTTTTAACCATGTCTGATGGAATTACCAAGTTTTCACCCAAGTGTTTGAAAATCGCAATTCATAATCGCAATTGCAATATCTGGCCCAAAAATCGCAATTAGATATTTTGTCCAAATCTTGCAGCCCTAATACAGGGAATAGGGTATGAAAGGGTAGACAAATCCATTCTCTCTCATCCAAAATGGCTGCTCAGTCAGAACACTGACAGACAGTTCTCATGGTGAATGTTTTGGCCTGTGTGTGGAGAGTGAACGGCTGTCTTCTGTCCTGAGTAAGATGTGCTCTCTTGTCCTATCATGAATATCACACCATTGAGAGTTGAGGAGAGCTTACTCTAAATCACCAGTGCCATCGATCCCAGTATTGATGACCAGGTTTTTACCATGAGGAGATGGAAGGAGAAAGACAGAGGGGGGATGACCAGATAGATTAGACAGTTGACAAATGCCATGGTTTTCACTCTACCCATCAATCAGGAGTATGGGGACTGACTGCACTTGTAAGACACATACATGGTGTTTCTCTAGTTCAACTTGGCTTTAGTGTTGGGTAGGCTTTGTGGGTCAGTCAAGACTAATACTGTAGAGGCTCTACCTCGATTGGGGTTGACTCTCTCAGTATGACTCTGCGGCTGGGCTTTCTTTTTGGAACAAAGGCCTGGCCGGGCGCTGGGTCTGGAGGAGATTAGACAGATGAGGGCCAAAATACCTAGGTTGGTTTTTAGAGTTTTAAAGAGTTTGGTCAGTCATTGCCTTGTTAATTTAGGATTTGGCTATAGGCCTGTGTTCAGATCAGTGTGTTCCTGACTTTATAAAACAGGATGGAGGATATGTTCTAAATCCAGTGTCAGAGATGCCCTTGTTTTCTAGGTCTTCTCCTCCCAGACCATTATAATTCCCTTTACCTCACTGTCATCTTTCCAATGTCTCTGTCCCTCCTCCAATCACACACCCAGACCCTAACTCCTACCTCGGCAGTGACCATCTCATTTAGAGGCCAGAATATATAACTGTTCCTCGCTATGTATTTTATTATTCTCTCTCTCCTGTAATCCCTACATCACTTGTCTTTCACCCTTGACTGTCTCCTGTCTACCAAATTCTCTCTCTTGATCTCTCTCTGCCTTTGCTGTTGTGGTAGTGGCTCTCCTCTCTTCTTTCTGATTTGTGTTAAGATTGAATTTATTGGCATGAAGGAAATGATCAGAGAGAGAGAGAGAGAGAGAGAGAGAGAGAGAGAGAGAGAGAGAGAGAGAGATGAGAGAGAGAGAGAGAGAGAGAGAGAGAGAGAGAGAGAGAGAGAGAGAGAGAGAGAGAGAGAGAGAGAGAGAGAGAGAGAGAGAGAGAGAGAGAGAGAGAGAGAGAGAGAGAGAGAGAGAGAGAGAGAGAGAGAGAGAGAGAGAGAGAGAGAGAGAGAGAGAGAGAGAGAGAGAGGAGAGAGAGAGAGAGAGAGAGAGGAGAGAGAGAGGAGAGAGAGAGAGAGAGAGAGAGAGAGAGAGACACTCACTCACAGTTGAATGAACATGGTCTGTCCCTTAAGTAGAAACCCAGGCCTCCTCTGCAGTAGATATAAACTAATGACTGGTTGATTAATTCATTAACCCGACACTTTCATCCCTGGTGGTGTCACAAGTGTTTACTTTTTTATGTGGGCAAACCCACTTACCCATTTCTGCTTCCTATAAGCAGGTAAATTTGTCCAAAATGTGTCCGGTGTTCTGAAGCATATGATTTCGAGGCGAGAAGGGGTCCTGGACTGTTCTTTGCACTGTTGTTACCGATTTCCTCTATAGCTGCCCCTCTACTCATTTATTGGTTAAACCAGTGAGGCAGTTCTCTTCCTCCACTCCTATAGGCTGAGGGGTTGCAGAGGAAGATGAAAGAGCACAGACCTGTCACTCAGACTTTTCTACACATGGTTAACTTTTTGAACATAATTTGATGAGACCTTAGCACATGCCTTTGAGGACAGAGAACGAGTGAGGGAGGGAGGCAGAGAGAGAGAAGAGAGTGAGTTAGATAAAGAGAGATGGAGAGAAAGCCAGAGAACCAGAGCAGAGAAGCCCCTAAATGAGAACACTAACCTGTAGGGAGAGATAAGAACAGGCAGATGGGGTAGATAGATCGAGAGACAAATGGGTAGTCAGATAGAGAAGGGGGCTGATTGAGAGTTGGAGGGAGAGAAAGGTAAGGGAGGTAGATGGATGTGGAGATGGAGAGGAACGCTTCCGGTAGGGTAGAGTCTTTGAGACTCAATGGAGTAGTTTAGTCTTAGGGGCTGCTTCCCTGCATGTCTCTTCCTCCGCCTGCCTGACTGTGCCCGTGTCTCTGCCACCACTGCACTTACAGGCTATTTTTAATAGAATTAGGCTGGTCTCGTTATCAGTGGAGCGGGCAACCCAAGAGTGAGGCGAGATTGAAACAGCGATTTCCAATTTGAGATTGTGTCACATACACCTCCCTGCACTAAGATAGCATCAGCAAATCACCACCACCATCTCTCTCTTTCTCCCTCTCTCTCGCCTTCTGTCTTTTATCCTTCTCCTCTTCTACTCTCCTCGGTCTCTCTCTCCCTCTCTCTCTGGACTCCCTCAAACACCCTTACAGGTTCTCGCTCTCTCTTGTTGGACTGTCTTCTGACAATATGGCGCTTCAATATTTCTCTATTGCTCATCTTGGCTCTTTCTCTTGCCAACTCTGTGCATGGTGTTGCGAAGTATCTCTAAATGCTTGGTTTCCCATCTATCCATCCACCCATCCTCTCTCCTTCTTCTGTCTTTGCGCTTTTTCAATATATCTCTCCCACTCCTCCTCCCACTCTAGTTTGTTACTCTTCCCTCCATCTCCAACCAATGTTTTTCTCCTATCACTCCTCTTAGTTATTTCATATATCTTTCTTCCCACATCCCTTTTCCCTATCTCATCTTCCTCCTTCCCCACTTTTTTTCTGATCTTATCTTCCTTTACTCTCTGTTATTTCCATCCCCTTCTTCCCCTCCTCATCCTCTTCTCTCCATCTCTGCTACCTCTAGGCAGGGGTTCCAATCACTTTTCTTGACAGCCTCTCTCTCCGCTTCTTGATGTTCTCCTTCTTTGTTTGTGCGTGTCTGCGTACATAGCCTAGTGTGTGTGGGAGTGTGTTTGTCAGGGCCTTGCTGGTTTTCCTTCACCCTTACGCTCCAGAGCTTTATACACAATGCCATGCCTCCGCATTGAGGTGTAGTGAAAGGGTCGTGAAGTGACTTTCATTAATGTGATGACTGTTATTTATCGAATCAACTAACTATGTTTAATTGTCACTAGATTAAATTAATTATGTAACAATTAACTCATTAGGATTTGGGGCACCACGGAATAAATTGTTTATAGCGTTACCATCTCCCGAATTTAACTCTAAAAGATACATATGTTATATATCGATAACAGTCACTTATTAATCATGAGACTGACATGAGGTAATAATTAATAAGTGACTGTTATCGATATATAACATATTTTTTATTTTAAAAAAGAATAATAAAAAAATATACATTATATATCAATAACAGTCACTTATTAATCATTACCTCATATCAGTCTCATTCTGAACGTCGCATAATTCTTGGATCCGCAAGAACCCCAACCTTACTTATGAGTCAGGAATACACAAATTGGCTTAATTATTTATTTACTAGCTAAATAATAACACAGAATACATACATACTTAATACATGAGAAAAGGGCCCTAGTGGACTAACAACAGCATGAATGCTTGTTAGTCCACAATGTCTGTGCTCCCTAGGTGCGTGGTTACTGACTGGGCAAAAGTTTATATGAAAAACAAGTATCTCATTAGAAGACATTCCTATCTTCACCTAAATACTCTCATACTTAATCATATATTTTATACAACATTTACATGTACACTACAGTTCAAAAGTTTGGGGTCACTTAGAAATGTCCTTGTTTTTCTAAGGAAAAGCAATTTTTTTGTCCATTACAATAACATCAAATTGATCAGAAATACAGTGTAGACATTGTTAATGTTGTAAATGGCTATTGTAGCTGGAAACTGCTGATTTTTTATGGAATATCTACATAGGCGTACAGAGGCCCATTATCAGCAACCATCAGTCCTGTGTTCCAATGGCATGTTGTGTTTGCTAATCCAAGTTTATCATTTGAAAAGTCTAATTGATCATTTGAAAACCCTTTTGCATTTATGTTAGCACAGCTGAAAACTGTTGTGCTGATTAAAGAAGCAATAAAACTGGCCTTCTTGAGACTAGTTCAGTATCTGGAGCATCAGCAATTGTGGGTTCGATTACAGGATCAAAATGGCCAGAAACAAATAACTTTCTTCTGAAACTCATCAGTCTATTCTTGTTCTGAGAAATGAAGGCTATTCCATGCAAGAAATTGCCAAGAAACTGAAGCTATTGTACAACGCTGTGTACTACTCCCTTCACAGAACAGTGCAAACTGGCTCTAATCAGAATAGAAAGAGGAGTGGGAGGCCCCGGTGCACAACTGAGCAAGAGGACAAATACATTAGTGTCTAGTTTGAGAAACAGGCGCCCCACAGGTCCTCAACTGGCAGCTTCATTAAATAGTACCCGAAAAACACCAGTCTCAACGTCAACAGTGAAGAGGCGACTCCAGGATTCTGACCTTCTAGGCAGAGTTGCAAAGAAAAAGCCATATCTCAGACTGCCAATCTTAATATTTTTGTTTTATTGGCCAGTCTGAGATCTTCAGTTTCTTGGCAATTTCTCGCATGGATTAGCCTTAATTTCTCAGAACAAGAGTAGACTGACGAGTTTCTGAAGAAAGTTATTTGTTTCTGGCCATTTTAATCCTGAAATCGAGCCCACAATTGCTGATGCTCCAGATACTCAACTAGTCTCAAGAAGGCCAGTTGTATTGCTTCTTTAATTAGCACAACAGTTTTCAGCTGTGCTAACATAATTGCAAAAGGGTTTTCTAATAATCAATTAGCCTTTTCAAATGATAAACTTAGATTAGCAAACACAACGTGCCATTGGAACACAGGACTGTTGGTTGCTGATAATGGGCCTCTGTATGCCTATGTAGATATTTTTTTTAAAATCAGCCATTTCCAGCTACAATAGCCATTTACAGCATTAACAATGTCTACACTGTTTTTCTGATCAATTTGATGTTATTTTAATGGACAAAAAAAATGATTTTCTTTCGAAAACAAGGACATTTCTAAGTGACCCAAAACTTTTGAACGGTAGTGTATGTTTTCATGGAAAACAAGGATATTTTTAAGTGACCCCAAACTTTTCAACGGTAGTGTAAACTTGACGAATAGAATGTGTACACTTTCCGAGTGACAGTTATTTCGTTATACCATCCTTAATGACATAACAAAATAATAAACAATATTACATGATTATTCTTTAGATCCCCACTGACCATTCCTAACATTCGGATGATATAAATAAATGTTCCAATGTTCACTTTTTAGGGAAATAGGTTTTGCCGGCAAAACTCTCTCTCTAGACAGGCATTATTTTCTCAATACTAGAGAGCCAGGGAGAGAGTTCTCTCCTGCTTAAATGTACGACCCAGTGTTAAGGTGTCAAGACCGGCACAGCCCCCCCTTCCCCTTTTTTGTGGGAGAGAGGGGGTCTGGCTATCTTCAAACATTTGCCTAGCTGATGGGTCCTTTGATCCACTGTCAGGAGAGTCATGACAAAAGACTTCAGAAAAGCACAGCCTTGCCATGACGGCCTTTCTAATGGCCACCATTAGCCGAGCAAGTGCCAGACTTCCTTGAAGCCTTGTAGTCCTGCAAACTTGAAGCCTTGAATCTCAGCACACATTCCGTTATTGGACATTCCCTTTGCATGGTTGAGATTTCTCCTGTTTCCTATCACGCAATGAATGCCTTTCTTGTCATGGCCTCTTGTATTCTAGAGTGTGTCTCTAAGTGTGTTCTTTACCTGAGAGCACAAATATCCAACCTCTTCAGGATGACATCCTTTGTCTGAGAGCAGAACTTCTTCCTTTTCTTCTTTCTTTTCCTCAACCTCAGTTTCCTTCTCGTGGTGTATGAATGGAGGAGGTCATAGAATTGTATAGATTACATCTTTATTGTCTCATACATAAACATGAAGACAATGGGGTTTGTTGTGATGCAAAACTGGATGGAAGGATTTCTAACAAACTCATGTACAGTAAATCATAGCGACTTTGAAGGATGATGATGCTATGAATACTTACAGCTTTCATGTTTCTAGTGTTACATAGTTGTTCAAATACATATCCACATTCCATCACATGCACATTTGCACGCACATGTATTCACGCACACCTGCACACACACACACACATGCAAGTGTAAAATTTGATTCTGATATAACAGATTTGATTACATTGACAGAGCCAAAGGGTCGAAGGATATGGTACCTCTCTCACAGTGGCAATCTATTCTCCAGTGAAAGTGCATTGGGAGCAGGTTTATGGCTGGGGAGCATGGCTTGGATCGATGGATAACAGAGTGGTGGAAAACGATAATATGCATTGTATGTAAGATGAACTCTCCAAGTGAACACACTGCTCGATTTGTTACCACAGTATGGGACCCAATCACTTTAGGTGTGGAGCTGAAACCTTTTTCAGTTTTTCACTAGGTGATCCTTAACGTATTGCCAATGCCATTTGGAAAGTGAAGTTGGAATCCACACTGGGGCATTCATACACACTGTGGAAAAAAAAGCACAGTGAAAATGTTTGCGGTAATCTACGGTAATTAGTTGGACAATGTTTATGGTTGAAACAGAGCGAAACCTCATTTAGATTTTAAATAAAAAACATTAATTGTTCTGGCCCACTTCTTTTCATAATATTTTATGGCTTTCTTATGGTTTGATTGAATTCTTCCAGGAGCCGTTACTGTACAATCAGCTCACTCAGGCTTTTATAATTAGTCTCCACCCCTGTTCAGTCCACTGCCCCTGAACATAGTGAACAGAAAATGGAGCATGTTCTTTTCTTTGACAATGGTGGTGGTGGAGGTGTATGGAGGGGCTAAAACAGGAGAACCACCATGGGGCTGTGGCTGTGCTCAGTGAGCAGCCCTGTCCCTCTATCGCTGTGCCTGCGGTGCTCAGTGATCTATCCACACCAGCTGCCACCCGCTCAGCAGAACTCCAGCAGAGCCCCAGTGGAGGCCCATCCCAGCCCGCAGCCACCCACCCACCCCAGAGCAGCCCTGGTCTGACCACTGAGCCAGCCCACTGAGGGGATAGCCATGGAGGATGGATTATCTTCCGGGATAAAGCCCACCTCTGGGCGCTCTGGGAAGGGGGAGAGGGGCTCAAATCGGCCCTGGAGGTGTGGAGGAGTGGAGCCAGCATTGGCTTGCCAAGCCCATTTCCTCCCATTAATGCTCTGTCACACAATCACACCACAGGATCAGGAACACACACATTTAACATAACACACCCGAGAACATGCACACACGCACACTCACAGACACACAAACCTCAGAGTCAGAAACACCCACCACCCACCAAATTTGCACATCTCCTCTCTCACAAACATTCACACATACTGTAACACAAACAGTGTAATGTGACATCCCGGGGATTGGGATGTGTGTGAGTGTGAATATAATGAATATTCCACAGTCAGAGGGAAGTGTTAGAAACAGTGGAGAATCGTTGTGAGCAGTGGGATAGAAATTGTATCAGAGCCGTCACCCGCAACTGTAGGTGAGGGCCTCTCCCTCTCTCCACATCACCTCACATGAGCAGATCCAATGACTTTTTGAGCCATCTGTATGCCCAGTTTCATATAGGCCCTCAGGGTTGACATAGACCTTCAATCTCCCCATGCTCTGCCAACAGCCCCCCCCCCCCCCCCCCCCCAACCCCTCAGGCACTGTGGATAACCAGCATGCATCCCTCTGGCACTCCTCTCTACCTCCGAGCACGCTTTACTCTATCTCTTCATCTCCTTCCTTCTCTCCAACTCTTTATCTTTCACCACAGCACAGTGCATTTTAATCATGGCCCGGAATGGAAGACTTTTCCAATTAAGAAACCTCTGCCAGGGCTACACCATGACTTTAAAGAGGGTTCAAATTACCGGGGCTTTGTGAACAGGGGAAAGGAGGTGAGCGCTAAATCCTCTGTATCTTTATTTTGGGAATCTGTGTGCCTGTGTGTATTTTTAACTTTGGTTTCTTTCCAGCTTAGACAAGGAGCTATCACTTTCCCAGAAACAAGCTCTGCAAAACGACGTCAATTTGAGAACCCTGTTGTGCGTGTGTCTTTGTGTGTGTGTTTGTTTGTGTGTTTGCGCGTGTGTGTGTGTGTGTGTGTGTGTACGTATGTGTGAGGAAGCACAGTATGATAAGGTGTGGATTTGTGACAGTGTGCAATATATTTTTGTATGAAATCAGATGTGTCTGTTTCCGATGTGAGGAAGCTTTTATCCTAATTTCATCATGAGAATATGAATGAGTAATCAGGGAATTAGTAATTTCAGGAGCTTTCATTTCAATAAGATGAGGTGTGTGCTTCCGGTGACGTGTTTGTGTGTGTCTTTGTATGAGTCCATGCGTGGATGTTTGTGTGTGAGAGAGAGAGAGAGAGAGAGAGTTAGAAACACCACTGTTGTGTACTGTGCCGTTATTTGCCTGTTTATGGCCCGCCTGTTAGCTTGCACGATTCTTGCCATTCTCCTTCAACATCCCTCATGAGCTGTTTTCACCCACAGGACTGCCGCTGACTGGATGTTTTTTGTTTGTCGCACCATTCTCGGTAAACCCTAGACACTATCGTGCTTGAAAAGCCCAGGAGGGCGGCCTTTTCTGAGATACTGGATCCAGCGTGCCTGGTACCGACGATCATACCACGCTCAAAGTCACTTAGAATGTTCAATCGAGCAGTAACTGAATGCCTCGATGCCTGCTTTATATAGCAATTCTCACTGTCTGTAGGAGCATAAACAGGCCGGTGAGTGTATACCTATTTTAATATGTTTTACTTTCTTAGCCTTCAGGCCCATGGGGAAGAGGTGGTATGGGGATGGTTTTCTCTGGTCGGGGTGGGAAGGGGTGGAAAACATTGTGGGGGGGATGGGGATGGTTGGACAGAGACATTTACATCATTTAGCAGACGCTCTTATCCAGAGAGACTTACAAATTGGTGCATTCAACTTATGATAGCCAGTGGGACAACCACTTTTTTTTCTTCTTTTTTTTTTAAATGTGGGGGAGGGGGGGGGGTTGTAGAAGGATTACTTTATACTATTCCAGGTATTCCTTAAAGAGGTAGGGTTTCAAGTGTCTCCGGAAGGTGGTCAGTGACTCCGCTGTCCTGGCGTCGTGGGGGAGCTTGTTCCACCATTGGGGTGCCAGAGCAGCGAATAGCTTTGACTGGGCTGAGCGGGAACTGTGCTTCCGTAGAGGTAGGGGAGCTAGCAGGCCAGAGGTGGATGAAAGTAGTGCCCTCGTTTGGGTGTAGGGTCTGATCAGAGCCTGAAGGTAAGGAGGTGCCGTTCCCCTCACAGCTCCGTAGGCAAGCACCATGGTCTTGTACTAGATGCAAGCCTCAACTGGAAGCCAGTGGAGTGTGCGGAGGAGCGGGGTGACATGAGAGAACTTGGGAAGGTCGAACACCCGACGGGCTGCAGCGTTCTGGATAAGTTGTAGGGGTTTAATGGCACAGGCAGGGAGCCCAGCCAACAGTGAGTTGCAGTAATCCAGACGGGAGATGACAAGTGCCTGGATTAGGACCTGTGCCGCTTTCTGTGTAAGGTAGGGTCGTACTCTGCGAATGTTGAAGAGCATGAACCTGCAGGATCGGGTCACCGCTTTGATGTTAGCGGAGAACGACAGGGTGTTGTCCAGGGTCACGCCAAGGTTCTTTGCATTCTGAGAGGAAGACACAATGGAGTTGTCAACCGTGATGGCGAGATCATGGAGTGGGCAGTCCTTCCCTGGGAGGAAGAGCAGCTTCGTCTTGCCGAGGTTCAGCTTGAGGTGGTGATCCGACATCCACACTGATATGTCTGCCAGACATGCAGAGATGCGATTCGCCACCTGGTTATCAGAGAAAATGAATTGTGTGTCTGGGGGAATGGGATGGGGATTTGGGGGTGTAGGCCCACCTCTTTTTATACTGAATATATTTTTCTGAATATATGAATTGATATTAATATTGTACATGTAGACCGCCAATACGGTATAACTGCATAACATGTAGAAGCTGTCCCTTTTCAGGTTTAGAAGTGACTGCTAAATGCTAAATCCCGTTCGTATAAGCTGGTTAGCATAGCTAGCATTCAGAAATCGGTGGTGGTAGTCAAAGTCATTTTTAACTGTAATACAGTTGATTGGTAACGATGACATGAACATGTGTTGGGGTTGACATCCATACAAGCATTATACTCAGATTTTTACCTCAACAAAGTGTAAAATGAACATATAAATAGTAGCCTAAATGTAGGCACGTTTTGCTGTGCCCATTCCCCCGCGGGTTTCCATGGCAATTCCATTGTTTTGATCTAGTTCGATTTACCTTTTTTTTGTTGATTTTATTTTATTTAACCTTTATTTAACCATGTAAGCCAGTTGAGAACAAGTTCTCATTTACAACTGCGACCTGGCCAAGATAAAGCAAAGCAGTGCGGGAAAAACAACAACACAGAGTTACATATAGAGTGGGGCAAAAAAGTATTTAGTCAGCCACCAATTGTGCAAGTTCTCCCACTTAAAAAGATGAGAGAGGCCTGTAATTTTCATCATAGGTACACGTCAACTATGACAGACATCTTGAGAGAGAAAAAAATCCAGAAAATAACATTGTAGGATTTTTAATGAATTTATTTGCAAATTATGGTGGAAAATAAGTATTTGGTCACCTACAAACAAGCAATAATTCTGGCTCTCACAGACATGTAACTTCTTCTTTAAGAGGCTCCTCTGTCCTCCACTCGTTACCTGTATTAATGGCACCTGTTTGAACTTGTTATCAGTATAAAAGACACCTGTCCACAACCTCAAACAGTCACACTCCAAACTCCACTATGGCCAAGACCAAAGAGCTGTCAAAGGACACCAGAAACAAAATTGTAGACCTGCACCAGGCTGGGAAGACTGAATCTGCAATAGGTAAGCAGCTTGGTTTGAAGAAATCAACTGTGGGAGCAATTATTAGGAAATGGAAGACATACAAGACCACTGATAATCTCCCTCGATCTGGGGCTCCACGCAAGATCTCACCCTGTGGGGTCAAAATGATCACAAGAACGGTGAGCAAAAATCCCAGAACCACACGGGGGGACCTAGTGAATGACCTGCAGAGAGCTGGGACCAAAGTAACAAAGCCTACCATCAGTAACACACTACGCCGCCAGGGACTCAAATCCTGCAGTGCCAGACGTGTCCCCCTGCTTAAGCCAGTACATGTCCAGGCCCGTCTGAAGTTTGCTAGAGTGCATTTGGATGATCCAGAAGAGGATTGGGAGAATGTCATATGGTCAGATGAAACCAAAATAGAACTTTTTGGTAAAAACTCAACTCGTCGTGTTTGGAGGACAAAGAATGCTGAGTTGCATCCAAAGAACACCATACCTACTGTGAAGCATGGGGGTGGGAACATCATGCTTTGGGGCTGTTTTTCTGCAAAGGGACCAGGACGACTGATCCGTGTAAAGGAAAGATTGAATGGGGCCATGCATCAGCAAGGGCATTGAAGATGAAACGTGGCTGGGTCTTTCAGCATGACAATGATCCCAAACACACCGCCCGGGCAACAAAGGAGTGGCTTCGTAAGAAGCATTTCAAGTTCCTGGAGTGGCCTAGCCAGTCTCCAGATCTCAACCCCATAGAAAATCTTTGGAGGGAGTTGAAAGTCTGTGTTGCCCAGCGACAGCCCCAAAACATCACTGCTCTAGAGGAGATCTGCATGGAGGAATGGGCCAAAATACCAGCAACAGTGTGTGAAAACCTTGTGAAGACTTACAGAAAACGTTTGACCTGTGTCATTGCCAACAAAGGGTATATAACAAAGTATTGAGAAACTTTTGTTATTGACCAAATACTTATTTTCCACCATAATTTGCAAATAAATTCATAAAAAATCCTACAATGTGATTTTCTGGATATTGTTTTCTCATTTTGTCTGTCATAGTTGACGTGTACCTATGATGAAAATTACAGGCCTCTCTCATCTTTTTAAGTGGGATAACTTGCACAATTGGTGGCTGACTAAATACTTTTTTCCCCACTGTACATCTATACACACCATTCTTATTGAGGGCTTTGCTTTGCTTTCCTATGCAGGGATTTTCTTTGTTTTTTATTAACAAATCACATGTCCCTTTTGATTTCCTGTACTACATTGTCCTTCCACCAATCAACATGAGCCTCTGTACATGACATGCATGCTGTTTGAAAATAACTAGACAGATGGATTCCCATGGCTTCCCCTTTATATATTGTAACAATCGCCGCTATACATTCTGTACTTTATCCTTCCTCTTTTGTATCAAGACATACTCTTTCTAGCAGTATTAGCGGGGAGATCTGTGCGGTGTGAGTGGTTGGTGGGGGGTATTAGGCAGAGGTAATTGAATGTAAAAGTTACAGTGCTGCACAGTTAAACACTTGAATTAACCCTCTCACCTCTGTGCTTTGAGCCATGAGTTTCTAGAGAAATATAATAAGGCCTTGGTGGAATGAAACCTGAGCTTGGGCTGTGCTCCAATTCTCTCCCCTTCTCCCGAAGTGTGTACTTGATGACTCCCGTCATGCACTTAACCTTTTCCTGCAGTGGCCTAAAATGGAGTGATTGCATTTGTTTTTTTGCCTTAAATAAATCTGAAAAGGAATGGGACTGGTGTCAGAAATATAGTGCAAACTCCTTCCAGCCCATCCTTAACACTCATCCAATGCTTTCAAGTCTATGAGGAGGAGTGATCAAGCGCATACTCCATGGAGAAGGGGGTAGGGAATCATAGCATAGCCATGGTACATGTAGAAGGGTAGAACATTGGAATACACAGCCTTGGTAATGTGGGTACATTGGGACCAATGGTTAAACTCAGCCCATTCAGTCACTGGCTGTGTTGAGCCAAATGCCAGGCTTTGATCCACTCTCTGCAGAGAGACATGTTTGGCTTTTCCCCAAGGAGATGTCAGAGAGCACTGTCCATCCTGCAGATAACTGGTTTTAAAGAATAATGAACAAGAGGCCAAGTCTATGTTATTACAGGTTAACACAGAGAGGGAGGGAGAGGTATTGTAAGGCAAAAAAAAAAAAAAAACATTGGTTATAACAAGGTTGGTCTGGGTGCACATTTACTAACTGCACTGTTAGGAGAATACATTGAGATGCCAGGGAGGGAGAGGGTAAGAGAGAGCGAGGAATAGAGAGGGAAAGAGAGAGAGACAGAAAGCAAGAAAAGGTTGAGGAATAGAGAAGAAGAGAGATGAGATGGGAAATGAGAACGACGGTTGAGGAGGAAATAGAACAGAGAAAGAAAGAAATACTGAGAGAATTACTCTGTTTTCTCCATTCCACAAAACTGCTCATTTCCTCCTCACAAGCTAGTTTCCAGCAACATTCGTCAGTGTGCGTCTTCCTGAATTCAAAATGCAACAACAGCCTTCAGGGGTCTGCAGCAGTCTACCCTTACCCATTCTCGGCTCTGTCTCTCTCCCTGCTGCTCTCATTCTCCTGACACACACACACAAACACACAGGCACGCTCACAAATCCGCCTCCTCTATCTATCGCTCTCCTCCAATGACTTCCTCTCCATCTCTCTCACTCTCTTTTCCTCAGGCACTCCATCCATCCATCTACCCACCCCCACTCCACCCATCCCCCTGTATCTTTGGACCTGTGTGCATTCTCTTCCCTGCTAGTGATTATAGTAATAAAAGGGCTGATTGCAGAGATGGAGATAAGGGACAGTGGCTGTGATGAGTGAAGAGGTGACAGGCCACCATGAAAAACGAAGGGGCTCTATTATTAGTCATAACAATAACAACACTGGGCCTAATTGAATGAAAGGCGCCGGCAGCCTGTCGACCTAATGGACTAGAGAGAGATCAGAGACGTGTGAAAGCTACTGGCCACAGACCAGACCAGACTACTCTGCTAGCTACTGACTGTCTGTGGGAGACTGCTGGGGTGAGAGGGAGACCCGCATGGACAATTAGACAAAAATGATTGAGTTGGGAGAATAATAAATAATTTAGAAATGTTGCTGGTGAGGGAGCAAAGTTGTGAAGGAGAAAAGGAGTCTGGGGGTAAGAAGAAAGGAGAATCCTCTGTTGATGTTTTTATTAGTGGAGAGCTTTTATGGGAGAAAATGGAGGAACCTGTACTGCCACTATAGCTCAATTCCACCTTACAAAGATTGCATTTATTTAACCACCTTCTCATTTCACTTCTCAAAGTATTGCCATACAGGACTTTGCTGCTGTCACTTACCTGTTTTACTCTCTGCCATGTTTCCAACTGTTAATGACGATGACGTGCAGAGTGCTTTATATCCATAGCAAATCATTTGAAAGATCCTCCTGCTAACGTCACAGCATTGTTGCATTAGGTATTTGTAAAACAATTATTTTTCCCTTCATGATAATGATTGGGACCTGTTAATGGTAGTTTTGTGATAACTACACTGTGATTTTTTATTTTGTAAAAAAAAAAAAATCTATCAGTTAGGGATTTTCTCTAAACGTTAATGATCCCAATGTCGTTTAAACATTCACACCCCTACTGGAAATACAGTAAAACAAACCGCTCTACAACCTACCTGGCTCTAGAGGGAGAGTAGTGGTGGATTCTCACAGCCCATTGTTTAGTGTGTGAATTTACGTGGCTTTGTGTGTATGTTTGTACTTATTTTTGTCGGTCAGTAAATCCATGGCTTGCCCATTTTGACAGACCTGATTTAGCAAGGCAAGTGCTGCATATGCAAAGCCGCTAATCAGATTGTCACAGCATGGCACAGAACATGCTAACAACGTCCTCAAACTTGCTTAGGACCATGCTAACCACATCATCAGTCACATTTGCGCCACGCTTGGCTTCAGATGCCCTTTCTCAGCAAAAAAAAACAGTCTAATCTTTTTTTTTTTGCATCGGCGGCTCCTCGTATGGAGAGAGAAGCCAGGCATACAGATCCAAATCCCCCTTGATCAAAAGAGAGGAGCGGGAGCGATGGAGGGGAGAAGAGAGACTGTGGGAGGGGGGCAGAGGATGAAGGGTAGAGGGCACCAGAGAAGTGGAAAGCTTTAAAGGGAAGGGAGAAATGATGGATACATAATTAGGGATGTTTATCTTTCGCTTCGATACATATCTATACTGCACAAAAATATAAATGCAACATGCAACAATTTCAACGATTTACAGTTCATACAGTATAAGGAATTCAGTCAATTGAAATAAATTCATTAGGCCCTAATCTATGGATTTCACATGACTGGGCAGGGGCTCAGCCTGGGAGGGCACAGGGGCATCACAGGTCCTCAACTGGCAGCTTCATTAAATAGTACCTGCAAAACACCAGTCTCAACGTCAAAAGTGAAGAGGCGACTCCGGGATGCTGACCTTCTAGGCAGAGTTGCAAAGAAAAAGCCATATCTCAGACTGGCCAATAAAAAGAAAAGATTAAGATGGGCAGTCTGAGATATGCCATGTTTCCTCCAGATGTGATGCTTGGCGTTCAGGCCAAAGAGTTCAATCTTGGTTTCATCAGACCAGAGAATCTTGTTTCTCATGGTCTGAAAGTCCTTTAAGTGCCTTTTGGCAAACTCCAAGCGGGCTATCATGTGCCTTTTACTGAGGAGTGGCTTCTGTCTGGCCACTCTACCACAAAGGCCTGATTGGTGGAGTGCTGCAGTGATGGTTGTCCTTCTGGAAGGTTCTCCCATCTCCACGATTGCTCAGTTTGGCCGGGCGATCAGCTCTAGGAAGAGTCTTGGTGGTTTCAAACTTCTTCCATTTAAGAATGATGGGGGGCCACTGTGTTCTTGGGGACCTTTAATGCTGCAGAAATCGTTTGGTATCCTTCCCCAGATCTGTGCCTTGACACAATCCTGTCTCGGAGCTCTATGGACAATTCATTCAACCTCATGGCTTGCACTGTCAAATGTGGGACCTTATATAGACAGGTGTATGCCTTTCCAAATCATGTCCAATGATTTGAATTGACCACAGGTGGACTCCAGTCAAGTTGTAGAAACATCTCAAGGATTATCAATGGTAACAGGATGCACCTGAACTCAATTTCGAGTCTCATAGCAAAGGGTCCGAATACTTATGTAAATAAGGTATTTTTATTTTGTATTTTTAATACATTTGCAAAACATTCTTAAAACCATGTTTTTGCTTCGTCATTATGCGGTATTGTGTGTAGATTGATGAGGGGGGAAAAAACAATTTAATCCATTTCAGAATAAGTCAAGGGGTCTGAATTCTTAAAGCAAAACTACCAAAACTATTGCTGATGGTGCACCTGAATAATATAAGTCAAATCTAATGTAGCCTAAGCCCCGATCAGCAGGTAGGCTATATAGCCAGATGAAAGTTGAGTCTCAGGTGGTTGCTTAGGCTACTTTATTCTGGTAAAACACTATTTCCAACAGCGCATTTGATAACAATAACCTAGCAAATTACATTGGTTGTCACTCAACTAATAAACCCTGATATTGCGCAAGCCATTTTACAAATGTTTGAATGCTGAAGGTGATCCACGGCCTACCTCTCGTTGGTCAGCCCGCGAAGCAGCGCACTGCTTGACTAGGCTACTGTTAGTGCCTGGGTTGTTCGGCATGCAAAATGACTTGTTGATCAATTACTTGTTGATCAACACAGTTGCATGCTTAGTTCGACACTGAAGGAGAGGACGCATCAGTTGTCAGAAAACATAAGTTATTTTCGGAAGGTAGAAAGAAAGAAATATGAGCAAAAACATTTAGTGAACTGGCGATTCGCAAGGTTTGAATCGATTTTATGACTGATGCATGCTACATTTGGATCCGTTTGGGGTCCCGTAGACCGATGCACTCACATCTTAACACTACAACTGCTGGGCCTCAATGGACCCCACCCTTGAAGCTAATGAGCAGTGTAATTAATACATTTCATGAATGCTATCGCAAAAATATTAATGTAGGCCTTGGGTAACATTAGAATACTATTTTTATTCTATTTCATATAACACAATAGCATTTTAACTAGTTTGTTACTGTAGGCTATGTGTAAAAACAAAGAAAAACATGTTTTCAAGTGTTCAATCAATTTTATTTGTGGTGTGCCTTTGTTACAACTATGAAACTATGAAAGCATATATGTTGGAACACGGTAACAGCTTATTTTTTATAACAAAAAAAGATATACAAATACCCCAACCACCAAGACGAACGGTCAAATGATGAAAACATCAGTAGCCTAAACATCATTATAAGCGTCAAGTGGCCTTGATAAATAAGGAAACTCAGCACAAAAGCAATAAAGGCATTATAATGAATATAAGCGTCGATATGACAGCGGTCCAAAATATTCAATTATTGTCAGCTCGTGCTTTTGTGCGTCTTCATGCAATGGCATCAGTTGGATTTTATTTAGTGGTTTTCCCTTGTTCTAAGTTGACACAATTTGACATACCTTTGTTTGGTTGTGGTGCGTAATAGTCTCCAGTTTTCTCTTTATTGTGTTCCGTCGTCTTGTCATTCTTCAGCACCCACAACGGCTGTGCAGGTGCCTTATTTTGCGCAGAGGGAGGGAGCGCCGTCTCACTTTGTTCATGGTGCCGGCCAGACTTGTTTTTTTTTCAAGAAACTTGTTCGCCACTAACCACGTTTCCATCCACAGTTTCTATACGAGTAAAGTCATACCATATAAAAAGAAATCACGACAGCTGTGATGGAAACAGATAGTTTCAGTGGAATTTAAACAATTCTGACAGATAATTTGTTCGTTCGACATGGTGGGATCCTTTTGGAAACGCCTTTATGTGCAAATATTGATATAATAACCATCATATCTAAGTACATTTGGAGTCACGCGATGATATGGTGTGTGGTCCTCCCACTATGACTCGGGAAACCATGCGGTTTATTAACTTCACAGGGTGGTGAAAGTGACATGCCCTCCTAAAACTGGTTATAACTCCAGTTCTGTTTGTGATATTAAGATTCTAACACCGATAGTGTGTTACATAGACTTATTTAGGAAAAGTCAATGACTTTGGCATGACTTGAAAAAAAAAAAAAAATATATATATATAAATCATGAGCAGTCAAAATTACTGCTTTAGCGGTTCTAGTGTTAAACATTTGAACCGGGGACCGATGCACATCGGTTTATTGTTACATTCCTATACATAACATAATAATATAACCATTTAGCAGACGTTTATATCCAAAGCGACTTAGTCATGCGTGCAAACATTTTACGTATGGTTGGTCCTGGGAATCAAACCCACTACCCTGGTGTTAGAAGCGCCATGCTCTACCAACTCAGCTACAAAGGACCATAAATACATACATGTGAGCAGACCTGGAGAGGAGGGGCCAGGATTAATATCGATGAGAGATGTGATAATGTGTGTTGTAGAAGTGCTGCAGAGGAAGGAAGAAAAGACAGGCTGGGCTACTTTGGTCTGGACCTGTGGGCATGGCGAGTGACAGCATAGGCAGGAGTTCTCTGCTGGCTACAACACCGGCCCTGAATTTTTCATAGGCCCTATGGTGAGGTGGCCCAGGGACGTTGCGCTAGCGAAGTCTCACCCATGTTCTCTGGAGAGCAGCTCTTCATTAAATGTCCACTGACCTGAGGAACAGAGAGGTTCGAAGAAAACGGTGAGAAAGAAAGAATAATAAATAAATATACATGTATGGACCCTGCTGAAAAAACAGCATAGACCAGCATGGTCTGGAGACCAGCCTTCGTTGTGTTTTCGCTGGTGACCAGCCTTCGTTGTGTTTTCGCTGGAGACCAGCCTTCGTTGTGTTTTCGCTGGAGACCAGCCTTCGTTGTGTTTTCGCTGGAGACCAGCCTTCGTTGTGTTTTCGCTGGAGACCAGCCTTCGTTGTGTTTTCGCTGGAGACCAGCCTTCGTTTTGTTTTCGCTGGAGACCAGCCTTCGTTGTGTTTTCGCTGGAGACCAGCCTTCGTTGTGTTTTCGCTGGAGACCAGCCTTCGTTGTGTTTTCGCTGGTGACCAGCCTTCGTTGTGTTTTCGCTGGTGACCAGCCTTCATTGTGTTTTGGATACTGTAAACTGGTCACCAGATTTTTGGCTGCTTTTTTCCAGATTACAATTCTGAAGCGTTTACACAAATATTAGCGTCATAGGTCATATAAGGGAACTTTAACTGTGGGAAATCACCTCACTATACTGTGCAATGTACAGCCTTACCTATGGATCTTGGGTCCATGAATATTAGCTACGATGCTAATATTTGTGTAAACTCTTCAGAATTACAATCTGTGGGTGTCACCGAGTAGGCTGAGACCCCATTTCATGGACCCAAGATCCATAAGTAAGGTTGTGCATTATTATTTTATTGATTTATTTTATTATTATAGTGTTGTGCGTCTTCAGGATGCCCAGCCCACATGGGCATATAATACACTGTATTTGCTGTAGCAATATATATATATATATATATATATATATATATATATATATATACATATATACAGTACCAGTCAAAAGTTTGGACACACCTACTCATTCAAGGGTTTTTCTTGATTTTTACTATTTTCTACGTTGTAGAATAATAGTGAAGACATCAAAACTATGAAATAACACATATAGAATCATGTAGTAACCAAAAAAGTGTTAAACACATCAACATTTATTTTATATTTGAGATTCTTCAAAGTAGCCACCATTTGCCTTGATGACAGCGTTGCACGCTCTTGGTATTCTCTCAACCAGCTTCACCTGGAATGCTTTTCCAACAGTCTTGAAGGAGTTCCCACATATGCTGAGCACTTGTTGGCTGCTTTTCCTTCACTCTGCGGTCCAACTCATCCCAAACCATCTCAATTGGGTTGAGGTCGGGTGATTTTGGAGGCCAGGTCATCTGATGCAGCACTCCATCACTCTCCTTCTTGGTCAAATAGCCCTTACACAGCCTGGAGGTGTGTTGGGTCATTGTCCTGTTGACAAACAAATGATTGTCCCACTAAGCGCAAACCAGATGGGATGGCGTATCGCTGCAGAATGCTGTGGTAGCCATGCTGTTTAAGTGTACCTTAAATTCTAAATAAATCACTGACAGTGTCACCAGCAAAGCACCCCCACACCATCACACCTCCTCCTCCATGCTTCACGGTGAGAATCACACATGCAGAGATCATCCGTTCACCTACTCTGCGTCTCACAAAGACACGGCGGTTGGAACCAAAAATCTCAAATTTGGACTCATCAGACCAAAGGACAGATTTCCACCTGTCTAATATCCATTGCTCATGTTTCTTGGCCTAAGCAAGTCTCTTCTTCTTATTGGTGTCCTTTAGTAGTGGTCTCGACCATGAAGGCCTGATTCACACAGTCTCCTCTGAACAGTTGATGTTGAGATGTGTCTGTTACTTGAACTCTGTGGGCTGCAATTTCTGAGGCTGGTAACTCTAATGAACTTATCTTCTGCAGCAGAGGTAACTCTAGGTCTTCCATTCCTGTGGCGGTCCTCATGATAGCCAGTTTCATCATAGCGCTTGATGGTTTTTGCGACTGCACTTGAAGAAACTGTTCTGTATTGACTGACCTTCATGAGTTAAAGTAATGAAGGACTATCGTTTCTCTTTGCTTATTTGAGCTGTTCTTGCCATAATATGGACTTGGTCTTTTACCAAATAGGGCTATCTTCTGTATACCCACCCTACTTTGTCACAACACAACTGATTCGCTCAAATGCATTAAGAAGGAAATAAATTCCACAAATTAACTTTTAAGAAGGCACACCTGTTAATTGAAATGCATTCCAGGTGACTACCTCATGAAGCTTGTTTAGAGAATGCCAAGAGTGTGCAAAGCTGTCATCAAGACAAAGGGTGGCTATTTGAAGAATATAATAAAAATCTATTTTGATTTGTTTAACACTTTTTTGGTTACTACATGATTCCATATGTGTTATTTGATAGTTTTGATGTCTTCACTATTATTCTACAATGTAGAAAATAGTAAAAATAAAGAAAAACCCTTGAATGAGTAGGTGTTCTAAAACTTTTGACCAGCAGTGTATATATATACAGTTGAGTTCAGAAGTTTACATACACCTTAGCCAAATACATTTAAAATGATTTTTTCACAATTCCTGACATTTAATCCTAGTAAATATTCCCTGTCTTAGGTCAGTTAGGATCACCACTTTATTTTAAGAATGTGAAATGTCAGAATAATAGTAGAGAGAATGATTTATTTCATATTTTATGTCTTTCATCACATTCCCAGTGGGTCAGAAGTTTACATGCACTCAATTAGTATTTGGTAGCATTGCCTTTAAATTGTTTAACTTGGGTCAAACGTTTCGGGTAGCCTTCCACGAGCTTCCCACAATAAGTTGGGTGAATTTTGGCCCATTCCTCCAGACAGAGCTGGTGTAACTGAGTCAGGTTTGTATGCCTCCTTGCTCACACACGCTTTTTCAGTTCTTCCCACACATTTTCTATAGGATTGAGGTCAGGGCTTTGTGATGGCCATTCCAATACCTTGACTTTGTTGTCCTTAAGCCATTTTGCTACAACTTTGGAAGTATGCTTGGGGTCATTGTTCATTTGGAAGACCCATTTGCGACCAAGCTTTAACTTCCTGACTGATGTCTTGAGATGTTGCTTCAATATATCCACATAATTTTCCTTCATCATGATGCCATCTATTTTGTGAAGTCTACCAGTCCCTCCTGCAGCAAAGCACCCCCACAGCATGAAGCTGCCACCCCCATGCTTCACGGTTGGATGGTGTTCTTCAGCTTGCAAGCAACCCCCTTTTTCCTCCAAACATAACGATGGTCATTATGGCCAAACAGTTCTATTTTTGTTTCATCAGACAACAGGACATTTCTCCAACAAGTTTTTGCTTTGTCATTATGGGGTATTGATTCAATAGGATATTTTTTTCTTTAATCCATTTTCGAATAAGGCTGTAATTTAACAAAATGTGGAAAAAGTCAAGGGGTCTGAATACTTTACGAATGCACTGTAGCTATATATATATATATATATATATATATATATATATATATTAATATATTTTTTTATTGGAGTTGCTTCCAGAAGTGATACTTCAAAAACCAGTTAATCAGTCCACCATTACAATGATAGCGCAAGTAGTACAATTCAGGTATTGATGTATATGGCAAAAACACATGGATTATTGGTGGTTGGATCCTATGGCCTCCTAATAATCACTTCTGAGAGACAGTAATTCTATACAGGGAAAAGAGAGACCCAGAGAGAATGTATAAGCTTTAAAAATCCACTTTCCTATGATCTTGAAAATCAAACCATTCCCTTTCGTCCACAATCTTTAAAGAGGTGCAATTAAGGAGGTAAAATGAGAATATTTTTGTCTTTAGTGTCCCTCTGGTAAACATAACAGTTTGGAGCAATTAACCAACAGCTAATGAGCAAAGTGGGGTTCTCCCTCAATATCACACCATTGTTCATTTGCGTTTTTTAATTAATGGGGTTTGAAGTAAAAATCGCAAAAGTTTTTAATTGTTTTTCTTTGGGGGGGGATCAGAGCGTTAATTATAAGAAGGGCTTTAAAGTGTGGAGGATTTAGGGTTTTAATTAAAGAGGAATTTGTCAAGACTGATGCGACCAATAGACTGAGTTCAAATACGATCCTCTGTTATTCCCCCCTTTCCTGTCCATCTTTCTTTTACTCCACTTCTCTGTCTCCCTTGCCATCTTTCGTTCCCCTCTCCTTCTCTTTCGTACTCGTATCTTTCCACCATCTCCTGCCATCTCCCCCCCCTCTCTCTCTCTCTCTCTCTCTCTCTCTCTCTCTCTCTCTCTCTCTCTCTCTCTCTCTCTCTCTCTCTCTCTCTCTCTCTCTCTCCCCTCTCTCTCTCTCTCTCCCACCCCCCCCTCTCTCTCTCTCTCTGGTGTTGTTGTCTCTCTCAGTGCTGTGCAGTGTGTGGGTATCAGAAGGAGGATTATGAGTTTCTCTGAGCTCTATTCTGAAATGGGAAAGATGAGGGGTGGATGGGGAGGGGGGCTCAGTCACTCAACTGGATTCCCCAGATTGAATTAGTGAGGTTTTAGAAGAGTAAGAGTTTTTGGACACAGTGTTCCTCCCTTTTTCCTCTTTACTTCTTTTCTTCCCCTGCTGCTGTTCTCTCTCTCGCTCTTGCTCTCTCTCAAGTCATTACTCTCCTGCTCTCTCTTGCATTCACTCTTCTCGTCTCTATTTTGTTTTCCTCTCCCTCAGTCCCCCTCTCCCTCTATCCCTCTATCCCTCTCTCCCTCCCTCCCTCTCCGTTAATAGCGTATAAGATTGTTTTTATACCAATGATACATTTAGCTGAGTGATTAACACAGTGTGAAACGTGATTACATTGCATTGCTGATTGGCTGAGCAGATGCCCTTTACCAGAGGGACTTTGCTAGGTTACATCTTTACACGTAGCTTTCACCACAGCTGGGATTTCACCAGAGGAATCCAGGTTAATTTCCTTGATTGGGGATATAGACAAGTTATTCCAGAGGGAATTCAACCTTTAATCGCCTTATTACAGCTGACACCATCTCTCTCTCTCTCTCTCTCTCTCTCTCTCTCTCTCTCTCTCTCTCTCTCTCTCTCTCTCTCTCTCTCTCTCTCTCTCTCTCTCTCTCTCTCTCTCTCTCTCTCTCTCTGTCTCTCTATTTCTCTCTCAGCAGCCTGTTTGCAAAGTAAATTTCAGCTGCTGCTGGGAAGGTGTCCTGGTCCGTCAAGGTTTCCGTGGTGACAGGGAAGACAGGGTCATCCCATTACAATGTTTGCCTATCACTGGGATTAATGGGCCGATAGTAGCACTCCCATTTGCGTCAGGAACAGTGGCCACCACCTCTCCCTTTCTCACTCAGCAGGGACGGAATAATATTAAAGAATAATAACAAGAAAAATAGCTGACCTCCCGTTGTTTTTGTGCCTGTGCCAGTGTTATTACGCCAATCAATGTCACTACACATTCCAATAGATGAATGTGGTTTCCCATGGTTTGTTGTATGCATAATAATATTGCCGATACCAGTTCATTTCAGCACAATCTAATCTAGCAGCCACTTAAAACACACACAACCACATTGGAGAGACGTGCCCCCTCAAGATATACTGTATTTCCACTGAAAACAATCTGCAGACCGAATCCAATCATGATTAAACAACCTGACCCAGCTTTCATCCACTGCCTAATCAGCAGCAATCGGTCCAGCTCTATGTTGATCCCCCTCTCCCTCTCCTATCCATCTCCCTCCTGCTCATTTTCTCTCCCTCCTTTTTCCTGGGAATGGTAGGGGATGGGGAGGATTAACCCATTTCAACCTCTTCCCCCATCCCTCTATCTTTTTAACTTTGTTGCCCATCACATACTAGTGCTCCTTATCTGTTTATCCCTCTCCCTCTAATCATCATTTATTTATCTCCATCCGTTGCTCTCTGCGTTAATGTATTTTCTTGCCTTTATCAGGATCTTTCTCTCTCATGTCTCTTTATGACTCTCTACAAGTAAATATAAGTGCAAGGCGTAGCGCTATAGATTCAGGGGTGTGTCAGAAATATTTTTGCTATTTTCACTATCACAATTATCATTGCACTTTTGATGAATAAACAAGATGTGGGTGTGTCGAGGCTTGGCCCCTCACTGGCCAATCAGAACCTGCTCCATGGCGAAATATGTGGTTGCTTCAGGTTGTGTATTTACTGTTTTTTATGTGTTGCCTTGGAATCAACTCCAATTCCAATGTTAGTCTGTTATAGTTTGTTAAATGGCTTACAGAAACGAAATAACAAAATGTAGACCTATCCCATTTTTGCTAAATAGGTTAACTTGAACCCATTTGCAGTCCACATTGTTCTAGGTAATTGCATGACTTCAATAGCATTCACAGTGCACGCGCTTAACAAAAAACAACAATAAATATATGTAAAATGTAACAATATCAGAAAATCACCAGGATAAAAAATTCACGCATTGCTGCATTGCTGTTGAACCAGCCTTCGTTATAGTAGGCCTAAAGGAGGGCTTGGGTTTTGAACATATGAAACAGAAAACAGATTACAGATAACTTCTAAATATGAGGTTCACCGGTATTCACTGAGGTTCTCATCTCTCCTTTCATGATGGGCATGGACACATAGCCTACATCATAGAGGGGGTTTTACGCACGTCCAAAACGTGGCTAAAATAATGTGGGCCTGCCTTTAATGCATAGATCAAAAGGGAATGTCAGCTCACTGTTTTACTCCACTCAAACTTGATATTTTAATAAAGCTTTGGTGATTAAGATTTATTTACAAGCGGTCTCAGGAGCCAAACCCTTTATCGACAGTCTTGACTACTTTGCGATTGCATTGGGCAGACAAAAAAAACTTAATTGAGAGGAAGTATCACGTTTCAGGTGAAGACACAGATGCAGACAGTGTCGAAGTAACAAAAGTGTATTACAAAAACAGGGGGCAGGCAAACTACAGGTCAAGGGCAGGCAGAAGTCAGTAATCCAGATCAGATTCCAAAAGGTACAGAACGGCAGGCAGTCTCAAGGTCAAACAGAGAACACATGGATAAATACACTGGGGATAATGGGGAAGATGGGCGACACCTGGAGGGGGGTGGAGACAATCACAAAGACAGGTGAAACAGATCAGGGTGTGACAGGAAGGGAGGCTATGCCTGGTTTTTAATCAAATAAAATGAAATGACTAAAAACATTAGTTTTTTATGTTTCTAAATACCAAGTATACAGGCACCAAAAGGACATTAGCCTACTCTTGTTCCATGCGCATATGGGCAGTGTGCGTCACAGCTGAATAGGCTGCGTTTCCACTGTCACAATTCATGCCATAACCAACTGCGTTACCACTAAAACCAGCTTTTGGTTGGTCTTAAATATCCCTATCAGCATTTCCTGAAATTAGCACTTTGGATCATGTTTTTAAGGACACATCTCAAATATTTACACCCCGCCCATCTGAGCGCAAGCGAGCTGATATAAAACAGTAAATTGCTGAACCTGTTGTTAGGTCTGGAAAATGCCAGTGCGCCAGTTTTTGCATGACGCAATTGCAAACAAACATGCGTTTGACACTAGCGCCGCCTTAACGCCAGCCAAATATAGAGGCCCAAGGCTGCTAGTACAGCACATTCTGTACATTCCTTACAGTAGCTACAGATGTTATATTTTCTACAACAATAGCAAATGTGATTGAGGCCTCACTTCGGTCAATCTCAGGAAAAGGAAAACCATGCTACAGATTCACTCAAGGAGTGTTTACGCTGTATAGGAATTATTAACAGTGTTAAAACTGACACCTGCAAGCTGTTCCTACTTGGAGCCATTGTTAGTGGATAATGACTCAAAACTACACCTGTCCTTGACATACAGCGTAAACATTCTCAGTGTACATGCAGTGAGGTTGTTTTCTTTTATATGTAATTAATTGGGGCCAGAATCTTGAAAAACACAGTGCCATGTTACAATTGCCCTATACAGTGACAGGTTTTAGTTGGGCAGTCTGTCATATTGTAAACAACAGGAAGTGGAGGCTGTATTTCCTGTGTGTCTGTGGACTGAAGGCCCTCTGTAGGGGACATTATCTAGTTATGACCTAGTAGCCTGGCAACATAGGTTTTGTTTTGAGGGCAGGATAGCCCTTCCCTGTGCTTTTCTTTCTGTGGAGTGATTCACAATGGTGGATGGAAGGAAGTCATCATGTCTTTAGCCTCTAACTGGCTGTGGTAGGGTGACAGAGAAGGACACACTGCAGGGTTAATCGACTCACACTGGTCGACTTTGCAGGGTGAAGAGAGGAAGAGGGATGAGGGAGATGGGATAGGGAGAGAGAGGTGTTCAGTTAGAATAGCAAATGAGGAATGAGAAATGGCGACAAGGAGAGAGGAATAAAGCAGGAATAGTGGAATCCGGGAATGAGTGAGAAAGATAAGGAGAGAGGTGAAAGAATGGGAGAGAGTGAATGAGGGAGGGAGACAAGGAGAGAAAGAGGGAGATGGTGAACGGGAGGGGAGGGTGCAAGAGATTGATGAGCAAGAGCGAGAAACTAATTCTCACTTCACTCTGGGCTGGAAGATTAAGGAAGATTAGAGAGATAGAGAAAAGGAAGGGAGAGATGGACTGATAAGTTATACCGCATGCCAGCCAGAGAGAGATCTTTCAATGCCTAATACCCTGAGAGGGAGCGCGAAAGAGAGAGAGGGAAAGAGAGAGAGGGAGGAGGAAAGAGAAAAGGAGATAGTGGGAGGGAGAGAATGAAATGGAAGAGATGTATTGTGTGTGTGAGAGAGACAGAATTGGAGCGATAAATGGATAGATGGATCAGAAGAAAGAGAGAAATGCTGGATCAGAGGACTCTTAATGGTAGTGGTCCGTGAGAGTGATGTCCTTGTATTAGTGGCCATTTACATGAGTGTGTAGTAATCCTGGCTGGTCTGTGGGGTGGAGATAATAACAGAGGTACAGTATCCAAGTCCTTTATAGCTGCAGAACTCTATGCCCTCTCAGTCTAATACTATCCTCCAGTCCAGAGGATGCAGACACTTTTCCAGTCAGTTAGTGGACATTTCAGCACCTTTGTCATTCTGGTATTTCTACTCCAAGAACCAACCCTTCTCTTCTCATCCCCTCTTCACCATGCCCAAACACGGACACTCATGAATGTTCTCCCTCTTATTCTATCTTATGTTCTCCAGCTTCAGGTCCATCCCCAAACATAGGCCTGTGCCCAATATTAGGGAGAGTGTTATACTGCACGCACACACACACTTGAACTTACACACACACCCTAACACTCAACTTAGTCTCAGAAGCCGCCGTAGCAGACTCAATCCTTCATGGAGGATTACAGCGTAAGCTTCTCCACGGCGATAGATGCAGTTTTATGGAAAAGCACAGGGCTTTTTAGAAGAGTTGCCCTACGAGCTGTACATTAGCAGAAAGTGGATTCTCCACCTCTGCAGTGTCCTCATTACCGTCACGATCTCCCCCTCAAGCGCTGACCGCGTGCTATGGTTGGTCTTTGACCATCACCCTCTGCGCCCCTGCCACCTGCCCCCTGCCCTTGCAGAGTGGGATGATTTCAAACGTGCTGAGAAATTGACCTTGGGGTAGGGACGGGATTGTTGGTGTATGTGTGTCTGTCTCAGTGTGTGTGTGTCTCGTCATCTTGAGCTGCTTGCTGGAAGCGAGCCAGAGAACCTACACACCATCACCCAGCGTGACAACGCTCCCCACAGAATACGGCCCTGAAATACGACCCCGAACAAACTTTGATCTCATACATCACCGCATGACACAACACTGAGCTAACCAAACTCGGAAACTTGCAGCTCGGAAATCCCTAACGTTTATCCTCTAACCCAACCCACAACTTTGAACTAAAAACAGGATCTAAAATTAAATTAGAAAAAAACTCTGAGACAAAACCCAACATAAGCCACAAAGGAAAGTGAAGTAGAATACGCTAAACAAAGGTCATTCATCATTGTCACTTTAGTTACCTCTCCTTGGTTAGCACGCTGCGCACATACACACACACACCTCCACATTACACAGAGTGGGGCCCCACGATGCTACCTGGCTAGCTGAGAGCACAAAGAAGACACTTAACTGCTCCCTCTGAGAAAAAAGAAAGAGAAAACAAACAAACAAACTGACCCAAATAGAAAAAGACAAAAACAAAATGCATTTGAGATTGGGGCAAATCATTAGAATTTCAAAAATATCTGTCACCAGTGAAATAAAGCTGAACAGGACCGAGGGAGCATGAAAGTCAGACAGAAGAGGAGATATATGCTAATAAGGCTGGGACTTTGTGACTCCAACAAGGGGGATTAAAAAGTGTGGCAGCAGAGAGAGAGCGAGAGGCTCCCAGGCCCAGAGCACAACACAAAACTAGCTCAGCTCAACAGTACCATGCAAATATAATAATATAGTGCTACAGTAATATGGTATGACAACACAGCAACACTCCAGGCTATAGCCTACTGACCAACGCACAACTAAGGTAAATTATTCATCAGATGTTACGCAGTTAAAACAAGTACCAACATAGGCCCTACACAGACCTCAAAGCTTACTACATTATATAACATTTGTGGTATCATGCCAGTCATGCTCTAGTGTAGATTGATGTAACATCACACAAGACAAGTACAGAGTGGCATCAAACACTACCACTGAGCGCAAGACTAATTTGACTCCATGTAAGTGTAGCAACACATTAGTATGTTACTAGGCAACAACCCCCACCACTATTTAACAATCGAAAAGACATAGCTGAGGGAGTTCTTGAAGAAACTTTCTATTGAACAGCGCATGCAGCGGAAGACTATCGATCTGGATCAGGCGTTAGAAAACGTGGCCGTTTGCTCCTTTCGCTGTGCTGCCTGTAGATGTAATGAATACTCAGGGAGAAAAAGGTATAGATTCACGCGCAGAGCGCGGCAGGTGTTTATTTCACCTGGAATCGTGGTCACAGGCAGGCAATGGTCATACACAGGTAGGCAAACAGGCAGGAGAATCAAAAACTAGGCCTGAAGGCTATAACTGGTTCTCACAACTGAGCTAGGAAACGGCTTAGTAGAGTCAAAACGAACAATACCTCACAAGGCACAAACAGAATGAACTGAACTAAATAAGGAGCTGATGAGACCAGGTGAGTAACTAACACAGGTGAAATCAATGAACAAAAATGAAAGACAGGGCTACGTTCAAGAACACAAAGAAACAGGGCTACGTTCAAGAACACGAGGTGAACTAAGAAAATAAATACAGAACCCTGCAGTAGAGATATTATTGAGGGGTTTTAATGAAAGTGAGTTCTACTGTAAATTGATTTGCGCGTCCTGAAAAATAGTCATTATTCGGTCTCTTCTTCACGGGCTATAGCCTTGTCGTCTCTCTTTGTATAGTGTCGTCTCCTGTCCATTGGTCCGGGGTGTATTCTAATCCCAACCTTGGGCACTTTGGTGTTTATTAATCTTGGAGTAACCAGCAGTGCCTGCAGTCTCCCTGGTAACGCCCTTGAAGCGTAAACAGGCAAGGAGGAAGTAGAGGTTTTGTCTTTTTAATAATAAAACGTACAATATATTGTAATGGCCTCCCTTTTCTATGAGGAAGGACAAACTTTTTTGTTGTTGTTGACGTACGCGTGTTTCAATGTCAAAACGTGTGTGTGTGTGCCTGTGTGTGTATGTGTTGTGGATGGTATGGAATGGGTTGGGGATGCGTCAAGGATATTGTTAGACACAAACTCCTGTGCATTAACAACATTCTGTTCACATGCACGCACACCCACACACACACATGCACACCCACACTTTGCTGCAGGGAGAGTGTTCATGGTTTACGGGGGACGTTCTCTAAAATGTCAGGCAGTTTTGAGAAGATCAGAAAGCTTTTTAATGTGAGGCAGAAGAGGAAGAAAGGCAGTCTTGATGGGCATCAGGTGTAATTTCTGTAAATGCCTCTGCAGCCTGAGTGACTCACCACTCCTCGGTGTCCATGTGGTGAATTTCTACCAAGGAGACCTTGACACAGACCAGTAGAGCTGTCGGGTACATAAACACCCCTCTGACCTTAGGTTATCATTGTGCATGTAGATCACTGAAGCTTAATAAGACCTTCAACTTTTGTTATTGAAATGCAGAAGAGGTATGATGCCCAGGTGTAATGCTTGTTAGTCGGTGTCTGAGTATAGAGTCATAGTATGTGTGGTAAAAGCTCGGTAGCATGTTCCACCGTGCAAATACACAACTTTTCTCTCCATGTTAAAACCATAGATCTCTGGTGGTTTCCCGTGAGAATGAACTCAGGCAGTGCAGGGAGGGAATCCGTTTATTAATTATTTAGCACTTGAATGGATGTGAATGCTGATCATAAGAATGTGCTAAATCACATCCTTAGAGGGGTCATGGTTAGATTAATAGTATATCCCTGTACTCAAACACTTAGCTCTAAACAGGTGTTCATTTCATAGTAATCAGATTGGTAATGTTTTTAGATCGTGCCAGTGGGCTGTAGCAGTGTAAGAATGGATGGCGAATGAATTATCTTTTCCCTAGAGGTTCTTAAAGCAACGTGATGACATTGTGAATACTCTGCTAGTCCTGGTACTATATACAGTCTCTCATGAACAGTTTCACTTGATCCTATTGTTAGCTGGAAATGTTCTATTGCTATAACCTTTGACCCAGCTGTAGAACACTGACCAATCTGGGACCCTGTGGATCATAAGCCCTTCTTTGTCTTTGTATTACAGTGATCATTTTTATTCTAAGCTCAGAGCCGGCCCCGAAGTGGACTTATCATTCTGCACTTATCAAAACGAGGACTTCGTGTGGATGACTGGATTACACGCTTCTGTTCTACTTTCCGTTGGTCCCTTTGTTGTTTTCCTTCATTTTCTTTCTTCTCTCTCTGTCCTGACGAACCCACATCTCAGGGGATGTGCCTCTTCAGGCTTGGCAGGGAATGGCCGGTGACTGCTTCCCAATGCCCATGCAACTGTGACGCTCACCGCTCACTTTTACCGTCTTGCGACAGATTAAACCTGCAGCCCAGACACAATCAGGGCATGGTAGATGAATTCCATCTGCACAGATTTATCCTCCACATTTTCGTTGAGGAGGAGCGAGAAGGAATGACTCCTCATCCTCCAGATTCACTGTGCTGCTTTATGAGCTCCACACTTTTTGATAGGTCTGCTTTTATCTGTTGAGGTTCAAGACAAGGCCAGGGCTATGTGTGTTCAATGGCTTTATGCTCTTAAAAACGTAGTGAAGGTCTCCCAAGACTGACCTGTTTTGCTTGTGGCAGCCTCTTTTATCTCCTCTCCTCTCTGTTGTTTGTTTCTCCATGCATAATTCTGAAGGCGACTGTTCTTAGAAAGGCGGGTTGTCTCTTTCTTCTCTAAGTCTTGTGGGTCCAGAGGCGGTCCCCTGAGCTTTCTACCTGGAACGGTTCAACAGGGACAACATACACATAAGTGGCATGAAGAGGATATATTTGTTTGTGTGGGGTTTGTGGCGGTGTCTTGCTTGCGGTATAGCGGTGTGTGCGTGTGTGTGTTGAGAAGAGACTGTGTTTTATGTATTTGTATTCATATTTTCTTCAGTGTTTGGAATTAGGAGATAATCGCTATATTTTTGTTTTTGTGCAGCTGTGATAAAATATATGTGTGTGTTTGTGTGAGAGAGGGGGCTCCAGAGAGGAAGGGAGAGCTAGACAGCACGGACGGAGGTGAATCGTAATTACACTTTTCAGTCTCGTTAAGTTGGTGACAGCCTTCACTGCAACGCGGCTTCCTGCAATCGATGGTGGAGATCTGCCTCTAATACTAACGAACCAAAAGATCGTTTGAGTTTGGGGCCCAAGGAAGGGAAAAATTCATTAAGATATTTATGGCCCCAATTAATCAGTTCAGCGAGAAACTCTGTGCACCCGGGGGGCGAATGGAACACGACAGGAAGCAGAGGAAAGTTAAAAGATGAGAGGGTGTTCCACTGTCTACATACCGCACGCCCCCTACTCACCTTTACCCCACTGTGAGGAGCCGTTAACCCTGGGGTAGCTGTTCTCATCCCAGGGACACTAAAGCTCATCAGCGTCTGGATGAGGAAGTAGGGGAGGCAGGGCCTGGCCTGGTAGTCACACAGGTTGGTTGTCACAGTGCTTATAACCTGGACAGTGCTCTGAATTGTGTTGAATGTAGAAATGTGTTATTAGAGATTAGTTTATTAGAGAGCAATGTTGTTCATACATGTCGACATCACACAACTTTGAGGTGAGGAAAATACCCTCCAGAGGCTCCAGATTTGTAGTTATGAACACAGTGACAACCAACCTGTGTGACAACCAGCCCCTGTCTCCCCTACTTGATACCGTTGGGGATATCAAGCACGTCACCTGGAGCAGAATGAGGGTGTATATTGATATTAGACACAGCATGAGTAACACATTCAACCTATTATCATGAGTAACACATGCCATGTTTTCAACCAACCAACGTATGGTACTACATGTTACATCATCCACTCATTACAACAATGAGTCACAGTCTTTAGACTACTCTGAGCCACTCTGTTCGACAGCAGAATACAGTCCAGGTACATACGTGGATCAGTTGAAGGACTGCACTGACCCAATAAAGTCACTGGGAAACCACAGTCTGACACAACATCCCAGATAGACACCAGTAATGAACTCCTCTCCCAACCACTAACAACCATGCATCGATATTCTGACCTGCTACCTGCCCTCAGTCCGTTAACAAAGTGCCCAGGGCAATGATCGCCTGGCCGACAAGTTCCCTGACAATATGTTCCTCCTGGACAGAGTGGGTGTCATTGAGCCTGGGTGAAAGGTCGTTCTGATTGGATCTTCACACTGCAGTAGCCTATATGTGTGGTAGCACTACTGGAAATACAGACAGACATATTCAATGAATGATACCCTGTTAACTTGTGTTGTGGTACTTTAGTCAATAAATATTGTGATTGTGAACATGAAATGTTCCACTTGATATATGAGAACTATATAGGTTTTCTAATGGGATGTTGTGTCATCAATATGGATGCCAGACACCTGTCAATTCCAATGTCACTGGGCCGTCAAAGGGAGGGGGTTGGCTGATTGATTGGAGTTAGTGAGAGCACAGAGGGCGAGGGACGACAGCACCATGATTGACGCGGAATGAGGAAAGGAGAGGAAAGACGAGCAGGGGAAGGGATAGCGGACTAAAACAAACCTGGGGCAGATAAAGATGGAGAGACAGTGATGGATAGATAGGCAGAGAGAGAGACATGGGTGGTGAGTGGAAGAAGACGAGGAGGAGGAGGAGGAAGGTTTTTTCTTCAGAAAACGATTTGTTTAAATGGAGAGAGTGAAGTAAGGAAAGAGGACAAGAGAGGGAGAAAGGGTGAAGGAGGAATCTTTTGGGATTATTTGGACTTCATTCATGCCCCAATGAATGTACTGACAGGATCTGTCTGCACCACAACACTGCTGACGTGTCACACACCCCAACACACTACACTGCACAAGACAGCACATAGTTAAAGAGAAACACTACACAACTCACAAAATAACTTCAAACAACAAAAGTGCACAAAATCAAGAGCACAAATCAGTATTGCGCATGACAACACAGTGCGACCTACTGAACACTATCGTCACTCAGTGTAACAACAACTATCTGACTTTGCCATACGACGCACCAGTGCTTGTGTAAATGTGATTGCTGCACCGTTAGTTGATCTGTCCTGCTTGTTCATCTGTGCGTTATCCTACCTACCTTGCTGTGTCGCTCCGCTTTTAATTAACACAGTGGGGTGATTAAAGTTTTAACTTAATTATCTTTATCCTTTCTCTCAGGGTGTTCAACCCTCCGTGGGAAAGTGAACAAGACATTCTGCAAGAGGGGAAAAAAACAGCAGAGAGGAGCTGTGAATAGATCGAGAAAGATATTCAACGCGGCACCTGCCCTCCATCTCAGTGTGAAGGGCACGTAATGGAAGAGTGAGAGGGAGGTACAAGGAAAGAGAAATAGAGGAGAGAATGAAGACAACCGGAAAACAAGTATTTCCTTACATCAAGCGTCACTCAAACTAGGACATCTCACCACTGGACAAGATGATTACCAGGAATCTGCTCCTATTGGTCTCACTGTGTCTGTGGGAGGGGCTTATGGGAGGAGGATCAGCCACTAAGAATGTTAGGAGAAGAGGAGTGGGTGGGACTCACATGCTGAAGCTAGGGGAGAACAGAGTAGCCGACCAATGGGATTCAAGCGTGGATTCAAACGTGCTGCCCATGGTGACTCTTAGAAACTTAATTGGTCATGAACAGGGGGGTGATAGTGGCTCTATCTCTCACACCAAAATACCCCAGAATCATGCAGCCATGCCATCTAATAAGGAGAGGCAGGCTTTTAAACCTAATCCAGTTCTGGACTTGGAAGAAGATCCTGTCAAAAAAGGGGAATCAACTCTGTCTGTGTCACCCAATAACAGGGAATCCGTCCAGGAGAAAGAACTTAAAAAGATCAAGAACAGTACAAAGAATGCTGGGACTCCCACCAAAACAGGGAGGATGGAGAAAGTATTCCTAGTCCACCATAGACTAGACCTACACTCCAATAAAACCAGATTCAAATCCATTTCCCGATCCAGAGTGAGACCAGATCTGAGCATTCACACCACAGGGCTGCCAGGCAGAGGACTCACTATGGATTCAACCAGAAAATTAAATGTGACCGGCAGCTATGGTGTCCTGAAACTGCTGTCAAAAGAGAACCTGGTGAGGATTGTGAACTCACAGATGCAGAGTGTTCCGAGTCTGAATAATTTTCAGAGCAAGAGCAGCCGAAGCAGAAAGATAGATTTGATTGATGTGGATCGCCCGATGGAGGCCCTAAAATTACAGAAGCAAGATATGGCTGTTACTCAAAACCACTTCGCATTGGATAATCAAACTGCACTGCCGTATATAAACCCTGTCACAAATCCTGATTCAAGTCTAGAAAAGGCTGTTCACACTTTAAGTGAAGTCACTCTAGATTCTGGTGTGGGAAAAGACAACTCTGAGACGAGGGGTGCAGATAGTACAGGCACTTGGAAGAGCAAACACATCTCTCACCCTCTGCCAACACCTATGAATGAGGTCAGTCTCAACACTGAGAGGGAGGTGACCATCAGTAAGACTGACCCTCCGGCCACGACCAAGCATCTCCCCTCAAGCATCTCTTCTCAGACAAATGCTGGCCCTCCCTCAGTGTTTACCCTGCAGCTCCAGGGAGAGGGGACTCGGAGTGTGGCAGGGGATTCCCATAAGGAGAGTCTTCTTCACACAGCCACACCAGGACTCAAAATCCTCAGTCCAAGTGCCACTCAAAACCCTGAAGGTGGCGCCACAGAGCCAATCGACAGCAGCCATGTCCTCAAACTCCGCCCAGGACCACACTGGGGCAAGGCAGCCAGTGGGGGGATGACAGTCGAGTCCCATCCCGGGAATGGGCGGGGCCTGGTGTTCCAAGAGGCGGAGTCAGATGAGGAGGAAGAGGGCCGTAGTCAAATGGATGGGGAGGGGACTCGGTCACGCAGCAGGAGGAGTTGGATCTGGAACCAGTTCTTTGTGATTGAAGAGTACAGCGGGCCTGAACCGGTGCTCATCGGACGGGTAAGAGGAAACTTTATTAACTATTCATTAGAGTTATGAATCACTTTATGTGTAACTTATTTTGAGCCAAGGGTCTCTAACTCTAACTCCAACTATAATAATATAATATAATAATATAATATGCCATTTAGCAGACGCTTTTATCCAAAGCGACTTACAGTCGTGCGTGCATACATTTTTGTGTATGGGTGGTCCCGGGGATCGAACCCACTACCTTGGCGTTACAAGCGCCGTGCTCTACCAGCTGAGCTACAGAGGACCACACTCTCAACCCTATCACTGGCACACTTGGCTCAACTAATTGTGGTCCTGACAGAAGACCATGATTAGTTGAATCAGGTGTGTTAATGCTGGGCAAGTACAAAAGCCTGCACACCAACTCCAGGACCAGAGTTGAAGACCCCCCCAGTTCTGAACTGTCCTAATTCAACCCTAACATTAATCCACTTTATGTACACTGGTGGGACTATCTCATTGTCCTCAGCAGCTGGAGGGTTTGTTTTGTATGTGTCGTAAACCTTCAATTGGTCCCGTGTAGCTCAGTTGGTAGAGCATGGCGCTTGCAACGCCAGCGTTGTGGGTTCGATTCCCACGGGGGGCCAGTATGAAAAAAAATGTATGCACTCACTAACTGTAAGTCGCTCTGGATAAGAGCGTCTGCTAAATGACGTAAATGTAAAATGTACAGCAGCCCAGTCTACTGTGGTGCCTTCCAATCCTCATGAAGACTTAGATTAATCACTGAGGCTCAACAAAACCCTTAAACCATACGGGCCCCTGGGACCAATCATGACTAGCACCAATCTACACACACCAATGGAAATTGACATCTTCATGAGAATTAATGAGCTCAGTTTTTCATTACGTCACTGATCCCGAAGGTAGTAGTCAAAGTTTTCTCTCATTTCACTCCATGTCAGGACCTTTCAATTCTTCCCACTCGTGGCCAGCAGTCCAGTAGGTCCGGTAGAATGATATTTCAATCAGGTTGATTTACATTTACGTCATTTAACAGACGCTCTTATCCAGAGCGACTTACAGGAGTAATTAGGGTTAAGTGCCTTGCTCAAGGGCACATTGACAGATTTTCACCTAGTCGGGTCGGAGATTCGACTCAGCGACCTTTCGGTTACTGGCCCGACTCTCTGAACCGCTAGGCTACCTGCCGCCCTTGATACATCGTACAATCATAGATTTATCACTACTACATTTACCACCTCAAAACACTACCAGAGGCTGTATTTCTCCCCCTTCGCTCTGTGTAACCTACTCATCCTGCTCCATTGGTTTTCAAAGACTACTGTGGATGTGGGTTAGGCCATGAGCATACTCAAGCTCTCGCTGTACTTAACCGTATAGTTGTACTGTGTTGATACGCTGCTGTGTAGATGGCTAATGTATAAGTCAGTGTGGCCAGTTTGCTGAGCAAATGAATAGTAATGATTCTGTGTGAGTGCTGCGGGCTGTCAGACAGCACTGAGGGAAAAAGAGAGAGGGGAAGAAGCCTCGCTCTGTGGGAAATGTCTCACTGTCTGCAGATGCTATTTTAAAAACGCTTAGGCCAAATTGCTTCACAGTTTATATCTAGCTGTACAGACAGTCAGGCAGGGGCCCTCTCCGACTGAGACAGGAGTCTGTAAGTAGCCTACTTACAATTAGGGAATGCTTAATATGGGCACCTCAATCAGGCCTTCTAGTACATGATGTATGATGGATGACAAATTGCCCAAATTGATACAGAACGGGCAAGGACAAAATGCATGAGCTCAATGTCCAGTGGTACAGATGGCCAGCATTGTAAGTCATTAGTTCCAATATGCTCTGGTGAGCAGGTATTTATGCCTGCAGATTGTATTGAGCTCTATGAGGGAACACAGCCAGACCACACACACGTGCCATATGATATTGCTGACACTTGGAGTCCTCCCAGAACACCAATTGTGTGTGTGTGTGTATGTGTGTGTGTGTGTGCCTGTGTGTGTAATTTATATCAGAGTGTATCAGAGCTGTACATACAGGCATAATGCTCTTATACATCTTATTATGAATGTTTAATCTTCCTGCTCTGACCCAGTATAGGCTACAGGCTGTACAGGCTACAGACTCAGCTGCAACACACTGAAGATCAATAGGGACATGATTCTTTGCTTCTCCTTATTAGAGAGATGATTATGGTTAGATGATAGAGACTCTGATGATGAACATAGAGGAATATACTGTATAGACTGCCAGTGCTTGTGCCAGATGCATTGCAGTTCAAGGTCTTAGCCAAGAAAGACAAACAGACACGCACACACACACACACACACACACACACACATACATACATACACACACAGACACACACGCACACACAAACAGACAGACTCACAGACATGTACGCACGCACACACACACACACACACACACACACACACACACATACACACACACACATTACTATGTATTGCTATATACAGGAGGATCTGAAATGATTGACACCCTTGATAAACATGAGCAAAAAAAGACTGTATAAAATAAATAATTCAAATACTGAGCTATAGTGTATGCTCAAAGAAATCGGGAAATGATATTATTGTATACTAATACAATTGCTCAAAGAAATAGATTTTGTTTAACAAGTAATATTTTTTTTCTCAAAAAGGTAGGGGTCAAAATGTTTGACACCCCTGTTTTCAATACCTTTCAATACCTCACCTTGTGAGGATAACAGCCCTGAGCCTTTTCCTAAAATGTTTTATGAGTTGGAGAACACATTGGGAGGGATCTTAGACCATTTCTCCATACAGAATCCTTCCAGATCCTTGATATCCTTCGTCTGTGCTTATGGACTGCCCTCTTCAATTCAAACCACAGGTTTTCAATGGTCTTCAAGTCCAGAGACTGAGATAGCCATTGCAAAATGTTGATTTTGTGATTTGTGGATTTTGATGTGTGCTTGCGGTTATTGTCTTGCTGGAAGATCCACCTAAGGCCATGTTTCAGCCTCCTGGCAGAGAAAACCAGGTACTGGGTAAATTTCATGATGCTGTTGACCTTAACAAGAACCCCAGGACCAGTAGAAGCAAAATAGCCCCATAACATCAACGATCCACCACCATATTTTACAGTAGGTATGGGGTTATATTCTACTTATGCATTCTTATTTAGACACCAAACCCACCACTGGTGTGTGTGGCCTAAGAGCTCTATTTCCATGTAATCTGACCAAAGCACCGGTTCCAATCCAAGTGCCAATGCCGTTTAGCAAACTCCAGGCGTTTACATCTGTTGGATGACATGAAAATAGAGCTCTTTGGCCACACACACCAGTGGTGGGTTTGGCGTCGAAATTAGATATTGCTTGTTAAACAAAATCTATTTCTCTGAGCAATTGTATTAGTATAAAATAATATAATTTACCAATTTTTTTGAGCATACGATATAGCTCAGTATTTGAATTATTTATTTTATACAGTCATTTTTCTCATCTTTATCAAGGGTGTCAATAATTCCAGACCTCACTGTACTGCTATACAGCTCTGGAAAAAAAGATGTTTCTTAAATCAGCATGTATGACAGCCATTCCATTGTCTGTTGAATTCCAACACAGGCACACCCCATTCTACTGAATTAGGTACTGATTAGGTGATCACCTGAACCTAATCTTATTTAACGAGGAAAAGTATAAAAACCACTGCTGTGGTCATCACTATCCTCTTGCAATAGGACCAGCTGGATGGCAAAAACAGTGCTAATAGTACCTCAAAAGTAATATTAATCAAAAAATAACTATTGACCATGCCAAAAGAGTTGAAAATGAAAGTTTTGAGTGAGGAAAAGAAGGGTTCAATTTTGGCTTTACTGGCAGAGGGATACAGTGAGCGTCAGGTTGCTTCCATCCATAAAATTTCAAAGATGGCGGTTCATAAGAACAAGGTCAAGCAGCAGACATTGGGGACAACAAAGCTACAGACCGGCAGAGGGTGAAAACGACTCTCTACTGACCGGGATGACCACCAACTCATTCGAATGTCACTCAACAACCGTAGGATGACATCAAGTGACCTACAAAAAGAAAGTCAAACGGCAGCTGGGGTGAAGTGCACACAGTGAGGACGGTTCAAAACAGGCTCCTAGGGGCAGGGCTGAAGTCATGCAAAGCTAGAAAAAAGCCCTTCATCAATGAGAAGCAAAGAAGAGCCAGGCTGAGGTTTAAAAAAGACCATAAGGATTGGACTGTAGAGGACTGGAGTAAGGTTATCTTCTCTGTTGAGTCCAATTTTCAGCTTTGCCCAACACCTGGTCGTCTAATGGTTAGACGGAGACCTGGAGAGGCCTACAAGCCACAGTGTCTCGCACCCACTGTGACATTTGGTGGAGGATCGTTGATGATCTGGGGGTGCTTCAGCAAGGCTGGAATCGGGCAGATTTGTCTTTGTGAAGGACGCATTGAATCAAGCCACGTACAAGGTTGTCCTGGAAGAAAACTTGCTTCCTTTTGCTCTGACATTGTTCCCCAACTCTGAGGATTGGTTTTTCCAGCAGGACAGTGCGCCATGCCACACAGCCAGGTCAATCAAGGTGTGGATGGAGGACCACCAGATCAAGACCCTGTCATGGCCAGCCCAATCTCCAGACCTGAACCCCATTGAAAACTTCTGGAATGTGATCAAGAGGAAGATGGATGGTCACAAGCCATCAAACAAAGCCGAGCTGCTTGAATTATTGCGCCAGGAGTGGCATAAAGTCACCCAACATCAATGTGAAAGACTGGTGGAGAGCATGCCAAGACGCATGAAAGCTGTGATTGAAAATCAGGGTTATTCCACCAAATATTGATTTCTGAACTCTTCCTAATTTAAAACATTAGTATTGTGTTGTTTTTATTTTCTTTGCATTATTCGAGGTCTGACAACACTGCATCTTTTTTTGTTATTTTGACCAGTTGTCATTTTCTGCAAATAAATGCTCTAAATGACAATATTTTTATTTGGAATTTGGGAGAAATGTTGTCAGTAGTTTATAGAATAAAACAAAAAATATTAATTTCACCCAAACACATACCTATAAATAGTAAAACCGGAGAAACTTATATTTTTGCAGTGGTCTCTTAATTTTTTCCAGAGCTGTATATAACTCATGCCTTAAACATTGATTGTTGTACATAAAACATGGTGAATGCCACAGTTCCTTGACGGCAGAAAGTCTGTACACAGCACAGCACTGGATGTCTATGTTCATCTGGTGGAGCCAGCATTTCAGCCCTGTGATAATTCTGAATTTAATTGACGTTGTCATCACATGTTCTGTAATGGGGCTTTCAGATTTGAACAGTGCGAGTGTGAAACAGAATACTGATAGAATACAGAGTAGAGAGGAGTGTAGCAAAGGTTTGTGTTTGCCTCAGTAGTGCTCGAATGAACTCTAACAATGCTCTCATCTCTCTGTGTGAGCCTCACTAAGCTGAAATGGCATTTTAAAAGTATATATTTGCTGAGCCCAGTGCATATTCTATCGATGCTGTCTGAGCTGTCATTCACCTGTATGACTCTCAAACCCCTCTAGCTGGCTGGAGCGTATCATTGGTAAACCAGGTGTGCAATAAGAGATGGTCTGGCTAGATTTGATCACTATTCATAAGATCCCTGTTCCCCAAAACAACCTCCTTAGATCACAAATACTCTCCATGCACACACAACATTCTGAACTGATCTTTCTGTAAAAAGAAATTACATTACACGTGTTCTGAACCTTTATGTTATTGGATTTTTATAACGCTTCTGCATTCCATAAGACGAGAACCAATCAGGCTTGTGAGAGGAAGTTTCAAGTATATTATATGTTGGTGGTGATAGTATATAATAATATAATAATAATATAATATGCCATTTAGCAGACGCTTTTATCCAAAGCGACTTACAGTCATGCGTGCATAAATTTTTTTGTGTATGGGTGGTCCCGGGGATCGAACCCACTACCTTGGCGTTACAAGCGCCGTGCTCTACCAGCTTGTGTGGGCAGGGGAAGTAGTCTTTGTTGTGTTGGCAGTGGTATTTGGTGGCTGTCACAGGGGTTTTGCAGGGCTGTGTGTTTCTCTGGACCTCAGTGTGGCACAGCTCCTTGTTCCTTGGCTGTGAATGGAGGGCCATCTCCTCCTTGTCCCTTAAATGGAGACCGACATGTTGGTTTAACTCAGCAGCCACTGTGCACACAAACGCACGCACACACACACACTTTCACACACTTTCACACACACACACACACACACACACACACACACACACACACACACACACACACACACACACACCCACACACAAATAGGTCACAAATGCCCCCACAAAGTCATGAAACACCAATATACACATGTACAAGGAACTTATTATGCACAAAGCCCGAGGAAAAGACAGAGAGAAAACAGGCGAGTTAAAGAGAAAAGGAGCGCTCGAAGGGGGGCAACAGTTACAGCACACACCTGCTGGCAGGAAGCTCATCAATTATAATCCTAAAATGTCTCATTCCAAACTGCTTTGTGTTTTCTCACGTTTCCTCTCTCCCTGGGAATGTCATTTAGCCTCTGGGCTGGAGCACAGCAGGAGAGAGCAATTAGAGACAGAGGAGGAAGACGGAGCGATGGGAGGAGGGAGGGAGAGAGCGATAGGCGAGAGAGATAGAGGAGGGAGGAAGGGAGCGAGAGATGGAGAGATAGAGAGAGGAGGGGGATCAGGGGACGATGGAATGAGACTGGGGCGAAGACAGATTTGGAGACCAGAAAAGGTAGAATGGATGGAGAGAGGGGAAAGGAGGGATGGAAAGAAGGAGGGAGCGGGAGAAGTGTTTAAGCAGAGAGGATATGCAGAGAGGGAAAATTAGGGAAGAAAGTGTGTAAAGGTTAATGGCTTACAACTAACAGAGCGGAAGAGCATGTGAGGGTAAAAGAAAGGAGCATCCATGTTCTAGAGTTGACCTCAGTCTATCAACCCTACTCAGCAAGACAGAGAGAATGGCGACAAGAGGAGAGAGGGAGGGGGTGAGAGGAGAGAGAGGGGGGAGAGAGAGAGACACAGAGAGATAGGGAGAAGAGAAAAGAGAGAGAGGGGGGAGAGACCAGATAAGAGAGCGAGGGAGGGAGGGAGGGAGGGAGAGAGAGAGGAGAGAGAGAGAGGAGAGAGGAGTAAAAGTAAGAAAAGGGAAGAGGCAGTGTGCATGGAGAGAATAAAGAAAGGAGGGAAGGGAGAGGGAGTGGAGCAAACAAGAGAGAGTTGTTTAATATTTTAAAAAACCGTGGAGAGCAAATTCAAACAACTTCTGTGCTGAGTGGGAGCTGAGAGAGAGCGGGGAGTGTGAGAGAGAGAAAGGGAGAGAGCATGAGGAAAAACTGTAGTGTCTATTAAAGGTGAAATTCAAAGCGTACAAAAGCCTGCCTTTCTCTCCCTTTCTTCTGCTTTCCTTTCTCTTTTTATAGCCTATGTTTAATCACAGAATAATGTCGAGTAAATCTGCAAAGTGAGTGTATGAATTTAAAGCATTACCATAGCTAAGTCGCTAATGTGGAGAATGGAGTATTTTACTTGGAGAAACTCACAATGATACCCGTCATGGTGTACCACCATTTTACCCCAAGATAACCCACTGATTACATACATTTAAACCATGACCAGAATTACATACCATTAACATGTACAGTATGAAATATATGTAAAACACGTATAGAATATAATGTACTGTAAGATAGGTATGGAGGTAAAATAGTGACTTAAGTTGTCACGATCGTTACATGAACCGGACCAAGGCGCAGCGTGATATGCGTACATCTTTTAATGAGTACTTTATAACAATAACAAAACGATACGTGAAGTCCTAAGGTTAACAAAACACAAACCTCTCCGGAACAAGATCCCACAAATGACAAGTGCAAAACAGGCTGCCTAAGTATGGTTCCCAATCCGAGACAACAAGCCACAGCTGCCTCTGATTGGGAACCACCTCGGCCAACATAGAAACACATGAACTAGAACATGAACATAGAACATTAAACATAGAAACTAACACCCTGGCTCAACATATAATAGTCCCCAGAGCCAGGGCGTGACATAAGTATACAAGCATGTGAAATGGTTTATTACCCAGGTGAGCCATGTTATTATACAGTTGAACCCACATGGGGGTTAATTGTGCTATTATGGAGCTAAAGGATATGCAGGTTAAACTCAATGATTTTATCAAATTAAACACATCACATGGTTAAAGTCGTGATTATATGAAGTGAACGCCCTAGCTGGGGTGAACTCCTGATTATGCATAGCCCAGTGTGAGTGCAGCTCGTGACCTTGAGCTAATATTTATTCACTGGCCTCTGAGCTGAGAGTCAGACTGCATGGCCGTCCGCTCCACTTCCCCCAGTGCCCCTGAAGGAGGCCAGTGAGTCGGGTCGGAGGGGAGGAATGGGGTAGGGCGCTGTGCCCATCTTTATACACACACACATACACACACACACACACACACACACACACAAACAAGCATGCATGCATAACCAACATACAGATCCACACACTCATTTGCAGTACATGCAATGCAAAAATACACAAATGCACCCAATGCACACAAACAGATTCATGCAAAGTGATTGGGGAAACATTCAAACAGTGCTTCGGGATCCTTTTTTCCATTTCTTTCCGTTCTCTAAAATCCCATTGGCAAGGAGCAGTCCTCTTGGCAGTTGCACACAGTGGCATATATGTGGGCGATTTGCCCTTTAAATGTACAGCCGTGAATTACAGTAGGCCTCCGGTGGCCTTTTCCCACGTTGCCACTTGCCCTCCTGCTAAAAATATGATGTGAAGTATACATCATCAGTGGGCATTAGGCAATAAAAAACTATCTGCACTAAGCACCACACGGTTCTCTCTCAGATATCAGCTGATTATGATAATCAAAAGGAGGATTTGCATACTCTAGAGCTAAAAGCAGCAGTTTTGTTGTGAATAATGTATCATGGTGGCAGGGAATAGTAATAGTATTATTAAAGAGGCTTGTGGTGATAAGGACTGGTAATAATACTGATGAATAATACATGTTGGCCAAAGTGGGGGGGTCGGCAGGGGGTCGGTAGGGCTCTAAAACCACTAAGACAGGACTGAATTAGATCACAACAGACCAGGACAAACTGTCCATAACACAACCACATTATATAAAGACTCCAATACAGGCCAAACACAAGGCTTGATTAAATCTTGCTCACTAAGTACATGACTGACCCATACCTGCTGTTCTGTTGACACACCAGATCTTTACTCAGACCAAAAAAATCACAGAAGCCAAGTGTAACTCCGGTGAGGGGAGTCTGCTTGGTATTTTTACTGAACCCAAATCTATGATGTGATTGAATGAGACCGTAGGTAAAATGTTATTTCTCAAATACTTAAACACAGGTTTGATGGAATTGAACCCTCAGACACACTTCAAACCCTGTCAAAGAAACCAAAAGAAACAAAGAAACAGGTCTCCCTTGTGAAGTTTTAAGCCCCTCTGGTGGTAGAGGGTAGGGGAGGTACTGGGGGTAGAGCGAGGATGGTTGGGGCTGAGTAACATAACAGAGTCCTACCCCTCTGGGCCAGCTGGGTATCTGGAGTATCCAGCTGGGATAAAGCATCTGATGATGATCAGACTCTCTCTCACAGCATCTCATCTCATAGTGGTGACTTTAATTATGTGTCACTGGGTAGATTAGGCCCCTTCTCTTTAAGCCCCTGTTATGGCTCCAGAGCCCTGGCCCACACTCAGCTGTTTCCTCAGGCTGCAGGTGCTGGGGGGTGGGAGGGTGGAAGGGGTGGAGGGACATGGCTCACAGTCCCAGCCCTGGGCCCTGCCAGCTGGAGGGTGATCTGGGGTGAAGACCCACCTAACCCTCTGTCATTAGACAACTGTCTTTAAGATTAGTGTTCTGGCCAGCCAGGCCACACAACACGCTGTAGGAGCACTGTGTTTCATTTCTGGCATAGTTACACTTTGAAGTGTCCTGCTAGGGTAAGAAAGACACACAGAGAGGCTGTCTAGAACATGGCTCCGAGCACATTCTGTATTTAAAATTGGCTCTGAAGTGAAGTTATTGTTGGCCACATGCCAAATCAATACAGTGCCCTTCTCCCCTATGCCCTTATTGACTCCCCCTAGAGGCCATGAAAGGAGTGGGTTGGTATGAATGATATGGAAACAGCCCTAGACGTCTAGACACTTGTTCTGTGAAGCCATGGTATACATTGATCATGTGACCCTAGCTCTTTGAAGTTACGATGTATACAGTGGTAGTCCACCAAACAGAGCACGAGGAGACGATTCTCCACAATGTAGTTAAAGATCTAGGGATATCCTCCCTCACGCTGTCTCCAAAGCCTTTGATTCTTCTCCCTGGTGTGATGGGGATTGAACCTCACACCACAGTAGTCCCTGTGTGGTGAAACGATGTCTTTAGTCCCCCATGCCACTGGAGGCTATTGCTCTTTTACTTCATTCAACACCAATTTCCCATAACCATGCTTTCCCCTTCTACTCCAGCCCCCCAGAATGTGTGCTGAGGAAAACATATTCATTAGCCTAATGCGCAGATGCAAAATTGATTTTCTTACGTTTTTATGATTTATTGTGCTGCAGAAATTTGAAATTGAGTATACGGCTATAAGTTATTTAAGTGATTTAGAGGTTGACACGGAGTGCTTTTTCTGTGGTATATGATGTATGGTTATTGCAAAAATGTGAAATTGAGTATATGAGTATAAGCATATTACCTTATGATAATATAAGTAATTTAAGTGATTTAGGGGTCTGGGAGTCAAGGTTTGCATACACAGTAGCAGGCTCCTCAGTCAGTACTGTAGCAGACCAGACTGCCACTGCTGAGGTCTGAGTCCGATCACTCTGGCAGGCTAGAGAGGGGTGATAATGTGGTGAGGTTGGTGATTTCTCTGATGTGGTCAGTGGCTGACTGTTTTTTCTTTCAATGGATTTGATGAAGTATCTGGCTGTTATGGGCTCTTACAGTGGACGTTAAGGGGCGTTATTGGTTGTGGTAAATGTGAATAGGTATGTGTACTATATGATAGCGTTGTTGGTGTTATAGCACTGTAGTGATAGATGAGATCATTAATCTATGCTGTTATTGGTCAAATAAAAGGTATGTGAGTTAATGTGAGCCCATATAAAGCTAATGGTTCATGTTATGAAGACAGGTTAGAAGGTGTTATGGAGGCCCCAGTGCTGTACCATATAATACTGTGTGTCGATCAGTGACAGACAGATTAGAGGGTGTTATGGAGGTCCCTGTGTTGATATACTGTGTGTTAAACAGTGACGGCCAGATTAGAAGGTGTTATGGAGGTCCCTGTGTTATACCATAAACAGTACTGTGTGTTGATCAGTGACGGCCAGGTTAGATGGCACATCTTGAGAGAACTCTTCTCCTCACCTCCCGGGCCAGAGATTGGCCGGCCTTTCATCATCACAGACACCACTCACTGTGGTAATGATGGCAGGAGCTTCATTAAGGGCCTCGTTAAGCCACGTCGTTAAGGCCATTAATGACCCTTCGTTAAGAACCCTGAACGTGCTTAATTTTGTGAGTGTGGAACCTTCCCTTCTGGTGGTCTTGACCAGCTGAGTGTGTAGCACAGGAGGTTGGTGGCACCTCAATTGGGGAGGACTGGCTTGTGGTAATGGCTGTAGCGGAATAAGTGGAATGGTATCAAATACATCAAACACATGGTTTCCATGTGTTTGATACCATTCCATTTGCTCTGTTCCAGCCATTATTATGAGCCATCCTCCCCTCACAGCCTCCACTGGTGTCCAGACCAATCGGGCCAAACCAAAACATCCAGGATGAAGATAGAAGAACTCCCAGTTCAGACTATCAAAATAACTAATACCGGATGTACTATAAGTGCAGTATCCGTGACAACCTTAAAGAGCTGCCATGTGGTGGTCTATTTGCAGGTCCCAATCCGGCACCCTTCCCACAAAATCGTTTCACTGCCTGCCAATTTATTTGTAGACATTGTAATTTACATAGAGTTAATTAGTAATTTCTGGAATAAAGTGATAATAGTACTAGGAGTGTTACCCTCTGCTCAATTTTAAGAAATGATTATGTGTAATTGGCAGTGAAATCATGTTGTGGAAGGAGGAATGATAAAGTATGTAAAAACATAATGCATATAGAATTGTTCAGCTCAACTTTGCAGACAGTGGAAACTTACAGTGGGGGAAAAAAGTATTTAGTCAGCCACCAATTGTGCAAGTTCTCCCACTTAAAAAGATGAGAGAGGCCTGTAATTTTCATCATAGGTACACGTCAACTATGACAGACAAATTGAGAAAAAATAATCCAGAAAATCACATTGTAGGATTTTTAATGAATTTATTTGCAAATTATGGTGGAAAATAAGTATTTGGTCACCTACAAACAAGCAAGATTTCTGGCTCTCACAGACCTGTAACATCTTCTTTAAGAGGCTCCTCTGTCCTCCACTCGTTACCTGTATTAATGGCACCTGTTTGAACTTGTTATCAGTATAAAAGACACCTGTCCACAACCTCAAACAGTCACACTCCAAACTCCACTATGGCCAAGACCAAAGAGCTGTCAAAGGACACCAGAAACAAAATTGTAGACCTGCACCAGGCTGGGAAGACTGAATCTGCAATAGGTAAGCAGCTTGGTTTGAAGAAATCAACTGTGGGAGCAATTATTAGGAAATGGAAGACATACAAGACCACTGATAATCTCCCTCGATCTGGGGCTCCACGCAAGATCTCACCCCGTGGGGTCAAAATGATCACAAGAACGGTGAGCAAAAATCCCAGAACCACACGGGGGGACCTAGTGAATGACCTGCAGAGAGCTGGGACCAAAGTAACAAAGCCTACCATCAGTAACACACTACGCCGCCAGGGACTCAAATCCTGCAGTGCCAGACGTGTCCCCTTGCTTAAGCCAGTACATGTCCAGGCCCGTCTGAAGTTTGCTAGAGTGCATTTGGATGATCCAGAAGAGGATTGGGAGAATGTCATATGGTCAGATGAAACCAAAATAGAACTTTTTGGTAAAAACTCAACTCGTCGTGTTTGGAGGACAAAGAATGCTGAGTTGCATCCAAAGAACACCATACCTACTGTGAAGCATGGGGGTGGAAACATCATGCTTTGGGGCTGTTTTTCTGCAAAGGGACCAGGACGACTGATCCGTGTAAAGGAAAGAATGAATGGGGCCATGTATCGTGAGATTTTGAGTGAAAACCTCCTTCCATCAGCAAGGGCATTGAAGATGAAACGTGGCTGGGTCTTTCAGCATGACAATGATCCCAAACACACCGCCCGGGCAACGAAGGAGTGGCTTCGTAAGAAGCATTTCAAGGTCCTGGAGTGGCCTAGCCATAGAAAATCTTTGGAGGGAGTTGAAAGTCCGTGTTGCCCAGCGACAGCCCCAAAACATCACTGCTCTAGAGGAGATCTGCATGGAGGAATGGGCCAAAATACCAGCAACAGTGTGTGAAAACCTTGTGGAGACTTACAGAAAACGTTTGACCTGTGTCATTGCCAACAAAGGGTATATAACAAAGTATTGAGAAACTTTTGTTATTGACCAAATACTTATTTTCCACCATAATTTGCAAATAAATTCATTAAAAATCGTACATTGTGATTTTCTGGAGATTTTTTCCTCATTTTGTCTGTCATAGTTGACGTGTACCTATGATGAAAATTACAGGCCTCTCTCATCTTTTTAAGTGGGAGAACTTGCAAAATTGGTGGCTGACTAAATACTTTTTTCCCCCACTGTATAAAAAGGTTATATTTGGTTAACGGGTGCAAACAGTCTTGTCAACATCAATGTGAATTGTTTACCTCCTGGGAGGTCATACATACAATTTTTCCCCTTGAAATGGGGATATGTAAAAACCTAATGAATATTTTGATTCAGAGTATCCATTTTCATTTCATTTAGCAAATGTGCTTAGCTGTTGCCGTGCAACAATGCTTTCAAGCACTCCCCACTCACACTTTTCTTGCAATGTCACACTTTTTTGGAGTGAGGCAAATTTTGCGCTCTGTTGTCAGGGTTCCTATTCCGTCCACGTTTGAGCGGTAATGAGAATGAATGCTGATGTGCGGAGCACATCCCCTGAGCAGGGCCAGGCAAACCGTTGAGGGGGGAGATGGAGGGCCTATTCTGCTATTACCCCGTTCCGCTTGAGAGAGCCCCAGCCACCAGCCAGCCAGGGCTGATCCAATAAGCCAGCAGCAGTTGGGATCAATACAGCATGTACCGCTGCGACACCTGGTCCTCCTTAATACACTCTCAGTAGTAGGAGAATAATTGATTAGACCTCAACTTAATATGTGCTAAATGTCTACTTTCATTCATCGTTGCAGCAGTAGGGAACTGTATTTCACAGTTTGAAGAGCTTTCAGAGAGAACTGTTTGTGAGAATAGCATGCCCAGTTGAGCTGGTGCATTATTATGGATATTGAGATTATGATTATCCTAGTTCATGGCCATTGCCCCATGGACGGATCTGAATAGATGAGAGGGTGTTTGTTTGGATGTGTTCCAGTGTTCTCGTCCTCAGACAAACGCATGTCCTCAAGCACTGTGTATAATCCCCTTTATTTCTCTTTGATTCTTTCTCTTTTATTTTATAGCTTGTGTTAACCCCTCTTCCTCTATATATCTCATTCTCTCTCTCCTTCTATCTCTCTCTCTCAGCTGCACACTGACATGGACAGAGGTGATGGGCGCACCAAGTACGTGCTGAGGGGCGAGGGGGCGGGGGCGGTGTTTGTGATTGACGAGAAGACGGGCAACATCCACGTCACCAAGCCCCTGGACCGCGAGGAAAAGGACGAGTACCGCCTCATCGCCACAGCAACCGACCGGCAGACCGACCGGGCCCTGGAGCCCTCATCCACGTTCATCATCAGAGTGCAGGACATCAACGACAACCCACCTCTGTTTGAGGAAGGGCCCTACAGCGCCACAGTGCCTGAGATGGCCAACATAGGTACTGCAGGGGTGCCGTTGTCTTTTTTAATCTGCTGCTGCTTGCTACCTTTAATAATAATTTTACCCATTTTGATGTGTGCTTGCTTTTCAAAGCTCGGTCTCAGATTGAGATGTTCAGTCAATCATGGCTTCAATATTTACCTGGATTCGATATTTACCAAGGTGTTTTTCAAAATGCACAATGGTTTGTTGCGAGACTAGCACCTAGCGGCGCGTGAGAGTCTTATCAAAGAACTGTTACATAAAACTGGTAATATCTTCCACCGTCAATGCCACAGTGGTGATGGAATGGGATAATGATAGTAGTCACACTGACACCAAGTCAGCTTGTTGAAGAGATTGGTTGAGATATCTTTCATCATCTCCTTTCACTATGAATCGAGATTGAGTTTGCTTCCCCTGATTGTGAATTTCAGCCCTAAGTCTAGTTTTAAGTGGATACGAGGATTTGATTTCTACCACTGCTTTAGCATTACAGTATTTCACATGGAAATGATCCACTATGGTATTCACACAGTATCCATTCACTGGTAATACATCTCAGTCTGAATGCATCATCACTCCAAATTGTGACTGTGTTTTAGCAGCCTGCATATCATAAGGTTTCTGTCTCTCTTGTGCTTGTTCTGTCAAACCCCACAGTCAAACTTGTTTGATCTGTCTATCTGATCATTCTTGTACTGCCGCGTACCTCAAAACAATTGCTCCTCTCGCCCTTCCTCTCTCTCTCTCTCCATCTTCCATTTGCCTTTCCTCTGCCTGTTAACTACCTGTGATAGATCAGTAACCAGTTTCTCCCTCCCTCCCTCCCTCCCTCGCCTCTCTCCCTCCCTCGCCTCTCTCCCTCCCTCGCCTCCCTCCCTCCCTCCCTCCCTCCCTCCCTCCCTCCCTCCCTCCCTCCCTCCCTCACTCTCTCTCCCGGTGACACTGTCAGGGCTTTGATGTCAGAAAACAGCAACAGCTGCTCCCACAAATCCCTTCTACCCTCAGAGCTTGTCAGCCCAGTGCCCCATGGGAAACGTAGTTCTTCTTTCCAAACTGTATATATATTTTTTTGCTACAATTTCAATTTCTCACATGAAGCTGACGGTCTTTGATTTATTTGGTGGGAAAAAAGTCCATATCTGTCAGGAGAGGCAGGGATTCAGGACATGAGGGAGTCAGGGGGGAGACAAGGGGGGCAACCGACAGACGGAGAGATTGAGAAAGGGAGCAAAAGGGAATTGGAGACGGAGATGAAGAGAAATGAAGTGAGACAGACATAATCAAGAGAGAAAGAAGGTGAGCAGCAGGGGAGAAAGAAAGTGAATAAAGTATTTGTCACACTGCTGCCGAAAGAGAGTGAGGGGGTATGAGAGAGCGAGAGGGAGAGAGAGATGGAGAAATAGAGAGGTAGGAGTTGTCAGCCAGCCAGCCAGCCAGCCAGCCAGTCAGTCAGTCAGTATTTGGCTCTCTGGTTGTTGTGGTGTGCTAATGTACTGCTGTGTCTGGGCAGTGTGTGTGTGTATGTGTGTGTGTTATGTTGTTTTAACGCTGCTCTGCTTTCTCCCTCCTCCCTCAGGTACTTCTATAATCCAGGTGACAGCGACAGATGCTGATGACCCAACCTATGGCAACAGTGCCAGGCTGGTGTACACACTTGTGCAGGGACAGCAGTTCTTCTCTGTGGACCCACAGACAGGTGAGTGCCTCTCGCTCTCCACTTGGTGTGCACGCACTCCTTCCCTCTCTGCTCCCAACCATTTTCTCCCTCTTCAAACCTCTTTACAGTGTGTATCCCCACAGCGCTTTCTTTCTCTCCCTCCTTCAATCCCCCTCTCAGTCCCTCACACTCTCTGTCATGCATACCGATCCCTCTCTATCTACCCCCTCCCTGTATTCCCTCCTCTCACCTCCCTCTCCATCGCCCCCTCCCCATATTCCTTCCTTTCACCTCCCTCCCATTCGCCTCCCTCCCATTCGCCTCAGTCTCTTCTCCCCATATTCCCTCCTCTCCCTTCCCTCCCATTCGCCCCTATCTCCGTTCCCCTATTCCTTCTCTCTGTGTGTCCCCTCCTGCTCCCTCTCAGTTAATCCAGTTCAAGCTCCATTCAAATGTATTCAGACTGCCAGAGTCTATGTGCATCCAACAGACTGTAGCAACCGCCTTAAATGATACTTTCTGAAGGAGGAAAAACAAAAAGACGTGTGTTCAAAGGGAAATGTCAGAAAAGGTTTGTGAACTATTAAAGGCGGAGATTAAAAAGGCTCAGAGGACCTGTCTCTTCACTCAAATCTACTGTGTGTTTTGGGGGGCTTTGGTGTCAACCCAGGGTCCCTGAGGAAGATGGGGAAAGTCTTCTATTGAGTCCCCTGTTGCCTCACTACGTGATTGACAGCCTGCAAGCTAGTAATCACTAAGGGCGTTTTCACACATGAAATTCGGTACCCTGGTTCGGTTTCCTGGAGCTTTTGTGAGAACTCTACAGAAAACGTTTTGCTTTCACAAGACCTGAACATAACCGTTTCAGGGTGCGATTAGCAAGACGCACATTCTACATGATGTTAGCGAGCTAGCTTGTTTACAATGGGTTAAAAGGTTCCACGTGACTCGCGCTGCCGCATCACAATACCTGGTACTCTGGTCCTGGATCTTGGACCCACTACTCATACAGGTCCAGGATTAGTTTCAGCCAGGGTTTGTTTGCGTTTCACACATGCTTTATAGCACGGATCAGGGTATCAAACGCTCCAGGATCCGGATCATAAGGGGATATGTGAAAGCGCTCAAAGTTTTATACAGTATGCATTACAGAATGCTTATTGTATGAGTGTGTCACCTAGATATACATTTTGAAGTCTGTTTGCGGAGTGGGTTTGTGTTTGGGCATGTGAGTACTAGTTGGTTTATTCTATTTGTAGACAAGGGGTTATAGGTATACAGTGTCTGCAATGCTGTTATTGAATTCTAATGCATTTTAATTGTGTTGACATAGAGGGACTGATCTCCTGAGTGAAGAGTGCTCTGCTGGTGGGTTTTTACATGGTAATTGGTGATATTAGCCTAATTCTGCCCAGTGTGTTAACTACAACTCTCATCCATTAGGGATGGATTGAAATGTACAGAATGGGTACCTGGAGGAAAATGGGGGAGGGTCATGCTTAGGGCTGTGGCGGTAATTGGATAACCATGACATTGACGGTTTTGGATGAAGACCGTCATGGAAATAAAATAACAGGCCAAAATAAAATGTTTTATCAACTTTTTTTTATGTAGATATACTTTACCCATAGCGGGAGTGTTAACTATTGATTACATGGTATTGTTTCGCTAACTTCAAATCAAATCAAATTTTATTGGTCGCAACACACATATTTAGCAGATGTTATTGTGGGTGTAGCGAAATGCTTGTGTTCCTAGCTCCAACAGTGCAGTAATATCTAACAATACACAACAATACACACAAAGCTAAAAAGTAAAAGAATGGAATTAAGAAATATATAGAAATATTAGGACGAGCAATGTCGGAGTCCGGAGAATAAATATATAGACAGTACCAGTCAAAAGTTTGGACACAACTACTCATTCAAGGGTTTTTCTTTATTTTTACTATTTTCTACATTGTAGAACAATAGTGAAGACATCAAAACTATGAAATAACACATATGGAATCATGTATAACCAAAAACGTGTTAAACAAATAAAAATATATGTTATATTTGAGATTCTTCAAAGTAGCCACCCTTTGCCTTGATGACAGCTTTGCACACTCTTGGCATTCTCTCAACAAGCTTCATGAGGTAGTCACCTGGAATGCATTTCAATTAACAGGTGTGCCTTGTTAAAAGTTAATTTGTGGAATTTATTTCCTTAATGCGTTTAAGCCAATCAGTTGTGTTGTGACAAGGTAGGTTTGGTATACAAAAGATAGCCTTATTTGGTAAAAGACCAATTCCATATTATGGCAAGAACAGCTCAAATAAGTAAAGAGAAATTACAGTCCATCATTACTTTAAGACATGAAGGTCAGTCAATCCGGAAAATGTCAAGAACTATGAAAGTTTCTTCAAGTGCAGTCTCAAAAACCATCAAACGCTATGATGAAACTGGCTCTCATGAGGACCGCCACAGGAAAGGATGACCCAGCGTTACCTCTGCTGCAGAGGATAAGTTCGTTAGAGTTAACTGCACCTCAGATTGCGGCCCAAATAAATGCTTCACAGAGTTCAAGTAACAGACACATCTCAACATCAACTGTTCAGAGGAGACTGCGTGAATCAGGCCTTCATGGTCAAATTGCTGCAAATAAACCATTACTAAAGGACACCAATAATAAGAAGAGACTTGCTTGGGCCAAGAAAGCAATGGACATTAGACCAGTGGAAGTCTGTCCTTTGGTCTGATAAGTCCAAATGTGAGATTTTCGGTTCCAACTGCCGTGTCTTTGTGAGACGCAGAGTAGGTGAACGGATGATCTCTGCATGTGTGCTTCCCATCGTGAAGCATGGAGGAGGAGGTGTGATTGTGTGGGGATGCTTTGCTGGTGACACTGTCTGTGATTTATTTAGAATTCAAGGCACACTTAACCAGCATGGCTACCACAGCATTCTGCAGCAATTCGCCATCCCATCAGGTTTGCGCTTAGTGGGACTATCATTTGTTTTTCAACAGGACAATGACCCAACACAGCTCCAGGCTGTGTAAGGGCTATTTGACCAAGAAGGAGAGTGATGGAGTGCTGCATCAGATGACCTGGCCTCCACAATCACCCGACCTCAACCCAATGGAGATGGTTTGGGATGCGTTGGACCACAGAATGAAGGAAAAGTAGCCAACAAGTGCTCAGCATATGTGGGAACTCCTTCAAGACTATTGGAAAATCATTCCCGGTGAAGCTGGTTGAGAGAATGCCAAGAGTGTGCTCAAGCTGTCATCAAGGCAAAGGGTGGCTACTTTGAAGAATCTCAAATATAAAATATACACTACCGTTCAAAAGTTTTGGGTCACTTAGAAATGTCCTTGTTTTCGAAAGAAAAGCAATGTTTTTGTCCATTAAAATAACATCAAATTGATCAAAAATACAGTGTAGCCATATCTCAGACTGGCCAATAAAAAGAAAATATATGGCTACACTGTATTTTTGATCAATTTGATGTTATTTTAATGGACAAAAACATTGCTTTTCTTTCGAAAACAAGGACATTTCTAAGTGACCCAAAACTATTTTTGATCAATTTGATGTTATTTTAATGGACAAAAACATTGCTTTTCTTTTCTTTTTATTGGCCAGTCTGAGATATGGCTTTTTCTTTGCAACTCTGCCTAGAAGGTCAGCATCCCGGAGTCGCCTCTTCACTGTTGACGTTGAGACTGGTGTTTTGCGGGTAGTATTTAATGAAGCTGCCAGTTGAGGACCTGTGAGGCGCCTGTTTCTCAAACTAGACACTCTAATGTATTTGTCATCTTGTTCACTTGTACACCGGGGCCTCCCACTCCTCTTTCTATTCTGGTTAGAGCCAGTTTGCTCTGTTCTGTGAAGGGAGTAGTACACAGCTTTGTACGAAATCTTCAGTTTCTTGGCAATTTCTGGCATGGAATAGCCTTCATTTCTCAGAACAAGAATAGACTGATGAGTTTCAGAAGAAAGTTATTTGTTTCTGGCCATTTTGAGTCTGTAATCGAACCAACAATTGCTGATGCTCCAGATACTCAAATAGTCTCAGGAAGGCCAGTTTAATTGCTTCTTTAATCAGCACAACAGTTTTCAGCTGTGCTAACATAATTGCAAAAGGGTTTTCTAATTATCAATTAGCCTTTTAAAATGATAAACTTGGATTAGCAAACACAACGTGCCATTGGAACACAGGACTAATGGTTGCTGATAATGGGCCTCTGTACGCCTATGTAGATATTCCATAAAAAAATCAGCCGTTTCCAGCTACAATAGCCATTTACAACATTAAATGTATTTTTGATCAATTTGATGTTATTTTAATGGACAAATAAATTGCTTTACTTTCGAAAAAGGACATTTCTAAGTGACCCCAAACTTTTGAATAGTAGTGTATTTTGATTTGTTTAACGCTTTTTCGTTTCCAGCTACAATAGCCATTTACAACATTAAATGTATTTTTGATCAATTTGATGTTATTTTAATGGACAAATAAATTGCTTTACTTTCGAAAAAGAAGGACATTTCTAAGTGACCCCAAACTTTTGAATAGTAGTGTATTTTGATTTGTTTAATGCTTTTTGGGTTACTACATGATTCCATATGCATTATTTCATAGTATTGATGTCTTCACTATTATTCTACAATGTAGAAAATAGTACAAATAAAGAAAAACCCTTGAATGAGTCGGTGTGTCCAGACTTTTGACTGGTACTGAATATACACAGTATATTTGATGGGATGTGTAGACAATATACACAATATATGGATAGAATATGTAGTATATCTGAAGAATAGTATATGTACAGCAATAGTTAAATAGGATAGGCCTTGACTAGAATACAGTATATACAGTGCTATGAAAAACTATTTGCCCCCTTTCTAATTTTCTCTACTTTTGCATATTTGTGATACTGAATGTTATCAGATCTTCAACCAAAACCTAATATTAGATAAAGGGAACATAAGTGAACAAATAACACAACAATTACATATTTATTTCATAAACAAAGTTATGCAACACCCAATTCCCCTGTGTGAAAAAGTAATTAGAATTAAAAAATTAGAAAATTAGAAATGGGTCAAATACTTTTTCATAGTACTGTACATATGAAGTGGGTAAAACAATATGTAAACATTATTTAAAGCAGGGGCGCAACTTTCACATGCCCCCCCCCCCCCCCACACACACACACACACATTCTGAAATAGCATTTTGGTTCCCCTCCACTATTTTTTAAATTGGAATGTGATACAAAACAAGGCAACAGTGTGCTTTAGGACCATCCGGACACCTGCGAGCGGTCAGGTAGGCTGTTTGGAGTGTTTATCCGACTGGATTTAGGACCACGCGGACCCCACAGTGGGCTGACAGGCTGTGTGAAAGCAAAGCTTCTGGAAGGCTGGCTGGACCAGCACGGGAGAGTTGAGCATAGTTCAGTGTAAGCATTACGCTCTTTCACTGAGTTGTAAATGGAACAGAAACTGGCTACTCTTTAGTTGACTGATGTTGCTGCTGTTTAACTTAACAGAAAAAAAAACTAAACTAGTGTTTATTCGCAGTGCTGAGCTAGTATTGTAACTGACATGTAACGTTAGCTAATGTTTCATCCCCTCTCGACTGAGGTGAATGAATAAGCTACGCTAGTGAGTAGCTACCTCAGCCAGGTCAGCTCTAGCCTCTAGTTATCTGTCAGATACGAGAGGAGGTGGCTATTATTACTATCTAACAGCAGTTGTTTGTATTGACATGTTTTGTAGCCTTTGTTTTGTCACGTTTCAGAAGTAATAAAGTTGGCTTACATTAGCTATTATTTTTGCCTCAATTAAACTAGACCTGAATCAAACGATGAAACCATCGGCCAAACGATTGAAGATTGATATTCAGACGTTTTTTTCAGTGAAATGTGAGTTGTATTAGTCAGTATGTCAATGTAACATTATGGATCTGTCAGTTTCCCTAGCTAATTCCCTTTTCACACTGACACAATAATAAACAGCTCTAATGTTACAGGCTTCACTGTCATGGTGCACAGGAGAGGTCTGCAGGACTGATTTCTTCATCCCGCTCCCGCCCTTTCTATTCGACTCCCACCAGCTACCGCAAGAACTGGTCCCAAACCCAACCGCAGTCCCGCAGTCCTCTGTAGCTCAATTGGTAGAGCACGCCGCTTGTAATGCCAGGGTAGTGGGTTCGATCCCCGGGACCACCAATACGTAAAAATGTATGCGCACATGACTGTAAGTCGCTTTGGATAAAAGCGTCTGCTAAATGGCATATTATATTATATTATTTATTTTAGGCTTATGTGACGCAGCTCACTTGCCAGCCATGGTCCCAGCAATTTTGCGCCCTATAGGCAATATCAAATGCCCCAAAATAACTTAAGAAATAGGTTAAATTACCAGAGATTCTCACATGGCCCTTACATTGTATTACTGGGCTATATCAGCCAATATGCTAGATGTAGTTAGAAGAGAGCAGAGTTAGAGAGACTTGCTATTTTTATAGCCTACCTTTTAGGGGTGGGAAGATTTTCTGACTGAGAAATATGGGTGATCAATATTTAGGCCTATTTCTAGGCAATGTAGTAAACTATAGCCTAATCATAGACCTTTTTAGGAAGTACATTTCCTTGGAAAGATAACTGCCCCGTGCTTCTCTGCCCATGTATACATAGGCTATAGCCTACTCTATTTAATTGAGACCACACGCGTACCTGATCTCGCAGGTATGGCTACTGAACTGGAAGCAGCAAGAATGATGACAGCAACACTTGCTACCTTTTGCATAGTCCTAAAGGATATAGCCTACCTTTTAGGAGGACGATTTGCAGGCAGAGACAAATAAATGGGTAATCCATACTTATTGAAAATGAAAAGGCGCAACGCTCGCTCACCATAGTAGCCTAACCTATGTGCACATTGTGCCTTTTCCTTTTCAATCATGATTGTAAAAAAATATTGCACTTTGACTTACGTTGGTTGAGCGCCCTCCTCTTCTTTCATTATCAATATTTATTTACAGACACTGTAGTAAACTACAGTCTAATCATATTCAAGTTAACTGCCACGTGATTCTCCACCCATGTAGGCAGCCTACTCTATTTCAGTGTATGAATAATGCGAAAAATATGTGCTTTTAATACAATAGGTAGGCTAACGCATACAAAGTAGAAAGAGGACTTTTCAAAATAATCTGTGGGACAACAAAAATATTTTAATCTCAAAGTCGTCTGTCTGACCGCCCACTCCCGCCTGCAGTATGAAAAATGCTGACCGCGCTGCAATGATCTCTGTCGGGACCAGCATCCCTGGATACACATATGTTAGAATGCCCAGTCATGTTCATAGAATCTCAGACTTAAATTACTGCAGTTTAAGACCATCCATAGTATGTACTAACTGAAAATCATGCACTCAGAAATGGTAGTATTCTGCTGGAAGTGTAAAGCACAAAAGGGGACATATTTGCATATGTTGTGGTCTTACGAAGGATGGCTGAATTCTGGCAAAGAGTATGTTATTTTATCTCAGCATGTATACAGATTCTCCCTTCTCCCTGTTTTTGTTTGCTTGGAAATGTTGAGACTGGAGACTGTCAGAAGAAACTGTGTAACCTAGTATTTATAGTGGCTAACAATGCATTGCCATTAATTGGAAGGTTGGTTATCCTCCCACAATGTATGGAAGAAATGTCAAGTTATGTACAGTATCACTAGATTTGTTTTAAGATTAAGGGTATACTATGCACATTTCATAAGGTCTGGATGCCTTACAGTGCGTTCGGAAAGTATTCAGACCCCTTGACTTTTTCCACATTTTGTTACGTTACAGCCTTATTCTAAAATGGATTACGTTAATTTTTTCCCTCATCAATCTACACACAATACCCCATAATGACAAAGTGAAAACAGGTTTTTAGATTTTTTGGCAAATGTAATAAAAAAATATAACAGAAATACCTTATTTAACTATTCAGACCCTTTGCTATGAGAATCGAAATTGAGCTCAGGTGCATCCTGTTTCCATAGATCATCCTTGTGATGTTTTTACAACTTGATTGGAGTCCACCTGTGGTAAATTAAATTGATTGGACATGACTTGGAAAGGCACACAACTGTCTATATAAGGTCCCACAGTTGACACCAATTACGTGAACAGCGAGAGCACATGCACAGGCCGGGCTCTAGGCCTATGTAGAATTCTGGAGGGCACTTTTTCGCTGAGCTGGCCAAAAAAGAGGCCGCTAGTTAAGGCCCAGACGGAGCCGAACCTCCCAAATCACAGCCTCATTCTGGTGAGAAATGAAGTTTGATCAGCTATAATAAAAACCATGTATCTATGTGAAGTTATTGTTAATGTATAATTGTTATTCAGATGCCCTAGCAAATCAACCAACAAAATAGGCTAATTTTCTTGAATCATTCAATGTTGCATTACCATAGGCCCATTGTATTTTCACAACGAAATTAGCCGGTTTTGTTTGTTTTATTTAGCCAATCATACTCTAGTTAAACCACTGCTTATAATTAAATATTAATGATAATATAGAAAATATTCTGTGTATACTACACCAGAAAGCATGATTTGGAGGAACATTAGCTTCTTTAAAAATAAATAAGCTGTGGATCGTTTTAAATCCCATAGCCTGTCGGAGTTGCAAATGTCAGCGAAAGAGAGGCCCAGCCAGGCATATCGGTAATATTTCAAACTACAATCGCCGGAAAACATAGTTTGGAAAGCAATTGGCTATTGCTTCAAAGAGAAGACAATGAAAATACTAATCTGTCTTTTATTTATCAAAATTCTCAAATTAATTGAGCAAACAGTATTATTGGCACCAGCGGCGCATTGGCCAGATCCCCAGTGAATGTGAATATTCACTGTCTTTATCATTGGGTCAGCGCCACTTGAAAGTTGTATTAAAAAAGATTCTGTTAATCTCTCCAGTCATATAAAGTGTAGTAGAATTGCATTAAATGTTTTTATAGAAAACTCTTAGAGATTTACCCACAAAGACTCACAGCTGTAATCGCTGCCAAAGGTGTTTTACAAAGTATTGACTCAGTGGTGTGAATACTTATGTCAATTAGATTTCTGTATTTAATTTTCAATAAATATGCTAAAATGTCTAAAAGCATGTTTTCACTTTGTCATTATGGGGTATTGTGTGTAGATGGGTGAGAATTATATATATATTTTTTTACCATTTTGAATTCAGGCTGTAACAACAAAATGGAATGTTTGTCAATAAGTCAAGGGGTACAAATACTTTCTGAAGGCACTGTATATGTGATTGTGTACAAATGTAAGCAAGGTTTAAAATGATTATTATTTAGTCAAAACATTATATCTGTTTGGGCTTCTTGTGGTCAATTTCCAGTCTACAAATTATTTTGTAATAATTTTCCGGCCCCCTGACTATCCGCTCAAGAAAAAAATGGTTGATGATCCCTGCCATAGGCCTGCCTACCTTTTTATTAAAGAAAATGGCAAAAAGCACAGGCCTACCCCTTGTTAGCTTAAGATTTTGAAGAAAATAAAACAGATCCGATTATATAAAGTTATCTGTGACAGTCCTTTGGTCTGTGATTCTTTATGCTAAAAACAAGCTGTAAAATATACGGGAAAGACGTGACTCATTGGAGATATCATTGTTTTGCTTATTTGACATTCAGAACCTGAGCTACAACCTCTATAGCCCCCCCCCCCCCCCCCCCCCCCCCAAAAAAAAATGACTTTGCTTGGGAAGTAATCTAATTCTATCATTCTCAATTGATTAAGCTATTCACTTTCTGTACAATAGAAGATGTTTAAACCCAGACAGCTTTTAGGGAAACACTTGAGACCTCTCGTTGGGTTAAGCCACTTAAGAAGAGTAGCCAGCAGTTAAAGCTTACATTTTTCTGCGTCGGTAGGCCTACTCAGAAAGTACCATGCTCAGATTCCTAATGACGTCTCAGATTGAATTATTTGCAAACAGGGACAGTTTCGTGGCAAACAAGACACACTGATTTGGCATTGGATAAATATGATAAGATGAACACATAGGCCTATCTCTCTGTCCATTCTTAACCTGTAATTGCTGTAATTTGCGAGGTATTAAAAATGATTCTGCTAATATGTAAAATGGTGTAGAATTGCATGAAATGTTTATAAAAGGCTATTTCTTCTCGGACCTGCAAATACAAATCAAATCAAATCAAATCAAATCAAATCAAATTTTATTGGTCACATGCGCCGAATACAACAGGTGCAGACATTGCAGTGAAATGCTTACTTACAGCCCTTAACCAACAGTGCATTTATTTTAAACAAAAAAAGTAAGAATAAAACAACAACAACAAAAAAGTGTTGAGAAAAAAAGAGCAGAAGTAAAATAAAGTGACAGTAGGGAGGCTATATATACAGTAAAATAAAGTGACAGTAGGGAGGCTATATATACAGGGGGGTACCGTTGCAGAGTCAATGTGCGGGGGCATCGGCTAGTTGAGGTAGTTGAGGTAATATGTACATGTGGGTAGAGTTAAAGTGACTATGCATAAATACTTAACAGAGTAGCAGCAGCGTAAAGAGGATGGGGTGGGGGGGCAGTGCAAATAGTCCGGGTAGCCATGATTAGCTGTTCAGGAGTCTTATGGCTTGGGGGTAGAAGCTGTTGAGAAGTCTTTTGGACCTAGACTTGGCACTCCGGTACCGCTTGCCGTGCGGTAGCAGAGAGAACAGTCTATGACTAGGGTGGCTGGAGTCTTTGACAATTTTGAGGGCCTTCCTCTGACACCGCCTGGTATAGAGGTCCTGGATGGCAGGGAGCTTTGCCCCAGTGATGTACTGGGCCGTACGCACTACCCTCTGTAGTGCCTTGCGGTCAGAGGCCAAGCAGTTGCCATACCAGGCGGTGATGCAACCAGTCAGGATGCTCTCGATGGTGCAGCTGTAGAATTTTTTGAGGATCTGAGGACCCATGCCAAATCTTTTTAGTCTCCTGAGGGGGAATAGGCTTTGTCGTGCCCTCTTCACGACTGTCTTGGTGTGTTTGGACCATGATAGTTCGTTGGTGATGTGGACACCAAGGAACTTGAAGCTCTCAACCTGTTCCACTACAGCCCCGTCGATGAGAATGGGGGCGTGCTCAGTCCTCTTTTTTTTCCTGTAGTCCACAATCATCTCCTTTGTCTTGGTCACGTTGAGGGAGAGGTTGTTGTCCTGGCACCACACGGCCAGATCTCTGACCTCCTCCCTATAGGCTGTCTCATCGTTGTCGGTGATCAGGCCTACCACTGTTGTGTCGTCGGCAAACTTAATGATGGTGTTGGAGTCGTGCCTGGCCATGCAGTCATGGGTGAACAGAGAGTACAGGAGGGGACTGAGCACGCACCCCTGAGGGGCCCCCGTGTTGAGGATCAGTGTGGCAGATGTGTTGTTACCTACCCTTACCACCTGGGGGCGGCCCGTCAGGAAGTCCAGGATCCAGTTGCAGAGGGAGGTGTTTAGTCCCAGGATCCTTAGCTTAGTGATGAGCTTAGAGGGCACTATGGTGTTGAATGCTGAGCTGTAGTCAATGAATAGCATTCTCACGTAGGTGTTCCTCTTGTCCAGGTGGGAAAGGGCAGTGTGGAGTGCGATAGAGATTGCATCATCTGTGGATCTGTTGGGGCGGTATGCAAATTGGAGTGGGTCTAGGGTTTCTGGGATTATGCTGTTGATGTGAGCCATGACCAGTCTTTCAAAGCACTTCATGGCTACAGACGTCAGTGCTACGGGTCGGTAGTCATTTAGGCAGGTTATCTTAGAGTTCTTGGGCACGGGGACTATGGTGGTCTGCTTGAAACATGTTGGTATTACAGACTCAGTCAGGGACATGTTGAAAATGTCAGTGAAGACACTTGCCAGTTGGTCAGCACATGCTCGGAGTACACGTCCTGGTAATCCGTCTGGCCCTGCGGCCTTGTGAATGTTGACCTGCTTAAAAGTCTTACTCACATCGGCTACGGAGAGCGTGATCACATAGTCGTCCGGAACAGCTGGTGCTCTCATGCATGCTTCAGTGTTGCTTGCCTCGAAGCGAGCATAGAAGTGGTTTAGCTCGTCTGGTAGGCTTGTGTCACTGGGCAGCTCGCGGCTGTGCTTCCCTTTGTAGTCTGTAATAGTTTTCAAGCCCTGCCACATCCGACGAGCGTCAGAGCCAGTGTAGTATGATTCAATCTTAGACCTGTATTGACTCTTTGCCTGTTTGATGGTTCGTCGGAGGTCATAGCGGGATTTCTTATAAGCGTCCGGGTTAGAGTCCCGTTCCTTGAAAGCGGCAGCTCTACCCTTTAGCTCAGTGCGGATGTTTCCTGTAATCCATGGCTTCTGGTTGGGGTATGTACGTACGGTCACTGTGGGGACGACATCATCGATGCACTTATTGATGAAGCCAGTGACTGATGTGGTGTACTCCTCAATGCTGTCTGAAGAATCCCGGAACATGTTCCAGTCTGTGCTAGCAAAACAGTCCTGTAGCTTAGCATCTGCGTCATCTGACCACTTTTTTATTAACCGAATAACTGGTGCTTCCTGCTTCAGTTTTTGCTTATAAGCAGGAATCAGGAGGATAGAGTTATGGTCAGATTTGCCAAATGGAGGGCGAGGGAGAGCTTTGTATGCGTCTCTGTGTGTGGAGTAAAGGTGGTCTAGAGTTTTTTTCCCTCTGGTTGCACATTTGACATGCTGGTAGAAATTAGGTAGAACGGATTTAAGTTTCCCTGCATTAAAGTCCCCGGCTACTAGGAGCGCTGCATCTGGATGAGCGTTTTCCTGTTGATTAATGGCCTTGTACAACTCATTCAGTGCAATCTTAATGCCAGCATTGGTTTGTGGTGGTAAATAGACAGCTATGAAAAATATAGATGAAAACTCTCTTGGTAAATAGTGTGGTCTACAGCTTATCATAAGATACTCTACCTCAGGCGAGCAAAACCTCGAGACTTCCTTGGTATTTGATTTTGTGCACCAGCTGTTGTTTACAAATATACAGAGACCGCCACCCCTTGTCTTACCAGAGTCTGCAGTTCTGTCCTGTCGATGTAGCGTATAGCCTGCTAGCTGAATGTTATCATTGTTGTCGTTCAGCCACGACTCCGTGAAACATAAGATATTACAGTTTTTAATGTCCCGTTGGTAGGATAACCGTAATCTTAAATCGTCAATTTTATTCTCAAAAGATTGAACGTTGGCTAATAGGATTGATGGGAGAGGCAGTTTACTCGCTCGCCGTCGGATCCTTACGAGGCACCCGGATCTGCGTCCGCGATATCTCCGTCTCTTCCTCACGCGAATGACGGGGATCTGGGCCTTGTCGGGTGTCTGTATGATATCCTTCGCGAACGCCTCGTTGAAGAAAAAATATTCGTTCAATGCGAGGTGAGTAATCGCTGTCCTGATATCCAGAAGCTCTCTTTGGTTATAAGAGACGATGGCAGAAACATTATGTACAAAATAAATTACAAATAACGCGGAAAAACACACATAATAGTACAATTGGTTAGAGGGCTGTAAAACGGCAGCCATCTTCTTCCGGCGCTGTTTCACGACATACGACACACGACATACGAAATACGATGATAGATTCATGCAATGCTTTTACTATAAAGGAGATCTTTCCACCACTACTCTTGTCCACGGTGGTCTGCGAACCCACAATCTTCTGGCCCGAGGCCCTGTGCACTATCAAAATTCCTGCGTTGCTATGTAATGCTTACAGGATGAAGAACAGTTTCTAAAAAGGTATATCTAAGGCTCCGGTCTGTCCAAGAAGTGAGGGTAAACGGTAGACATATTCTCTGCTATCCACTTTGTTTTCATTATTGTTTTGGATATAGGGGAGGGTCACTTGTTATTTTTCAAGCGTTCAGGGAGGGTTTAGGTCAAATATATTTTGCTGAAGGGAGGGCCATCCATTTTCATTTCAGAGAGGTCAGATTTTCTCCATGTAACCCTTATTATAAATAACGTTCACTCCCTTAGTAGGGTTTGCATGCAGAGCCAGTCTACTCTATTCTCTCCCGTCATTTCAAAAGGTCTCATTCTGTACACACACATACCCCAGAGCCACATCACATTAGCTCAGATATTTATGCTGGTGTCTTGTTAATTCCCTACATACTGTTTACAGTACCTAAGCAAAGGCTCATATTTTCACTAGCTTTAAAAGAGCATCCATATTTCAAGGTGATTTAGCTACCTTGGCTGCCGGGCTCCTGGTTTGGCTGGGTTTGGTGAGCAGTGCACAGCTAGAGGCAGCCGCTGTTCAACCAATCATGTGATGCATAATCAGGTCATTCTGCATAGTGGAAATGATTGATCTTGAACTCTCTTTGTCTTTGGTGTGTGTGTTTTTCACAGGTATCCTGCGTACAGCGGTGCCTGATATGGACAGGGAAACCCAGGACCGGTACCTGGTTGTTCTGCAGGCCAAGGACATGGGGGGCCATCTGGGAGGTCTCTCAGGGACCACCACTGTCACTGTGAGGCTGAGTGATGTCAACGACAACCCCCCTCGCTTCACACAGAGTAAGTGACAAACACACGCACACACACCTGTCCCTTCCACACACACTTTAACAGGTATACTTCACACATCGAAAGCCAATTTTTCCAACCTGGGGGCAGTTCTGGTGACCCCAGTAAGATTGTGGCCGTGGGCAGGGTTCTATACAGACCACATGTACACACCAGGGGAGAGGAGAGAAAAGGGGAACCCAGGGAGAAGTGCTGCCATTTAACCAGCCTTATTCCTCCAGCCTGTCCAGTGCTGTTAGTGCCCCTGCTGTGACAGGAGGGGGTTAGAATACTATCAAAGCCTGCCTCCAAGCCGCTCTGCTCAATTACATACCAGGGATTAAAAGACACTCACAAAACTGCCCCTTTCTTCCAAATTCAGTGCTGCTTACTGACTTTCACATGGCATTTACCAGTGGGGGGAGGATTAAATAAGAGGGATTGAACCAGGTGTTTGTGAATATTATTATATTCCCTAACAAGTTGTAATGGGATGGTTTGCGGGTCGCAACACTAAATGCTTCTCTAACATCACAAGACTTTTGAAAGCATCCTGGGTTTTGCCTCCAATCCCACCATTCATTACGTTCTTCAAGGAGCCAAGCAGTACTGTACCGTAAGACAGCTTTGAAAGCTGTTAGGGTACAGTTGAAGTCACCACTTTATTTTAAGAATGTGAAATGTCAGAATAATAGTAGAGAATTATTTATTTCAGCTTTTATTTCTTTCATCACATTCCCAGTGGGTCAGAAGTTTACATACACTCAATTAGTATTTGGTAGCATTGCCTTTAAATTGTTTAACTTGGGTCAAACGTTTCGGGTAGCCTTCCACAAGCTTCCCACAATAAGTTGGGTGAATTTTGGCCCATTCCTCCTGACAGAGCTGGTGTAACTGAGTCAGGTTTGTAGGCCTCCTTGCTCGCACACGCTTTTTCAGTTCTGCCCATACATTTTCTATAGGATGTCAGGGATTTGTGATGGCCACTCCAATACCTTGACTTTGTTGTCCTTAAGCCATTTTGCCACAACTTTGGAAGTATGTTTGGTGTCATTGTACATTTGGAAGACCCATTTGCGAACAAGCTTTAACTTCCTGACTGATGTCTTGAGATGTTGCTTCAATATATCCACATCATTTTCCTTCCTCATGATGCCATCTATTTTGTGAAGTGCACCAGTCCCTCCTGCAGCAAAGCACCCCCACAGCATGATGCTGCCACCCCCGTGCTTCACGGTTGGGATGGTGTTCTTCGGCTTGCAAGCATTCCCCTTTTTCCTCCAAACATAATGGCCAAACAGTTCTATTTTTGTTTCATCAGACCAGAGGACATTTCTCCAAAAAGTACAATCTTCGTCCCCATGTGCAGAATGCGTCTCCTTCCTGAGCGGTATGACGGCTGCGTGGTCCCATGGTGTTTATACTTGCATACTATTGTTTGTTCAGATGAATGTGGTACCTTCAGGCGTTTGGAAATTTCTCCCAAGGATGAACCAGACTTGTGGAGGTCTACAATTTCTTTGGCTGATTTATTTTGTTTTTCCCATGATGTCAAGCAAAGAGGCACTGAGTTTGAAGGTAGGCCTTGAAATACATCCGCAGGTACACCTCCAATTGACTCACATTATGTCAATTAGCCTATCAGAAGCTTCTAAAGCCATGACATCATTTTCTGGAATTTTCCAAGCTGTTTAAAGGCACAGTCAACTTCTGACCCACTGGAATTGTGATACAGTGAATTATAAGTGAAATAATCTGTCTGTAAACAATTGTTGGAAAAACTGCTTGTGTCATGCACAAAGTAGATGTCCTAACCGACTTGCCAAAACTATAGTTTGTTAACGAGACATTTGTGGAGTGGTTGAAAAACTAGTTTTAATGACTCCAACCTAAGTGTATGTAAACTTCTGACTTTAACTGTATGTCTTAACACAGGAACCTGACTACCTGTAGAGCTTGTGAACCCAGCAACATGTGGAGATCCACCTTGTGACTTACACCTCTACAATGTTCTAGGAGCCATATGTGGGTTTCTTCTTAGCCAGGGTGGAACATTGATTCATAGCTCAGTGGTAGTTGGCTATTAGGGTGTTACACATGCGGACTCAGGTGCTCTGTGTCCACTCTGGAGTTTTATGCACTTTTAAAATCCTTGGCTGCCAAGGTGATGGATGGATAGGTAGATTGTCTGACGGATGACTACATAGGTAGGCCTGATAAGATCAGTGTCTTTTTTATGTGACAACGAGATGAGAGACAGCGATACAGAAAGGGATTTCATTATAAATATTGCTCATTTATTTCCCCGATAGGGTGCCAGTTACTGAGAAAATGAGACTGGGGAAGAGTTAGAGAGATGGTGGGATGTTGAAAGAGAAATAGAGACAGAGTGAGAAAGAGAGAGAAGAAGAAAGAGGGGGGGGGGGGGGGGGGGTACAGAAAGACAGAGAAATAGAGAATATTGTCATTGACAAACATTCAACATTTTTCTATTTGATATTCATCAATTCCAGCACCACCCCAATATCAACACGTGACAATGGGGGGAATGTTGTTGACCTTTCCTTTCTTGAAGCTACTGTGATCATTTCAGAATGTAACTGTAAGCTGTTACTGCAATTTCAGGTGGAAACTCAATAAAACAAGTTTCAAATATCATGAAAATGTCCAGCTGTCCAGCTGTTTCAAAAATATTGCTCTGCTATTAGTATTTTTACTGTATGAATGTTGGGCTCAAGGAGGCAATTCTGTTTACACTGCCCTGCTTACTGGGGGGGCAACTATCGGCGAGAGTCATGCGCGACCTCCGGAGGTAGCGTTCGAGACGTGAGAAATACGTACGTTTACATTACAGTAATGTCTCTCGAGAATCGATAGCTCTCGAGAATCTCGAAATTCTCCTTAATTCTCGATAAGGAGAATAGACCCATAGAGGGGAGAATGAGAAAAAGAGAGGCTTCCCAAGAGAAAGAAAGAGATAAAGACCAGAGTGAGGGAATTATGGTTTGACTGGAGTTATTAAAAGGAGTGAGGCAATGTGCAGAACAGAAAGAGGGAGGAGGTGAAAGAAAGATTGGAACAGGACACACAAAGACCGCCAGAAGGAGAGAGATAATCACACTGTGAAATCTATGAAAAAGGGAGCGAAAGAATGGAGCAGAGGGAGGTAGGATGGTAATCACGTCATTGTCCTCTGAAGAAATGAGTGAGAGAAAAAGAAGAGGTGAAATAACATAGAAGCGTGAGTGGGTGAAGTGATGAAGTCGCAGGGGAGTGAGACTGGCAATGCATAACAGCTTAACTGTGTGTGTGTGTGTGTGTTTTAACCTTTATTTAAGCAAGGAGTCAGAAAACCATTCATTATTTTGTGTGACCACCATTTGCTTCATGCAGCGCAACACATCTCCTTCGTATAGCGTTGATCAGGCTGTTGATTGTGGCCTGTGGAATGTTGTCCCACTCCTTTTCAATGGCTGTGCGAAGTTTCTGGATATTGGCGGGAACTTGAACACGCTGTCGTACATGTCGATCCAGAGCATCCCAAACATGCTCAATGGGTGACATGTCTTGTGAGTATGCAGGCCATGGAAGAACTGGGACATTTTCAGCATCCAGGAATTGTGTACAGGTCCTTGCGACATGTGGCCATGCATTATCATGCTGAAACATGAGGTGATGGCGGCAGATGAATGGCACGACACTGGACCTCAGGATCTCGTCACGGTATCTCTGTGCATTCAAACTGCCATCGATAAAATGCAATTGTGTTCGTTGTCTGTAACTTATGCCTGCCCATACCATAACCCCACCGCCACCATGAGGCACTCTGTTCACAACGTTGACATCATCAAACTGCTCGTCCACATGACGCCATACACGTGGTCTGGGGTTGTGAGGCCGGTTGGACGTAGTGCCAAATTCTCTAAAACGATGTTGGTAGAGAAATTAACATTAAATTCTCTGGCAACAGCTCTGGTGGACATTCCTACACTCCCTCAAAACTTGAGACATCTGTGGCATTGTGTTGTGTGACAAAACTGCACATTGTAGAGTGGCCTTTTACTGTCCCCAGCACAAGGTGCACTTGTGTAATGATCATGTTGTTTAATCAGCTTCTTGATATGCCACACCTGTCACGTGGATGGATTATCTTGGCAAAGGAGAAATGCTCACTAACAGAGATATAAACAAATTTGTGCGGAAAAGTTGAGAGAAATAAGCTTTTTGTGCGTATGGAAAATATCTGGAATGTTTTATTTCAGCTCATGAAACATGGGACCAACACTTTACATGTGGTGTTTATACAGTGCATTCGGAAAGTATTCATTTTTTCCACATTTTGTTACGTTACAGCCTTATTCTACAATGTATATATTTTTTTAATACCCTCATCAATCTACATACAATACCCCTTAATGACAAAGCAAGGGTACTAGTCCGAGCTCTGGCAGGGCCACTCAAGGACATTCAGAGACTTGTCCTGAAGCCACTCCTGCATTTTCCTGGTTGTGTGCGTAGGGTCTTTGTCCTGTTGGAAGGTGAACCAGTCTGAGGTCCTGAGCGCTCTGGAGAAGGTTTTCATTAAGGATCTCCCTGTACTTTGCTCCGTTAATCTTTCCCTCGATCCTGACTAGTCTCCCAGTCCCAGCCGCTGAAAAACATCCCACAGCATGATGCTGCCACCACCATGCTTCACTGTAAGGATGGTGCCAGGTTTCCTCAAGACATGACGCTTGGCATTCAGGCCAAGGAGTTCAATCATGGTCTGAGAGTCCTTTAGGTGCCTTTTGGCAAACTCCAAGCAGGCTGTATTGTGCCTTTTACTGAGGAGTGGCTTCCGTCTGGCCA